>NC_133156.1:154473402-155114556 GCF_040802235.1 Manis javanica
TTTTCCACAAAAAGTTAGTTTTTATATAGTAAATGTATCAACTTTCTTAATGTCTTTTGGGTTGTGTTTATAATGAGAAGAAACTTGTTTCTCTAGAGTAATGACATCATTCCACATATCTGCTAGATTTATAGTTCCATATTTTTATATCTAAGTCTGTGGTGCACTTGCTATGTCTCCTTGAGCTCAGGGTGAGTTATCTAGTGCAAACCATACAACTCTTCTACAGTATTTGGTGCCTTTCCTCTGGGAGAATTATACTTCCCCACCCTACTGACATCAGGTTTGACCATGTGACTTGATTTGGCCAATGAAATGTGAAATGAAGTCATATATGTCACTTCTGGGCAGAAGCCTTAAAAGTTGGTACACACTTGGCTCTGTTTTCCCTTTTTCTACAGGAAGGCAACTAGTGATGTGTCAGATAGAGGCTGGGATTCCAGAGTGATTGTGACTGTGACCAGTACATAGTACAAACTGCCCACAACAGACAAATAAGACACATGAGAAAGAAACCTGTGTTAGATTAAATTCAGCCACTGAGATTTTAGGGTCATTTTTCCTGAAGCATAACCTAAACTCCACTTCTGATACAGGAGTTAACTTCATTTGATTTCCAGACAACTACCCAGTAAGTAATACCCAATTTTTTGACTATTTTGTCTGTCCTCATTCACCATTTAAATTACGTTCACTATCTGGACTTTCTTTATCTATTTTCTTTGTTTTCCATTGATCCTGTGTAGTCATGCAACAATACTCCACTGTTTTAATTTATCTGTCTTTATAGTATCTATGTCTTGTAAGAGTTATTCTTGCCAATTGCCCTTATGTTTCAGAGTTTTCCTCCATATTCTTTTAAAAATTTTCCAAGTGTATTTTCATCTCTTTCTCAGAATATACATCTATTACTAAATATGTCAGTTTTAAAATGTATCTTTTGACTCTAGCTATTACAAATAAAATACTTATTTTCTCTCATTTTCTTTCTCCTGTGCTCTCTTAATTTTATCAGTTGTCTCATTTCCACATTACTAGGTCATTTAGCCCCATATTTGTGTTAGTATTGGTTTTACTGTAAAATACGTAGTGCTTACTCACAGCCTTTCATTGTAGTTTCCCTTAGCATCTGTTGGTTAGCTAAAGAGCATCTCCCAATAACTTCCCTAGGTAAGCTTGTAGGAACAACGCTTTCCTGAGTTTGCATGAACTCAAAACTATTTGCTATAATCCTTATGCCTAAAGGAGATTGTGACTGAATATAAAATCCTTAGCTCACTATTTCTTTGGATGTCTTTCTCATGTTGCAAAATTTGCTGTGGTAAAGAATAAAATATGTTTAATTTTTCCCCCATGTCTTATTTTGCCCTGTTGCAATAAAAGTTCTTTCTTTACACTTGAAGTCCCACAGTTTTACTAGAAAATGTCTCTGTTTGGGCTAAATATAACCTGGGACTGGGTGTTCCCCTTAAATATAGATTCCAGTTGTCTATTAGTTCAGGGGGAATTAATAGATTACATATTTAAATACATTTTTCAGCTCTGTTCTTTTGGTTTTCTTCCTCAGCAATTCATAGGTTGGATCTCTTCCCCCTATCAACTCTTTATTTTTTCCCTTTCTAATCTTTTTATTTTGATAAAATTTCAAACACACAGTACAGTTGCAAGAACAGTAGAAAGGACTCTAATTTTGTCTATCCGGATTCACCAAACTGTTTATATTTTGCCCTGTGATTTTGTGCATGCTCCCTCTCTCTCATACACATATTTATTTAACCAAATGAGAGTGAGTTGAAGACATCAAACACTTTTATCCTAAATATAGCAGTATATTCCCTAACAACAAGCTATTCTTTTATATAATCACAGAGCAATATTCAGATTCAGGAAATTTAATATTAATTAAATACTATTATCAATCCAGTCTCTATTCAAACTTTACCAATTGTCTCAGTTATGCCTGTCACAGCCTCCCCCACCAGTCCAAGATTTAATAAAGGGTCACATTATGTTTAATTATCACATATCTTTAGACTCCTTTTATCAGAAACATTCTTTACACTTTGTTTTCTTTAGGGACTGACCACTTGTTTTGATAATAACACTCAATGCCTGTAATGGATGTTTTGTCGTGATAGTTACAGGCTATACACTTTTGGCAGAAGTACCACAGAAGTGGTGGTGTAGTATCAGTGAATCATAACAAGGGGGACTTGATCTGGTTTGTCTTAAAGCTAACTTTGATCCCTTGAGGAATATGGTGCCTACAAGATTTCTCTACTGTAAAGCTACCATTTTTCCCCTTTGTAACTACTAAGTAACTCCTGGGGAGATACTTTGAAGTTAACAAGAAGTTTGTCTTGTCTCAAACTGTCACCCAGTGGCTTTGGCCTGAACCAGCAGTTGTCATGACTTCCTAAGTCATCATTCCTGCCACTTGTCTCACTGGTTTTTTTGAAGTAAGACATTTCTATCTCATTCATTCATGTATTTATGTCAGTAGAGATTGACTGGTTCTCATTGCATTCAGTGAATAATGTTTCCATTCTAACATTATTTATTTTGATGCTCAAATTGCCCCAGAATTAGCCAGTGGGATGTCTCAGTAAACTGGCTTCTGGGGCCTTTCAGTGTGTCTCCAACCTTCTTTGATTACCTTTGTACTTCTGAGCACAAAGTGCTCTCACTCATCTTGTACTTGCCTTGACACAACCCTAGAATCAGTCATTCCCCCAAAGAAACTATTTTTCTAAGCTACTTTGAGAATGGTATTTAGAACTGAAGATCTGGGTGCTCATCGGCACCGGGATGTATTGTTCCTATGCTACCTCAGTTAGGAGAACTGGAAATATATGTTTGAGCTTCTGTGTGTGTGGGTGGGTGCATTTGTGTCTGCAGCCATGAGTGTACAGATACCTCCAACTCCAGTGTATACCAGCATTTTAGTCTACACCCTCTCAATCCTTGAACTCAGTTCTCCAACAAGAGAAGAGAAACTTGAAGCTGATCATCTTCAGAATTTGTCCTTATGTGCTCAATTCCAAAACACCCAGGAGTGGTTTCAGAATTACTAACCCATATGACTGAAAAACAAAGATATTAATTAGAATTCAGTGTGCGTATACTATGGGCTACTTTCTCTGACACATGTTTTCTATGTTTAAGGCTTTTCCCCATTTTCTTCTGAGTTTTCTCACTTCTATTCTCCTTTTGTTTAGTATCCTTCATTAATGTTTGGGCTCCATCCAATTTCATCCTCACTGTATTGGTGGCTGATTGTTTCATATTTCTACCTGAGTTTTGTTACCTGAGTTTAATACCCACTGCTGTCTTTCCTGAGATCTTGCATTTTAACTTCATTGTATACCTTTAAAGAGCATTTCTTTTAAATAAATGAAAACTTTATTTTTCACAAATTTCATGTCTCCTGTAGAAATAATACCCTTCCTCTGTTGGTAATCTTGGCTGTTCTTTTCTTCCTTTTTGTGTATGGCACCATTGTATGGGTGCTGTATGTAACAGGGTCTAATTCTTTTTCTATCATACTTTTTGTATGACTGGGCAATTTGGAGCCAACCACCTGCAAGAGATTTTTTTAAGAAGAGTCAAGCTGGTATAAGTTCCCAGACTGTCTGCTTTCCACAAAGCACATGATCTCTGCTCCTCGCCCCACAAAATTGTTGTTTCTGCGTGGTTGTACATGTAGGCCACTTTCTCTGCACTCTTTGCTTTGCTGTGACATCCATTTCCCTACTCTTTTTTCACAAATTTTCCCTCGGAGTAGGAAACACATTTCTCAACAAAATTTACTTTCATTAGCACTTTTGAAGATCTACCTTCATTGGATTCTATTGTTGAGGGCTTCCACAAAAGTTTTATATCTGCAGATTTGGTTTCATAAAAATTATGTCTTCTTAAGATCCTGACATCTAGCTTTTACAGCTGTGTACTGCCAAGAGCTAGTCGCTGTTTTCCCAAGGAACTAACAGAATGAACTTCAGTTCATTCAATGGATTCCTCTAAGACAGAGATGAGTATACTTTTTACAGATGTAAAAGTACCTCTTCTGCCTAAAGAACAGTTTCGGGTGGACAAGCAGAAATCACTACCAGCTGGTAGCCACCCAAAATCACTTGGCAGAGTTAGTTAGAACCTTCTGGTTCACAAGGCATTGACCCTTTAAGTCTATGGTCACACTAAAATTATTAAAAGTACCTCTTCTTACTCTAAAAACTCTGGCATTAGATGACAAAGTATATGGTTATATGGCTGCATCAGGGACAACTGGAAAATCCCTGGAGACAGGTGAATCTGAGACTATCTGGAGTGGCATCTAAGAGGTCCCTGACGCACAGTTTGGAACATTTTCCTGAATATGTCCAACCTTTAAATATGCTATCTAGTCATCCACCACTCACTCTGAAAGGATGAGAATGGCTTTTTCTTTGTTCAAAAATGTTAGTCCTGATGTTCTGGGGGTCTAACTCTCTTCCCCCATTTGTCTGCTAATATTTTGATATTCATATAAGTAAAATGGCAAAATGTCCATGGTGGGGGAGGATAGTGCTGACCTGATATCGCAAAAGGAGGTGATGAGGTGTTTATGCAGATAAGGTATCCAGTATGACCTTAGAAAAATAAGTGTATGGGGAGTACAATATTCAACCTAAAAATTACTAACTTTCAGTATTATTTTAATGGTGACTTGCATTGATCAAGTTTAATTAACTGGCTTATAATGTACTATTAAAAGGTCTTTGCTAGAAACTACAAGAAAATGTAGTAATTTGGACATTACAGGATGCTAAATGTAGGCAAATCAAGAAAGAACAATATTAAGCAAAATTTATCTTCCTAAATAATCTCTAAATATTTTCAAACAACCTATACATAGTACCCTATGTACTGTTCTGCTCATTGTTATTTTGACTTCAAAGGAAAAAGTTAATTGGATGTATTGAAAATCTCAATGAAAGTCCAAAGGGGAGCAATACACTTTACATATGAAATGTTCAGAGCATATCACATGAGCTGTGGTCAGCAAACATCCAAAAGGTAGATCATGAGTTGTTCTGAAAGGCAAATCGCAAAGCAAGGGACAAGGTTTTTTCAAAATGTTTTCTCTCCCACAGACTTGAATATCTAAAAACACAAAAATGAATTATTGAAAGATTTGGGCAAAGCACTAGCAAGGAAAAGCATACCAAGAGGAAAAAGTAGCTATTAACTGCCAGAAAGCTCTTTGCTGAGTCATAAAAGAAAGAGTTGGGACAGGTGGGCCATGGAAATTCTTAACCAGTGAAGGCAATAGAGAAAAAAATTGAGATATGATTTTAGATAAAATATTTGAAAACAAAACTGCAAGAAGAGTCTGTGCCTCCTTAAGATACACACGATTTTCTTGATTGGATGACACCATGAAGTAGAAGCTTCATCATCAGTGAAATAACAGGATTTTGGAGAAAAATATGTGCATATGTTTTTTTGTTTTTTTTAAATAACAAAAGTATCACACAGATCATATACTAATTCATTATTCTTCCCTTCTATTATTACAAAGTCTTCCTACTCGTAAAGCTAAAGATAATCCTGAATGACTTTTGGCTATCAATAACTGTGGATAAGATTATGGTGACACATTATCTTTCAAAATCCATACTTGTTTGTGTTCCTGACATATTTAGCATCTTGAAGATTAGCAGCATAATTTTGAAACAGATAATATTAGAATTTTGTCTGCATTTCTTATGATTAAATGGATAACTGAATTTTTTGTCTGATTTGAACTGTATTTTCCTGGAAGTTAAACAGTTCCTTTTGAAAGTCAGACAGGCAACTTGACACATAAATATTCACTGTCTGAATAACAGAAATATGAATTAGTTATACCACCCATTCCAAGACCCATATGAGAGTTTAAGCAATTTCTATTACCTTTGATTTAATTGCCTGGAATGTGACAGACATTTTATTTTTTGCATACAAAATGGTTGTATTCTTAAAATATAGTTATAAAGTTATGTTTTTGTATATTTTAAGCAATGAATACAGATCCAAAACAGTTTGATTTAAAATGCTTCTACTACTATTTCTATTCATTTTGTGATGTACACATACATTAAATTATTGTGTTATACCTTAAATTTATATGATTTATATGTCAATTATATCTCAATAAAACTGGAGAAATATTAAAATAATAGACAAACAAATAAACCAACATATCTAAACACAAACAGTGTATTAAGAAGACACATGAAAACAGTTTCTCTTCAGATAGGAAAAAAACAAAATAAAAACAGTATCTTGCCTACCTAAACACCTACGGATGAAGCAAAACAAAACAGGAACAGATTCATAGATACTGAGAAGTGATTGGTGGTTACTGTGGGGGAGGGTTGAGCTAAGAGGATGAGATAGGTGAAGAGGATAAAGAGACACAAAATGTCTCAATCATAAATTAAATTAATTAAGGGGATGAAAGTATAGCATAGAGAATATAGTCAATAATTCTATAACATCTTCTATGTTGGCAAATAGTAACTACATTAGTCAAGGTTAGCGTTTAATAATGTAGCTGTCAAATCACTATTTGTACACTTGAAACCAATATAATATTGTATATCAACTATATTTCAATTAAGAAAAAAACCTCTGGATATCTATATTTGTAATAGATAGCTCTTATGCTTGCATTTCAAGAAAAATAAACTAAAGGTTCATGAAAATAAGAACAATTGAAATGACTAAGAGAAAGGGATGGGCTAAACAATTAAACTACTCAGATTGGAAAGTCAGAGATTGAATTACTATCAATGGCCAGACCATCAATGACAATAAAACTCTGATCCAAAATCTATAGCAACTTTATGGGAAGATAACCCTCAGCTGCTGCAGCAATTGGCTGGGGATGTTCAGGACCTGGTCAATAACTGACGGAGTCCCTGATCTTTGTCTTTGCTTCCAACTTAGGACCAACCAGAGAAAGCCAAATATCCTCCAGAAGAGCCACATATTATGGCCCATTTCTGGAGAGCTCACATCCAGCTCCCTATGCCAACAAACCCCACTCGGCACACCAGATTTTTATTTTATTCACTATAAAGTTTTCCTGCTCAGCCTGCCTTCAGGTCCGCCAAAATACAGGTGATGGTGCCTGATTCCTGGCTATGAATAAATAGCCTCTGCTTGTTTTCATTTAGTGACTCAGTTCATTTCCACAAAATAAAAGTTTAAGAGTTTTGAAAAATATCTATAAAATCAGGAAAGATATGCATAAGGCAATTAGAGACTTTATCAACAGATTTGCTCTGAGAAGGACATGGGTAGTTATTACTCAATGTCATCTAAACTTAAAGCCAAGGTCAGAAAACATCCCCTATAAAAATGATTGTACTAATGTAAATATGTCAGATAATCATAAAGGAACCCATCTTAGGACATTATTTGTAAAGCTGATACTGCTATGTACAATGTTACCTCTGTTTCTTCCAAGATCAGGCTGTCCAGGAAATCTGACCAAAAGATCAGTAAATAATAAATCTGCAGTGAGGTACAGAAACCAAGGTACTTGAGGGTCAAATTCAGTTCAGTCCTTCTTCCAAGAAGTTGTTCCAGATCTTTGAAGCACGCCCCATGCCCTGCCCAACCTCTGTCTTGCCAATGGGTTTCAGCCCCAGGCAAGTTTGCTATGGATTCAGTGTGACCAAAGAAACTGACAGCAAAACGTTCTTTGGAGTGAAAGGTTTTATTACCTGGCTTATTCTCCGGTGTTAGGTCGAGCACTAGCATCTCTGCCTCTGCCCAGAGCACTGGACTGAGCTCTCTATATAGCGCAATAATAGCTTATTGCCTAAAGGTGTGGAAGCAGCAGCCCAGCAACATCATTAGGCCAGTTACATCATCAAGTGGTTTAAGTTCAGTGAGGATCCTGGCCATAGGAATCCCAACTTCCCCCACACTCCACCCCTCCAGGATTCTCGCCTTCCAATCTACAAGCTTTCAATCTTCTGCAATGGTCCCTGTGCAAGAAAGCTGGAGCACTATAACCAGATTCCACAATAGCAACAGAGGATAACAACAACTTAGAGATAATAAAAATTAAGATACAGCAAGATTCTGATACAAAAATTATAATAATCCTCAAGCCAGAGGAGGTTCCTAATCCACAAAGACTTTAGGGGCAATAAGATAGATGTTTTAATTCCATGAATATAGCCAAATCTTGTCCATCAGGTAGGATGCATGCAAGAGAGTGGTCCTGTGATAGGACTGTAGCAGAAGGGGGTCCCTACCAGGTCTACTATACCACACTTTTACTCCTTTCCCCGTGGGGGTTACTGAAGGGTCTATACGTAGTGTTACTGGAAGTACATGCACTGGCCATAATAATAAAACAAAACTCCCCAGTAAGATGCTCTTACCTTCTGGCCATTCAGGATATACTACTGTGACCTTTGGGGGTCACTCTGCTGTTATTCCAGGAATGCACAGGAGGCCAGCTTCCAGGCCTTGTCCCCAGGATGCCAGGAGAGCCAGCCATCATTTGTCCATGTGTCAAAAGGTCCAAGGCCATGTCCACTCAATGGAGTCTCTGGGGTTAAGTGCAGTTGGTGCTGGCAGCAAGATGTTATTCTGGCAGCCAAACCTCGGCTTCAGTGATTCTTCCTTGGTTTGTACTTGCAGTTGTATAGGGGAGGTAGCCATATGTGTTAACATGTCTACAGGGCTCAGGGCTCCCTTTCGGTGTCTCTCATTCAAACACTGTAGCACAGTCCATAAGCGGACTGACCATCCCCGCAGACTATTGGTATCTGACTTCAGTCCCAATTTTAACAAGCCATGTGCCTCTCTATCATGCCTGTTGTGGTAGGATTGTATGGCACATGAAACTTCCACTTGATTCCCAGCTATTGCACCCATTCTTGCAGTGTATGTCCAGTAAAATGGGTGCCCTGATCACTCTCAATCACCTGTGGTCAGCCATAGGCAGCAAAGAGATGCTCCAGGCCTCTTTTGGTCATCTGCTGGTCTGCACAATGAGTAGGACCAGAAGTCCAGTAGCTGTGTCCACACAAGTCATGGCATACCGATATCCTTCTGACACAGGTAGAGGCCCAATCTAGTCTATCTGCCACCTGATGAGGGGTATAGGCCCCTTCACTATTGCCCCATGTTGCTGTGGAACTCGGTGATACTCCCTTTTGGAGAACACGACACACTCCTGCTGGCTCTACTATCTTCGAAGGTCAAAGGCAAGCCTCACCGATGGGGTGAAGCCCACATTGTCTTTTACCCTGCATGCAACAAACACTGATGCAGCCATTGGGCTACATCAGAGGCAGGCTTTCCTTCTAACCAATGTATCTGGGCCAATTTATCTGCTTCATCATTTCCTGGGGATGCCAGTGGCAAATGACCAGTCACGTGGTATACTGTAATTATTTTAGTCTGACCACAGGCCCATAAGTCTTGCCATAATTCTTTCCCCCAAAGGGGCCAGTGACCAACCAGCGATTTGGCATGGTACCAGGTTGGTAGCCACAGGGTCAAGCCCCAATAGACAGCCCAGCTGTCAGTGTAGACAACTATAGGGTAGGGCTCCTGGCTGATCACAAGCCACACAGCCTGCAACTCTGCGCATTGGCAGCTCTTCCCCTCACCATCTTCCATCCATATTGTCTCAGTCTTAGGATGGAAATCTATGGCCCTCCATTTTGGTGGCTGCCCATGGCTGGAGCCATCTGTGTACCATGTATCTTTGGGTATAGGGGCTCTTCCCTTCTGATAGGGACTCTCTGCTACTAATGGTTCAAAAGCAAGTTATTCCTGCTTTTCACTAGTATATGTCACCGGCCCCAACAAGCGTTGGAGTTCTTCACTCAAGGGGCTACTAGAGAGGGCACTACACTGCTGTAGATAAGCACCCCACTTGGCTAAATCAACCCACATCTGGGTCCTCGTAATCTTCATAGGGCCCTGTAAATTCTTCTTGTGAGTAGCAGGTCTTATTTCTTTCTGTGTTCTCATTGCTTCTGCCTCTCCAAAGTCTGCTACTGTACATGTCACCTCACTTATGGGATGCCCTAAGTGAGGGGAAAGAATGGCCACTAGAGACCCAAAGAGGGATGTAGGAGCCATTTGAAGTACAGTATTTCTCATCCCAGTAGTGAAAAATCTCTTCATCTGGGCCTTAATCCTCCAGACTTTAGATGGCATTTCTTATGCCTACCTCTCATAGCACCTGTTGGAGCTCAGCATATGTCTGCCATCTAAGAGGAGAGGATGGCAGATCACGTGGATTGGGCCACACAGCACGAAGTGCAGCCATAAGCCAATTGAGGAGGGAGTGACTCCCTGGGGTCTGATGTGCATTTTGTAATCGCTGCCTCAGGGCAGGCTGCACTGTCAGGGAAACCAGCTTTCCCATCTCTGATCTCAACAGAACAATTCCATCCACCCCCAAGTCCCACAGACAAGGGAGTAAAGCTGATATTGACTCTGAGGGCTTCTGCCTAAACAGGGAGACCAAATCCACCAGCTCAGCCTGAGTATAGGAGCAGACCATAGAGTGCTTCACGACCTGGGGAGGGGTTGCTCCTCTCCTTGGGGAACTTTCAGCTGCTGGGTCTTTATTTTATTTACAACCACTGGCTTTCAATACAGGAGGAGCCAGTGCCTCTGACACCACCCCTTCATTCTTCCCCAGCTCCTCCATTTCTGGGGCTGATGGCACCTTTCCCTCCCCTCCCCCGAGTGCCTCCTCTGCTACAGCCTTTACCTTTTCTACTGTGCCTCGCAGCAATGCCAGCTCAGTCTTCAGAAGCTCTCTTACCTTCAGCTCAATGCTGTGCAGCTGATGTTCCCGTGCCACCTCCGCATGTGCTTCCCTCAGGAGCTCATCTTTTCCCTTAATGGCCTCCTCTTCCTTCAGAATACCTAGCAGCACTGCCGTCTCGTCTCCAATGGCACCTTGCTGCCGTTGCTCTTGTGCTCCTCCTTAGGGCATCCACAGAAGTCTGCAGCTAGCGTTCTCGTGCCGCCTCTTGCAACAATGCCACTTCCCTCCTCAGGGAATCTACTGAAGTTTGCAGCTCGCGTTCTCGTGCCGCCATTTCTTGGGTCTCCTCTGTAGGCCTTTTTAATACTGCGAGAAGCAGCCAACCCACAGTCCCCGCTGCCTCCCGGGCACTCTGCTTCTCAAAGGATCTGCTTACTATATCAAGAGCTCAGGTGTCACCTCCACTTGCCTCCAGTCCTGGGGTGGGGCCCAGTCCTCCAGGAGGCAAGCCACCTCAGACCACATACCCACTGGGGGACGATCCACTGTCTCCCCATTCACAGGGGCAGCCCACTGAAGCATCTCTCCCATAAGGGCACCCTGTGTTTTTCCTTGGTCAACAGTGAACCCTGACAACTTTCACCAGTTGTCTTGCCAATGGGTTTCAGCCCCAGGCAAGTTCGCTATGGATTCAGCATGACCAAAGGAATTGACAGCAAAACATTCTTTGGGGTGAGTGTTTATTACCCAGCTTGTTCTCCGGGTGGAAGGTCGAGCACTAGCGTCTCCACCTCCGCGCAGAGCACTGGGCCAAGCTCTCTATATAGCGCAATAATAGTTTATTGCCTAAAGGTGTGGAAGCAGTAGCCTAGCAACAGGCCAATTACATCATCAGGTGGTTTAAGTTCAGTGAGGATCCTGGCCATAGGAACCCCAACTTCCCCACACCTCACACATTGCCCTCATAAATTCTGTTCACCTGTGTCCTTAAACTCCATGTTGTACATGATGCATAATTAAGTACTGTCATCTAGTCTACCTAGAGTTTCATGAGTTAATGTCAGCTTCATCAGGCAAATGTTAATTTTCAGAGGGCCGGAGAATAGAACATGTGTTTTCTTGGACTGCAGTATCAACACAGTTGTCTGACGATTAACATGGATGGCAAAGAGCAACCACCCCACATCCCCACAAAATGCCTGATGTCCTGAATCACAGCTCTTCCCATAGTGTACTGCAGTCACTTGTCTTCTTGTCTGGGTCCACCACCAACTAGAAAGGTGTTAGGGCAAAAACCGGCTTCTTCTGTTTCCCTGTTTAAGCCACCTGTACCTAGCTTAGTAGGTAGCAAGGCTCCTGATAGGGCTTTGATATTGAATGTTAGCTGTCAACTCCTGAGAAAGACGTATGTGTGCACAAGCAATAATCTGACCAGGGCAACAGTTGGTGCCTTTAACATACAAGGGGTTGGCAAAGTCTCTGATAAAAAGCGGACAGACGGTAAAGTTTGGACTTGCAGGATAGAGGGGCTCTGTGGTAACTACACAGCTCTGCCCTCATCAGCTGAAGCAACCCTAGACCACAGCCAATAGAGGTGTGGCTGTGTCAGTACCACTTTCTTCACAAAAGCAAGCAGAGACCTAGCATTGGCAGGGACACACCATCTGCCTAACTCTGATGTAGAATGTCAACACTTCAAAGAGAAGTGGAAGTCAGAAACAGCCAGCAAACCCAAGCAGTACTTCCTTACAGCATAGGCTCTGTCTCTGGAGACCAATCTCAAAGTGATGTCGTCTGTGCCCACACTCATAATGGAAAAAAATGTTGAATTTCAGAGGTCATTGGAAACAAAAGTGGACCCTGAGAGAAGACTGCCCCGGGAAGAAGGCATCTCTGCTTAGTCACCACAGTAGCACCAGTCACTGAGGGATACATACCATGGGCCAAATACAGCATGCAGCTTCTTGTTCAGTCCTCAAAGAACACTACAAGATCGGCATCTTTGTTTCTACTTTATTCCTGAAGAAACAGTGATGTGAGTTAGCAAAATGTCCCAATTGAGATCACTAGGCTTGTAGGAGGAAAGGGCAATTTCCAGTCCAGGTCTGCTCAGCTGTGAACTGTGTGCCCTTCAGACTCTTAGAGGCAGAGAAGCCAGTGTCTTGGGAGGTGTGCTGTGTGTATTGGACACTCTTTTAATTCTTGAAATCTGTCACCCAAAGATTGAAGAAACCCAATATGATAGAATTAAACAACTTTGATTAACAACTGCACTGAAATCATATTCATTATCTAAGTAAAATGCAACAAATTGCACAGTTTTCAAGAAAGTCTTCATGTTAAAAGAGTTCTAGCTATTTCTAAAGTAGAATATATAGTTTTTCTCTAATAACACAGATTATTTTAATTTAAACATATTTTAAAGGGGTTTAAAAGTTCTGGTTTTCGAGTTCTCACTAGCATGAGACTGAACTTCTGAGATATACTGTTGATCTGTAGCATTTATATGATGCTATGTACTCAACTTTTGGCAGATTTTCTTATCTCTTCTTCCCTATCCACAGTTTCCACCAGACAGATTTCCTTAAAAATGAGCATAAGGATTTGTGGGGGTGGGGAGGGTAGAATTACAAAAATCAGCCCTATAGTATAACTGGCTAAAAACATGCACTAAAAAGACTATACATGTTGATTTGCTCGCCCCTAGATTTTGACCTAAGCTTGTTACTATCTCCTTTCAAAGGATGCAAACTTTATAGAGACAATGCAGAACCACTGGCTAGATTCCCAGGTGTATGAATGGAATTTTTTTTGAGATGTTAATAAGGAAATTGTTTGTTTTTGTTTGTTTGTTTCCTGAGTTTTAAACACACGCCAAGCATTCACACACACTCACACACACACACACTCCAACAGTTTGAACAAATTCCTTGTTAGGGTTCAAACGCTTCCAGGTCTCCTCCAGCTCAGGATGTCTTCCCACTGACTCTGACCTGCCCTTGCTCCCCAGGAGCCCCTCCTATGCTTGGCTATCTCAAAATCCTCCTGCCCTTCAGGGCTCTTCTTGCCCTGTAAGCCTATCCTGGAGACTTGGAGAAATTCTCACCTATGGTTTTTTGCCTCTCTTCTTGCAATGGTTTTAAAAGTCAAAATCTTTTTTTTAAGTAGCAAGTTAACACTCAGGCTATTTTGAAGCTTCCACAGTTAAAGACAGCACAAGTTAAGGCTCCTATAGCACTCTCACCCACGTAGCCCTTGTGCTATATTTTGGATATGTAAGATGTTAAATATAAGCTTTAATAAATGCAGCGAGTCTAAATGAAGTCAGGAATCATGATATTTGTGTTTACTGTTTAACCACAATTTTGCCTTGCTGTACCAAGTGAAGACAGACAGACTTGTGAATGAGAAGAAAGGAATGTCACTGTCTACTTGTTTTTTTACCATCTTGTAGACATATAGTATATGCTTCAAGTCTACCATCTAATTTCTAGTCCTTCTTTTTTTCATTTAACTTTTTACTGATCTGTTTTTGCTCTTCCTTCATAGCCTCACATCATGGCTTAAATATATGAAGTAGAAAAATACATTCTTAGATACCAACTCTGGTATGTTTGGAGAGAAGATTGGAGTGCGGTACATCAGACTTCCTTGGGCTCATAACTCAGGTGATGTGTGCTGTGATGACTATTGTGGTTCGTTTTGTAATTTGAGAATACTAATATGATTATGTAGTGAAGAGCAAAGCTAAGGGGGGATATGTCTTTGTTATTTGATTTCAAGTAGATTCACAAATAGCTTTCAACACTAACAGAAGGTCAATTCTCAGGCACTCTCCTTGCAAGTAATAGCAAACATCTGGATGAAAATTGGAAAAGGAAAATCAAGCAAATTACCTATCATTGAATAGTCATGAAGTGAAACATTCAGGTCTTTGGAAACATCAAACACAATCTTCTGATAAATGTATCCCTCTTTGTTGCTAAAATTCTATGAAAACTGCCCTGTGTTTCTTGCATAAAAATCATGGTGTCTTATGTCACAGAATGATATAAATTAGAGAGAAATGGGAGAGCCATGGAAAGGGGTTCTTGCGCTAGTATTTCCTCCAGCAGAGAAGGCAGGAGGTGGACGGGCTCATCATGAGAGGTAGTTCTTAAGAAATGGAATGGGGGCAGCATCAAAAACAGACTAACAGCTAACATTTATTGAGGGCTCACTCCCCTAGGCGTGGGGCCAAGTCTGCATATACATACCTCATTTCATCTCAAAACAACCCTAGGATGTAATTTATTCTGCTACTGTTATACTACCAGTGCTACTAATAATAGTAGCTATGACTTACTGAGTGATTATTATATATCAAGAACTCTTCTAGGCACTTATGTTTGCAGTTACTCATTTAGTCCTCACGACAATCTATTCAATTAGTCCCACTTAATACATAAGGTCATTGAGATCGACAGAGGTCAACTTACCTAGGCTGCATACCTGGGGAAGCCACAATCCATGTGTTGGTCATGGCCCTTGAGAGTACTATGATGTGCAATGTGTTCTATTTGTCCTTGAAAATCCAGGACAGTCCAGAGGGGTTAATTAACTTGCCTGATGCCAATAGCTGCCAAATAGGGGAGATTGGATTCATGCTGAGATTGAAGTTCTACATTAAATACTTCAGTGAGCATCCCCTGCATGAGCAATTTTGAGCAGGTACCCTACTGTAGATGCTGAGGTGAAGGGGCAGGGTCCTTGCCAGAGAGAAGCTAAGGGTCCATTGGACAAAGCACACATAAACCAATGATCAAAATATCTTAAAATAGTTACTTTAATTAAATGGAAGTACATCAGGAAAGCACTTTGTATAGGACATGGCACTTGACCTAGCCTGTGAGGGACGTTGTCTGTCAGAGTGCTGCTGGGCTGGACGCCAAGAGGAGTCCCTGAGGCATATGCATTCTTATACAGAGCCTTCTAGGGATGCCACAGCAGCAAAAGTTATTTCACATGCAAATGAGACTTCACTTTAAAGACATACAACTACTAAGAGTCAGAGCTAGGATTCTGGTCCCTTGCTGTCTGGTGTGGCTTTCTTTCCATCACTGCCCCCAAATCAGGCAGAGACCTATTGAACTACTGACCTATGTACTCAGGGCTAGTAAGTTGAAGAACTGGACCTCCAATTCAAGTATCCTGAGTCCAGACATAATAATCTCCTTCAAAGATATTCAGCTAGGATGTCTTTGCAAAGAGGTAGATTATATATTAAAATGACAGTTGTTAAGACAATGATGAGGAGACATTAGGGAAGCAGAAGAGCAATACAGTGAGGACGCTACCAGTGATCAAGCAGAACCAGCTGGGCAATGGAAATCAAGGCATTGTGTGTTATTTTGGGTTATTGCCAGGTGTTCACACTTAACCACCTTCAAGATCCTGCTTCTAGACTAGACTCGGCTAGTTTTTTCTAAGCTAGCAAAAGCTCTTCTCCCTCATAAAAATCCTACAGATATCAACACTAAGAAAGTAAAGGAGCTTCCAGTTTCTTATCTGACATATAAAGAGACTCAAAGTTATGGCTTCCAGTCACACAACCATGAAACTACAAACCAGAAGTCAACAACTTTTGTTAGATGCACCAGAGATTTGAGATCATAGAGCAGAATGCTATCCCCCGAACTGGAGAGACGGACAAGCAAATACAGAGAATCACAGTTAATGAAAGCAGAAACTCCTAGAGCCACAAACTTGTAGGAAAATTAAATTGTACTTGATGAATTTCTAGAGGCTTAGTGTGGACAAACTTGAGAGATCAATGTGGAGTCCCCAACTCCCATGCATTTGTTAGTTTTAGCTCCAAGAACCTCATCAGTTTCTCAGAGTAAAGATCAGAGAAAAATCCCCTTCTTCTTGCAGGGGAAGAAAAGTAACCACTTAGAACTTTGCTATCCTCAATAAAGGGATTCCTCAAGGGGAAACTATTTTACCAGAGCCTAACCAATTTCAGTTTATTAGAACCTAAGGAAAGGGAAATACCCAAGTCCAGCCCCCACTAGCCTTTCTGTCCACCTAAGTCAGAGAGGAAGCTGAGAAGCACTCATGAAGGTCACAGCCCAAGGACACAGGCTCACCAAATACTGAGACCTGCTCATAGGACTGTAGAACACTTCCCTCCTCTGAATATCTACATGATATCTATACGCTCTGAGAGTGTAGATAAATTATTCCATGGTATTGCTGCCTCATCATCCATTCTATTTGGCTGAGTGGCCTGTGAGGGCCTTAAAATGACACTCACCCCCTCATGAAAGTGCTCGACCTAGATAGCAACTTGCAGAGTCACAAGGAAGTGTTTAAGTTCCTGGTATGACTTCCCCAACAGTCCTTATGATCAACAGTGCCCCCTGACTCTAAGGGCCTACATGCCTTTTATTCTCCTTAGGTAAGTTCCCCCTGGGGCTTATCCAAAACACACTCTTTTGGTTTGAGCTGACCAATCCAGCCCTCGCCCAGGACCCTAATAAAGACCTGTGCCCCAGTTGTTACCCATCTGTCTGCAGTCTGCCTTGGAACCCCCTCCAACATACAGCTTCTCTAAGCATGCAATTTACTTCCTCCAGGACCTCTGAATGGTAAAATTCTCTATCTCAGTTTCTCTTGTGGTCCGTTGTTGGACTTCAGCCCACCATCCAGCACTCTGTGCTCCACTTAGCAGTTATTAATCAAACAAAGACATACCAATAGGGCTCATGTATAATAACTGCAGCTAAAAGAACTGTAAGCTCTAGACCCTACTTAAGTCTAGAGGTACCCTAGGCAAAAACAGGGACACTAGAGGAAATTTTAGCCACTGCCACCATGGATACAGCAAAAAGTTAACACAACCAAACCCCCAGCCAGAAGATGTAAACCCTCACACTAAAGTCCTGTTTACGTCATTTCTTTTTACCCAGCACATCATTTCTCACCAACAAAAAGCATGTGAACATGCAAAAAGAGTTTGCAGAGACACAGCAGGAATAAGAACCAGACTCAAATATGACAGAGATTTTGGAACTATCAGATTGGGAGTTTCAAGTAACTCTGACTGATATGCTAAGGTCAAATAGAAGAAAGTGGACCTGTGTGAATAGATAGGTAATATAAACAGAGAGATGGAAACTTTAGAAAAAAACAAAAGGAAATCATAAATACTACAATAGAAATAGAAAATGCCTTTGATGAGCCCATCAATATATTGAATACAACTGAGGAAAATCTCAGTGATCTTGAAGATACATCACCAGAAATTGTGGAAACTGGAAACTAAAGAGAAAAAAAGAATGAAATAAAGAAAACAAAACATCCAAGAACTGAGAAACAATTACAAAAGGAGTAGCATATGAGTGATACCTTTGTACAGAAGGAGAAGAAAAAAGAAATGGTAGAAACATTTGAATGGCTGAGAAATGTCCAAAATTAGTAGCAGGCACTATTTTACTGATCCAGCAGGCTGAGAGAACAGCAAGCAGGGTAATGAATAGCAAAAAAATAATAGTAAATACAACTAGGCATAGCTTATTCAAACTCAAAAAAAATCAAAGACAAAAAGAAAATCTTGAATGAAACTAGAAGGGAAAAATATGTCTAACCTATAAAGAAACAAAGAGAAGAATTACATCAGAATTCTCTTAGAAATCATGCAAACAAAAAGAGACTGAAGTGAAATATTTAGTGTTGAAATAAAACCAATGAATTTAGAGGGCTGTGAAAAGATGGCAGAGTAGGAAAGCAAGGTGAAAATCTCCTCCCACACACACTAAGAAGCAACTGCAGCAAATACATCTAACCCTGAAAGTGATCTGAGGACTGCAGGACAGACCATCTATGCATGGTGAAGAGCAGACTGCAGTGAGAAGGATAGAGTGGTAAAGCCACAACTGATCAGAACACAAGCCCTTCCTTCTTCCCAGCCAACAAGCAGGAGGGAGAGGAACTGAGCAGGGAAAGGATAAACACACAGGAATAGGTCATATTTGAGATCTGCTCAGGCAACATAAGTCCACATTACATTGGGCTTTGGTGATTAATGGGGCTGGACACCAGGGAGAATTAGAGCATCTGGAGGGCCAGGATCCCTGCCACTTGTATAGGACAAGCACACTCAATAGATTTCACTGAGCTCCATCACAGAGGTGGCAGTTTGAAAGGTATACCAGTAGAAGGAAGTGTGCCAGAGAGGTGGGGATTGAAAGGCCCCTTTCCAGAGAAGAAAGGGCAGATGGACTATGCTTCCCAAGCCCTCCATCAGCCAGGGCACTCCAGGATCAAGCTCCAAAGGCTCCATATACCTCTCTGGTAGATCATATACACAGTGGTGCTCCCCTGTGCACCTGCCTGCCTGGCCCACTGTGCCCAGCAGCAGCCACCACTACTTATCAGCAGACAGAGGTTAGCCACAATGAGTCCAAGCAGAAACACTTCACATCACACAAATGTCATGCAGAGACAAGCTGTAAGCCTCTGTGATGGAGATTAGTCAATGTTGGCAGACAGGCAAAAAGGTGGACCCTGCCAATAGCCCACCAACAGCAACTTCAGCTCAGCCACAGAACAGAATGAACCACAAGTGAGCAAAGAGTCTTGTGTTTCTGGGCACCACAGGACACATCTTTCATAAATCTGTTACTTTCTAGACCAAGAGGGATAGGTGATCTATCTAATACAAAGGAAGAAACACAGATCCCCCCAAAAAATGAGGTAGCAGAGGAGTATGTTCCAAACAAAATAACAAAATAAGTCATCAGCATAATGGCTAAATGAAGCACAGATCACCAATCTTCTTGATAAAGATTTCAAACTAACACTCATAAAGATGCTTGCTAAACTGGGGAAAATAATTGATGATTTCAGTGAGAACTTCAAAAAAGAGATAGAAAATGTTTAAAAGAGCCACTCAGAGAATAATACCATAACTGAAATGAAAAATGAAATAGAGGGAATGAATAGTGGACTCCTGGAAGTAGAGGAGAGAATCAGTGTGATGGAAGATAAAGAACAGGAAAGTTACCAAGCTGGGGAACAGAAAGAAAATAATTTTAAAAAGGGAAGCTAAAGAACTGTGTGACAACTCCAAATGAAACAATATTTGACTAATAGGGGCCCTAGAAAGAGAAGGGAGAGACAAAGGGAAAGCAAATCTCACTGAAGAAATAATAACTGAAAACTTCCCTAACTTGGGGAAGGAAATAGACCATGTCCTGGAAGTACAGAGATCCCCTAACAGAAGAAGCCCAAGGAGGACAATACCAAGGCATATAATAATTGAAATGGCAAAGATTAAAGATAAAGAGAGAATCTTAAAAGCAGCAAAAGCAATGCAAACAGTTACTTATTAGGAAAACTATATAAGGATATCAGCAGATTTCTTAGCAGAAACTTTACAGGCCAGAAGGGAGTGGCATGAAATATTTACTGTATTGAAACAGAAGGACCGTCAACCAACAATTCTGTAGGTGGCAAGGTTATAATACAGAATGGAAGGTGAAATTAAAAGTTCCCCAGATAAATGAAGGCTAAAAGAATTCAGAATCACTAAACCAGCCTTACAGAATATGTTAAAAAGACTTCTGTAGATGAAAATGTTCTTAAGTTTAAATATTTTTCATCAGTGAAAATAAACCTACAGTAAAGGCAATGGATCAATTATTTATTAATCACATACAAAGATCAAATGAAAAAAGTAGTAAAATCAACTATATATAAAATTAGTCAGAGGGAAACACAAAGGATGTAGATTATGACATCAGATACATCAAGTGTGGAAAAGGAAGAACAGAAAAAAGTAGTACTTGTAGAATGTGTTTGAAATTGAGTGACCATAAACTTAATATACATTGCTATATATTTTCAGAAATAATCTATAACTTCATGGTAACCACAAACCTAAAGCCTAAAATAGATACAAAAAAAAATAAAATAAAAGAACACAAGCATAGCACTACAGAAAACCATCAAATAACAAGAATATAGAAAGAAAGAAATAAACAGAAAGGAACTACAAAAACAAACAGAAAAAATTAATACAATAGCAGTTAGTACACACCTATCAACAATTATCCTAAATGTAAATGGATTAAATGCATCAATCAAAAGACAGAGTATGGCAGAATGGATAAGACACAAGAGACTTCCTACAAGAAACTCGTTTCAGACCCAACGACATACATAGACTAAAAGTGAAGGGATAGAAAAAGATACTCCAGGCAAATAAAAGGTAGAGAAAAGCAGAGTAGCAGTACTTATATCAGACAAAATAGTCTTCAAAACAAAGAAAGTAACAAGAGAGAAAAAAGTATGTTACATAATGATAAAAGGTTCAGTCCAACAAGAGGATATAACAATCTTAAATATCTATGTAACCAAAATTGTAACACCTAATTATAGTAAAAAATACTAACAGGCACAAAGGGAGAAATAGACGGCAACACAAATATATTAAGGTATTTGAACACCCTGCTTACATCAATGGGCAGATAACCCAGACAGAAAATAAATGATGAAAGAGACATGGCATGATACATTAGATGGATGGAATTAAGAGATATATAAAGAGTTTCAATAAATTTAAAGAGATTTAAATTTTATCAAACATCTTCTCAGATCACAATGGTATAAAACTAGAAATCAATTACATGAAGAAAACAAAAAAATCCCAAAACACATGGAGGCTAAACAACATACTTCTAAATAATCAGTGGATTAATGAACAAATCAAAGAGGAAATCAAACAATACATGGAGACAAATGAAAACAGAAACACTATAATTCAAAATATGTGGGATGCAGCAAAAGCAGTTCTAAGAGGTAAGTTTATATCAATACAGGCCTACTTCAAGAAGCAAGAACAATTCCAAATAAACAATGTAAACTCACTACTAAAGGAACAATAAAAAGAAGAATGAAGGAAACCAAAATTAGAAGAAGGAGGGGCATAATAAAATCAGAGCAGAAATAAACAAAATAGAGAATACGAAAACAATAGAAAAAAAAATCAATGAAACCAAGAGCTGATTCTTCAAGAAGATAAACAAAATAGACAATCCACTCTCCAGACTTATCAAGAAAACACAGGACACAAACAAAATCTGAAATGAAAAAAGAAATTGCAACTGACACCACAGAAATTCAAAGAATTACAAGAGAATTCTATGAAAAATTTTATGCCAACAAATTGAACAACCTAGAAGAAATGGACAAATTCATAGAAACACACAGTCTTCCAAAACTGACTGAGGAAGAAACAGAAAATCTGATCAAACCAAATACCAGTCATGAAATTGAATTAATAATCAAAAAACTTCCAACAAACAAAAGTCCAGGGTCAGATACATTCACAAGCGATTCTAGCAAATGTTTAAAGAAGTGCTAATACCCATCCTTCTTAAAGTACTCCAAAAAATAGAAAAGGAGGGAGTACATCCAAACTCATTCTGTGAGACTGGCATCACTGCAGTGCCAGAACCAGATAGACACTACAAAAAAAGAAAATTGTAGATCAACATCCCTGATGCACATAGATGCAAGGCAAACAAAAGCAAAAATAAAACTTAAAAGTGGAACTACATCAAACTTAAAAGCTTCTGTACAGCAAAAGACACCATCAACAAAATTAAAAGGCAACATACCATAATGGATAATGTATTCACAAATGATATATCTGACAAGGGGCTAACATCCAAAATATATAAAGACCTCATATGATTCAACATTAAAAAAACAATAACCCAATTTAAAAAATAGGCAGAAGACCTGAATAGGCATTTTTGCAAAGACATACAGAAGGCCAATGGGCACATGAAAAGATGCTCCACATTAGTAATTATCAGGAAAATGCAAATTAGGACTACAAATAGCTAGCACCTCATGTCAGTCAGCATGGCCACTATCCAAAATATAAAAAAAAACAAGTGTTGGTGAGGATGTGAAGAAAAGGGAACCCTCCCAAACTGTTGGTGGGAATGTCAACAGGTGCAGCCACTATGGAGGTTCCTCAACAAACTTAAAATAGAATATGATCCAGTAATTCCACTTCTAGGAATTTACCCCCAAAAAATAAATCTCTGCTTCAAAAATATAGATGCAGTTTCGTATTTATTGCTGCATTATTTACAATAGCCGTGATACAGAATCAACCAATGTGTTTATCAATAGATGAATGGATAATGAAGTATTGTACATCTATTAGTCAGCCCTAGAAGAAAAGAAATCCTGCCATTTGTGACAATATGGACAGACTTAGAGGGTATTATGCCGAGTGAAATAAACCAGGCAGAGAAAGACAAATGATTTCACATATATGTGGAATCTAAAGGCAAAGCAAAACAAAATGAACAAAATAGCAGTAGCTTCATAGACTCTGAGAATTGGCTGGTGGTTACCACGGGGGAGTGGCTGGGGTGGGTGAAATAGGTGAAGGAGATAAAGAGGCACAAAATCTCAGTCATGGTATAAATTAGTCACAGGGATGAAAGCACTGCATAGAGAATATAGTTGGTAGCTGTAACATCTTTCTATGTTGACAGTAACTACAGAGTTGGGGTGAGGATTTAATAATGCAAATAACTGTTAAATCTCTATGTTATATTCCTGAAAACCAATATAATATTTTATATCAACTATATTGCAATAAAACTAATATATCCAAAAAAGCCCTCATTAACTTAGAATTCTGTATTCAGCAAAATTATCCTTCAAAAGTAACTATAAAAACTTTCACAAATGAAAATTGATGATATTTTTACCAATAGACTTAACTTGCAAGAAATGTTAAACTTATTTGGAGAAAGGAAAATGATATACATAATAAATTCAGATGTACATTAAGAAATGAAAAAGCATTTTTGGCGGAATAAATGAATCTAAAATAAAATCTTCCTTGTTTTTGGACTTAGTAATCAGGTGTAGCACTTTGCTCAAAATAATAACAATGTGTTGAGTGATTATAGCTTTCAGGTAAGTGGAATGAATGGTAGAATATCACAAGTGACAGGAGAAAGGAATTGAGAAGACTCTATTATAAAGTATTTCCACTAACTCTGACATGGTATAGTGTTATTTGAATATGGATTTAGTTGTAAATATATATTGTCAACTCTAGGCAACCACTAACAATCTTTAGAAAGAACTATAACTGATATGCTAAGTGAGAAAATGAAGTCAAATAAAATGTTCATTTAAAACCAGAGAGGATAGAAAAATAGCCTAGGACAAAAAACTAAGGCAACAAATAGAAAAACTACAAATATAGTACATATCAACCAACTTTATCTATCATCACTTTAAATGTGAATGCTCTAAATATATTAGTTAAAACACAGAAAGTGTCACAGTGGATTTAAAAAAAAAAGACCCAACTGTATATTGTCTACAAAGAACCCACTTTAAGTATAAAGGCATAGAGAGATTAAAAGTAAACAGATGAGACAGATACATCACGCAAACACTGATCAAAATGAAGATGGAGTGACTGTATTAATTTCAGACAAAGTAGATGTCAGTGACAGGAAAATTATCAGGAATAAAAAGATGCATTGCATAATGATAAAGAGGTTAACTCCAAGGAAAAAGTAACAATCCTTAATGCATTTAATGAAAAAGCATCAAAATACATGAACTAAAACTGATCAAACTGCAAGAACAGACAGACAAATCTGCTACTGCAATTGAAGATTTCCAAATGCCTCTATCAGCAAGTGACAGATCTTGCAGACAAAAAATAAATAAAATTAAGGTCATAGTTGAACTGAATAACACCATTAACAGCTAACTCTGTCTTTTGTACAATATTTCATCTAATAAAAAATACACTTTTTTTCAAGCTCACATGGAACATTCACCAAGATAGAATGTTTCTTAGGACATAAAACACACCTTATCAAATATTTAAGAATAGAAATCACTCAAAGTAAGCTCTCAGAGCAAAGTGGGATTAAACCAGAAATAAATCAGGAAGACATAGCTGAACAATCTCCAAAATATTTAAATATCAAACAACAACCTATTCCTAAATAATTCATAGATCAAAGAAGAAGTCTCAAGGAAAGTTTACAAACGTTTTGAACTAAATAAAATCAAAACACAACTTATCAAAATGTGTGGGATGCAAGAAAAGCAGTGCTTAGAGGGAAATTTATAGCATTTAATGCACATAAATGTAAAGAAAAAAGATATAAAATTAATGATCAAAGCTCCCATCTTAGGAAATAGAAAAAGAAATATTAAAAATTAGAGCATAACTAAAGGAAATTGAACAAGACAACAACAGAAAAAAAAACAATGAAACCAAAACCAGATTCTATGAAAAGATAAATAAAGTTGATAAAATCGCTAGCCAGGCTAACCATGAAGAAAAAGAGAACACACAATATTCTAATACCAGAAATGAAAAAGAGGCAATCTCTACTGATACCATGGACATTAAAACGCTAATAAAGGAATCTTTTGATTAGCTCTATAACCCAAAATTTGTTAACTTAGATCAAATTGTTGCAGAGAATAAGAGAGAGAGCACTTCCAACTCATTGCATGAGGTCAGCATTGTCCTCATACCAAAACCAGACAAAGAAATTAAAAGAAACAGAAACTACAGGTAATCTCTCTCATTAACATAGATGTAAAGTCCTCAATGAATCATGAGCAAATTGAATTCACAATGTATAAAAACAATTATGTACCATGAATTAGGATTTATGTAAGGTATAGGATCTGGCTCAGCAGATTACAATTAATATAATCTATGATATGAGCAGATTAAAAGATAAGAATTATGTGATTATACGAATATATGCAGAAAAAACTTTTGAGAAAAATCCAACAAACATTTATGATAAAAACCCTCAGCAAGCTAGCAATAGAAGTGAATTTCCTCAACTTGACAGAGTAGATGAATGAAAAACTTACAGTTAACAACTTACTTAATGGTGAGAAACTAGAAGCTTTCCCCCAAAGATCAGGAATAAGGCAAGGATGTCCCCTCTTACCACTGCCTGTGAGAAATCCTAGAGAATTCAGAAGATGAGAACAGGAAATAAAAGGTAAACAGATGAGAAGAAATAAATAAACTGTCTTTGTTTGCAGATAACAAGATTATCTGTAGAAAATACCCAAGAATCAACAAAAAAATTATCCTAGAACTAATAAGTGATTATAGCAAAGTTGCAGAGGACAAAATTAACATACAAAAGTTTCTTGTATTCCAATAATGAACAATTGGAATTCAAAATTAAAACCACAATACTTTTTCCATAGCACCAAAAAACAAGAGAGAGAGAAATACATAAGTATATATCTAACAAAACATGTAGAAGATCTATTTGAGGGAAACAACAAACCTCTGATGAAAGAAATCAAAGATCGAAATAAATGAGAGATATTTCATGCCTATTGATAAGAAGACTCAAGTGCAAAAACTCAGTCCTTCCCAAATTGAAATATAGATTCAATAAAATCTCAATCACAATCCCAGGTTACTTTGTGTATAACAATAAGCTGATCATGAAGTGCACATGAAAAGATTACAGATCCAGAATAGCTACAAAAACGTTCACTGAAGAAGAAGAAAGTGGGAAGATTGACACTACCAGATTTCAAGATTGACTGAAAAACAAAATAGGCATGGAGGGTATATACCTCAACATAATAAGGCTATATGACAAACCCACAGTTAACATCATACTTAACAGTGAAAAGTTGAAAGCTTTTCTCTAATATCAAAAAGATAAGGATGCCTACTCTCACCATTTTTATTCAACATAATATTGGAAGTCTTAGCTAAGGCAATTAGGCAAGAAAAAGAAATAAAAGGCATCCAAATTCAAAAGGAAGAAGTAAAATTGTCACTATTTGTAGATGACACAATATCATATATAAAAAACCCTAAAGCTTCCATCAAAAACTATTCAAACTAATAAACAAATTCAGTCAAGTTATAGGATACAAAATTAATACACAAAAATCAATTGCTTTTCTCTACACAAATATTGAACCATCAGAAAAAGAAATAAAGAAAACAATTTTATTTACAATTGCATCAAAAAGAATAAAATACTTGGGAATAAAAATAACCAAAGAGGTGAAAGATCTGTATATTTAAAACTGTAAGACATTAATGAAATAAATGGAAGAAGACAGGTAATCTGTGCTCATAGATTAGAGGAAACAATGTTTTTAAAATGTCCATACTACCCAACACAATCTACAGATTCAATGCAATCCTTATCAAAATCCCAATAACAATTTCAATAAATATAACAAATAATTGTAAAATTTGTATGTAGCCAAACACTTCAGAAAAAAGAACAACGCTGGAAGCATCATGTGTTCCAATTTTAAACTATATTACAAAGCTACTATAATTAAAACAGTATAGTACTGGTATTAAAAACATATACATAGATCAATGGAACAGAAGAGAGATCTCAGAAATAAACCCATGCATATATGATCAGCTAATTTATGACAAAAGAGCCAAGAATATACAAAAGGGAAAGAACAGTCTTCAATAAATGGTGCTGGGAATACTGGACAGCCACTTGCAAAAGAATGAAACTCAACAGCTATCTTACAACATAAATGAAAATTAACTCAAAATATATTAAAGACTTGAACATGACACCTGAAACCAAAAACTCCAAAAAGAAAATATAGTCAGCTGTTTGATAAAGGTCTTAACAATGATTTTTTTCAATATGACACCAGAAGCAAAAGCAACAAAAGAAAAAATAAATAAGTGGTACTATGTCATATTAAAAAAGCTCTGCACAGCAAAAGAAACCATCAACAAAATGAAAAGACAACTTACTGAATAGACTGTATTTGCAAATCATATATTTGTTAAGGGCTAAATCCTATTGCACATAGGTACCTCAGTAACCACAGTTCTCACTGTAGAACCTGGTTTACAGAGAGCAATCATGGAGCTCTTCAAGCATGCTGGGGCTCCCCTCTCAAATTTGTGTCTCAGTTGTGGTGACAGGTATATTTTCTGGATACTCCCCATGCAGATGAGTAGATCTTAAAGCATATATTCACTCTAACATCCCAATTTCCCAGAGCCTTTGAGTGCTTTCCTTCACAGCAAATCAAAGCAGGTCTGGCATTTCCAGTTTTTTCACTATTGGTCACCTTTTTGTTCATTTTACAGTAAAACTAATCAAACAAACTCTTAACAGTTTGAACTTTTCAAACCACCCCCAAGCTACAATATTAAAAGGAGAATCTCTGTTTAGTGGGCCCATATATCTATAAATTCAGCCCAATCCTAATTTATGTTCCTTCTGCCATTAATCTACACCCTTACACATTCCCATGTATATTCCTTAGATTTTGTGTCTGTATAAATTAGAAAATTCAACTTTCAGAAAGTATCCCACCTACTCATCAGTCACGTTTGCACCTCACCTTTAATGGCCTGCCAGGACTTGAGCGTAGTTACAGGTCTAGAAGCAAAGAGAAGCCAAGTGGTGAGGTGGGTCCTGGGGAGAATCAGCAGTGTCTTGCATGGCTAATGCCTCAGGGGAAGCCGGTATATTTTCCTTAGGCAATGAAAAGTTAATTCCCTGAGATGAAGATAGAGAGGTAGCTTCTACTGGCAAAGAAAATTCATTTGAATTTAGGGGCTTACTGTCTCCAGCTTCATCAGGGTCTTCCTGCAGATCCCCATTCTAATTTTCAGGGTCTCATTTCTTCTTAATCAATGCCCTCAATTCAACTGTAGACTCCCTAAAAGTCTTTGTTACTCAGCTATTTGCAGGATGAGACTCTGAGCTTGGTTTTTAGCAGTCTCTACCTGGTGATCACAGGGAATAAGGACCTTTTCCAGGGAAGACATCGAAGCTCTTAGGTCATTTAGGTGGCACTTGAGTTGGGGATTCAAATGGCTGAGGTTCTTTCCCTACTTTGTCCAGCAACATTAGAAGCAAACAGCCAATATTGTTATATCCATTAATTTGACAAAAGTATTTGAAAGTAACATATACATAGCCACCCAAATCTTTGCTTCTTGCAAGTATTTGATTAGAAGTATTCAGGGTGTCTGACGTTTTGTGTATCTCTGTTGTCAGTTCATGCCATGGACTATCTGTGCTCTCTTGGCTACTAGAAATCAAGTCATTAGTGCCTTTAAATCTAATCAGATTAGCGAGTTAATTCCAGAAACCCCAGAATAAATTCTGAAGATTCATTCTTAAGAGTCTGTTCTTCTAGAATCACTCTCAGAACCCAAATGTGTATTAGTTAGTATTCTCCAGAGATACCAGACCAATAGGATGTATTCAATTTTTATATCCATAATATTAATGGAGATTTATTATAAAGGAATTGGCTCATGCAAATATGAAGGCTGGCAAGTCCAAAATCTGCAGTGTGGATTAGCAGACTGGAGACCCAGGAGAACCGACGGTGCAGTTCCAGACTGAAGTCAATCTTCTGGAAAATTACCTCTTGATTGGGGGAACAGTCTTTTTGTACTACTCAGATCTTCAACTGACTGGATGAGATCTACCCATATTATGGAGGGCAATCTGTTTATTGGAAGTCAATCAATTTGAATGTTAATTTCATCAAAAAGATGCCTTCCAAATTGACACATAAAGTTAGCTATCATGCCCTGGAGAGCGTTACAAAATACTGATGTCCAAGTCCCATCCCCAGTGATTTTTTTTCAGTGGTCTAACATGTATTCTGAGCATCCAGATGTGTAATAGTCTCCCAAGGGATTCTATTGTTAGGCTGGAGAAGTGCCCTGGAAACACAGGACCTCCTGATGCCTGAACAAAATCGGGATTCGCAAGAAAGAAGAAGGGGCGGGCAGTGGAGCATCACAACAACTAGTTTGGGACTAGGATCTTATTGTCTCAGCCACAAAGTTTAAAAATGAATTCTTTTTCTAATTGCTTTGATTATTCATTAGTATTCTCTGTCCTCCTTGTTTTATATGTGGCCACTTAAATTTAAAGCAAATCAATTTAATTTATTATGTCATTAATTATCATAATAATATTTATTTTTAAATATCTATTAATTTTATATTACATCTTTATAACACTTAAATGATAACGTTTTAATTTTTATTAATATTTGAAGTTAATAATTTAATAATTGATTTGAATTTAATTTAAATAAAATTTAAAATTCAGTTCCTTAGTTATACTAACCACTTTCCAAGTAATCAATAGGCACAAATACCTAATGTCATGTGACACAGATAAAGGATATTTCCATATTTAGAGGGATTTGTAAACCTTTATGAATGTTGTTTTTTCAAAGGGCAGAAATCCTAGAAAGTGAAAATATGAAGAAAGAATGAGAAGGTGTTTGCTTTTCTGATACACCTTAATTTTACCATAATTTTAGTCCTGCAAAATACATTGGTTAAAGAAGAGATACTGGAATGGATTAAACAGTGGCCCCTTAAATAGTATATCTAATCCCTAACCCCAGAACCTACAAATGTGACCTTATTTGGAAAAGGGTCTTTAAGGATGTGATGAACTTAAGGATCTCAAGGTGAGGTGATCCTGGATTGTCTGGGTGGCCAGTGTCACAGAAGAGACACAGGGGAGCAGGCCATGTGCAGAGGGAGGCAGGGATGGGAGCGATTCAGCCACAGCCGAGGGTCACTTGGAGCCACCAGACTCTGCAGGAGATGAGGCAGGATTCTCCCTGGGAGCCTCTGAGGGAAGGTGTTCCTACCAAAACCTTGATTTGGACTGCTGGCCTGCAGAACTGGGGAAAAATAAATTTCTATTGTCATAAACCACCATGTGTGTGGCAATTTGTTACAGGTAGAATAAGAAACTAAGAAACTAAATACAATGCTAAATGCAAAATAAAAAACATAGTTTCCTGAATCATTCAAAACTTTGGTTATGGGAGGTATACACCTAAAACCAATTTATTTTTGTATTAATTCTTGTATGACATTAAAGGAACATTAAACCAAATGCTCGATATTTTGCCAAAACTGTTTTCTTTCAAGCTAAGCCAGATATGGAAAAAGTCCTGGCCTGATTTCACGAACAGGCTTTGAATCCTATTTCTTAAGTTAAAAGCAATGCCATTTGTGACTGCCACTACAGGAGGCAGAGAAAGATAATTTAAGGGAATCTTATCTTCAAATGAATTTCATGTTCTAACCATGTGAATATTTTGACAGTTACACTTAAGGCTTTTAAAAAGGTTTTCATTATATGGTTCCATGCTCTTACATTTCAGGCCAAGATAAAACATGAAAAAAGGATAAAATTGTTATTATCCTTCAGGAATAAGGGACACAATCTCCTCCATACATTTAAATAGGTTTCTTCATATTTTTACATTTTTCTAAGGTTTACAGCAACCAAGGAGCAGGATCTTCCTTCTTATAAAGCATCATAAGGTCCCCAGCAAGGAAAGCATCCTATGTGATTGTAGGGAAAATTAAACAATTATATTTTCAGTTGACTCTTACTATGCCCCAATGTGGTAGTTCAAAATTATTTCTAGTCTCTTGACAGATGAAGAACCAAGGTGTTAAATTATTTTCCCCCAAAGCATTGGTGGCTAAGGAAATGACAGACCTCTGCCTCCCAGGCATCTGCATTAGAACACCAGGCCCAAGTGTCACTTTACTAATACACATGACTCAGAATCCAATCTTCAGAGGGCACTACTTATCCTTAAGCTGGAGCCAGAGGTGGACTGTTCAGGGACAGCTGTAGGTGGCAACCCGTCGTGGTTGCTGGTGTGCATTATCAGGCCAGAGGAAAGCAAAGCTGACATTTCCCTGCCACCCTAAAATGGGCAACCACTCACAGAGGCTCCAATGCCTGAAATTATTGTCCGTTAAATGCTCATTCATTCCCCTCTTAGGATGTGACTCAGCCTGGAGTGGTTACACACTCAACTGCTGACATCTCACCCAAAACCTTGTTGAAGAGATGAGACAGAGGGTCACTTGAGAGGACTAGGGACTGCTCTTGAGTAAGACTGGAATAGGGAATGTAGCCAAAAAGGGCAGTGAAGATGCTGAAACAAGACAGCTCCCCTCCTGAGCACTGTTAATGCAACAAACAAAGAAGAAAGTATCAGGGAGGGAAGGCTTCAGCTAAAGGAGGCATATTTTACCTAGGTGTTTTGGTGTGTACCAAATGTGTCAATGGGGCATACAGGTACTGTCCCATTAACTGCTTGGTTGGCACTGCTGATGCTGGTGGTGCTCAGCTCACACGCCACCAGGCCTGTCCCAGGGGAGCACCAGGCTAGCTTCCTACTGCCGTCATTTCATCTCTCTGCTTGGGGACTTCCTCTGACAACTGGAGTCCTCTAAGCCATTATCAAAGAATTTAACACCCCCACCCACCTCCACCACCACCCCCAGCAGCCCTTGAGCAGAGACTAATAGGAACTAATGCGTGACCCCCCCCCAGTCTGTCATACTTCAAGCTGTATGTACTCTGCTGGTGCCCACAGCACCCCAAACAGAACTGAGTTCTGAGTGCCCACACTGTTTATTTGCTTCACAATGCACTCTCCAGTGGCTGCCTCCACCTGCAGGCCCTCTCCACTCCCCCTCCTAATGCTGTTTCCTGGAATTGCCTCCAAAGCACTTCAACCATAAAACATAAATAAATTATCATATATTTACCCTTGTAATATTATACAATAATAAAAATGGACAAACAACTACATGGAACATGGGTGAGTCTCACATGGTGTTAAGTGAAATCATTTGGTACTTCTCTTTCTCTGCCTGGCTTATTTCACTGAGCATAATACCCTCTAGCTCCATCCATGTTGTTGCAAATGGTAGGATTTGTTTTCTTCTTATGACTGAATTATATTCCATTGTGTATATGTACCACATCTTCTTTATCCATTCATCTACTGATGGACACTTAGGTTGCTTCCATTTCTTTCTTGGTTATTGTAAATAGTCCTACAATAAACATAGGAGTGCATATGTGTTTTTCAAACTGGACTGCTGCATTCTTAGGGTAAATTCCTAGGAGTGGAATTCCTGGGTCAAATGGTATTTCAATTTTTAGATTTTTGAGGAACCTCCATACTGCTTTCCACAATGGCTGAACTAGCTTACATTCCCACCAGCAGTGTAGGAGGGTTCCCTTTCTCCATACACTTGCCAACATTTGTTGTTGTTTGTCGTTTGGATGTTGGCCGTCCTAACTGGTGTGAGGTGATATCTCATTGTGGTTTTAATTTGCATTTCTCTGATGATTAGCAATGTGCAGTATCTTTTCATATGCCTGTTGGCCATCTGAATTTCTTCTTTGAAGAAGTGTCTGTTCAGCTCCTCTGCCCATGTTTTAAGTGGCTTGTTTGCTTTTTGTTTGTTGAGGTGCATGAGCTCTTTATATAATTTGGATGTCAACCCCTTATCAGATATGTCATTTATGAATATATTCCCCCATACTGTAGGATGTCTTTTTGTTCTGCTGATGGTGCCCTTTGCTGTACAGAAGCTTTTTAGTTTGATATAGTCCCACTTGTTCATTTTTACTTTTGTTTCCCTTGCCTGGGAGATATGTTCATGAATAAGTTGCTCATGTTTATGTCCAAGAGATTTTTGCCTATGTTTTTCCCCAAGAGTCTATGGTTTTATGACTTAGATTCAGCTCTTTGATCCATTTCAAGTTTACTTTTGTGTGTGGAGTTAGACAATAATCCAGTTTCATTCTCTTACATGTAGCTGTCCAGTTTTGCCAACACCAGCTATTGAAGAGGCTGTCATTTCCCCATTGCATATCCATGGCTCCTTTATAGTATTTTAATTGACCATATATGCTTGGGTTTATATCTGGGCTGTCTAGTCTGTTACATTGGTCTACTTGTGTTCTTTTAATAAAGTCTTTGCAATGAACGTTTTTTAATACAGTTCAGAGAAATTAGCTATCCCAAAGTTAAGTTAGAGAGAGGCCAGTAAGCTATCTCGTTTCCATAATCAGCAGCACAGTTTGGGGAGGCGGAGGATGAAGTCCACGTGGAAGTAAGGCTGCTGCCCTGCCATAGCTTTGGTGCAGAGATGGGCAAGCAATGCCCTCAGATCTGTTTGCTTCTCTGTGCCTATAGCAGGCTTCTACTGTTCAGAATGCAGATAGTGCTCAGCAAGGGCTGAGAGAAGATTCACATTTGCACACAAATGAGTTCCAACCCCTCCTATCATTCTCTCATATCTAGGGATCCTGAAAATAAAATGATGAAGTCCATGAGACAATTTACTGTGCCTAGCAATGGAGGACTAGGAAAAGAACTCATAAAATTTTGCTTACTGTTGGTGGAAACAGTAGTCTGAGGAAAAAAAGGTGAGTAAAGAATGAAACACCTCCCAAATTTCAGAGTCACCAATCCCATGCTGGAGAGGGTTCTTTTGATCTGTTACAAGTGTCATGATAATGCCATTTACCACTTATGACATGGGAGCCCAAAGAGGAAGTGGCTAATGTTAACTGTAGACATGGAGAAGGTTTCAGATAAGGAGGGACCACCAGGCAGGATTAGGAAAGACTGATGTATCAGTAGCTTAGGAAGGAGACAAGACACCCTCACTGTCTCAGAAAGTTTTCAAGGTGCTTCTAGGCCAAAAGAAATGTCTAATAGTTTTGCTTCATTTATTAATTAGTTAAGTCCAAGCGATGTTAAATGCATATATATTCTAACATCTCAGTGCAGCCAATCCTCATCATTCATGGCTTTCATATTTGAGAATTCACCTCCTGCTAAAAATGAATTTTAACCCCCAAATCAAATCTTATGACACTTTATGTTCATTCACAGACTGAGCATTAAAAATTTTGAGTTATGTGATAAACATGTTCCCAGTTAAGGTCCCATAAGGTGACACTCTTTTTGTTTCAGCTCTCATGCTGCAAACAGGTGTTTTTACCTGGTCTATTAAGTGCCATATTCCTCACATTTTTGTGCTTTTTGCTGGTGATTTCACTTTTTAAAATGCCCCCAACTATAGCACTGAAATACTGGCTATGGTCCTAGAGTGGGAAGCTGTGAGATGCCTTACAAAGAAAATATGTGTGTTATATGTTTCCTTCAGGCTGTCAGCTGTGAGTTCAGTGTTAATGAGTCAATATATGTTAAATAACATGTTAAACAGAAACACAAATAAAACAAAGTAACTAATTGATGATCAGTTAATGAAAATGTCAGGAGCTTGCAGGAACCAATCCTGTATTTCTGTTAGGAGCAGTGATTAGGCATTCACTAATTCACTCTATGCAGGGACATTCTAGAACAAAACTACCACAAATAATGAGAATTCACTAGTTATTTGGAAAACAATACACATAAGTTGAAGGAAAAATAACACTTTTACTTCATTCATGCATACCCCAAATTATTTAATAGTATGTTTGTTGAACCAAACTTCCCAAACTTGGAATCAGGTGGAAAACTGCAGCCTTCATTTCTGATTCCTCTTTGATTTTTACTTGATACTTTTAATCACAACAAGTACTGGAAACACAATTTCAAGGAGATATGATGTCATCAATAACAATGCCACACAATCTGATGCTGAGACTGTTGAACTACCTTATCCCACTGTGCTTTCCTTGAATATTTAAAATATGGTGCAGCACCTCTATGAGTTTACTGTGGCATCCTGGGCACCTCGGCACAGTTTGAGAACCACAAATCTAATTAAAGAAATAATAAAGATAGTGAAACTGATTATTCTGTTTAAGGAATAGTCAATTTGGTTATTTTCCAATATGGAAAAAAATACACATTTATGAGAAATGGAAGATTATAAGGTAGGAAAATGAAGTTTGAACTATGAGATGAAGACTTTAAAACCACTTTAAAAGTGTTTGGTTTTTATTCAGAAGGCATCAGAGAGCCAAAAAAAAGTTTTAAAGAGGGACAGGGCAGATTGGCTAATCTGTATCTAGTATATCATTATACTTCTAAAATATGTACTTCCTGATAATATGATATATAGATATATCTATGCACACAGACAAATAAACCCATATATACTTATGTATATAAATATATGAATAATATATGTATATATCACATAATAAATATATGAATATATATTTACATATACAAATATACACAAATATGATTATATAAAGTATGTATTATATAAACGAATGAAAATTATATATATATATATTTAAATTTTGGAGGGTTGGAACACAATGTGGAGACCATACAGGATTGATTGAATTGGAAAGATTAGATGTAGGAAGACCAGACAGTGCAATAGTTTTGGTGTGAGATGATAAGAACCTGACACAAAGCAATAAAAGTAAAAAGGAACATTTTTCAGAGATGAGACAAATACAGGAGTTAAAGTATTTAACTAGCATTTGCTGATAAAGGGGAATATGTAGTTTTTTTCTTCCAGCTTCCTAGTCTGGATAACTGGGTGGAAATTGATACCGTTAACCCAGATATATTCATTCTATATTCTATGCTTAGAATTCTCTTCACTAGTATTAGGTGAGAAGGCTAAAGAGAAGCTCAGTTTTAGTTCACATGACAGTTGATGCTCAACACTCCTGCTGGTACCCAGTCACTGCTTCATTTTGCTGTCAGTTTACATGATGTGGGTTGAGGGAAAGGACTCACAGACTGCCAGAAGAGCAGCCAGAATTTAGGAGCACGGGGACAGTGCAGTTGGGCGGGAGCCCCGCTGTGCAGCTGAGTGAATGGCAGTGAGTCAGGCAGTTGGACCCAGTCATTCAGCCAGGTAATAAACCCTTTCACCCCAAAGAACGTTCTGCTGTCAATTTCTTTGGTCACACTGAATCCATAGCGAACTTGCCCAGGGCTGAATCCCATTGGCAAGAAAAGTAGATATTATTATTCTCCAAAAAAGTGAAATCAGGAATGTGTATGTATTTTTCCCTTTAACCATTTCCCCATGAGTCAATGCACAGGAGCACCTCCCACAACCTATGAAAACTAGGGGGAAAAGTAGATGAAATTTTAAAAGTGCTAACCTTTTCCGAAGAACAAGCTGGTCACTGCATCTCATCAATCCCTTCCCCCTAAATTATAGGTGAGCCTAATAAGCAAAAGAGATCAGTTCTGTCCCTCGAATATTTTTACACATCCCAGGATAATTGCTTCCCTCAGCCAAGTCACTCAAAAATTTAAAAATTATTTCTTGCATATAATATGATGCAGCTTACATTTGTTGATTCTTTTCAACTTTGATAGATTTTAGGATTAAGAAATTAATGGCTATTTAAATTGTGCCCCTTAATATATGACTTACAACCAACCCCAGTCATGTGAGAATTCTCTTGGAAGGCACATATGCATTTTAAACTGCATTTAAAAGGAGCTAGAAATGTGTGGAGGAATAACGAATTGGACAAGAGAAATATCAGACAACAGCACTTCTCTAAAAAAAAATCTAACATTTAGATTTAAAAAAAATTGTCCAAAGTTTCCACTTTGTATTCATGATTCTAATGTCTCTTAAATTAGTGTGATTATTACCCATTAGTTTCTATAGCTAAAGCTATTCTGTACCATTTCTATCATTGACTGAAAGAAAAATTAAATTGCTTTAGGATTTAGACTTCCGAAATGGAATGGTGTTTTCAACTCTTGTAATTGTGCATTGGCACACGCTGCTTCACTTTAAAATGATTAGAACTTTGTGAGAGTTGTTTAACAAATTGCAGGACTAGTCAATGGGGTGATGATGATCCAGTGGTTGAGGTAGGTTTTCTTTAATTGTATTACTAGTTTGTTAGAAAGAGGTTTGAAAAGGTAACAAAAGACACAACACATATAGGCTGTTTGTTCTCAGGATTATTTTTAAAAAGGAAATTTCTTGACTGATCTTCAGTCCATCAACAAATCTTCCTGACGGTTGGGGATAGAATTAGGTGTCTTTCTGGCAACTTTCTGATGGATTTCCCCTCTCCCTGTGCACTGAAGTAAATGAAGGCCACAGAAATGAGTATCAGCAAGGGCTCCTTATTCAGAGGCTTGCTGTAGCCAGCGAGTCAGCCACCATCACTTCCACCTGGCAGAGACTAAAGGCAGGGAAAGGAGTGGGAAATCTTTACAGCAGAAAGGATAAGAAGGCTTCAGGTATGCTCTGTCTGAGACTATTGGCATGGGGAAGCTGTCGGCGGGTGCATTAATTCGGTAGGGCTGCCATCATAAAGAACAACAGAGTGGTTTAAACTACAGAAAGTAATTTTCTCACAGTTCAGCAGAGGCTAGAAGTCCAAAATCAAAGTGACTGCAGGGTTGGTTTCTTTTGCGGCCTCTCTCCTTGGCTTGCAGATGGCCATCTTCTGGCTGTCTACTCATGGACTTTTCTCTGTGGGAGAGTACCCTTGGTATCTTTCCCAGTGTCCTAATGTCCGCTTCTTATAGTATACCATTCTTACTGGACTAGGGCTAACCCTCATGACTCCACCTTAATCACTTCTTTTTTTTTTTCTTTTAGAAATCAAAATGCCTCTTTATTACATTTTAGCCACTACTGTATTTTTCTTTTTTTTCTAATTTTTTATTAAGGTATGATTGATAAACACTCTTATGAAGGTTTCACATGAAAAAGCAATGTGGTTACTGCATTTATGCATATTGTCAAGTCCCCACCCATACCCCAATGCAGTCCCTGTCCATCAGTGCAGCAAGATGCCACAGATCCACTATGTGCCTTCTCTGTGCTACACTGTTTTCCCCGTGACTCCTCACACCATGTAGACTAAACATAATACCCCTCAATTCCCCTCTCCCTCCCTCTCAACCGACCCCCCCATAACCGTCCCCTTTGGTAGCCACTAGATCATTCTTGAAATCTCTGAGTCCACTGCCATTTTGTTCCTTCAGATTTGCTTCATTGTTATACTCCACAAATGAGGGAAATCATTTGGCATTTGCCTTTCTCCTCCTGGCTTATTTCAATGAGCGTAGTGCCTCCAGCTCCATCCATGTTGTTGCAAATGGTACGATTTGTTTCTTTATTATGGCTGAATAGTATTCCATTGTGTATATATACCACATCTTCTTTATCCATTCATCTACACATGGACACTTAGGTTGCTTCCATATCTTGGCTATTGTAAAAAGTGCTACAATAAACATAGGGGCGCATATGTCTTTTTGAATCTGAGAAGTTATATTCTTTGGGTAAATTCCAAGGAGTGGGATTCCAGGGTCAAATGTTATTTCTATTTTTAGATTTTGAGGAACCTCCATATTGCTTTCCACAATGGATGAACTAGCTTACATTCCCACCAACAGTGTAGGAGGGTTATCCTTTGTCCATATCCTCACTAGCATATTTTGTTCTTAGTTTTTTCAATGCTGGCCATCCTTACTAGTGTGAGGTGATATCTCAGTGTGGTTTTAATTTGCATTTCCCTAATGATTAGTGATGTGGAGCATCTTTTCATGTGCCTGTTGGCCATCTGAATTTCTTCTTTGGAGAACTGTCTCTTCATATCCTCTGCCCATTTGTTAATTGGGTTATTTGCTTTCAGGGTGTTGAGGCACATAAGTTTTTTATATATTTTGGATGTTAAACCCTTGTTGGATATGTCATTTACAAATATATTCTCCCCATACTGTAGGATGCCTTTTTGTTCTGTTGATGGTGTCCTTTGCCATACAGAAACAATTTAGTTTGATGTAGTCCCATGAGTTCACTTTTGCTTTTGTTTTTGTTTCCCTTTCTTGAGGAGATGTGTTCAGGAAGAAGTTGCTCATGCTTATATTCAGGAGATGTTTGCCTATGTTGTCTTCTAAGAGTTTTATGGTTTCATAACTTACATTCAAGTCTTTAATCCATTTGAGTTTACTTTTCTGTATGGGGTGAGACAATAATCCAGTTTCATTCTCTTGCATGTAGCTGTCCAATTTTTCCAACACCAGCTGTTGAAGAGGCTGTCATTTCCCCATTGTATGTCCATGGCTCCTTTATCATACATTAATTGACCACATTTGGTTGGATTTATATCAATGCTCTCTGGTATGTGCCATTGGTCTATGGGTCTCTTCTGGTGCCAGTACCAAATTGTCTTGATTACTGTGCTTGAAGTTGGGAAGCATAATTCCCCCTGCATTATTCTTCCTTCTCAGGATTGGTTTGGCTATTCAGGGTCTTTTGTGATTCCATATGAATTTTAGGACAATTTTCTCTAGTTTGCTGAAGAATGCTGTTGGTATTTTGATAGGAATTGCATTGAACCTGTAGATTGCTTTAGGCAGGATGGTCATTTTGACAATATTAATGCTTCCTATCCATGAGCATGGTCTGTGTTTTCATTTATTGGTGTCTTCTTTAATATCTCTCATGAGTGTCTTGGTAGTTTTCTGGGCATAGGTCTTTCACTCCCTTGGTTAGGTTAATTCCTAGGTATTTTATTCTTTTTGATGCAATTGTGAATGGAATTGTTTTCCTGATTTCTCTCTCTGCTAGTTCATTGTTAGTGTATAGGAATGCCACAGATTTCTGTGTACTAATTTTTTATCCTGCAACATTGCTGAATTCAGATATTAGATCTAGTAGTTTTGGATTGAATTCTTTAGGGTTTCTTATGTACAATGTCATGTCATCTGCAAACAGGGACAGTTTAACTTCTTCCTTGCCAATCTGGATGCCTTTTATTTCTTTGTGTTGTCTGATTTCCGTGGCTAGGACCTCCAGTACTATGCTGAATAGAAGTGGGGAAAGTGGGCATCCTTGTCTTGTTCCCAATCTTAAAGGAAAACCTTTCAGCTTCTGTCTCTTAAGTATAATGTTGGCTGTGGGTTTGTCATATATGGCCTCTATTATGTTGAGGAACTTGCCCTCTTTACCCATTTTGTTGAGAGTTTTTATCATGAATGGATGTTGAATCTCATCAAATGCTTTTTTGGCATCTATGGAGATGATCATGTGATTTTTGTCCTCCTTTTTTTTGTATGTTGGATAATGTTGATGGATTTTTTAATATTGTACCATTCTTGCATCCCTGGAATGAATCCTACTTGATCATGATAGATGATTTTTTGATGTATTTTTGAATTTGGTTTGCTAATATTTTATTGAGTGTTTTAGCATCTATGTTCATCAGGGATATTGGTCTGTAATTTTCTTTTTTGTGGTGTCTTTGCCTGCTTTTGGTATTAGAGTGATGCTGGCCTCATAGAATGATTTTAGAAGTATTCCCTCCCCTTCTATTTTTTGGAAAACTTTAAGGAGAATGGGTATTAGGTCTTCACTAAATGTTTGATAAAATTCAGTGGTGGAGCCATCTGGTACAGGCATTTTGTTCTTACATAGTTTTTTGATTACCAGTTCAATTTCATTGCTGGTAATTGGTCTGTTCAGATTTTCTGTTTCTTCCTTGGTCAGCCTTGGAGGGTTGTATTTTTCTAGAAAGCTGTCCATTTCTTCTAGCTATCCAGTTTGTTAGCATATATAATTTTTCATAGTGTTCTCTAATAAATCCTTGTATTTCTGTGGTGTCCATAGTGATTTTTCCTTTCTCATTTCTGATTCTGTTAATATGTATAGATTCTCTTTTTTTCTTGATAAGTTTGGCTGGGGTTTATCTATTTTGTTTATTTTCTCAAAGAACCATTTCTTGCTTTCATTGATTCTTTCTATTGTTTTATTCTTCTCAATTTCATTTATTTCTGCTCTAATCTTTACTACATCCCTTCTTCTAGGGACTTTGGGCCTCATTTGTTGTTCTTTTTCTAGTTTCATTAATTGTGAGTTTAGACTGCTTACATGGATTTTTCTTCTTTCCTGAGCTATGCCTGTATTACAATATAGTTTCCTCTTAGCACAGTCTTGGCTGTGTCCCACAGATTTTGTGGGGTTGAATTATTGTTGTCATTTGTCTCCATATGTTGCTTGATCTCTGTTTTTATTTGGTCATTGATCCATTGGTTATTTAGGAGCATGTTGTGAAGTGTCCATGTGTTTGTTGGATTTTTCATTTTCTTTGTGTAATTTATTTCTTGTTTCTTACCTTTGTGGTCTGAGAAACTGATTTGTACAATTTCAATATTTTTGAATTTACTGATGCTCTTTTTGTGGCCTAGTATATGATGTATTCTTGAAAATGTTCCATGTGCACTTGAGAAGAATGTGTATTCTGCTGCTTTTGGGTGTAGAGTTCTGTAGATGTCTGTTAGGTCCATCTGTTCTAATGTGTTGTTTAGTGCCTCTGTGTCCTTACTTATTTTCTCTCTGGTTAATCTGTCCTTCAGAGTGAGAGGAGTGTTGAAGTCTCCTAGAATGAATGCACTGCATTCTATTTCCCCTTTTAATTCAGTTAGTGTTTGTTTCACTTATGTAGGTACTCCTGTGTTGGGAGCATAGATATTTATGATGGTTATATCTTCTTGTTGGATTGACCCCTTTATCATTACATAATGTCCTTCTTTGTCTCTTGTGACTTCTTTGTTTTGAAGTCTATATTGTCTGATACAAGTACTGCAACTCCTGCTTTTTTCACTCTATTAGTTGTATAAAATATCTTTTTCAATCCCTTCACTTTTAGTCTGTGTATGTCTTTGGATTTAAAATGAGTCCCTTTTAGGCAGCATATAGATGGGTCTTTTTTTTTTTATCCATTCAATGACTCTATGTCTTTTGATTGATGCATTCAGTCTATTTACATTTAGGGCAATTATCGATAGGTATGTACTTATTGCCATTGCAGACTTTAGATTTGTAATTACCAAAGGTTCAAGGTTAGCTTCCTTACTATCTAGGAGTCTAATTTAACTCACTTAGTATGCTATTATAAACACAATCTAAAGGTTCTTTTCTGTTTCTCCTTTTTCTTCCTCCTCCATTCTTTATATATTAGGTATCATATTCTGTACTCTTTGTCTATCCCTTGATTGACTTTGGGGATAGTTAATTTAATTTTGTATTTGCTTAGTAATTAGCTGTTCCACTTTCTTTACTGTGGTTTTATTACCTCAGGTGGCAACTATTACACCTTAGGATCACTTCCATCTATAGCAGTCCCTCCAAAATAGACTATAGGGATGGTTCATGGGAGGTAAATCCTCTCAGCTTTTGCTTATCTGTAAATTGTTTAATCCCTCCTTCAAATTTAAATGATAATCTCACCAGATAAAGTAATCTTGGTTCCAGGCCCTTCTGCTTCATTGCATTAAATACATCATGCCCCTCCCTTTTGGCCTGTGAGGTTTCTGCTGAGAAGTCTGATGTTTGCCTGATGGGTTTTCCTTTGTATGTGATCTTCTTTCTTTCTCTGGCTGCTTCTAATAGTCTTTCCTTATCCTTGATCTTTGCCATTTTAATCACTATATGTCTTGGTGTTGTCTTCTTTGGGTCCATTGTGTTGGGATATCTGTGCACCTCCATAGCCTGAGAGACTCTCTCCTTCCCCAGATTGGGGAAGTTTTCAGCAATTACCTCCTCAAAGATACTTACTATCCCTATCTCTCTTCTTCTTCTGGTACCACTATAATGCAAATACTGTTCCGTTTGGATTGGTCACACAGTTCCCTCAATGTTCCTTCATTCTTAGAGATCCTTTTTTCTCTGTGTGCCTCAGTTTCTTTGTATTCCTCTTCTCTAATTTCTATTTCATTTATCGTCTCCTCCACCATACCCATTCTGCTTTTAATTCCCTCCATTGTGCTCTTCAATGATTGGATCTCCGACCTGAATTCATTCCTGAGTTCTTGAATATCTTTCCATACCTCCATTAGCATATTAATGGTTTTTATTTTGAACTCCCTTTCAGGAAGAGTCATGAGGTCCATGTCATCTTTCTCAGGAGTTATATTCTACTCTGAATCAGGTTCCTTTGGCATTATGTATTTGTGTATGGCTCACTCTACTTTCCAGAAGCTCTACTCTCTGGAGTTGTTCAGACCCTGAATCAATGTCAGGGGTCACAGGGGAGTGGTATTGGTGCCTGGCGGGGGAGGAAAGAGCTGTTTCCTGCTTCTTGGCCTCTATGCCTGTCTCCAGCACCTGAACCAGTGGGCTGAGCACATAGGCATAAGCCTCTATGCCTTGCATTGCAGTTGCTGCAGACAGATCTTCTCTCTGCCTGGCCTAACACCAGAGTAGGGTTTTCCAGTTTGCAAGCCAGGTGTGGCTGGCTGGGAGAAAGGTACAGTAGGCTACCTACCATGGAGGGGTCCCTGGAGCTGTGTAGCCTTCCAGGGAGCTGGAGCACCTGGAAATCATGAAAGCTCCCAACCTGCTGGGCAGAGTACACCCAGACAATTTTGTCTACCTGTCCTTTCTCCTGAGCAGTAAGCTCTGTGCAGTCTTTGCCCATTTAGCAGCCCTCTTGCTAAGGGCTTCCTTGTTAGGAAGTCTCTCAGACTGCCCACCTTTCTTTTGTCCCAGAGAAGCTGGGTATGGATTCCTGCTTTCCACAAGCAGCCAGAATCTCAGTCTCTCCAGGAATTCTGCCTGTCCTAGCTTTCCAATCCCCCAATCATGAGGGTATTATGAAAGCACCACAAAACGTAGGTTTGTGCTCCAAGAGCAGATCTCCGGAGTTAGGTATTCAGTAGTCCCAGGCCTCCACCCCCTCCCCAGCTCCATTTCTCTTCCTCCAGCTGGTGAGCTGGGGTGGGGGAAGTACTTGGGTCCCGCTGGTCTACAGCATTGGTACGTTACCCTGTTCTGTGAGGTCTTCTCTTTTCTCCAGGTGTATGCAGTCTGGTGCAGTCCTCCTTCCTTGGTGCTCTTTCAGGATTAGTTGTATTAATTACATTTTCATATTATATGTGGTTTTAGGAGGAAGCCTCTGTCTCACCTCTCACGCCACCATCTTTAATCCTCTTCGCTTAATCACTTCTTGAAAGGCCCTGTCTCCAAATAGTCATACTCTGAGGTTAGGTCTTCAACATGTGAATCTGGGGGGACATAACTCAGCTAATAACTGTGGAATAACTAGAAATGGGACAGCTTATGTGATTGGTTAGGGGAACATATTTGGCTTTCGATGTATGGTCTTGAGTTGGAAGTGGCAGAAAAATTGGTGAAGTGAGCAGTTATTAAACCCTGACTGGACTGTTTGGGGCTGATTATATAAAGGCTGTAGTTTGGCTTCCTGGTCTGTTTGCTACAGACTGTGGATCAGATCATATATGGTCTGGGTGTTGTTAGTTTGTATATTCAGTCTCTCTTGGAAAAAAGAGAAGGTAATGAGAGCAAGCAGCCTTTCTGTCATTGGTCTATGACTGCACAGCCTAGAACTGAACCAGGCAGGTAGCTGGCCCTCAACAAATAGTTGCTGAAGGAACGGATTCAAGGCCAGTATGTTCCTTGTTAATAAATAGTCTTATGCATCTCTTAACTTTCTATAACCAGATTTTCTTACCTACAAAATGTTCATACACCCATGCTTTTAATAACAACTATTGTTTCTTGAACAACTGCTATATGCTCAGTTGGAGTGGTGACTATTGCATTTAATCCTGTGAGCAGCCCTTCACCATGGATTATTGCTCTCATTTGACAGATGATGAAATAGATTCAGAGTTGTTATTTTGCCTGAGTTACTTACAATGACTAGATGTGTGATCCAGGACAATTCGCTTCCTTTCTCTCTGATCTTTCAGTTTCCTCTTCTTTAGAAAAATGGTGACAAAAACAGTTGCATCAAAAGCTTGCTCTGAAATCAATAAAAGGGGGAAAATAGAATCTCTTTCTTACGGCATAATGCCAGATGCTAAGTATAAAGGAAAAATGGACCTAAAATTCACTATCATGCAGGGGAGAATCATAAATGGAGGCTAGAACTAGTGATCACCAGTTTGAGGAGAAACAGAGTATTTACAAACTATTTCCACACAAACTGCTTTAATTATAAAGGAGGGAATAGGAACTTCACTGAGAAAACTAGCTGACACAGCCTCAACCAAATGATACAAGTCACTTAAGATCACCACTATTGGAACAAATAAACATAGTGCATAATTTTGAAATGAGGCTCTGAGAAGATCATAACATTCTGGTATTCCCAGCCAAAAACAAGCTAGGAAAAAGCATAACCTGAATCTAATATGAATTTAATCATGAGGAAACAACACACAAGTGCAAATTGAGGGTATTTAACAAAATAAACGGTCTGAATTCCACAAAAATGTTAAGGGTAAAGAGACTAAGAAAATGTTCCAAATTAAAGAGAGCAAAAAGAGATGGTAACTAAATATGGTGGTTGATCCTGGATTGAATCCTGGGCCTTATTATTATTATTTTACTATAAAGGACATTAGCAAGACAACTGGTGAAATTTGAGTAAGGTCCAAGATTAGATAATAGCATACCCAATGTTATTTTCCTAATTATGAGAGTTGTACTCTGGTTACGTAAGAAAACTTCCCTGTTCTTTGGAAAATAAAATGAAGTATTTAGAGATAAAGGGGACATGGTGCATGCCACTTCTCAGGAAAAACATACAGGGAAGGTAAAGGAACGAGAAAGCAGACACAGTGAAATGCACTTTGGGGACCTGGGGGGATGGTATTATTTGTCCAGTTTTTCTGTATGTCTGAAACGATTTCAAAATAAAATTTTAAAAATAAAAGAGGTTTTAAAAAATCCCTTGTTCTAAGGATTAAATAAATTAATACCTACAAAGGACTTAGAATATAGGCCTTAAAATATCTATGACTAGGTATTCTAAATATTACTACCATACAATAAAGAAGTGGCAGGGTCACCTCTGTATGGCCCTTAATGCCCTCATTCTTCACTTTGTAATTCAGAGTTGCAGAAAATCCAATGAGATAATAGACAGGAAAGCCTTTACACATGAACTGTGTAGTACTGAGCCCTGGTGAATATTTTGTAAGCTTGCATTGTGAGCTTGGACTCTTGTAACTGTGAAATGGGTTCATTTCTCAGCTGGGAGACTCATTGAGCTTCCTGATTTGACTGCTAACCAAGGAAAAGTTCCTGAAAACAGGAAGGAAAATGCTGAGAAATACAGCCCATCATCAGCTCACAGTGGGTATCAGAAGAGTCCGTGGGGGGCCCTGAGTTTAAAAACAGAAAAGAAATTCAGGTTGTTATGAGGAAACAGATAATAGTGTTGTGCCCGAAGTCGGGAATCCCAAGGAGACCACTAAGGAACCAACACTGGATGCAAAAGCAAGGAGCCTTTATTTGAGCTAGCCCAAGCTCAATCTCACACCGGTACCAGGTGCCAGAGAGAGAGAGAGAGAGAGTGTGTTTTCCCCAGAACAAAGGTTTTATGGGTTTCTAGGGCGGTTTGTGGGGTGATGGTCGTGGCCCTGGCTGATTGGCTGGGCCTGGGGGTAGTTGGTGGGGTGATAGGTCATGGCTTTGGTCAATTGGCAGAGTCTAAGGGTGGTGGGTGCACTTTTTGCTGGCTGGAGGAGAGAGAGAGACCAAGCTCCGATTGGCTGGAATAGGATCCGGGTCCCGATTGGCTGAAATAGGATCCAGGTTCCAATTGGCTGAAGTAGAACCAGGTTCTGATTGGCTGAGGTAGAGTCCAGGAGCTGAAGCAGAACCCGGTCCTGATTGGCTGAGGTAGAGTCCAGGAGCTTGCCCTTTCAATAGCAAGCAGGTTTCTGATGCTTCCTATTTGTAGGAATAAGCTTCTTCTGTTTGTTGTTATTGTTGCTGTTGTTGTGTTTTGGCTTTGTTTAAAGTACAGGATATTAAATGTGCCAGAAGAACCTAGGAATTTCTCATGAATCTATAGAACTAATAAAAAATTAATATTCTCCTATTTGGGGTGCCTCTAAGCAGTTAAACTAAAGGATGTCCAAATACTTTATTTACCATTACACATTGATGAAAACAGTCATCAAGTGATAGCTTTGTGTACAACAATGGGTATCCATTTCTTTAAGGAAGCAGTAGATCAAGCCACTTTAGCCCCACTTCATTTATTAGCCCCAACTGTAAATAATAAAGTCAATCCACTTAAAATTTTACAACAGCGATTTGCATATCTGTCTTCATGTGGTTATTTTCTACAAGCATAAAGTTAATTGTTATTTGGCCACTCTTATTTAACTTCTCATTGAATTTCCTTAAGTTAGTCAAGACATCAACTTTTTACAGCATGTCTGCAAAGGAACAGGGAGTATATAAAATACAAATACACTGTAAGAGGTGTATAAAAATATCTTCCTCCTTCAGCTTTCAAGTGTTTTAATAATGGTTAATATTATTTATTAATTACTACAATTTATTATGTATCACACTGCAGGCACTAGAGGAGACACTTGTAACACACGATCTCTACTTACACCAAATCTTTAAGCTGAGTACTATTCACACATTATAGGGAAGAGAACCTAGGCCCATAGAATTTGTGATCGGCTGGGAGGCGGGCCCTCAGGTGATAAGGGGTGGATTTTTCCGTATTACCCCCTTTTCCCAGACCCACTAGCCTCCGGACTCTTATCAGGACATTAAAAAAAACAAAAAACAAACAAAATCCCCCCAAAGAACCCTCTTAGTCTTCGGCACAGTGCTTTTAAAGCACACAAACAGCGTTGTGACATACTGTCCTTTCATGCAGCTGCACAGAATTCCAGATGGCAGAAACTGTTAACATAATGGGGGAAATACTGAGTAAGCGTTCTGGCCCCCACTTCTGATTGAATACTGTGGCTAAAATTGTAACATTTCCAGAATATCTCGCCTGGCTTTAGTTCATCTGCATGTCAACAGGCGTTCAGAAGTGGAAAGAAGTATGGCTTGAGTGCATTTGCATCATTCCTCAGGGGTGGAGAAGTTCATCTCCGTATCAATGGGTAATTACTTGGACTGTGGAGGGCTTATCTGTACCTGAGAGGGGAAGGGGGGGCCGGTTTTGCTGCTGCTGGAGTTTTGTAAGCAGTAAACAGGTTTTAAACTTTACTTCTCCCTTTGACTGATTTCGGTTTTTAGAGGTATTTTGTCCTCCCCGGACTTACAATACGCAGTATTTTTCCTAGTTTTTCTTGCACTCCTGTGATATTTTACATTTCTGTAAGCTTCCTGAGGGTAGGAGAGATTTTATTCAATTTTGCATGTCTACTGCCTAACCCAGAGTCCCCAGCACAGAGTAGGCAATCAATAAATACTGAATGCATTGGGTATTTAATCTCTAAAAATCCTCAGTTAAATGAACATACGTAGGAATTTTTCAATAGTACGCTTAGTGTAGGACTTGTATCTCAAAAATGTTAGCCCCAGCAGGGACCTGGGACGGATAGAGAGCGGCAGGTCCCTCGTCCCTCAAATGGGCACTACCTCGCCCCACCTGTGGGCTCTCCCACACCTGAACGGCTCGCTCGGTCCGCGAGAGGACCACGGGGTCCCGGGGAGCGGGACCACCGCCAGCGGCGCGCAGCCCGCTGAAGTTCAGAGGAACGCGTTTATCAGCAAACAAAGGGCGGCGCGGTCTCGGGCCCTGCGGCCAGCTGCTGCCGCCTCGGCAGAGCCGGAGGGCCGCGGTGACAAATGGACATTCCGCGCGCGGGCAGACAGACATCCGATCTGCGGCTCCCGGCGGCCCCAGCAGCCGGCTCCAGCTGCCGGGCCCACAGCCGCCGTCCGCTGCTCCACGCACGCAGAGAGCAGCCCCGGACGCCACCGTTCCAACTTTCCGTCCCTCTCGGGACTGGGGGCCGGCGGCAGGGAGGGTGCGTAGGTGGGGGCCTGCTCTGGGCCGGGCGGGCGGCCCCTCCCAAGTGCGAGGGGGTCGCTCCCGAGTCCAGCCCAGCCCTCCCACGCCTCCGAGAAGCTCTGGGAGCCAGGGCCCAGGCGGCAGCGCGGATCCCGCCGAGCGGGAGGAACAAAGGGAGCAAACGGGCCGGGGAGGATGCTGCGCTCCCCTGCGCCCCACCCGGGCGGCTCACGGGCGCTGCGTCGCGCGCAGGTAGCCCGGCCTTCGGCGCCTCATAAAGGTGTGCGCAACTCGGGTACACAGAGGCTCACCTCCGCGGGGCCAGGCGCCCGGACTCCCCTGCCCGCCACCCACAGCCCGTCCACATTCCTGCAGTCCGCCGACGGGGACCCGAGTGCCCGCCGGGTGCCAAGCGCGATGCTGGCAGAGCTCGTGCAGGTAACCCTCGGAGGGACCTGGGTCGGCTGGGGGCGGCGGCCGGGAGAGGCAAGCCTTCTCAGGCAGTCGCGCCTCCCGCGCGCCGCACGCCGCCCTGTTTAGCAGTCGCTCTGCCAGAAGCACGGCTCAGCGCGCAACCAGGCAGCGTCCCGCGGTGCTCCCCGCCTGTGCGAGCCAGCAGGCCGGGAAGCGAGGCCAGGGCGCGGGGGGCGTCCGAGCAACTTCCCAGCGCCCGGAGCCCGCCGCTAGGTGAGCCCAGGCCCGGGAAAGAAGGGACACGAGCGGAGGCGGTGTTGGGAGGGGGCCGGGGCGGGCGGAGCCCGGGGGCGTGGCGTGGCGCAGGCTTGGCTCTGGGGCCCGAAGCCGCCTAGCCCCGGAGCTCCGGGCCGCGGTTCCACCCGCCGCCCGCGCCCCCGCGCTGCTGCGAACAATAAGGCGCGCGGCGAGGGGTTGAGCGCAGCCCCGTGCCGGACCGAGGCGGAGTCCCGCGCCGTGCCTGCAGCCTGCTGCCCAGGGCGACCAGCTCCGGCCCCGGGGAGGCGGTTCGCAGGCCGCCCGGGACAGCTGTGCGGGTTGCTCCGGGCTCCCGACGTGGCACCAGGAGGCTGCTTGGAGGCGGCTACCAGCAGGAGAATCTGAGCGGCGCGCTGGGCGTCTGCAGCCCCCAAGTCCCACGGCGCGCGCTGGGCGCGCCCGACCCGGGCCCCTCTCCAGCGGGTGTCCGTGGGAGCGTGGGAGCGCGGGGCGCGCGCGCCCGAGCGGCTGCTAGAGAATAAAATGTGACACGCACGGCTCCGACTCCAGCGCCGCGCGGCCGACGAGCGGGGGTCGGGCGCTTACAGGCGCGCAGTGTCCGAAGAAGGTTGGTCAGGAGGCCCAGGGGGTCGGCGGGGCGCGATGTCTTCCTCCCGGTCGCCGCAGCCTGTGCGCTACTCTGTACGGAGTTAGACTCGGTGACCAGGAGCCAGACCTGTTGTGGGGGTCTCGGAGGGGAAAGGGGGCGAGCGACATTGATTTTGGGGGAGAAGCAGGAAATTCTTAAGAGAAGGCGAACGAACAGTAGGGCGTGCGCTTTGGGGACGGGCGGACACAGTTTGCTCACCAACGGTGATCGTTTAATTTGGCCCCGGAAGGGAGATTTTTAATCGTTTTTTATTCCCGTGCAAAACTGCAATTCCTAAAGCTTAAAGGGTGTTCTATTGATTTCTAGTTTTCTGTAGCTGTAATGTTTAGGAGCAGTAGGGATCCTTAGTATCCTAAATACCAGGCTGATAATTCTTACGCACTTGCACAGGGAAAACTCGTGCTTTTGATTTGTTTTACTTCCCACCGTGTGCAGAGAAGATAGTAGATGCCTTCTTTTGAGTACGTAATATAACCCATTTCGTTCTAATTTGACGGTGCTGGGGAACCAGTGAAGTTAAACTCGTGGCTCTCAGCGAGTGATGTCTTCCGAAGCGAGCTGAATAGCTGTGTTTGGAGCAGCCCTGCTTTCCAGGAATTTAAATGAGACTTTGTGATGACCATCCAGGTCTCCCCTCTCAGTACCGTATTTGTTTTCTCAGGTTGAGAAACTTTTAAAGCTGTTTTATAATCCGAGAAGCACTTTGGGAGAAAAGTAAGGCCTGGCTGGATTTTTGTGAACTTATTTTTAGTGGTCATGCTGAAAATGTGAAGAGAGGAAAACCATATTTGGTCTAAATCTTTGCTTTTCTGCGCCGCTGGCGTCCTAACCGTGGAGGGGTGCGCTGATCGTCCTCGCCGCGGCACTGTGCGTGGGCGAGGGTATTGTTGGACTTGCAAACCAAAGTACTTTCTGCACGTGTACAAAGCCTCATGCGGGTTCACTTGATATTTAAATCTCTTGAAATTTTGGTCACCGTATATTGCCATTTTGAAATGAAATCTGTGACTAATGAAGAATTTCAAGAATGAAAATGCTCTATGTCGTCCTGTTGCAAACAACGTTAATACCTTTTCTTTAAAGGAAAAGTGATGTGTGGCCTTGAACTTATTTTACCTACTCTCTTCCATTGCTTTTCTGAAACTGACAACCCACGTTTTTACACTTGAAGGCTTGCATTTTCTAATAATGCAATTAGAAAAACTGTTGGCAGTGGTGAGTGCATATTGTAATCAAAATGCAGAACAACCTAATATAATAGGTGAATTGCCTTGATTTTACAGCCAGGTTTTAAAAAAGGCACTCAAACATGTTGGATTGTGGTTTTTATTGTGGTTGAGAGAAATTGTAGCATTTTACCTTTTTGCTGATGCAGCTGAAGCTTCTGGAGTTTTGAGCTAAATTCTTGTGGAGGTTATAAGATAAGCCTGAGCTTTTAGGAAGTTCTGAGCCGCACAGTTTAGAGAAGAGGTGGAGACAGTTGGAGTACCTGAGAGCAGAGACCAGCCTTTGGTGAGTCTACATAATCTAAGAAGTAAAGGTAAAGAAATGAGGATACTTACACTGGAGGATCAAGACTGAAATAATCTAATATTGGAAAATAAGGGGATGGATTTATTATGTGGAGAAGGGCAATCAATTATGCTCAAGGTGCTGATGAAGATGATTAAGAGGGAAAGGATTTACTCCCAGGTGAAGGCTTCTCTTGGGTCTAGGGAAGGATCTGTGGCCAGCAGTGAGACTGGTTAAATAATGCAGTGGTTGCTGAACAATTCCTGTAGATGCTGGTTCCTGGGGATTTTTCCTTGTGATTCTCCTCCTTCTGAGATGATTTAAGTGTGTGAGTCTCTGATCTGTTGCTTGCATGATCTGAAATTTTGTACTGTAGATCTAGAATTTATCCAAGCATTTCTCAAGTGCTTATGCCTTCCCTAAAATGGCAGTCTTATTTCTAGGCCTAAGGAAGTAAAGATGGGTTCCCTCCCCAAAACTTGGAGATATTTGCCCTTTGAGAAACTTTGAATTAATTTTCAGATTTGGCACCTCACTTTTGATATTTTTGAATAAAAATATCATGCATTGCTAATAGGGACACAGTCTTAAAAATATTCACCTTCTTTTTATGTTGTTTAGCTGTGTTTTCCTCCTGATCTTCTGTTACATGTTCTTAAATTTTAATTGTTCATTAAATGAAATACCTTAATTAACTAGCTTAAACGTCTGAGTGAAAGATAGTGCCCTCATGGTAGGTGTATGTTAAGTTTTGAGTTTTTAAGCATTGACAGCAAGCTCCTCCTTAAAAGAAGAACCATGGGATGAAATTCACAACTGACTGTAAGAGAAATAATTAGATAGAATCAAGTACTAATTTTGGAATCCAGAAAGTGCAAGGGATACATTTAGCGGCAGTGTTCCATGTTCTTAACAGGTTGATGTCTAGGCTGAGCACTGAGTGTACTGCAGAAGGTGACCAGCTATAAAATGAACTACTGTTTGCAGATGAACATCAGACTTTCAATTTCATATATCCTTCCTTTCTCTGAAAGTCCACCTTCCTACTTGTGAGAGATCTGCTTGTAAATGTGAATTTATTATGCCCCTTAGCATATCTCATCCTAATCTGAAATTCCAAGCTTCTCCATGAACTGATGGGGAACAGTTGTGATTCGGAAAGCCTGGCACCCACTCATCCTGTGGGTGGACGGCAGCCATACATTTAAAGCATGTGAGGTATGAGCTGGGTAGTGCTAAGGCTTTGTAGAAGTTGGTGATTTGGCCCAGCACTAGCGTTGGTCCCAGATGTGCTGCTTGGGTAAAGCTGTTGCCTGGCTGCTATCTTCACTTGGTCACCTACAGGTTCTGGGCAGTCCCACAGCACCAGGTCCCCTCCCGCTTTTGGGGAGGAATTGCCCTGGATTGAGGTGAATCAGAGAAATGCCACCCACCCTGTGGGAGTTACATCTGCACAGAACTATCCTGTTCCCTCCCCTGGTTTCTGCTGCTCCCTGTGGTAGGAAACCTAGAGAACTAGGAAAAATTTCAGAATTGAAAGCAAACATTGGCTCTCACAAGCTAAATGGGTGTGAAGGTTGGGTTTGCAGTTTTGCACTAAACCTTCCCAGAAAGCCCAGAAAGCCCAGCAGCAAGGAAAGCTTGTGGCCAATACCCTCAGAGTCCCAGGGAGGGCTGGCCCTGTGGTAACCTGCCCCAGAGGCAGTCTGAGACTTGTGTGTCAGTGTCTGGGGCTGTAGGATCAAGATTTAGATTAAATCCTCTGCACAGTGTCTTCTGCTGCTGTGATTTCTTGAGATTGGTAATTGTGTATCTGTCATTCATAATTGCTATACTCAGAAGACAATTAAGCTTTAGTTAACATACTGGGCATCCCCTGAAACACCATGTAGCCCAGGGAGAGGAGTAATTCAAAGACTAGAGGCTTCAGACTTACTGTGCACCACACCGTGCCATTTGCAACACACAGATTATCAAAGTGTGCTTGAGCCCCAACCCTGGACGATTATCCCCATTTTACAAGTGAGGAGACTGAGGTTCAGAAAGATGAAGTGCCTTCCTCAAAAATCCCATAGTGCGAAAATGACAGAGCTGGGACTGAGCCTGGGGTTATGTGTCTTCAGTGTTGTTGCTGTGAGACTCAGATCTGGCTCTACAGGGGAATATGACAGACTCCTGCTGTTCACGTGTTGGGGCCAGAGAAGGACTGTGACTGTGAGCTTCATGCCTCAAAACATGGCCGAGCTTGCTGGTTAGGAAGATTGTACCAGACGGAAGGGGTGGCAGGGGAACCTGTGTAGACAGAAGGCCCATGTATTCCCCAGAACCTAGTGGCAGAAAGAGGCTTGAGCTGCAACTTAAAAATGACCTCTGAAATTTGCAATGTCCAGGCAGTCAGTGTTAGAATGAAATTCAGGCTCATGAAATGTGTCACAGCAAGCGAAATTTCCAAGGAAAATTTAAGCTAAGATTCGAGAAAATTATCCCTATGCTTTGAATTATTAGGTTGGTGAATTATCTGGTAAACTCAGAAAGTAGTCTCTTGGGACACTTAGAAATATATTGGCTAACACATTAGAGAATACACTGTAAAGAAAAATCCTGCAATATCTTGATTATAAGCCTCTGCTTTCAGAAGTTTATAATTCACACATTAAGTTTTACTCTAGGCTGCTTCTAGTATTTGAGCCTGAAAGGAAATACTTTATTAAATTTAAAGCAATTGGTTTTCCTTGTTCAAATTATACAAATTTTTCAAGTAGAGGTTCTTGCATGTTGGTAATTGTTGTGGTTTCTAAAATGACTTAACTGTAAATTAAATTTGGGAAAGGGTAGATCTCTTGGATAATCTAGTAGCTTTCATTATTCAGAAATGAATTTGAAAACTAGCTTCCTCAAATGTGTAGTGATGATGTCTCTGAAATATATTACTATGTGTACCTGTACCTCAGACCACAAATGGGTAGAAATAATACATTTGATGGAGGATCTGCTTTCTAAATGACATAGTTAACCCAGTTACAACATGAAAATGATAGGTGCATAGTTAAATGAATGAATTTGTTTTTAATATTAGAAGAGGGATCTTGCTATATAAATCATATTTTAAAGTTGGGAAAACTATTCCCCATGACAGATCCCAGTGAAAAAAAGAGGACTGTCTTTAAAAAGAAGAGTGCACACACATAAACTCTCACAGACAGACCCTGAGCTACTATGTTTTTACTTTAGTGATGAGGAGTGGGAGGAACTTGAATTAGAATACCTAATTGTCTGGATGCACAGCTGTTCAACAAAAGCCAGGACTAGACCTTCCAACTGGGAGAAGAATGGTTTTTTTTCACTGTTATTTCTCTCTGAGAGAAATGAATGTTCCAAATTATCAGTGGCCTGGGAAAGATAGCAAAAATTGTTTAGGGTTCAAACTTCACTCTTTATTTATTATAAATAGGATGTGTAGGGAAACGCACAAGTTTTATTTATGTGTGTATATGAGTGTGAGCATGTGTATTTCTAAGTGTTCATTATCCCAGCAGCATCTCCAGCATCCTGGGTGGCTTGCAGAATGTCTCTGACTGTTGAGACGAGCTGCTGAGGCAGGGCTCTCAGGCAGGGCACCCAGCAGACCTGGCCGGTGGCTGCCCAAGGGAGGCCTGTGTGTTAGCAGGCTGTTTGCTGGGGTGAAAGAGGCTGAGCCATTTTAGGTGTTTAGGGCCAGCCAGAAGTGTAGGTGACTCCGTCTCTCTCCTGGAGAACAGACAGTTATTTGAAGTTGCCCTGAACTGTCATGTCCTCTAATCAATTTAGACTGTAGGGAAAAGAATTAAGTCAGCTCAAGTATTTTATTAAAAAAAAAAAGTACTATACCCCCTCTAATTCCCAAGGTATCTTTTGAGCAATTTATGAATAATATAAGCTGACAAGTGAAAAATAGTTTATATTTATGCATGTGTATGTGTATGTGTGTGTAGGTATAACTTCCATTCTTCAAAGGGCAGTTCTTTCCCTTTGAATCACAGTATAGTTACAAACTATATTTCTCTGTCCTATGTTCAATATTAGTAACTAGGAGAGTTCAACTAATTAAATAATTTGCCTGACTAAATACTTGGTACTTTATAAAGACATTCATAGAGTGCCATTAAATAAATTACTCCATTAACTTTTTGAGTGGAAGAGTCAGAAATGGACTTGATAGTAATGGGAAAAGTCTATAAGGTATGACTTAAAATAATGTGATTGGTTCCATAATTTAAACTCAAACATGTCTATACTTACCTCACTTTACACTTGCCACTGCCTAATTACAGCATATTGTACTGTATTATTATCATACCCTAATAGTTCCCCATAAATTACTGTTTGATACAGACACAGAAAGAGCTGAATTAATTTTTTTTCTTTTGATATTTTTGTGACCAGTAAGCATTCTATTAGGTGTAAAACCAGAAATGGGCCAAAGAAAAGCTTTACACTGTGTTCAATAATGTGCTTCTTAAGAGGTATTCGGGAAAATCTTAGACCAGGGAACCTTAGTTGTTTCTCAGTGGTGTACATAATGCAATTATAATTTGAAACTCTGTGAATGTAATCAAATGTAGGATGTGCCTGGCAATTACCCCAAATCTCCATGTGGGTCTCTGCCTCTCAGTTGCCCAAATTAGATCTATCTTGAACTTACCACACCATACTGAAAATGCGAGGTGAGTTTATAATATGGAAATAGAGAGAGTGACCCTGCGTAGTGGCTGGCATATCGGTCGGGGAGTTATAGGGTCCCTGTGGTGCACGGCAACACCCCTAAATCTACAGTGAGATCCTTGCAGCCAGGTGCCAGATGCTGTCCACTAGGTCCTGCTCAGCCCAGAGCATTGCAGCGTGGCAGGAGGGCCATTCCTGAGGACCATTCCCTACTGATCTGAAAGGCATACATAGATTGATTAATTTGCTTTCCAGGGCACATATTTCCTATGAACCAATACGTTTCTTTGTTCTCAAATAAAAATTCAAGTTTTGTTTACAGCGAAAGGTAGAAATAGAACAGGCTTATAGGAGGGAAGGTCATGTGTGTTCTGTTTGTTTTATACTGTGGATAGAAAACAGATTGATGATTGCAGTTAGGTATTTAAACATTCCCCTTGTTCAGTCTGTGTAGTTGCTAAACAACCTTTTTTCAGAGATAAAGGTAAAGTCCCTTGGAATATTTATTCACCTGTGTACTTCAGAATGTAGTTTCCATCCTTTGGTACTGACAGCTTGTAGGGTGGAGAAAAAGTGACAGAGTCATAGGTTCCATTATATGGGAAGCAGATATTCAAATTTACTACAAGAAATGCGTGCTCCAAGAATTTGTTGAACTCTTTGAGTGTTTGGAGGAGTGACTTCCTTGAACAATGCAGGACTGGAACAGGTCTTTTTTGACTTTCTGTGTTTTCATTCACCGGACTACATTTACTTTCCATGTGACATTATGCTTGTCAGCTACATTCATACTCACACATCAGATTTCATCACCCTCCAATCCAAAAGAAAGAGGTGTAACAATGTCTGGAAACCACCTTTTGGGATCTCAGAAGGCTACGGAGAAGCAAGCTTATAGCTGTCGCCTTGCAAATCAAATGTGTGGTATGAGAATTTGCTAAAACATCCAGAGCTGGTGCACCAGTCAGGAAGAACTGCCCCAAGTCATGCCTCTTCCCCATAGTCCTGACGCTGGAGATGGATGACGTCACAAGGAATTTGGAAGGAGAAAAGAAGTACACAGAGACCTGGCATCCTTACCCACCTCGCAGCTGCCACTCAGTTTTTCCCTCCGGAGTTCACAACTCTTCATTTTCTTCTTCATTGAACATGTCTGCCTCTGTCATGTGCTGCATGTGTCCACCTAGGTAGGAAGGCAGCTGTACCACTTCTCCAAGCTTCCTTTTTACTCTGGCTTTGGAGCAACTACCTCCCCTGTCTTATTTTCCTCAGCTCTTTTCCTAACTAGAGGATTGCTACATAGAAAGGTAATTATGAAATCTTTTGCCAATGTCAACTGTGCACAGGTTATAAGTGTAAAATCTGATGAATTTTCATAAGCCAAATACACTGTGTAACCAACCAGCTAGACTAAGAAACCACCAACTGCTACAAACATCTTGAAGCCTCCCCGTGTCCCCTTGTAGTCACTGTCCCCCAAAAGAATAGATTTGTTTTGTGTCACCTTACATTTTAAGTTTAGACCTAATACTTTTTTTAAAAACAATTTAGTATGATTGTCTAGAGTTAAAGCAAAGTTAGCCCGCAGTGAGCTACAGGTTGAGCTATTGAAATAGCAAAGCTTGACCTTTGTTCCTCACTGAAACCTCGTGCTGTGTAAAGTGCAGTTTGTTGTTAACAATGTTAGACTTGCTCTGCCAGTTGAATGCTTTACTACAGTTCACTACAGCACAGGATCAAAAAAAAATTGTAAAATGTACTAAAAGCTAGTACGTTACACCCTAAGTTTTAAAGACATTTTAAGTATTTCAATTGATTAACATATCTGAACATACCATGTTTATATGGGGAAAAACACTTTAAAATGAAATTTTCTTTACTAACTGAATTTAATTTCATTTGGTAGCTGTTACCCTATGAATTATGAGTTTGGAATGCTTTAATATTACAAGTGGATGCTGATACATGGATAGTTCTATAAGATGTTTTATATAATATCATTAGACTCTCTCTGGGGAGATTTTTTTTAAGAAACAGTTTATAGCAAATTCAGCAGGCCATAGAGGATTAAAGTTATGCAAATTCCTTATAGAGTTTTTGTCTTCAGAGACATGGCAATTTGGAAGAAAATGAAAATCTAAAAACTCAAGAAAGTAAAAAAATCTAAAAACTCAGTCTAGGCTATCAGTTGCTAGGCCTGCACTTGGAGGGCAGTGACCAACTTTGAGAGGTTTCTGCTATACCAAAAATTAAAGTTCAAAGGGATATAAAGAAAAGGTAGAATTACATCTTAACATTTCGAGGAAAGGAAGAGGATAAGGAATGGAAATGTGATTTGAAAAGGAAAAAGGATAACAGAAGGATCCAATATACTCAGATTATATTGTACAAGTTCAGGATTTTTCTGAAGCCAGAGAGATTGGCTTAAAGCCAAAGCCAGATGCCTGTAGAACCAGTTGGTATGAGCAGCGCATTTGGCAGCCAAAGCACACGGCATCAAGAGTCTCATTATTAGGTTTCTGTCTCCAGAAAGGAAGATGTATCTCTTACCTGCCTCTGAAAAAGCTGGCTTTTACACAACATGCCCTTGGACAGGTGCTGTTTAAGTGACTTGCAAATATGCAATTTTACCTCGTGTGCCTGTCCAGAGTCTTTCCTGATGGAGACAGTGACATTTACAGTTTATGGAGGGCAAAGTACTTCTTAGCCATTGATTTCTAGGGTTTATCATATTCTTTATGGAAGGAAATGGAGGGAAGGCCTGTACTGCTGGTAGCAAAAGGAGCATTTCATATTAGGAGTCTTACAAATGTCTCCTTGCATCTTTGCTCACCTCCTGTAGCCCCATCCATTGTCCATATTGACAGAGTCACTTTTCCAAACCCTAAGCTTGGTCATATGACCGTCTTTCCTTAGATGCTCCAGTTTCCCCCCATTGCATACAGGACAGAGACTGGAAGTTTTAGAACATCGTGTGCTTCTGGATTGGGCCCTAGTTTTTGTCTCCATATTTCTACTTTCACGCTCTCCTCTGATGCGTATTAAGCTAAATCTAAGGATGGACCTGGCAGCAAGCTGTATTCTTCTCTCCCTTTGTTTCTCACACACCTGAGTGTACATACATGTGGTGAATGGCCCCCTTCTGGGCTATAGCCTCATCCCTCCGTTGCTGTTTTACCATCCTGTATTATAATTGACTCTACTTCTCTGTCACCCCTGCTTACCTGGAAGGTCCCTGCAGGCAGTTCTGTAAGGCCATGTCACAGCTCCTTAGCACATCTCGAGGGAAGGAGCTGTGTAGGTGCTTGATCAGAGTTTGTTGAATGAACAGAGCTAAAAGTCCTCTTATATTGAAAGGACTCCCATCCACTCCATGATGTCTACAAATAAGGGGGTGTGGGAGGACTCTTCTCTTTTTTTCGGCTGAACCCCATGCACATGCTCCTCCAGGTCTAGCAATCCATTTATAAACAGGACATTGTAAAACAGGACTGCAGGATCAGGTGGACCATTCTGTACAGACATTATCTTTAGAGTTGCAGTTAATCACTTTGCAGAAATGCATTTACAAGCAATGCTAAGAAATCAAAATTAAACTATTCAACTTTATCATTTTTATGCCTCTTGTGAATCTCACAGAGAAATCCTGAAATTCACATTTCTTTTCATGATTATTAACAAATGTGGTTGGGCAGCTTCCTTTCTGTAACAAAGTTTTCAGAAATGGGGGACAAGTGTAATTGGTAAGTAATTAGTGAATAAATTGGGTGGGATCTGTCCAAGGAGATTTTATGAAAGCACTTTGTCTTGGATTCAAAAATGTTGTATTGAATTCTAACAGTTCAAGCTACATACATGTTCAGCACCTGGTGTGATAATAAAGGCTGCTCGGGAGCAAAAGGGCTCAGCACCATTCTGTTGTCAGGCTGTATTTTTTTCTGCCTGTCTATGAATAGATATTAAAATTTGGAAAAGGTACTTCCAGACCAAGAAGAGTATAAAATATCAGCTGTCCATGAGGAATCATAAATGCCATGCCTTGACCACGAGTCCTCAAGCTAGGTGCAGATGGGAAGGCTAGTACACACCTTTAGTTGAAGGTCTGGGGAGGAGCTGTGCTGTGTCCTTCTGTGTGTGTCAGACTCCTGGCTCTGACCTTGTTCTGCCAGGGCTTCCTGCAGAGACAGCTGCAGGGGCTGAGCAGCCCTTTCCACAGACAGAGGGTCAGTGTGCATTTGAGGTTGTTAGAGTTTATGTGAACTTGGTGTATTTTCAGAGTACTTCCCTGGACACATATATTCCTGAGTGGTAAGTGCTGTGCATTTCTCTGCCCTCTATTTGTTTAAGAGAGTTTAGTTTTATTTTGCAGTCTCCCAAAAGGTCAAGTTAGAGCTAGGGGCATGTCTGGGATGAGTCAGTTAATTAAAGAGATTCTTTGCCTTATTTTGAATCCTGGAATTAAAATTAAATATGTTGCCAGTTTGAAGTTTTGGGAGCCCAGTTCTCAGTGGTAAATAGAATTTTGCAGGATTCTAACAAAAGTACATGGAGTTTAAAAACAACAACAACAATATGAAGCATTTGAATAAATAATTTCCTTGCTTCGTTTACGTGTGCTTAAAATGCAAGGGACCACTTGAGAGTAAAGGGAGAAGGAGCTAAGTGTGTATTTCCATCACCGTGGAAGTGACCTTCAATAGTTTTCGCCATCCAAGTAAGTGGCTTTGGGACTTGTTGTGCTTCGGCTGTTGGCCTTGCTCTGCCTATGGCCCTCTGGCAGCTCTGTGGGACGACCCCACTGCTGACCCGGGCTCGGGTGACCCACAGCATCAGCCTGGGACTCGCATCTGTCCCTGGATCCACACATGAGGTGCAGGAAGCTCTTTAAGGAAACTCTGTCCCCTCGTAGAAGTCTGGGTTAGGTGCCAGAGTGTCGGGGTGTTGGTGTTACTTCAGGTGTGTTGCAGTTCAAAACGCTGAGAAAACAAGTTCCTTTTTCTGCATGACCTCAGCTCTGCATAGCCAGGCCCTTCCTGCTTTCCTCCTGCATTGCTCTGGGCCGGCTTAGTAAGGTTTGCTTTGCCACTGGTTTGCCTGCACTTGTAAATCATATTGTTTGCCTGGACATGGTGTTTGATAACTGGATGTGATCAGAAATTCTGTTACTGTTCTGGATTCTGGTGCCAGCCAGGAAGGCCTAACCCTGTGTTCAAAGCAACCCACTAGCTTAAGTTGTTCTCAGGAAACCCATGATTGTCGGGTATCAGAACTTGTTTCGAGTGGGTCCCAGGCTTTGGGGCAAGGCGGTGAACTTGGCCTGGGTCTTCCTTTGGTAACAGGTTTTGCCTTTTGCCTGTTAACTTCTTTGATTTCTTTTTGTTCAACTGCCTTAGAGTCCTTGAGAAGGTTACTTTCAGACAAGCAAGCACGAGTGGTGGCTCCCTAGAAACTGGTGACGAATAATAAGGATCTAACAGGAAGTCATGCATTGATTTTGTTTGCATTTCATTAATATTTGGAGTAACTGAAAATTTCAACGTTAAAGGTCCTCTTAGTGAATTCCTACTGACATTCAGTTTGCACACCAAAATAATTGTCTTTTATTATTTTTTGTGGGTTTTTTTGAAAGAAGGGCCTTTCATGGGGAGGGAAGACCAGCATCCTGCAGGGTGGTGGGCATATGCCTTGGGCTCCCTGTGAAATGAAGGATCCCTTGGCCAAAGGCGGAGTGCAGCTCCCGCAGCAATGGCCTGTGCAGAGCTGCCTCTCCCTGCCCTCCTGCACCAGTCAGTTTGCAGGCGGATCCCTAGCAGTGGCCCCTGGCCTGTCCGCCACACCAGGCATTGGGGAATGTGATTCAGCACGCAGGTTGGCTTTATTGATAATAGGCTGCACAAATACATAAATTAAGTGTGATCTGTGTCCCAGGTTCACGGGTCAGGGCCTCCTGGTCTGTGCCTCCATTCAGTCCTGCTTCTGTCAGGAAGGGGTGAGGCACAGGCATGGGGAAAGGGTGTCCCCGTGGAGCTGGGGTGCTGCAGCCTGAGCCAGGGATCCTGCATTGTGAGGCAAGTGCGAGGTCTCAGCCCTCAGCCAAGTTAATAAGAAGGGCTCAAAGGCAAACAAATCTCTTCCTCCCTTTCCAGGGTCATTCAGCCTTCTGGAAGGTTCTGACTGAGGGCTTGGAAGGCCCCACTGTTGCCCAGGGAGCTGAGGCAGTGGGAGGGGGCTTCTGCATTATGTGAACTGTCAGCCTCTCCCTTTCCTGACCTAGAAAACAGACAGGAACAGGGGCCCTCTGGCCCTGATCTCAGTCGGGGCAGGCTTCCTAGGACAGCAACAGTTCCTGAGTTCAAGGGCAGTTGTTATGGGGCTTCTGGAGGAAATGATGAGATGAAATATGTTTTTTTTGTGCTGGAGGAAATTAATAAAGTCATCTGAGTTTGGTATTTCCCGGGATATCTGAGTGGAGGAGGTAGAGCTCTGAAGATAAGGGATGCCGACGTCCTTCCGCTTGCTCACTGCCCTCACGGCGACGGGGCTGCCCAGGTCCAGGACTTCCCCAGCACTGCCTCTGCCCCCCGGGGAACCCAGCTTGTGCCCGTGCAGATTCTGGTCACCGGCCCCGAATCCCCTCTTCCCCCTGCCCCAGGGAATTCTTAGATTTAGGAGCTTATCTAATTTACCTGTGTCCCCAGGGACTAGCAAATTCCTCCCAAAGACATTTGTTGAATGAAAGAAACTTCTTTCATGGTAGACATCAGCTTGTTGCAATCCAGCAATGGATCACCACCCATCTACTTTTTAAATTACTGGTAACTTACATCAGTATCTAATGCTACTCCTCGGAGGAATAGTGTATCTAATAAGTCCTTTTTTGTTGAGTGCCTCATTCATGCCCTACAGCCATAATTAACATATATGGGAACAGAGATATACAGAATAAAGGTACCTTCTGCATTTAGGAAATCCTTCATAAGGGAAACAAGCCGGTTTATTATGACTGTCTCTTAAGCTCCCAAGCTCTGCGCCGAATGGCAGTGTGTTCGCACAGGCTCTCCTCGCCTCCTGCCGGGACGTGAGCGCCAGCACCACGCATCGCTGAAGCACTGCGGCCGGGATTCAGAACAGTTATCTTTGCTGCTGGGCTTGGACCGAGATACTAAAAATTAATGACCTGTGAAAAGTTTATTTTCACTGTAACTGAGGTCAGGATTGGACATTTAAGCTGAAATCCCCATGACACTGGGTTGCACTGTATGTGAAGCTCTTTGTAAACTGTGGAGGGCGGCCTGAGAGGAAAGGCAGGCTTTGGAATTGGCTGTGTCAAACTCCAGGGCCTCCACTTTCAGGGGATTTGTGTGATTTACTTTCCTTTCATCTTTTGTTTGGACTTTTTAAAAAGTTCAAACTTCTAGAGCAGTTTAAAACTCACAGCAGAACTGAAGCAGCACGTGCAGAGATATCCCGTGGGCGCCCTTCGTGCCCGCACAGCCCCCCAGCTCCACGTCCCCGCCGGGGTGGTGCCTTTGGGACAGTGGGTGAACACGCAGTGAGGCGTCCGTGTCGCCCGGATCAGCGGTTTGCGTGACTGCTCACTTTTGGTCATGCACAGCCTGTGGTTTGGACTAGTGGACATTCACAGGTACCCATCATTGCGGTAACCTACAGAGTATTTTCACTGCCCGAAAAATCCTCCGTTCTGCCTATTCATCTTTCTCCCTCAACCCACTCACTGATCTGTTACTGTTTCCTTACCTTTGCCTTCTCCATAATGTTGGGATTATATGGTATGAGGCCTTTCCTGATTGGCTTCTTTCACCTACTGAAGGCATTTGAGGTCCTCCACGTCTTCTCCTGGCTTCTTAGTGCTGGATACTATTCCGTTGTCTGGATGCACCACAGTTTACTTACCTATTTAACTACAAAAGACATCTTGGTTGCTTCCAAGTTTTGGCAATTATGAATACAGCCGTTATGAACACCCATGTGCAGGTTTTTGTGTGAACATAATATTTCAGCTCCTTGGAAGAAATACCAAGGAGCACGATTGCTGGATCATATGCGAAGAGTACAGGTAGTTTTGTAAGAAGTCAGCAAACTGCCTTCCCACCAGCAGTGAACGGGAGCTCCTGCAGCTCCACACCTTTGCAGCGTGTGGCGCTGTCAGTGTTCTGGTCTCGGCCGTTCTCACAGGTGTCTGGTGATATTTCATGTTTGTATTAGTTTGCATTTCCCTGAACTCCTGGGGTGTGGAACATCTTTTCATGTGCTTATTTGCCATCTGTATATCTTTAATGAGTTGTCTAGGCCTTTGGTCCATTCTTTCATCAGGTTTATTTTTTATTGTTGAGTGAAAAGGGTTCTTTATGTAATTTCAGTACCAGTCCTTTATCTGATGTGTCTTTTGCAAATATTTCTTCCAGTGGCTTGTCATCTCATTCTCTTGACATTGTTTTTCAGAGAGCAGGTATTTTTAATTTTAATGTAGCCCTGCTTATCAATTATTCCTTTCATGGATCATGCCTTTGGTGTTGGATCTATGCAATCATTGCCAAGTTTGAGGTCATCTGGGTTTTTTCCTATGTTATATTCTATGAGTTTATAGTTTTGTGTATATTTAGATCTGATTTCTTTTACTTTTTGTTCTAACAAAACAGAAAAAATTAACCATATTCCAAGCTTCAGTTTCCACTTCTACAAAATGAGAGTAAATGATCTGGGTTTTCATGATGAACAGTATTTTTTTTAAATATTGTTAATGTACAATTACTTGAACATTGTGGTTACTAGACTCCCCCTATTATCAGGTCCCCCCCACATACCCCATTACAGTCACTGTCCATCAGCGTAGTAAGATGCTATAGAATCACTACTTGTCTCCTATGTATATACTGACTTCCCATGTCTCCCGCCTACATTATGTGTGCCAATCATAATGCCCCATTTTCTCCCTTATCCCTCCCTTCCCACCCATCCTCCCCAGTCCCTTTCCCTTTGGTAACTGTTAGTCCATTCTTGGGTTCTGTGGTTCTGCTGCTGTTTTGTTCCTTCAGGTTTTGCTTTGTTCTTATACTCCACATATGAGTGAAATCATTTGGTACTTGTCTTTCTCCACCTGGCTTATTTCACTGAGCATAATACCCTCTAGCTCCATCCACATTGTTGCAAATGGTAGGATTTGTTTTCTTCTTATGGCTGGATAATATTCCATTGTGTATATGTACCACATCTTCTTTATCCATTCACGTACTGATGGACATTTAGGTTACTTCCATTTCTTGGCTATTGTAAGTAGTGCTGTGATAAACATAGGAGTGCATATGTCTTTTTCAAACTGGGCTGCTTCATTCTTAGGGTAAATTCCTAAGAGTGGAATTCCTGGGTCAAATGGCATTTCTATTTTGAGTTTTTTGAGGAACCTCCATACTGTTTTTCACAATGGTTGAACTAGTTTACATTCCCACCAGCAGTGTACGAGTGTTCCCCTTTCTCCACATCCTTGCCAGCATTTGTTGTTGTTTGTCTTTTGGATGTTGCCATCCTAACTGGTGTGAAGTGATATTTCATTGTGGTTTTAATTTGCATTTCCCTGATGATTAGCGATGTGGAGCATCTTTTCATGTGTATGACGAACAGTATTTTTAAGTTCCAGCCAGCACATCTGGGCTGGGCTCATGGGTGGCATTTGTAGCTTTATTATTAGAACACAATACAGTAGTCAAAGGAAGTGGAATTGACTGCATGTCTAGCAAATTTTCTTGGCTCACACTTAAGCACCCCTTGGAAAGGGTTTGGTTTTATTATTCTGATACTGCATTACCTTCTTATAATAATACCTTATTTCTAAGTGACTTATGGCTGATGTAACTTACAACCCAGTAAGTCATTTGGGAGTCTCGAAGACTCAGAAAGGTTACACAGTAGAAATTGCCTGACTTTGAGTCCTCTGTGGGACTCAAGCACACAGAATCTTAATATGCTGCTTCTCGTCCACATTTGGTGCTCAGCTGAACAAGCTCTCTTTGAAAAGGAATGCCTGCTTAGCAACCAAGTGCTCATTTTAGTCCTTCCTGCTTCCAAACCAAGACAGCCCTCTAAAAGATTGCACCTGCCGTAAAATACATCCTCTGGTCATAGAGTTAATTATGTACTGGGGAAAAGAAGCAGAAAGGCTTTGAAGTTGCCTAAAACTCATCATTTATTAGTTTTTATTAAGGTTCTTAGAAATGACTTAGTCATCTTTGTCTCTAAAATCACATACTTTTGCTGATGGTCCATTGGACACCAGAATCTGTATTCCTGGCTCAGGGAATACTTGATCAGTGAATAGAGAAAATAAGGCTTAAGTGATTCAGAGAAACTGAGAAAGCAAAGAAAAGCCAAAGGGACTAAAAAATTAATTTTCAGCTGTCCAGACTGCTAATAGTGGAAAAATGCAAACATTTTCTGCAACTATATGAACTTTTAATGGGAGGCTAAATCAAATGGTGTTAAAGTGAAGGAGTTTTGGCATCAGACTGGGCCCCTTATAACTTTGTGACTGCAAAGGCTGGCTGCAGGATCCCATGCAAAATTAAAAGGCAGAGCTCCTTGTTCAAAAAGCAGAAAAACAATGTCCTTAATGACACCAACAGCAAAAGCTTTTTTCTTCCCTCCTTTCTTCCTCTTGTGTGCATAAAATGAGAGTTCCTGTGGCCAGGATTCTCACCTGGCCCTGGTTGACTAGCTCACTGCACACCAGTGGGCAATACATGGCTGTTGACTCTATATAAATAGCTCCGCCCAGTGCTCTGAGTGCAACATGGTGGCAGGGCCGCAAGGCTATGGGAGAGCAGAGCAGAGGCTGGAGTGGTGGCAGCGCTGAGGACAGAGGCCCATATGATGGCTGTGCGGGATGACTGCAGAGAGGCCCAGAGGACAGCTGTATGGGATGGCCGAGAGGACAGAGGGGCCCAGAGACAGAGACTGGCTTGCTGCATACAGACTGGCTCTGAGTGAACAGGATTTTAGTGACTGAACTGCCACCATGGAAATGAAGTTGGGTATAAACCCTTTCACCCCAAGAATATTTTGCTGTCATTTTCTTTGGTCGCATTGAATCCAGAGTGAACTTGCCCAGGGCTGAAACCCATTGGCAAGACAACTTGTTATGGTGTCTTTACTATTGTCCTAAGTAAAGAAAAGTTAAAATGTAGTTATTGGCATGAATGTACTGTTCACCTTTATTCTGTGCAATGCCAGTTCTAAATGCACATATAAGAGCATTTAATTCTGTGGAAACACTGAGATCACATGCTTTGTTCCTCACAGCTGGTACATGCATACGTGTTTCATCCTTACCAGAACAGTGGAAAGGCTGCTCAAAAGTAACAGCTATTTTAATTTCACCTTGTGATATATGCACATCCTACCAACACTCTGTCTTCCGCCTTCTGAGAAGGAAGGAAGGACTTTGCCACGATGCCATCATTTTCAGCACCTGTGGATGGCTAGTACAAGGAAATAAGAAGGTGCCGGAAAGGGCCCTTGGTTAATTTTGTTTCTTAGAACACCGTTGCTTCTTTTTGCTTTTTAAGCAAATTCTGGTTCTAACAGAACTCATGACCTCTCAAGGTATTGGATCCCTCTCAGTCAGAGAGGTGATATGTCTACTGTGGACTCATTGTGAGTTTTGCTGAGCTCCTTTTCCACAGGGGACTCTGGAGTTGGGTGCTGGCGGGCACCTCGGAAGCTGTATGTGGATGGGGTGGCAGGAATGGTGGACTCGCAGATTGCATGCAGAGGATCTGCATGTACCTGCTGTGCTCATGGGCATGCGCCAGTGTCCCATTGGCCCACTCTCCCATCGGACTTTACATAGAAAACAGAGTCAAAGACAAGATTATCAAGAACCTCAAGACAGTATGGGAGAGCATTAAACCAAGTGTGGCTCTTCTGAACATGCGGCCCCATAGGACTGCACAGCCCACATGCCCAGGAAGCAGGCTCTACTGGTGTCTGGGGGGTTCTTATCTTCAAGGACTCTGTTTCCCCATTGTAAAATTGAGGCAATAATTTCACCTAACTCACAGGTTCTTGTGTTTCCAGAAGGAGCTCATCCTGTCAGTAGTACCACAGCTGGTACATAGGAAGCCTTCACTCAAAGTTCATTCTTATAACTTCGTTACTGAGCAAGTCTTCAAAAAAGGCAGTTTGACTGTCGGAAAGACAGCCTAACGAAGATGCAAGCCAGAGTCATAAGTGTCACCTCTGGAACTGAGCAGACTGCAAAATATATTTCCTATGTCACAAATATATTTTATGATCTCTTTTGAAATGAGTCAGTGTTTGTACAAACAAATAAGCAAATAAAACATAGCGCCTGAAGGGCTTTGAGAGTGAAGTGGTTTTATGAAAATGTAAGGCATAGCGTCTAGTCCCATGGCTCTTCACCTGCGGGCACCTTGCTTTCCTCTGTCTCAGTTTCGTCATGTGAAGGGAGAGTCAGATGTCTGGCAAGTATACTGAAAGTTGTCACTGCAAGGCCTATGTCTTACAACAAGACTGGGCTTCAGATAAAACAAAGACATTTGAATATATGCAGTCAGGACATGATGGGAGAGCAGCAGTAAATTATCACCACCATGTTGGCTGTGCCAGCTGTGTGTCAGCATGATGGAGCTCGCTCTTTTGCTCTCCCCCACCCCAGCCAGGGCTTTGCCCAGCAGAACGACACACATAGGCACTGCCTCTGTGCCGTACAGATGCAGGGTGTTTGGTAGCAGTGATTCGTCGTCATCCAAGATCTAAGTATGTACTTTCTGCATCTGTTTAGAGAGCCCTGCCTGCATGAAGCCCTCTAGGCAGTCCAAAAACCCTACCTCCGGGAATTAATACCTGTGTAGTCAGTGTTTTCTTGCTGAGGTGAGATACAGGGGTGTGATGGAGCTGGCTTGTAAATTTTTGATAATTTTTGTGATCTAACTGTTAACTTCCATTAAAAACAAAGGTAGTAAATTCTTAAAACTCATCACTTCTACTTATTTCTTTACATTTTACTGTCTATTTTCTTGAAGTCATTTACATCTGTTGTGTCTGTATGGTGCAAAAACTAGTGCCGTGAAGAGCTGCTGTGCATCTCTTCCAACCCTGCTCTCATTGATGGTTTGGAATTGGCTGTGGCAGAAGTATTTGCACCTTGGAAGTGGGCAAATGCAAAAAAAGTCAGGTCTCCTCCCCACCCATCCCCTTCCCTGAGAGCCAGTTGTGCATTTATCACCACTGTATGGAGTGGGCACAAAATGTGGTATAAAGTTCCCTTTGGAAGATGAGCTATGTACTGTGGCTATTGTAGAGCATTAGGAAGGGTAGAAAAGGAAAAAAGAAGGAAATAAACATTCTTCAGGCATCTGTGCTGGCAGTACATTAGTGACTTTCAGATAGAAGCCAACTAAAATCCTCTTCAGGGCAGGCCGAGCTGCGTGATAGTCCCTCAGTTTTGCCATTGAAGAAACTGGCCCATGGTTTGGTAACTTGCCCATGTTGATGCAGCTAATAAGGGAAGAAACATACTGGGAAAGCATATGAGTGTCAGTGTTTGTGATTCAACTCCTTATTATCTTTTTGCTGTAGAATGGACATTAGAATACACTTTGCAGAAGCAAATAGTGGTAAACGCTATAGTAAGGTTTTTGTAAATATAATTAATGCTACATATTTTTTCTTGCATTCATTTTTTTTGTACATCAAGCATTGAAAGTGCCAGCCCCTTGTTGTGTAAGGGTTCAGCCTGAGGGAGAAATAGGTATGTAGATAGGAAGTGATCCAGTGTGTCAGAGAAGGATGCTCAGCAGGCTGATACGAGGGGACAACTCAAGTTTCCATGTGGATAAAACAACCCTTGCAGAGGCAGGTGGGTGTGTGCCTGACATCATGTGTGGTCTGCAGGGCTTAAAGGGTGTGATGGAGGCCAGTTTTGTAACAGGAATTATGGGACTGTGGTCAGAGAGGCATCTGGGGGCAGTTTGGGGACCTGCCAAGCCACCACCGAGGCACAGTGGGAATGCTCAGCCCCCAGCCTCCCTGTTCGCAGGCAGCGCCACCTTTTTGGGGCTGTGAATACCTGAAGGGAAGCATCTGCAGTGCAGGCTCCTGGTTTGGTTCCTCCCCTCAGTTTTGGTTCAGCAAGTTGGGGTGGAAGAGAGGATGTTTCCCTGCTCACACACCTCCGCAGGATTCTGAGGCAGCCCCAGGCAGCTCATGCTGAGGACCCCCGTTCTGCAGCCTCTGTCCTGTCTTCACCGGGAAGAAAGGGCCCTCACGCTAGCCGTGATGCTCTTCCCAACTTCATGCCGCTTTGTGCCCGGGCTCTGTCTGTCCCCACGGTCACTCTGTGAGATGTTCAGACAGTTAATTACTCTTCTTACTTTATGGTTGAGAGAACTGAGGATGGCAGAGGTTAATTAAGTGGTGCCAGGTCCCACTGATGGCAGGTGACAGACCCACACTTCCTAGTATTTGCCCCAGTGTATTTTCCTCAGGTGCATGGAACTCACGGGGAGCTGCCCTGGTGCCCAGGAGGCCGCCTTGTACAGTCAACCCTGGGGCCAACCTCAGAAACATTGTGCCTTGTACAGGGAGTCACCTGTGCTTCCCAGAATATTTTGAACTCCATTGGAGTGACTGCATAGACTTTATAATGTAGTGATTCTATTCTTAACAGTCCTCATTCTCAATTTCTGGAACATCCTATTTAGCTACAGAACTTTAAAATACACAAAAAGTAAATCCATGATTTCATCTATTGAGTATCATTTGGAGACAAGCAGTGTACTGTGACTGGAGTAGACCTCTGTAGATCTTAAGTATTTCAGTCTTTCTCCATTACTAATGACGGAAAACAGGAGAGAGCAAGAGAGTGAGCTTGGGTCTGGAAACCAGTGTTTTCATTCTGTCTGCTCCCAGCTAGTTTTGTAACCACAGTTCACATGCTTCATTTCCCCAGAAATGAAGTTGGAGTCCTTGTGACATCTGTCGCGGCTTTTGCTAAAGCCCCTGAGCCTCCAGGATGGAGGGAGAAAATATCACCACTGATTTCATATTCCTTGGCTTTTCCAAGACAAATAACACATTTGCATTGTGAGCAAAGGACTCATGATTCTGTAGTTGTATCACTTATTTGGGGGTTGGGAAAAATAGGAATGTATTTTATTCACCAAATAATTAGATTTCAAGTAGTTCACTTGTTTGTTTTCTCTAGTGCTGAGTCACTTTTCTCAACTGCCCTGCCTTGCCTCCATCTAGAATGTGCTTTTCCTATATGACCTGCCTCCATTTAGTGCCTGGGTCATATGGTAAAGCACAGGAAAATTACACTATCTCAGCTCATGCTTCTCAGTTTTCACATAGAACTGATCATTTGTTTCACTGTAGCATCGGGACTTAAATTTTTGCTAAAATGAGAAGGGCAACCAAGTCAGAAATGCTTTTTTGACACAGAATGCAATGTAAACTCACAGTAGCCATATGGGGCTTAACTTGAACTTTATATTCTGAGAGAGTCAGAACATACTTTATCATATATTCTTTTCCTTTGAATTCAACGTAATAGCTCCTCACTGTTCAGAAATGAGTTCCAGATACAGATTTTTATCAAACCATCTGACATTCTAAATAAATTTTAGACTGATGAATTCAGTGTTTCTATGAAAGAGAACATAAACATGTTCCTTTTTCAAAAAGCAATCTGGGAGTATATTTGTACTGTAGTTAATGCTGTGTTAAGTCAGTGTAATATAGCTTGCTGCAAACATTTGTAGAGCAAATCATAAAAAAAAAGCCTTTATTTAAATCTTGCCAAGAGCAGAAATAAAATGAGCAAATGCACACTGGAGTGAGAGGAAGCATAAAGATAAGCGCTGTTTGATTTCTGTGGTGCACTGCTGTTAACGCCTCATTTAAGTTGCATGTAATGTATGATATGATTGCTAATGATTTTATGTCTGAGTGTGTGCCTTACTCAACATGTTTTCTTGAGTGAATAAATGTTGGATCAGTGACTTTTTTAACTTTTTTCTGCCATGTTCATTTACTCAGCATGGAAATTAGTTATAGATAACCTAATTGTAATACTATTTGTATACTTACATAGATTAAGAAATAAGACTAAATGAACATCAATTCCACTTACTAATGAAATATTCTTGGCTGACACAGGTACCATGAAGACAACTTGAGTAGTTATTTCCACTAATTATGGACTCATGAGGGAGAAGACTGTAGTATTTTCCTTTTAATCCTCACCAGCTAGAACAGTGCCTGGTCATATAATGTTTAATACATACTGTTTGTGAGAGAGAGGGAGTGGGGAGAGAGGGAGAATATTTCCATCAAGGGTAGGTGGGCAGTTTATATGCCACGACTTATTTACAAAGTAAAAGAAATAGCTTTTCACAGGCCAAAGAGAAATTACAGCAGTAAGGAAAAGGAGCTGGGCTGGGCTAGGCTGGGCTGAGGAGATAGCCACATTACTTGTTCATCACAGATAGTGAGGCAGAATTCCTAACAGCACATCCTGATTGATGGCGTCATCTCAGAGGCACAGTTTTCAGACAGCATCTTTTATCTCCTTTGACATCCTGGTTGGTTCACCAAGTTCAGATTCTGTGGATTTCTCAACAGCTATGGTCTGAGCCCTCTATTCCTCATTTAACTGCTATGCCTAACGTTGCAGGAGTTGGGCCACTCCTTCTGCAGAGCAGATCTGGGTGTCCAGTGTCTGGCACTGGTGCCACCTGTGGGTGTGATGACAGCAAATGTTTGGTCCTGCTGAAGCTCTGCAGAAGTTCTGTGTGGTCAATCAAAGCTCTCACTTTTCTCTCTTCTTCCTAGTTCTGTGTGTCACAAACTAAACTTCCAGAAGTCATACTTCTGATTTCCCACAGCTCAGTAGAATGTGGCAGAGTTTTAGCTAAAACCATCTGTGAGGGAAGGTTTTACTGAGCTCTCTAGGGAGGGTGAAACATTGTGTTTTATTTATGTCATTATATGCAGTAAGGATATAGAAATTAGAGTGTTTCTCATAGTTTCTTGTTAGTATATTATATAGAACCCAGCGTTTCCATATCACCCTGTGTTTGGAGGTGAAGCAACAAGTGGTTGGTATCTTCTAATGAGGTGGTTACATACCCACTGCCTGGCCCAGGCCACCAGACATGGTGCACAGATTCCCCACAGCCTTACTCTCCTCAGCTCTTGTTCTTCCACTTGAAATACCCCCAAGTACCTAACTCCTCATCATCCATTTCTCAGCTTCATTTTATCATCTGAATCTAGGTACACCTTAGAGTAAAAGCAGGCGAAGTCAAGTTAGGGCTGGTGGTGGGATTGGATATGGATTTATGTGGAAAGAAGAATCAAGAATGACACCAACGTTTGTGACCTGGGTGGCTGGTGAATGGCCGTGCCGTGTACTGGGTGGAAAGACAAGAGAGGAGAGGAGGGTGAAGTCTTCTGCCAGGACGTGGGAAGTTGGGATTCCTAGAAACCAGTTAAGTGGAGATGCCACACGGGCAGCTGATTGGGCGGATCAGCAGTTCAGGTGAGAAACAAAGGCCATAGGTGTAAATGGGGGTGGCCCCAGGAGAAAGCAGAGTTGTGGACACACCTTTAAGCAGTAGCAGGTGTCTGTTTCCCATCTGCACCCACAAGGGCTCAAGAAATGCCGCTGTATCTAAATCCATCTCAAGCTGCATTTTGAGACCCCATTCTGCTCAGTTTTGGAAGATTGAACTGTCAATTCAGCCAACCTTTATCCATTGATTAAATGGGGTTGACATAAGCAGGTGATTTTGGCTCTCAGTTTCCCCTCTACCTCCTGGGGGCTTAGACAGCCTCATGACCCCAGTCCTTAGCACCCCTAGACACGTGTTCTGTCGGGGTGGGCTCCCTGCCTGGCCTTCCACCTGGTATCCAGTCCAGCGCATGCTGCAAGGTTTGGGATGCACAGTGGGGTACATCCCTTCTAGATTCAGCCCCCAAACTAACCTAGGGCTGTAGGGTCTGAGTTCTCTTGGAACTAACCCAGTGGGTTTGGCGTTTGCAGGGCATTAGAACCCTCTTCAGGGGCCCTGGCCAGGATCTAATTCTGCTTCAACTCCTGCTTTCCTTTTTCATTAGCCTGGAGATGGTTTTTGTCTCCCCCTGGGCAAGAGAAAAGTGGCTCAGCAAGTGTTCTTTCTAGTTCATGTTCCCCAACCCACTGCTTAAATACAGCATCTGAATTTTAAAGCCCATAATTAACATAACAGACTTCTGGTTCCTTTGTGAAATTATCCTTTGGGCATGAGGGGTCTTAAATGTTCATCCCCACGACTGGAAAAAAGGTCGTGAGTTGAAAGGGAATATGTGAAAAGAGCCAATTAGGACTGCACAGTGTGCTGCAGGGTTTGTGGCTCAGTCCTGCCTTCCCCACAGTAAGCTCAGGGAAGGCAGAAGTTGTACCTGATCGGCTCACCATTGTGCACCTCGAATCCAGTACAGTCGGCGTCCACCTGCCTCTACAGCTTGGGGAACACATCTACGTGCTCACGGATACAGCAAACAATTGTGCCGCCGTTGGCATGGAAGGGGGATGCGGTGACTGGCCCTGATTGTGGTTTTTGGCAAATAGAAGATATAATAAGGGTGACCTAATACTGGAGTTAGAAACTTCAGAAATTATTTCATAAGCTGGAAACTTGTTACTGGCTCTGAAAAACGATAACTGGAGAAGCATAGTGGAGAGAAAACATCTCAGCTGTGTCTGGGTTATCTGTGAGTCTGCCAGGGGCCGCACCGCAGCTGCTCAGGCTGTTCAGAGGAGGAGCTTGGGACCAAGATCGTCCAGTTGAAAGCTCTCAATGGAGAAGTTTCTTTGAAGTCTTATGTTCATCAAGTCGATTTTATGTTTTACTCCATAATATGTGTGTATCTGTGTTTAGTATACAAATTCGTGTGTTTCTACCATGCCAAGCTCTTCTGTTACAATTACCACCCCAGGAAGACATGGCTGGCTTGTTCTGCTACTCTGGGAAGAATGTGTTCTGTCATAAGGAACATGGTGCAAGGTCATTAACCACTTGGTATTTTCGCTTAATGTGGTTTTAAAGGGGCCATTCTTAAACCAAACTTTGGGAATGTGAAGGCCGCATCACTAAGATTGCTAATTGGCCTTACAAAGCAAGCTACTTGCCATCCCTACTTGCCCAGAAAATGTGCAACTGTGTATGACTTTCACTGACACCTACCTCTACATCTTTTCTTTTTTATATGTATCAGGATCATGTTTTTACTTACACTTTTTTGATGAAACCAAAAGTCAACTAAGATTATTTTGACATGATAATGAACTCTAAATACGTGTAATTCCTCCATCATGAAAATGAGATGAATTTGCAAGACACCTAAATTTAGGATGTTCTTACTAGTACATTTTTTCCTTGGCTCTGTTGAACAACCCCAGTAGAAAGGAGAGCAGACATTCTCGCTGTCCTTACTTTGACTGCTTAGTTGTACCAGCTACTGTCCTAGGTGCAGCATCTATAATTGGTAGGGCTTTTAAGTAAACTCACTGTGACTCAGGTTTCTTATCCCAAATGGGCTTCACCACAGTTCCCAGGTCATAAGTTTTGAGACACTGAAATAGTAACAGCTCAGTGTTTTGGTTGGTGTGTGGTATGCATGCCTCGCAGACGAGGTAAAGATACCACGTGCATGACTGAGAGAGTCAGGCATAACTTGTGGCCTGAGTGTGGGGAACATGTTGAATTGCCATGCCCCCCTTTTCTTCCCCAGACTCCCAAATCTAGACTTTGAGCCCAAGTTTGGTTCTGCTGAGATTCCTGTCATGATCGCTCTCTCAGTGGACTGGGGGCTCCTTTTCTGTGCAGAGGATTAAGGCCAGAGATGCTGCTCTGAGATCCTTCGATATGCAGCACAGGGTGAGGAGAGAGTCCCTCTTCCTGGACACCGAGGAGGAAGCCATGTGGTATAGGTCCGTGCTCAGCACAGAGCCTGGCTGCAGGGCACAGGGGATGTGTTTAGACACTTACTACTTGTGGCAGTAACAGTAGATACTTGCTTTGCATTTTCTCATTTAAAATGTTTTTCTATAATAATCCTTGAAGGTTAGAATTATCTTCATAAGAATGAACCTGAGGCTCCAAGAGGTAAAGTAATTTTTATTTTTGCCCCAAATCATGTGGAAAGTCAGAGGGAGGGCGGGAATCCAGGTCCATGGTGAACTCCGTGCTCTCTTGTGCTTAAGTCATTGCAGCTTTAAGTTACTCATTCATTTATTCCCATACTGATAATGTTGGCACATGAGAGTTTTAACCAAAGCTGGAGTCCAGTGTAAAATGTTAGATTTCCATCTTGTGCTACTGTATTATTAGCAGGAATTATTACCCAAAGAGATTGGGAAATAAAGATGTAAATATAAACACAATTCATGATTTCCTGCTCTTATTTTTATAACTGTTGTCACAACTTCTGTTTTTACAACTTTTGTCACATTGAAACAAAAATCTTTAAATCTGTTGAAAACAGAGAATATAGTAAGTCAATTTTTAAACTCAGATTTAATACACGTTAATGTGTTGCCTTACAGCTTTGGATCTCTTCTTCATACAGAAGGGAGTGTTTCAGTGCTGAGGGTGTCCGCCCTGCCTTCTGCGCTCCTAGGCCTCCTCCCTCCCTCCTCAGAGGTACCAAGTGTTTATTGGCGGTCTAAAATTCTACACAAATGGCATGATTCTGTCTGTTTGCTTTCAGAATTCTACTCTTCCCTCAGCCTTACACTGGAGGTTTACGTGTGCCAGTCTGCCAGGATGGAGCTAAAGCAGCTCGCGGGTTTCTTTTAAAGATGTGGCTCTTGCCACATAAAAATCTCTCTGACAGGCAGAGTGAGTGCCCCCCGGAGCCTTGGAAGTCTTCTGACCAGGGCTTTCTGAAGCAGTCTTTCTTCTCCGGGTTCCTGTAAGAGGCCTGATTGTCTAGACTGAGGAGAGATTTGGGAATTTATACTTTCTGTTCACTCTTTTGTTACTCAAGAATTTTAATCTTAATTTCCTTGAGAACTTAATTCAGTTCCCCAAGGGTGAAGCATCATGTGACGTATATTCAGCTTTACATTAGGCATAATGAATATTTGTTGAATTATACCAGCATGAATTATAATGAGCTGATGAACCCACGAGAAGGCACTTAGCAGGTGTTCAGTCCACGACAGGTTTCCTGTTTATGACTGAAACACCAGAGAGAGGTCTTTATTCAGCCAGTTTTTATTTAATGCTGACTAGCTGGAGGCAGGTGCTAGTGTTCACCTAACATGGTGAGTCAATGTGCACAGAGGGATGCCTGCTGGTACCGTCAGGTGTGTGCATGAGGGACCAGTCCTCATATAGTGAAATCCACACTTCGTATACCACTTTTTCACTTTTATGGAATTTCAAAACCTAAAGTGAAAAATAATACTTACTTAGCTTTCAGTGTGGACCAGGCACCATGCCAGCCGTGTCCTGTGTGTTACCATATTCATTCATCTCAGAGAGCAGGGGTGATCTAGGCAGTGTGACTCACCCTGGATGAAGAAACGAGGCTCAGAGGATTTGTCTGAACTTAAACGCCCAGTGAGGATCTGAACAGGCTCTCTGGTCAGCCCTGCCTTGCCTTTAGTCCTAATAGGTAGAGTCGTCCATGTCACTCCATGATGCCCAGTGTGTGGACCAGGGGTGGTGGCCCAACCAACCATGTGCATAGTGCCAGCACCCCCTTGCCATCACACAGACCCACTGCGAGCCCACGGTGATACTCAGGACCTGTCTCAGGCTGGGCTTAGGTGGCATGCATTTCCTAAGAAAGGGTGGCTTCTGTGGGCACAGAGGCCTCCATGTAAGAGCCGCCTGCTGGCCACCTGTACTTTTACCTCAAACCCACTTACATTTGAGGACTTAAAGTAAAACTTCCCAGTCTCAGTGGCAGAAATTCAATGCTCCATATTTTTTACTATTAAACAGTGCTGAAGCTAATTTACAGCTTCAGTCATGAGTCTTGGCATATTTTCGATATAAAGTATAAATATTTGAATGCTAATTATTATAAAACAAACAGGCCACCATGTCCCAAGCAGACGAGTGCTGTTCCAGGAAGCCAGCAGACCCTCACTAGTAGGCAGCTTGTGTTGTCTCTGAACAAGCAATAATAGACATCTGGCATCATTTCTACCTCCTCCGGCCCCACCAGCACCTGCCACCTCATGGCACAAAGTCCTGAAAGCTGAAAGCTGCCCAGAGTGGCTCACATATGTGTCTTTACCTTTTAGACTGTTTCCCATCTGCCCTGCTATTGAGGAACAAACCTTGTACTGCTGAAGGGACTTGCCAAAAAGATAATACCATTGTCGTGATAGAAGTGGTCCACCCACCCATGTCCAGCCTGAGTCCATCACTCCTGGTCACCTGTCTGTGTACTATGCATGTTCTTATCTTAGGCACCCTTAACTCAGCTTTTCCACTGGCTGCAAATGACTAACTCCTTTCTGTATTGGTGTGTCCTTCAGTGTCCTGCTCTAGTCTGCCTCCTCTTTGAAGCACTCCAGGATTGCTATAATCCATATTGCTCCTCTGTTCATTCACCTGTCCTAAGACAGAGAAACAAAGCAGTTGGGATTGTTTTGGCTTCCTACCTAGATGGTTAACTTCCTGAGTTCATGGGCCTTCACACCTGTTGCCTTTCTGGAAGTGATAGTGAATTGGCTTCCCTTTCTGATGGGGCAAAACCCCCTTAGTCTGTGTGCTAGGGCTAAGCTCTGTCCAATGGCTGCTGGGCATGGCGAGGTGTGGATTCTGAAGCCTAACTCAGCTTCTGCAGCAAACAAAAACAGGGATGTTAGGGGGTCATGTGGTCTGGCCGGTGTACAGAGCTAGCCTGAGATTCGCACATCACTTTGTGTCAGAGAGAGAAAAGCTCATTAAAATTGTAAGTGTGGTGCAACTTTCCCTGGCTTCGGGATGCAGTTCAAAAAGACGGGTTTTGGAACAATGAGAGAACCACTTGGAGCCTCACTGTCTTCATGTGTAGAATGAGAATATTAAAATTTACTCTGGAGTTTGTTGTGAAGGTTAATCTGAGGATGTAGGATTAAAAAGGCATGTAGATGAGGTGCTGGGCTGGGTGCCTGGCACAGTAGGCTTCTGGTGAATGGCAGCCACTGAGCCCACTGCCCCCAGTTCACTCTGCCACCCTAACTACTACTGTGACTGCTGTTTATAATACTAACCTAATCATACAACAACTGGTTAGGTTTGCCTGGAGCCACCCACACCCTCCCACTGGCCTGGGAAGGATAGCAGTCAGTCTCCCACCTCCAAACCCAGCCAAGAGCCCCCATCCCCAATTAATTCCAGTCATTTATTTATTTCAGAAATATTCAGTGGGGACCTTGCGTGGGACAGCCGGCTTTGTTGGGAATGCAATACCAGACTGCATATGACACAGCTCACACTCTTCCCCACCGAGATTGCTCAAGCATCCAGATTTTCAGTTCACCACAAGCCCTGGTCTATAGTGTTTTAACCTTACACCTTTGTGAAACAAGCTCCTTTGAGCTGGGCAGCCCTAGCTGTTCTTCTTCAGATACCGGATTGCTCGTCCACTCTGGAGTCAGGGGGCTCCTGGTCTCTAGGAGGCTTGGCCTGAGTCTGCAGAAGCTGCCTGCCCTGGGGTCACTGTGTGGGGGCCTTTCCAGGGGCTGCCCTCCCAGGACAGAAGTCAGCAATCCTGCCATGCATGTTAGAGAGGGGGCTGCCTTCTCTCCACCAGGGGACTGACCTTTCCCTTTCTTTTGTCTGGACATTAGCTTAAGAATGGGTTGGGGCCAGAGGAACAGGTAGGGAGTGGACCCTTCTGTTATGCATTTAGCAGACTGGAGGCTTCCTTACATTTATAGACAATGAAAAAAGAAAAGAAAGGGGTTTTGTAAAAAGAACCATTGAGGTTGTGAAGTGATAGAAGAATCCAGCTGGGGATGATACCTTCCTCTTTCCTGCAGGCTGACTATTTTCTTGGATATGTGACAAGCTCCTTTTAGAGAAATGATTCTTGAAGGCTATTTAGATACATGAGTGTCTCAGTATAGCTCACACACTAAATCTCTATTATTTCAATGTTAAAATAAATACTTAGGTTTAAGATCATTTAGACAACAACACAAAAAAGGACGTGTGTTTTTCAGACCAAAGAAAACCTGGCAGAGGGCAGTTGTAGCAGATCCATCCATCAGTGTGCTAAAGACTTGCCCTTCAAGAAAACTGGTGATCGAGGCTTGTCAGCCCCAGAGTGTAAGGGGGACATCCTTACAACAACAAAGACTAGAATTCTCTTTGCCCTTGAACAAAATAAGAAGGTAGCTGAATTAACCCTGAGCTGCCCTGTGGTGTCATTTGTGGCAGTGCTTACATTTTCTAGTTCCAGCCGACAACCTAATAAATTGTGCCTTTGGAAAGTGTGATTTCTTTCTGAGCGACTAGGAGAATTTAAACACTCTTTTGTATTACTTTGAATATCCATGCAAAAAGTGATTCATCTCTTTGAGGATTAGTTTCTAAGGTATGGACACTGAAATTCCTGAGCACGTCGAACAATGAAATTTCTAGCAGTAGTTCATTCTTTATTTTGTCTGTAATCATTGTCTCAGTGTTACCACACAAGGTTCCTAGGCACTTGGCTAGGAAGACAACAGAATGTGGGAGAAAGGCAGCAATGAAGAGGAGTAGTTCAAGCAGGCAGAAAACGTTCACTTGGAATCTTAGCGTTAGCACAGCCAGCTAATATGTTAGAATCACTGTGGAAAAGAAGAGGCCATACCACATGAACTTGCAGTATTGCCGACTGTCTTCCCAGGGGAACACTGGCAGGAACTCAACAGCTTCTGTCACTAAAGCCACCGCTGACAAAACATGCAGATGTATGATGAGGGAGGGGCACTTCTTCACTGGCACCTGGGGACTCATGACTTTCTGATGGGCCTCGTATGTCCCACTGATGTGATTTATATCACCCCAGTTAATGATGGGATACAGTGATGAGTATTACAGACACAGCTTTATTTAAACTCTATCATACTACTTCAGATGTACAATATTAGAGAAAAAAGTTTTTTTTCTATTGCTTGACCAAACATTTCTTCCTATTAGGCTGAATGGTCAATTTAAGGAAGGGAATGATTTACAGATATAACCTTGGTGATATCCTCCACCTCTCTCTAACCTGGATTTTTACAAATATGCTGATGATTGGGACTCACATATGTATTGACAAATCAAACACTCAAGAGACTGGGAAATCTCTGAAATAGGAGGGTTTATGTAGCCTTTACAGATGCAGCCAGAAAAAGGACTGAATCCTGGGACAGGAAGTTTCCAGCAGCAAGGCCAGTTAACAGAAACAGCTTATCTGCTAGACTCAAGAGGGACATGTTTATAATGGGTCTCAAGGCAAGAAAGTTCATTCAATTTACTAGATAAAGAAGGTGGGCTAACTCGAAGCAGGAAAAGCCTGGGAATAGGCGGTTAGTCCATAGAGAAGGATCTCAGATTGATGATGGTCAGACACTGGTCACATGCAACAGGGATGCAGTGGTTCTGGGGACTTTCTAGATGTTTGCTCAAGTGACTTCACCCAGGAACGTGGAGCATCTGGTTAGCTACAGCCCATAGCTACTGACCCATTATCTTCTCTCATCTCTCTCATTCTCTGGCCTGTATGTCACTTAATTTAGGACATCTCAGAATTTTTCCTATCATTTCCTTCTTTTCATCAAGCATTCCATTGAAATCACTGCTGATGAATGTCTGTTGTACATTTAAATATGTTTAAATGGTCCTTCTATGTTCAAGGTGTGGTCCCATGTTGCTAGGAAGTCTCATTCCTAGGAAGTCATGTCCCATGGGGGTTGGAAACTTAAAAGTAACTTTGGATGAGATGAGATGTCCCAGGCCAGTATGGGCAACAAGAGGGTGCGAGGGAGGGAGGGACAGAGCCACCAGGCAACTCTTGTCAGGGATCTTCAGTTTTCTTTTGAAGGGTATTTTCCTCTGTAAAGGCATAGGTGGCTAATTCAGTCCTTCGAGCAAGATTACTGTTGGCTGGGGTTTAACAATCAAGTATAAAGTTTAGATAAAATAACACCAGGCAAAATTAAAAGTGGGACAACAAATACAATCTGAAAGGTGGTTTTAATCCACGAACCTCATGTCCTGAACCATCATTTTAACATCTCTGTTAAATGGGGATTGGACCACTCAGGGCTCTTATTTTTGTAATACCAATAACCAATTAAACAAATCCTAAAAATCGTGCTCAGGCGGTAGATTTCTGTGGGCTGACTGCCCATCTTTAGTGTCATCAACAACAGGAAAGGAAAGAAGGAATAGAGACTGGGGTGACTTTGAACCTCAGCATATACAGGCCTGGTCCAGACTCTGCAGCAGACAGCTGCCAGCTGCCAGCAGCTCCTCCTGCTAGTCGGGCAGTCTGAGATCAGAGACGGGAATGCTGGACCATTCGGGTGGTGCTCAGCTTTTTTTAGATAGGAAACATGAATCCAGGAGTTTGACTTCACAGGGATTTACAGGAAGGACCTGGAAAAGGTCTTCATAGCAGAGCTGTTAAGAAATTTTATGGAGATGTTTTATTATTACTATTATTATTATTATTATTAAGGTATCATTGATATACAATCTTACAAAGGTTTCACATGAGCAACATTGTGCTTACTACGTTCACCCTATTGTCAAGTCCCACCCCCACACCCCGTTGCAGTCACTTTCCTTTGCTATAGAGCCACTACTTGCCTTCTCAGTGCTATACAGCCTTCCCTGTGACCCCCAACATTATGTGTGCTAACCATAATACACCTTAATCCCCTTCTCCCTCCCTACACACACTCCTTCTCTTTGAAAGCTTCTAGTTCCTTCCCGGAGTCTGAGTTGGCTGCTGTTTTGTTCCTTCAGTTTTGCTTTGTTGTTATACTCCACAAATGAGGGAAATCATTTGGTACTTGCCTTTCTCTGCATGGCTTATTTCACTGAGCATAATACCCTCTAGCTCCATCCATGTTATTACAAAGGGTAGGATTTTTTTTGCTTCTTATGGCTGAATAATATTCCATTGTGTATATGTACTACCTCTTTATCCATTCATCTACTCATGGACACTTAGACTGCTTCCATGCTTGGCTGTTGTAAATAGTGCTGTGATAAACAAGGATGCATATGTTTTTTTAAATCTGAGATCTTGTTTTCTTTGGGTAAATTCCTAGGAGTGGAATTCCTGGGTCAAATGATACTTATATTGTTAGTTTTTTGAGGAACCTTCATATTGCTTTCCACAATGGTTGAACTAATTTACATTCCCACTAACAGTGTAGGAGGGTTCCCTTTTCTCCACACCCTCACCAGCATTTGCTGTCCCTTGTCTTTTGGATGCTGGCCATCCTAACTGGTGTGAGGTAATATCTCATTGTGGTTTTAATTTGCACTTCCCTGAATGTGGAGCATCTTTTTATGTGCCTGTTGGCCATCTGAATTTCTTCTTTGGAGAAGTGTCTGTTCATATTCTCTGCCCATTTATGAATTGGGTTATTTGCTTTTTGGGTGTTGAGGCATGGGAGTTCTTTATATATTTTGGATTTTAACCCCTGTCGGATATGTCATTTACAAACATATTCCCCATAGTGTAGGATTCCTTTTTGTTCTGCTGATGGTATCCTTTGCTGTACAGAAGCTTTTTAGCTTGATGTAGTCCTATTTGTTCATTTTTTATTTTGTTTCCCTTGTCCAGGGAGATGCATTTAGGAAGAAGTTGCTCATGCTTATGTTCAGTAGATTTTGCCTATATTGTCTTCTAAGAGTTTTATGGTCTCATGATTACATACAAGTCTTTGATAAATTTCAAGTCTACTTTTGTGTATGGAGTTAGACAATAATCTGGTTTCATTCTCTTACATGTAGCTGTCCAGTTTTGCCAACACCAGTTGTTGAAGAGGCTGTTATTTCCCCATTGTATATTCATGGCTCCTTTATCATGTATTAATTGACCATACATGTGTGGGTTTATATCTGGGCTCTCTAGTCTGTTCCATTCATCTATGGATCTGTTCTTGTGCCAGTACCAAATTATCTTGATTACTATGGCTTTGTAGTAGAGCTTGAAGTTGGGGAGTGTAATCCTGCCAGCTTTATTCTTTGTTCTCAGAATTGCTTTGGGTATTCGGGGTCTTTGGCAGTTCCATATGAATTTTAGAACTATTTGTTCTAGTTTGTTGAGGAATGCCATTGGTATTTTGATAGGGATTGCATTGAATCTATAGATTGCTTTAGGCAGGATGACCATTTTGACCATATTAATTCTTGCTATCCATGAACATGGGATATATTTCCATTTATTGGTGTCTTCTTTAATTTCTTTCATGAGTGTCTTAGTTTTCAGGGTATAGGTCTTTCATCTCCTTGGTTAGGTTTATTCCTAGGTTTTTATTCTTTTTGATGCAAATATAACTGGAATTGTTTTCCTGGTTTCTCTTTCTGCTAGTTTTCAAGGTGTAGGTCTTTCACATCCTTGGTTAGGTGTTTTCCTAGGTTTTATTACTTTTGATGCAGATGTAACTGGAATTGTTTTCCTGGTTTCTCTTTCTGCTAGTATATAGGAATGCAACAGATTACTGTGTATTAATTTTGTATCCTGCAACTTTGCTGAATTCAGATATTAGATCTAGTAGTTTTGGAGTGAATTCTTTTAGGTTTTGTTATGTACATTGTAATGTCATCTGCAAATAGTGACAGTTTGACTTGTTTCTTGCTGATCTGGATGCCTTTTATTTCTTTGTATTGCCTGATTGCCATGGCTAGGATCTGCAGTTCTATGCTGAATAAAAGTGGTGAGAGTGGGCATCCTTGTCTCACCCCCAATCTTAGAGGAAAAGCTTTGAGCTTCACTCTTAAGTATGATGTTGGCTGTGGGTTTGTCATATATGGCCTTTATTACATTGAGATACTTGCGCTCTATACCCATTTTCCTGAGAGTTTTATCATGAATGGATGTTAAATTTTGTCCAATGCTTTCTCAGCATCAATTGAGATGATCATGTGATCTTTGTCCTTCTTTTTGTTGATGTGGTGTGTGATGTTGATGGATTTTCAAATATTGTACCATCCTTGCATCCATGGAATAAATCCCACCTGGTCATGATGGATAATCTTTTTGATGTATTTTTTAATTTGGTTTGCTAATATTTTGTGGAGAATCTTTGCATCTATGTTCATCAGGGATATTGCTCTGTAATTATCTTTTTTTTCTGATGTCTTTGGTTTTGATATTAAAGTGATGCTGGTCTCAAAGAATGAGTTTGGAGAACTTTCTACTTTTTGAAGAACTTTAAGGAGGATAGGTACTACGTCTTCTCTAAATGTTTGATAAAGTTTAGTAGTGAAGCCCTGTGGTCCACAGGTTTTGTTCTTAGGTAGTTTTTTGATTACCAATTCAATTTTGTTGCTGGTAATTGGTCTGTTCAGATTTTCTGATTCTTCCTGGGTCAGTCTTGTAAGGTTGTATTTTTCTAGAAAGTTGTCCATGTCTTCTAGATTATCCAATTTGTTAGCGTATGTCTTTTATAGTATTCTCTTATAATTCTTTGTATTTCTGTGGTGCCTGTAGTAATTTTTCCTTTCTCATTTCTGATTGTTTGTCTGTAGACTATTTTTCTTGATATATCTGTTTAGGCGTTTATCTATTCTGTTTATTTTCTTATAGAACCAGCTTTTGGTTTCATTTATTCTATTTTTTTTCTCAATTTTATTTATTTCTGCTCTGATCTTTATTCTGTTCCTCCTATGGACTTTGGTCCCATTTGTTCTTCCTTTTCTGGTTTCATTAATTGTGAGTTTAGACTGTTTATTTGGGATTGTTCTTCTTTCTTGAGATAAGTCTGTGTGGCAATATACTTCCTTCTTAGAATGGTGTTTGCTGCATCCCACAGATGTTGGGCTGTTGAGGTGTTGTTTTCATTTGTCTCCATGCTTGATCTCTGTTTTTATTTGGTCATTGATCCATTGATTATTTAGGAGCATGTTGTTAATCCTTCATATGTTTGTGGGCATTTTTGTTTTCTTTGCACAATTTGTTTTCATTTTCATACCTTTGCAGTCTGACAAGCTGGTTGGTACAATTTCAATCCTTCTGAATTTTCTGAGGCTCTTTTTGTATCCTAATATGTGATCTATTCTTGAAAATGTTCCATGTGCACTTGAGAAGAATGTGTATCCTGCTGCTTTTGGGTGGTGTGTTCGGAAGATGTCTCTTAGATTCATCTGTTCTAATGTGTTGTTCAGAGCCTCTGTCTCCTTACTTATTTTCTCTCTAGTTGAAGTCTCCTCAAATGAATACATTGCATTCTATTTCACCCTTTAATTCTGTTAGTATTTGTTTCACCTACATAGGTGCTCCTGTGTTGGGTGCATACATATTTATAATGGTTATATCCTTTTGTTGGACTGACCCCTTTATCGTTTTGTAATGTCATTGTTTGTCTCTTGTTACCATCTTTGTTTTGAAGTATATTTTGTCTAAAAGAAGTACTGCAAATCCTGTTTTTTTCTCCCTATTAGTTGCATGCAATATCTTTTTCAATCCCTTGACTTTTAGTCTCTGTAAGTATATATGTTTGAAGTGAGTATCCTGTAGGCAGCATACAGATGGGTCTTGCTTTTTTACCCATTCTGTAATTACATGTGTTTTAATTGGTACATTCAGTCCATTTACATTAGGGTGATTATCAATAGATATATACTTATTGCCATGGCAGGCTTTAGAGTCATGGTTACCAAACATTCAAGGGCAAATTCTTTACTATCTCACGGTCTAACTTAACTCACTTATTAAACGATTTCTATTTTTTTATTTTTTATTTTTTATTTATTTTTTATTTTGGTATCATTAATCTACAATTACAGAATGAACATTATGTTTACTACGTCCCCCCTTCACCAAGTCCCCCCCACATAACCCATTACAGTCACTGTACATCAGTGTAGTAAGATTCTGTAAGATCACTACTTGTCTTCTCTGTGTTGCACAGCCCTCCCCGTGCCCCACACACACTATACATGCTAATTGTAATGCCCTCTTTCTTTTTCCCCACCCTTATCTCTCCCTTCGCACCCGTCCTTCCCAGTCCCTTTCCCTTTGGTAACTGTTAGTCCATTCTTGGGTTCTGTGATTCTGCTGCTGTTTTGTCCCTTCAGTTTTCATTTGTATTTATACTCCACATATGAGTGAAATCATTTGGTACTTGTCTTTCTCCGCCTGGCTTATTTCACTGAGCATAATACCCCCTAGCTCCATCCATGCTGTTGCGAATGGTAGGATCTGTTTTTTTCTTATGGCTGAGTAATATTGCATTGTATATATGTACCACATCTTCTTTATCCATTCATCTAGTGATGGACATTTAGGTTGCTTCCATATCTTGGCTATTGTAAATAGTGCAGCAATAAACATAGGGGTGCATCTGTCTTTTTCAAACTGGAGTGCTGCATTCCTAGGGTAAATTCCTAGAAGTGGAATTCCTGGCTCAAATGGTATTTCTATTTTGAGCATTCTGAGGAACCTCCATACTGCTTTCCACAATGGTTGAACTAATTTACATTCCCACCAGCACTGTGGGAGGGTTCCCCTTTGTCCACACCCTCGCCAAAATTTGTTGTTGTTTGTGTTTTCAATGATGCTGATCCTTACTGGTGTGAGGTGATATCTCATTGTGGTTTTAATTTGCATTTCCCTCATGATTAGCGATGTGCAGCATCTTTTCATGTGCCTGTTGGCCATCTGGATTTCTTCTTTAGAGAACTGTCTATTCAGCTCCTCTGCCCATTTTTTAATTGGATTATTTGCTTTTTGTTTATTGAGGTGTGTGAGCTCTTTATATATTTTGGATGTCAATCCTTTATCAGATCTGTCATTTATGAATATATTCTCCCATACTGTAGGATACCTTTTTTGTTCTATTGATGGTGTCCTTTGCAGTACAGAAGCTTTTTAGCTTTCTATAGTCCCACTTGTTCATTTTTGCTTTTGTTTCCCTTGCCCGGGGAGATATGTTCATGAAGAAGTCACTCATGTTTATGTCCATGAGATTTTTGCCTATGTTTTTTTCTAAGAGTTTTATGATTTCATGACTTACATTCAGGTCTTTGGTGGTCCATTTGTAGTTTACTTTTGTGCATGGGGTTTGACAGTGATCCAGTTTCATTCTCTTACATGTAGCTGTCCAGTTTTGCCAGCACCATCTCTTGAAGAGACTGTCCTTTCCCCATTGTATGTCCACAGCTCCTTTATCGTATATTAATTGGCCATATATGTTTGGGTTAATGTCTGGAGTCTCTATTCTGTTCCACTGGTCTGTGGCTCTGTTCTTGTGCCAGTACCAAATTGTCTTGATTACTATGGCTTTGTAGTAGAGCTTGAAGTTGGGGAGTGAGATTCCCCCCCCTACTTTATTCTTCTTTCTCAGGATTGCTTTGGCTATTCGGGGTCTCTGGCATTTCCATATGAATTTGTGAACTATTTGTTCCAGTTCATTGAAGAATGCTGTTGGTAATTTGATAGGGATTGTATCAAATCTGTAAATTGCTTTGGGCAGGATGGCCATTTTGATGATATTAATTCTTCACAGCCAGGAGCATGGGATTAGTTTCCATTTGTTAGTGACCTCTTTAATTTCTCTTAAGAGTGTCTTGTAGTTTTCAGGGTATAGGTCTTTCACTTCCTTGGCTAGGTTTATTCCTAGGTATTTTATTCTTTTTGATGCTATTGTGAATGGAATTGTTTTCCTGATTTCTCTTTCTATTAGTTCATTGTTAGTGTATAGGAAAGTTACAGATTTCTGTTTGTTAATTTTGTATCCTGCAACTTTGCTGAATTCCGATATTAGTTCTAGTAGTTTTGAGCAGAGTCTTTAGGGTTTTTTATGTACAATATCATGTCATCTGCAAATAGTGACAGTTTGACTTCTTCCTTATCAATCTGGATTCCTTGTATTTCTTTGTTTTGTCTGATTGCCATGGCTAGGACCTCCAGTACCACGTTGAATAACAGTGGGGATAGTGGGCATCCCTGTCTTGTTCCCAATGTCAGAGGAAATGCTTTCAGACTCTTGCTGTTCAGTATGATGTTAGCTGTGGGTTTATCATATATGGTCTTTATTATGTTGAGGTACTTGCCCTCTATTCCCATTTTGTTGAGAGTTTTTATCATGAATGGATGTTGAATTTTCTCAAATGCTTTTTCAGCATCTATGGAGATGATTATGTGATTTTTGTCCTTCTTTTTGTTGATGTTGTGGATGATGTTGATGGATTTTTGAATGTTGTACCATCCTTGAATCCCTGGGATGAAACTCACTTGGTCATGGTGTATGATCCTCTTGATGTATTTTTGAATTCGGTTTGCTAATATTTTGTTGAGTATTTTCGCATCTACATTCATCAGGGATGTAATTTTCTATTTTGGTGGGGTCTTTGCCTGGTTTTGGTATTAGGGTGATGTTGTCTTCATAGAATGACTTTGGGAGTATTCTCTCCTATTCTATTTTTTGGTAAACTTTGAGGAGAATGGGTATTATGTCTTCTCTATATGTCTTTTAAAATTCTGAAGTAAATCCATCTTGCCTGGGGGTTTTGTTCTTGGTTAGTTTTTTGATTACCACTGCAATTTCATTGCTGGTAATTGGTCTGTTTAGATTTTCTGTTTCTTTCTGGGTCAGTCTTGGAAGGTTGTATTTTTCTAGGAAGTTGTCCATTTCTCCTAGGTTTTCCAGCTTGTTAGCATATAGGTTTTCATAGTATTCTTTAATAATTCTTTGTATTTCTGTGGGGTCTGTCATGATTTTTCCTTTCTCATTTCTGATTCTGTTGATTTGTGTTGACTCTCTTTTCCTCTTAATAAGTCTGGCTAGAGGCTTATCTATTTTCTTTATTTTCTTGAAGAACCAGCTCTTCATCTCATTGATTTTTTCTATTGTTTATTCTTCTCAATTTTATTTATTTCTTCTCTGATCTTTATTATGTCCCTCCATCTGTTGACATTAGGCCTCATTTGTTCTTTTTCCAATTTCAATAATTGTGACATTAGACTATTAATTTGGGATTGTTCTTCCTTCTTTAAATATGCCTGGATTGCTATATACTTTCCTCTGAAGACTGCTTTTGCTGTGTCCCACAGTAGTCAGGGCTTTGTGCTGTTGTCATTTGTTTCCATATATTGCTGGATCTCCATTTTAATTTGGTCATTGATCCGTTGATTATTTAGGAGCATGTTGTTAAGCCTCCATGTGTTTGTGAGCCTTTTTGCTTTCTTTGTACAATTTATTTCTAGTTTTAAACCTTTGTGGTCTGAAAAGTTGGTTGGTAGGATTTCAATCTTTTGGACTGTACTGAGGCTCTTTTTTGTGGCCTAGTATGTGGTCTATTCTCGAGAATGTTCCATGTGCACGTGAGAAGAATGTGTATCCTGTTGCTTTTGGATGTAGAGTTCCATAGATGTCTATTAGGTCCATCTGTTCTAGTGTGTTGTTCAGTGCCTCTGTATCCTTACTTAGTTTCTGTCTGGTGGATCTGTCCTTTGGAGTGAATTGTGTGTTAAAGTCTCCCAGAATGAATGCATTGCATTCTATTTCCTCCTTTACTTCTGTTAGTATTTGTTTCACATATATTGGTGCTCCTGTATTGGGTGCATATATGTTTATAATTGTTCTATCCTCTTGTTGGACTGAGCCCTTTGTCATTATGTAATGTCCTTCTCTATCTCTTGTTACTCTCTTTATTTTGAAGTCTATTTTCTCTGATACTAGTATTGCAACACCTGCTTTTTCTCTCTGTTGTTTGCATGAAATATCTTTCTCCAACCCTTGACTTTTAATCTGTGCATGTCTTTGGGTTTGAGGTGAGTCTCTTGTAAGCAGCATATAGATGGGTCTTGCTTTTTTATCCACTCTATTACTCTGTGTCTTATGATTGGTACACTCAGTCCATTTATATTTAGGGTGATTATTGAAAGATATGTACTTATTACCATTGCAGGCTTTAGGTTCGTGGTTACCAAAGGTTCAAGGTTAGCTTTTTTAATACCTTACTGTCTGACTTAACTCACTTATTGAGCTGTTATAAACACAGTCTGATGATTATTTCTTTCCATTCTTTTTCCTCCGCCTCCATTCTTCATATGTTTGGTGTTTTGTTCTGTGCTCATTTTAGGTGTGCTTCCATCTAGAGTAGTCCCTCTAAGATACCCTGTAGAGGTGGTTTGTGGGAGGCAAATTCCCTCAACTTTTGCTTGTCTAGGAATTGTTTAATCCCTCCTTCATATTTAAATGATAATTGTGCTGAATACAGTATCCTTGGTTCAAGGCCCTTCTGTTTCATTGCATTAAATATATCAGGCCATTCTCTTCTGGCCTGTAAGGTTTCTGTTGAGAAGTCTGATGACAACCAGATGGGTTTTCCTTTGTAGGTGCCCTTTTATCTCTCTCTTCCTTTCTTTAATACTGTGTCCTTGTCCTTGATCTTTGCCATTTTAATTATTATATGTCTTGGTGTTGTCCTCTTTGGGTCCCGTCTCTTGGGAGTTCTGTGTGCCTCTGTAGTCTGAACAACTATTTCCTCCCCCAGTTTGGGGAAGTTCTCAGCAATTATTTCTTCAAATACCCTTTCCATCCCTTTTTCTCTCTCTTCTTCCTCTGGTACCCCTATAATGTAGATATTGTTCCTTTTTGATTGGTCACACAGTTCTCTTAATATTATTTCATTCCTGGAGATCCTTTTATCTCTCTCTGTGTCAGCTTCTATGCGTTCCTGTTCTCTGGTTTCTATTCCATCAATGGCCTCTTGCATCTTATCCATTCTGCTTATAAATCCTTCCAGAGTTTGTTTCACTTCTGTAATCTCCATCCGGACTTCTGTAATCTCCCTCCGGACTTCATCCCTTAGCTCTTGCATATTTCTCTGCCGCTATGTCAGCATGTTTATAATTTTTATTTTGAATTCTTTTTCAGGGGTACTGGTTAGGTCTGACTCTGCAGATCCTTTCTCAGGTGTTGTTTGAACTATCTTGGACTGAACTAAATTTTTTTGCCTTTTTATGGTGATAGCAGTGGCTATAGGCAGGTTGTGGGCGTGTCAACTGGGAGAAGAAAGTCCTTTCCTGCTTGCTGGATGCCTTGCCCTTCTCTTCTGCCTGTGACGGTTACCCGCACTCCTGGAGCAGCCCCTGGGTTAGTCCTCTAAGCTCCTGTGGGCATAGTCTCTGTCAGAGCAGCACAGAGCCCTGCGGAGAGTGGCAGGCATGCCAGGTGTACTCCTCTATGCTAGCAGCATCCCTGCCGGGCAGCTGTGTAGTAACAGCAGCCTTTGGGTCTGGCCCGGGTGGCTGTGCATTGGACTGGGATTCCGGTCGGCTGCTGGGAGTGCATCTGCTCCCTCTGGATCTGCTGCAGATGTGTGTGGGGCTCTCCCGGGTGGACCTCTACTGGGCTCCTCTGGTTTCACTGCCACCAGTGTGCACGAGTCGTGCCTGGGCTGTTTGGTCGCACCACTGTGGGCTCGCACAAGCCTCTCCTGGTCCCGTCTGGTGCCACTGGCTCATGGATCTGCTCCTGGTCCCTTCTGGTGCTGCTGTCCCCGCCACGTGCTGCCACTCTCCCACTACTGGGCCAGTGTGTCGGGGTCTGCACCAGTTGGAGGAACGACTGGCAGGCTGCTTAGTGCTGTGAGGGGCTTCACACCTGCACTGCCTCCCAGGGTTTAGGGCACCTAAGTTTCCCCAGGATTCCCAGCTGCTGGCTGGGTGTGCCGGAACAACTTCATCCAGCAATGGGGTTCCTGTCTCTTTAAGACTTGCAGAAAGCGCTCGCTTTTCTCTTGTCTCAGGGGCACCAGTTGCGGGGACCTGCCCACAGGTTTTGCTTTTCCATTTCTCTGTTATACGCCCCCCGTGCACCTTGTGTCTGCGCTCCGGGTGCCAATTTCTAGAGCTGGTTGTTTAGCAGTCCTGGGCTTTCACTCCCTCCCCGTTCCGACTTGTTTCTTCCCGCTGGATTCTGGGGTGGGGGAGCATTCGGGTCCTCTGATTTACTCATGGTGCCATCTTCCCGTGATCCTCCACATCTGTTCTATTATATTATTGATTATTGTTATTTCTTACTGTGCTTAATTTATAAATTAAATAAATCATAGGGATGACCCCCTTCATGTGATGCTGAGTTCTTGCAGATGTAGATGTATCCTGGCTGTTGTACTGCATACACTGGTGTCTCTTTTAGGAATAGTTGTATTTATTGTATTTTCATAAATATATATGTTTTGGGGAGGAGATTTCCTCTGAACTACTCATGCCACCATCTTTCTGTGATCTCTACACTATTTCAAACATGATCTAAAGGTTTCTTTTTTTTTTTCCTTGCTCCTTTTTCTTCCTCCTCCACTCTTTCTATATTAGGTGTCATATTTTGTATTCTTTCTCTATCCCTTGACTGACTTTGTGGGTAGTTGATTTAATTTAGCATTTGCTCAGTAATTAATTGGTTTACTTCCTTTACTGTGATTTTATTTTCTCTGGTTACAGCTATTTAGCCTTAGAATCACTTCTACCTATAGTAGTTCCTTTAAAATACATTGTAAAGATGACTTTCATTTGTGGGAGGTAGATCCCTTCAACTTTTGCTTATTTGGAAATTGTTTAATCCCTGCCTCAAATATAAATGATAATCTTGCCTGATGGAGTATTCTTGGTTGGAGGCCCTTCTATTTCATTGCATTAAATATATCATACCACTCCCTTCTGGCCTTTAAGGTTTCTGTTGAAAAGTCTGATGATAGTCTTTGTGTGTGATCTTTTTCTCTCTAAGCCTGCTTTTAATAGTCTTTCCTTATCCTTGATCTTTGCCATTTTAATTATTATATATGTCTTGGTGTTGTCTTCCTTGGGTCCCTTGTGTTGGGAGATCTGTGCACTTCCATGGCCTGAGAGACTATTTCCTTCCTCAGACTTGGGAATTTTTCAGCATTTCTTTTCTCAAAGAGCCTTCCTATCCCTTTTTCTCTCTCTTCTTCCACTGGTATCCTTATAATGCAAATATTGTTCCAGTTGCATTGGTCACATAGTTTTCTTATTATTCCTTCATTCCTAGAGATCCTTTTTCCTTTTGTGCCTCAGCTTCTTTGTATTCCTATTTTCTATTTCATTTACTGCCTCCTGTGCCTCGTATAATCTTATTTTAAATCACTCCATTGTGTGGTGCATTTCAGATACTGTATTTCTCAAAGTTTCTATGTCTATTTAAGTTCTCCCTGAGATCTTGAACATTTTTCTGTAGCTCCGTGAGCATGTTTATGATTTTTATTTTGATATCTTTATCAGGAAGATTGGTGATTTCAGTTTCACTTAGACCTCTTTCTGTTGCCTGAGGTTTGTGTAAGATTCTTTTGCTTTTTCATATTTCTAATGTTTACTATGGAATAACTTTGTTTAGGTGGTGCCCTCTATTGCCCAGAAGCTCTACTCTCTCAAGCTTCCCAGAACCTAGAGTGATGGTGGGGGTTGTAGACATGTGGCATCAGCACCTGCTAGGTGGAAAGAGCTCTTTCTTGCTTCCTGGCTGCAGTGTTTGCCTCTTCTGCCAGGGCCAGTGGGCTGAGCCTCCTGGAACAAGCCTGTGCATAAACCCTGTAGCTGTTATAGGAGGGCTGCCCTCCAGCAGACCTGGCACAATTGCAGGAGCAGCAGGTTTGCCAACTAGTGCTGGCTGGGAGGAAGTAGTGGCAGGCTACATTTCACAGTTGGTGGGGGCTCAGCACTGCACTGCCAGTCACAGTGATGGAGCACTTGAAGCTCCTAAATGTTCCCAACCTGTTGGGCTGAGTGTGCCAGGACAATTTTGTCCACCTGCCCTTTCCCCTGAGCAGCAAGGTCTGTATAATCTTTGCCCCTTTAGCAGCCCTCTTGCTGTTAGGAAGTCTTTCAAAGTGCCTGCCTTTCTTTTGTCCCAGAGTGGCTAGTTGTGGGTACCTGTTCTCCACAAGTGGCTGGAATCTCAGTCTCTCCAAATATTCTGCCTGTCTTTGCTTTCCAACCCCTCTAATCTCCAGAGCACCATGTAATGTGGGTTCGTGCTTCTGGAGCAGATCTCCAGGGGTGGATGTTTAGCAGTCCTGGGCTTCTACTCCCTCCTTGCTCCGTTTCTCTTCCTCTCACAAGTGAACTGGGGTAGGGGTGGGCTTCGGTTCTGCCAGATCACAGCTTTGCTACTTTACCCTTTTTTGTGTGGCCTTCTCTTTTTCCCAGATGCAGGATGTCTGTCACAGTCTTAAGGTTGCTCTTTCAGGATTAGTTGTATTTGCTGTATTTTCATGTTATATGTGGTTTTGGGAGGAGGTGTATGCCTCACTTCTCATGCTGCTGTCTTTTTCTATTCTAAATGTTTTTGGAGATGTTTTTATCAATACGAAAAATCTCCAAGTTAGATGCTGTGAGGTGGAAAGTCACTCTCCTTAATACTGTAAAAATATTTTTTTACTGAAGAGTAATTTTTCTTAACAGTTTAATAATACCTTGGCAGTAAGTAAGGATTCCACTTTTTATAACTAAAGAGTCTAAGTGGCTTTAGGTACCTAAGGTATCTAAAGAAAGATGCATAGGTTTTCCTGTTATGATTTCAAAAGTGGAAAGCTTGTTTTCCAAAGGGAGTGGATTTCAGATTGCAAAGTATTATAAGTAAGATTTTTGATCAAGGAATTTTTAAGACCTACATAAATTTGGCTGAGCCTTTATAATTCCATTTATACATGTACTAACCCAGAGGATTCTGGATTAAATAAATTAAAATGTAATATTGGCCAGATGACACACACCACAATTTTTATAGATCCTATCACTGCTGCCATTGCATGAAGTCAGCTGAGGCATCTTCTTGAACACAGGTTCAGTTCTTTCAGTGTGAGCCTCAATTTTAGTGACAGCAATTTCAAAAGGTAAGAGAATAATTACAAGTGATACCATTATACCAGGACCTATCAGATTCCTATGAATTCCACATAATTTTTAGAGTATTTACATACCTACACAAATAAAACATGCAGAAGGCTTAGTATTACTTCTTATTTGACAATGTTTCCTATGTAAATTTGAATATTAAATAAGTTAGTTTAACCATTTAGCATTTGACATGGGGAAGCTTGTCAAAAGTGTCAAAAAGAGATTTGTTTGCTTTTCTAAATACTTGGTTAAATAGGAAAACCGTGATGCAATTCTTAGTTTTCTATTAAACCAAAGTGACCATTAAAGGCTTCCCAGGCAAATATAGAAGGTTACATAATTGCTGGTAAAACTTAGCTCTTTTAATATTAATACTTACTTTTCTTAAGTAATCAAACATCTGATGATAAAGATATCATGAAGCCCAAAATTTTGTTTGCTATGCAATTACTTCAAGGGCAAGGAGGAACCCTCCATAATCTCTTTTTATCACAAGCAAACCAATAGTCTAAGAGAACATTATTTTTTTGTTTTTGTTTTTAACAGAAAACAAGATTTTAACTTTGTGTAACTTTAAATAGATCATTTGAATCTTATCCAGCTTGATCACACATTAAAATTCTCTTCCCAAGATTCCTTTTCACTAATCTTTTATAACTTTTTTCTTTACATTCAGATATTGTCCTAAGTTTTTTGTTTAAATAGCCAGTATCTCACTTTTAGGACAAAATTACTTTCTTTTTTCTTCAATAAAAATGCATTTCCATTCTTCATACCTTCTTTTACTGAAAGCCTACATCTTACTTTTCGTGCATACAGAGAAGTTTCCCTTATTATTTCCAGTGGCTTTAATTACACTTATTACAGTTCTTATCTTTTAGAAACCTTAATTTCTGGTGAAAATTAAGTAGTAAGCAGTTGTGAGTTGTCCATTGCAGCAGCATTCTTTAGACTGGCAAATTTATTAATACAATTCATAATTTCTAGAAATGTGTTTCTCCATAGTACAGTTCAATAAAGCTTAAACAAGTTTACCAATGGACCCAAATTTATCTTTAGTTTTCTGTAATAACAAGACAAAAGTAGGTAATCTTAAGATTTGTTTAACAATTCATGCTTCAGTATTTGATCTTATTTGGAAATGATCTAGCCATTCAATGAATTCCCATTATTTAATTTAATTTAGTAAAACTTTAAGGTTTCAGTTCACCAAAGATTTTTATAGTTATATGCAAGTAAAGTTTTTTATCATACCAAGTTATTGTAGACAAATTTTGTAACAGAAGAGAGATAGTATGAACTTATTCTTTGTAAACCTAGGTAAAATAAGAAAGGGGGTATAATGTTGATAACTCTAAAGACAAGTCTATTTTTACTAAATCAACAAATTTAAGCTGGCCTTACCTTAGATCACATGAGCTTGAGAAACATTTGGTTTAGTTTCTATTATATTTGAGATTCAGAAGTGCTTAATTAAAAAGCACTTATTTTTAAAACAAGTGGAGCTCTTGTACAGATTAATTTTAGCAATACCATCTGGAGGTAGAAAAATCTCACACATGCACAAAAAACACTACAGACATACTTGGACATATAGATAGACCCAAACAGAGACATTTTAGGAATTGAAGATGATCCACATAATTGAGGATGATCTACATAAGATTTATGAGTGTAATTTGTCATGTTCCTAGGCTTGTATTTCTGGTTTTGCAAGAATTGGTAAGATAAAGATATCTGCTCTCAACTCAAAGAATTGGGTCGTAACTTAAATAACATAATGACATCATATTATCCATCTACATTATCCCCAGTTTGCTTCTTTCCCTTTGGCTACATAGTTCTAATTTTAGCTTAGAGAAGAAAACCTTTAAAAATCCTATTAAGTTCTAAATAGGATCTTCCAATCTAGCTCAATTTTTTGACTGCAGAGCTACTAAAATTTATTTTAAATACCTTGTCAGTTTCAGCCAGGACAAACATTAAATATGGTCAGCAGTTATTGAATGATACACCTTGAGTATAGGAGGAGTCCCCAGAAGGGTGCAAAGGATATTGCCTTCCCCAAATCCCGAGCCACTCCAAAGAGAGCTACGAGAAGGAACCAGCACCTGCTATGTCCCAGGCAGGCAGAAAGCCAAGCCCAGTTTTAATGTAAAACAGGACAAGCAAGAAGGCAATAGCATTCCTGGGGAAAAAAGGATCTTTAACCAATGTGTCTAGATTTGGAAAAGAAGAGACAACATTCAGTTATTTTCCACTCTCAACTGAACACTACAGACAGATTCAGAAAAGCTGCTTCTAGGAAGAATTTTCACCCTCTGTGGACTTCTGCCAGTTTTCCCCGGATCCTCTACAGGGTCTGATCTCTACGAGAGTTTCCCCTTGACTGTTTAAGGGTATGACATAGTAATTGGAGTTACATTCAGTCTTACAGTCTTTTTCTTTCTGTTTTAGGTACCTACTGTCTCTAATTTCTCATTAGTTCTTTGTAATGAAACTTTTAATGAAGCTAGTCTGGAAATTTGAAGATTTTGTTTTTAAGTGCACTTCTTAAATGATTTTATCTAGTTTGAACGTTCCTCATAATTATTTTGTAGTTATATAGTTACTACTCTAGGCCATAGTTGCTCTAGGTTGTTCCTTTGAGGGCTGGTAGCAGTTCAGTAGAACCCTAGTTGTAAATGGAGTTTTTACCCACATTTCTGCCCAACCACATCTGGCTGCAAATGGGGTGTAACTCACATTTCTGTCTGATCACAGGACCTCCAACCTGATGGTTATTAAACCAACTTCTCAGGACACAAAACAAGCTTGGTAAGATTTTGCCATTTTTGCCAGATATTCACAGCTTCTAGACCATAGTTTTTAGTGATGAAAGGTGGCATGCTTGACTCTATAGAATTTAAAGGATCCCTTAGCTAAAGCCTTTACACAAAATAAGAAAATTTAGAGAGCAAGAAGACTAATTTTGCTAAATCTAAAGTGCCCCATTGGGGAATTTCAGTGACATAGCATGCGTAGTGAGGTTAACCCATTTAGATAAAAACACGCATGATTTCTTATGCATAGCACTGGCCAGTGTTTCTGAAAGGGGCCAGGGGAAGTTCTGGAATTTGACTTCCCATGATTAGACAGCTGCTGTCAGCTGACCCCGTGTTCTGGGTCCGTGTGCTGCTCTGAGCACCAATCCCCGGAGTCCCAGCAGCAGGTCGTCAGCGCTCTGTGTTGCGGGTCCTGGATAGCACACGACATTGAGGCTTGCTCAAGTGCTGGGGGACCAAACCCTTACAGCACACTGTCCACATGAGCCAGTAAGATGTTCCTTCTAACCCAGGAACAAGGTATGTTCTTCTGTAGGGAGCCCTGTGGGACGGCTACACATCATGGACCAAAGCCCGCACTTTGCAGTTTTCTCGTCTCCTAGAAACACCCCTGGGAGTGCTGGAGAGGCAGTTGTCTCATCCTCATGGAGAGTTCACCCTCACTCACTGACTTGAGAGCTAGGGGTATTTGATCAAGTAAGAGTAGATAAAATCCAAATAGAAATTGCACTAAATGGCCAAAATATCACTACATGAGCTCAACTCTGTCAGATAAAGTAACCAAAAGAATCAGAATATCTCTAGGTAAACAAAGAGTTGGAACAAATATATCTAGATAAACAGTTGCTGCACAGAAAAACAAAACCAGTTTGAGGGTGTCCCCTCAAACTCACCAGCTCCAGATTGACCACATGCCTCAGCATCCAGGATGCCCCTTATGGGTGGGCAGAACAGAGGAGCCCAATACAGCCAGAATGCAACCAGTACAAATCGTGGATGCATAGTCCAAAGCTTTGGAGGGGCTGAGAAGAAAAGGAGGGAGTTACCATGATTTGATGGGTCACACAGGGATCACCTATGGGCATCTGCACTTTGATTTCTAGGGAAAGGTGTCCTTTTCCACGCCTGAAGATTGGGTCCCACTACTGCCACCACATGACCAATCAAAAACTCTACAGACCTAAAAATCTCTAAAATAAAAGGGTTTATGTAGCCTTTACAGATGCAGTCAGAAAGAGGACTGAATCCTGGGACAGGCAGTTTCCGCTTCACCAGCAGCAATGCCAGTTTGCATCATCAACTTGCTCACCAAACTCAAGAAACAAGGCACATTCATAAAGGGTCTCAAGGAAAAAAAGTTCTCTAGATTTACGTGGGCTACAGATAAGGATGATGGACTAACTTAAAAAATTAGGAAAGTCTAGGGATAGGCGGTTAGTCCAGAGAGAAAGCATACACATTGGTTGTCAGTGATGGTCAGACACTGGTCACACCCAAGGGCATTGCACTGGTCCTGGGGACCTAGATGATTGCTGAAATGACTGCATCCAGAAATGCTAGAGTCTGGGGAGCTATGGCCCACAGCTATCGACTGATTACATTCCCTCCTTTCTCCCTTGTTCTCTGACCCGTGTCACTTAATTTAGGACATGTCAGAATTTTTCCATATCAGTGTAATGATTTCTGTAGCATTTTGCAGCAGAGGATTTGCTGTTGCCCTGAGAATTAGTCATTTTGAAGAACGTTTCCTTAATTGTCAGCAGCAGGTTTGCAGGACTGAGGTTGCAAGGAAGGTTTCTGGAATATTACAAGTTGTAGCCTGGTCAGAGTTGAGGAGTGGTCCCAGTCCTTTGATTACTACCGTGTGCCAGGAGCCACAGAAGTCCTGCCTAATGAGAAGCCACCATCCTTTGTTTTGTGATACTTGGTGCTTTCATGGTGCTCAGGGGGCTTCACAAATCCCACCCTACTTCTCAGCAGAGTGGGGAGAGAACAAAACCTTTCCCAGGGTCTTGGCCGCAGCAGCCCTCTCCATCCCACTAGGCTCTCCTTTACTTTTGTTGTGTCCCCAGACTTCCTCTTACTGTTCTCAACTGCTGTCATGTCTGAATCTCCCCATGAAAAGGTAGGCTCGCATGTCTTCAGATGGGAGCTAGGCATTTCTGAATAATGAAGCTTGCATGTCTGCTGCCTGAATCCTGCCATGGGACTTAGTGGGTTCACCTTCTCAGCTCCAGGTCCCGCAGCTTCCTGACCTGATGAACCAAGGCAGCTAAGGGTCCTCTGGCATGGGGGTGCTGCCCCAGCTGCAGCCCTGGGGCTGGAGGATTCCAGTTCCTTCCCAACAAGATCAAGACTACCTTTTTGAATTTCACTTACCACAGCTGCATGCACACACCCAGCTTTTTTTCTTTTTTTTTTTTGTTCTGTAAAACAAATTTTTTTTTTGAGAGGGCATCTCTCATATTTATTGATCAAATGGTTGTTAACAACAATAAAATTCTGTATAGGCACACACCCCAGCTTTTGACTTTGTATTTTAAAAATAGTCTCAAGCAAATGCTGAAATAAGCCTTTGTTTTGTGTTCCTGAGGAACCCACCTGGTAAGCCCAAAGCTGCTGCTCAGGGCAGGGCTACCAGATAAGGAGGTTTCCAGCCAGAGGCAGAAAGACTGCCTTTTTTTTTAATGGAGCACCAACTATGTGCCATGTACTATTTTTTATTAAGATATTATTGATATACACTCTTATGAAGGTTTCACATGAAAAAGCAATGTGATTAATACATTTACCCATATTTTCAAGTCCCCACCCATACCCCATTGCAGCTACAGATTCACTATCTGCCTTCTCTGTGCTACACTGTTTTTCCCCGTGACCCCTCACACCATGTGTACTAAACATAATACCCCTCAATCCCCTTCTCCCTCCCTCCCTCCCTACCTGCTCTTCCCCACCCCTCCCCTTTGGTAACTGTTAGTCCCTTCTTGGAGTCTCTGAGTCTGCTGCTGTTTTGTTCCTTCAGTTTTGCTTTGTTGTTATACTCCACAGATGAGGGAAATCATTTGGCAAGTGTCTTTCTCCTCCTGACTTATTTCACTGAGCATATCCTCCAGCTCCATCCATGTTGTTGGAAAGACTGCCTTTTAAAGGAGCTGATGTTACAGCCTGCAGTACAGTGATTTATCTGGTTTTTGTCCTGGGGTCCCAGCATGGGGAGCTAAAACCCTGGGAATTTCCCATGACAGGAGGGTCTTTGATAAGCTAGTGAGGTGACCCTTGGTGGGCCCCTAGATAGTGTGTTAGCTGGTCACCAACAAGATCAGCTAGGATTTGAAGGTGGGGGACTTTGGGACGCCTTGCCCTCTGGAAAGGAGAGAGACTAGAGATTGAATTCTATCACTCGACTGAATCAGTGACTGAATCAATCATGCCTACCTAACAAAACCCCAGTAAAAACTTTGAATTTTGGTGTCCCAAGCGGGTGATGTTCTCTGACACCATGGGGAGAGGTCATGGACTCTGCATTTATGGTCCCCCACCAAACCTCAAACAACATGTATTCTTTCCAAAAATACATGTAAGTCATTAGTATAGTGCTATCCATAGTTCTGTCAATCATTCTGGCAAATTATGAATGTGAGGGGCATCGTGGGAGCCTCCCAGATTGGTGGCCAAATGGTCAGAGCTGCAGGTGGCCTGGGGACCCCATTTAAGGCTGGCATCTGACTTGGGGACAGTCTTCTGGGACTGAGTCCTTAACTCATGGGGGCAGTATGAGCTCCAGTGGTTAGTGTCAGAATGGTATTGCAATGCACTCAGTTGGGGTGGAGGCAGAATTACTGTTATTATGGGTAATTTTCTGATTTCTAATAAACATGTTGGAATAGTGGAAACAGCTTCTAGATCTCCAGGTTGGGCATTATAGTTTGAAGAACTGTCTCCTGAGTGGACAGGTTTAGAAAGACGATTTGGCAGATTTCTTCTCAAAGTGTGGTCTGCAAACTGTTTATTACATTTCTGATGAAGTATGTACAGCATTTGATAGTAAGCATTTAGAAACTTTTCCAGCAATTGTGCATTGCCAAGACATTAAAGAATGGAAATATATAGAAGTATCAGATTGTGACAATTTGGAGACAAAAATGATTCTTCACACAGAGTAGGAAGCCTTGTTTAGAATATATTGCTTCAGTTGGTATGATCAGATGGAATCAGAACTTAGTTTTAAAAGTGTCAAGCACATGGGTTTGTGTACTATGTCTGCTGCTTGCCCTCTGTGGCTTTAGGCAAGTTATGTGACCTCTCAACTTCATCTATAAAATGGAAATAGCAGTATTTCCTACCTTACCACGTGTGGGGAAGACCAAATGTGGTAATCTGGGCAGAGCACTAAACACAGAGTCTGGCACATAGCAAGTTAATTGTTGGTATGATTTCTTCTATATTCATTCTTGACATCATTGTTTCTGGCTTGGTGAAGCATATTCTGAATATGTGTGTTTATGACTATAAATGAGAGATATAGCCTTACTTTCATGTGAATATGAGGCAAACAAACACTGTTTGAAAAGCCACAACTTACACATTTAAATGAACACTGCTTTTTATGTAATCCCTCTGAGAGGCTAGCTCTCATACCCAGGATGCCACCGTTGTTGGTAGGAGAGGTTTGGGGCCCCTCTAACTTGGCATTTCCAGTGCCTGTCCTAATGATCCATTCTGGCAAAAGTCAGCTCAGAACTCAGTGGCTTAGACCAGCAGTCGTCATCATCGCTGATGGTTCTGTGGGCTGACTGAGCTCGCCTGGGTTCTCACCTGGGGTCTTCCATGGTTGCATTCAGAGGTTGGCCAGGGCTGAAGTCATCTGAAAGCTCACCTGGGCTGACATCCAAGATGACTTCACTCTTTAAGTTTGACACCCAGGCTGTGCAGCTGGAACAGTTCTGGGTTGGCTGGGTGTCTTTCAGTCCATGTGGCCTTATCCCATGGTTAGGGCTCTGTATTGCATGGTGGACCAGGTTAGAGACACATCTTATTGGTGATTGGCTTCCCCCAGAGGGTTTTAAGAGGGAGGAAGTAGAAGCTGGGGCAGCTGATGAAAGCAGTCACAGAGGCCACCCCTCTTCAAGGGGAGACAGAGACCCTACCTCTTTGGGCAAAGAGGGTGAAAGAAACAGGTATTCATCTATAATCAGCTACAGAGTCACACAGCAAACTTGGTTTTCTTACTCTAGCGTGTATTTTTTCCACCACAAATGGTGGATAGCATCCCAAGGTGACAATGCTGATGCAGGAATCATTCCCTTTGATTTCAATTCTTACCTGAGTAAAAGCTCACCTGCTGCATTATGTCTATGCTTCACGTGCCTCTGAGTTTTAGAAGCGGTCAGTCTATGCTAGAGAAGGGCTTTCTTCTGTGAGCTCCTCCCATCAGACTCTACTTTCTGAGCGTCTGATTTACTAATGACCTCATCTTACCCCAGTTGCTATCCCTACACTCTTCCTGCCCCACCTTACCTGCTACAAAGAAATCTGAGAGCCCACACAACCAGGGCTATTCGCTTGCTTAGGAAACTTCACCCCACAACCTTTCCCACCAAGTGTGTGGTCCAGACTCCAAATGTCTCTCAAGGCCTCCCCACGGCAGCAAGGGTGTAGCTTTCCAGTTATCCCGAAATGGCCTCCCTACTTCTTACAAGCCCATCACCCAAGCCCACAGAAGCACACACCTGCAGACACACAGCCTCATGCCATTCTTTCAGCCAATCTTTACTCAACATTCGCCCATGCTGGGTGCTGTGCTCAGCCTTAAGCTCCAGCAAGCTCAATTATTATTGCACAATATTCCGTATATTCCCCCCTTTCTGGGGCTTTGCCTACATTTTTTATGGTTATACATGCATTTCCTTTATGTTTTATTGTTTCTCTTAGTACCAAGCACTGTGCTGCCCACAGTAGCAGTGTAGCAATAAACGCAGGGTTACAATACTGTGTGGAGTTTCCTTCTATTTTATCTTACACTTTTCATCTGCCCTTTTCACCCTTTCTCTATGGAGGCTCATCTTGATGCAGCAAGCTCTCTCCTCATCCTCCCTTATTTAAAATGTTAGCATTATTTCCCTCTTACTCCATCAGAGACTTGTGAAGGTGAGGTAGAAGGGCACAATGTGAGGACATTGTTGAAGTCTACAGATGGCCTGGCACCCTGTCTTCCCACAGCCACAGTCACCAAAGCATTGCTTATGTAAGAGCACAGGGGGACTTTGGGTATGTTCCACGGGATGCCATGAGGAGTCGTGTGTGGTTGTCACTCCTTAGAAATGCAGAACAGCGCTGCTGTGCAGTATGAGCTTTGAGCTTTGGTGCCCTGATATGCAGGTAAAAGGCAGCATGACCGCTTTACTGTCCTGCTTTACCAAACCAGAAGTCTGTAAACCCAAGTTAGGGAGAAGTGGTTGGCCTGGGACCCCGTTAGGCAGCTGTTACTGAGTTACCTCCAGAGGTTTTCCAAATGTACACCCACTTCAACTCTTCTCTCCCCAGAATCTCAGCAGGAATGGCAGGATCCCTTGTCTGCAGAGTTCGGGGGTAGGGGACATGACACTTGAATTTAACCAAATGTCCCAGATGATCTCGGTTTCTGACGTGACACTTCTCCTAACCCTCCCCAAGATAGACTGTTCCCAACAGTGTCTGTGCAAGTGTCCCACGTTGCTAACTGTAGACCTGGATGTTTTTCAGGTTCCACCTCCCACCGCTCTGGGACACAGGGTGGCGGCCCCACAGACCTGCCATGAAACCACACTTGAAGCAATGGAGACAGGGAATGCTTTGCGGAATATTTGCCTGGGGACTCCTCTTTGTGGTGATTTTCGTTTACTTCACAGACAGCAACCCTGCTGAGCCTGTGCCCAGCTCCTTCTCCTTCCTTGAGACGCGGAGGCTCCTGCCAGTGCAGGGCAAACAGCGAGCCATCATGGGTGCCCTGCAGGAGCCCTCCCCGCCCGACAGTGGTGGCGCGAACAGGGGGCTGCCCGCGTCCGGCCCCTTTCCCGCTGAGCCGGGTGCCCTGCAGAAGTGGGCCCTGGTGCAAGACGGGCTTGAAGATGAAGACGAGTTTTTTGCAGCCCAGATCGGAAGAAAATCGCAAAGTGCTTTCTACCCGGAGGAGGATGACTACTTTTTCGCTGCTGGTCAGCCTGGGTCGCAGAGCCACACTCAGCGCACATGGGCAGCCCCTCCCCCGGGGAAGGCCGGCTCTCAGGAGGGTGCTTGGCTGGCCAAGCAGGCCCGGCGTGGGCAGACGAGCCGAAGGTCGCAGAAGCAGGGCAGGCGCCGCGTGCCCGAGGACGGCAATGACGCGGAGCAGCTGTACTCCCCCATGTCCAGGGCCTTCCTGCAGCGGCTCTGGAGCGGCGACGTGTCCTCCAGGATGCTGGCCCCGCGCCTGCAGAAAGCCATGCGCGACTACGTGAGCGCCAACAAGCACGGCGTGCGCTTCCGCGGGCGGCGCACGCCAGGGCGGAGCCACGCCCAGCTGATGTGCGCGCTGCGGCACCGAGTGCGCGTGCGCACGCTGGACGGCCGCGAGCCACCCTTTGCGGCGCTTGGCTGGCGCGAGCTGGTGCCCGCCGTGCCCCTGCGCCGCCTGCTCACGCGCGGCCTGCACAGCTGCGCCGTAGTCACGTCGGCCGGCGCCATCCTAAACTCCTCGCTAGGGGAGGAGATAGGTGGGTGCCCTGGGCGCGCTGGGGCGTCGTCGGCTAGTACAGCCTGTCTCCCGGGCCTCGCTGCGGCTTCCCACCAAGGTGGGAGCCTTGGGAGCCAAACTGAAGCTGCAGGTAGTGGCGCGCGTGTCCCCACCACGCGGCAGTGGTGGATCAGAGGCCTTCCTGCGGGGCTGCCAGCAGTAGCCTTCGGGGCCGCCCATGTCTCAGAATTCCCCTCCTGTGGAAGCTGTTCTGCGCTGAGTGGCTCCCCGCCCAGCCCATGAAAGTCTGCTGCCCCCGTAATGCGCAGAATTATGGGAGAGGAACAGGGGAACGAGGCAGGCAGGCATGTCAGCTGTAGAGGCAAGTCCCAGTGGTGATCCTTTCAGTTCGTCAGGGACTAAGTGGATGATGTGGGCTCTCGGCAGAGCTTGACCGCTGTCCAGAAATTACTCTTGTAGGAACAGTGAGTTCAGACCTCCCACCTATTGGCACATCCAACCTTCAGGTCAGGGCCCGTGCACGTAGCAGGCGCCTTCTCCGAGGTAAATCACAGGACTACACCCTGAGCTTCCATCTAACTCCATCACCAAATCCCTAAGCCTGGGAGCACATCTGTTTGGTGTTCCAGCCTTAGGCCTCTTTAGGGAAACCAGCTGATGGGATATATCTGTAGAGAGAAAGAGATTTATTTTGAAGACTTGCTCCTGTGATTGTGGGACCTGGCAAGTTTGCAATGTGTACGGCAGGCCGGTGGGCTGGAAACTGAGGTAAGAGTCTGCAAGGCAACCAACTGGCAGGCGGGAAACTTCAGGCAGGCTTTTCTGTTGCAGTCTGGATGCAGAATTCCTGCCCTCTGGAAACCGCAGCCGTGGCTTCCGTGGCCTTAGACTTCCCTCTATGCCAGGCTCATTCTGTTGCTGCACCAGAAAGCAAGCAGTTGCCCCTTTAGACTCAATTCACTTATTTAACAAATGGGTCCAGCCCCCACTGTGGCCTGCCCCTGTACTAGGTGCGGAAAACAAATGTGAACCCAAAGCTGTTTCGGCCTCAAGTCCGGTAAAACAACCAAGACTAACATTCTTGGAGTAAACGGTGTTAGCTTATAACTAATCTGTACCTGATAATCAGGGGGCACTGCCCACGTATGAAAGGAACAACTGTTCTTTCTTGGGTCCAGTAGTTGTTCAATGTCCTTGAGGAGTGGCTGATACTGCAGAGCCTTCTTGAAATAGAGTGATGCTGTTGTAACCAGGCTCCACAACCCAGAACTCATCTCAGATGTTCTGGGAGTGAGGCTGAATGCGAAATTTTTAAAAAGTTAAAAAGAACAAGGCACAAGTCTGGGCTTGAGGTCTGGAGCCCCAGTGTCCCCATGCAGACATTACTGAGGGCTCATAATACTGTCACATATAGCTGAAGCCAGAGCAGAGCAGCCTGCAATTGATTAGGTATGGGCAATGCTTTAGAGGCCCCTGGGGTGAAGTAACACCACAGTTCTTTCTAGTTTCTGAAGACTGTTATTAATAATGCAAGAAGGAGTTTAAGTATCATGCTTTAAAGCAGGCAGTCACTTGCTTCTGGTTTTGTTTTGCTTGACTTTAAATACTTCTACATCCTAGTTGTATATTTGAATTGCTCTTGCATGTTAGGGAGAAGTCCTTTGCTCTTTATTCCTGCATAAATAGCCCTGACCAGAGTCTTGTAAACTCTACTTTATTCAGAACTTGGAGGAGAATGTGAAAGATGCTGGGAATTACACATTAATGGGCAACATGAAATGTCGGTTTTATCTATGTTAGTTTCTAGTATCCAAATTTTATTTATATTGTATGCAGTTACATGAAACTTCAGAATTAGAATTGTAGAATCATCACTGAAGAACACACTCAGAAGTTTTTTAAAAAATTCTCATTGTTATTTTACTGGCATTCCTTTAAATCCAACTTTGTAACTACCATTATATGAATATGTAACTAGCATAAGTCAGTGTGTAAGAAGAAAGGTCTTTCATTTTTCTAAGCTGGTATCTCAGCATCAGTGCATATGCACGCCAGCTGCTGACATTTCTTCTGATGCAATTGAATGTATACACGCTTCTTAACACATAGTTGCTAATGGCTCTCCTACTAAGAACAAATTCACATAGTAGATTCCTTCAAGCAACTTGGAGTATTGGGGCATGTTGTACCACTTAGGTAAATTCATCCTGGTCCTTAAAATATATAACTGTGATTAGCTGAAGGAAGATCAAAGGACTTAAAGAAGGTCAGGGGCATATGAAAAACTGTAGGCAGAGCTAGAAAAGTACCTGACTCTGGAGCCCTGCCTAGAGGCCAACCAGAGGGAACTGCACCTGGATACCCTGCAAGTGCGCCTGTGCAGGAGAGAGACAGACCCAGTACACCTGTTTGCTTCTTGGCTGCCCTCCTGCTGTTTCTGCTGGGTGCTCCTTGGCACTGCAGTCCTGTCCCAGTTCTGTCAGACTGAATCACACTGGGTAATTGTTTTTGAGAATAGTGTGGCAGTTGTAAACACCTCCACTTTGAAAATGTTACTAAAAAGCAAACTGAACTGTTTTGGAAGCATGGACTGTTCTTTCCTAGAGCTGTAAAATGATCTTTTTTCACCCATACACATGAGCACACTATAGAGAAGAAATGTCTGCTGTGAACTAGCAGCAGCTAGGATAGAGTTCAAATCTGTGCCCTTGAAACTCAAATTCTCTTGAAGTTGTGGGAAAATAGAAGGGTGGGCCTGGTAGTGTGTAAGGAGTGGAGCATACGGTACTTGATGGTAAGAGCATAGGATTTGGCCTATCCTGATACATTACCTTAAAAAAAAAAGGTTAAGCAGATCGTATAGTCATTTAACAAGCATTGATGATTTATTGAGGCCTGATAGCCAGTAGTGAGACACACAGATCCTCTGCAATATAGTGGAGAAGTCAGCCTGAGCAGATAATTCCAGTATCATCATTAGGTGGAGGAGAAGATAGATATATTATACTGACAGTGAAAAAGTGACAACAGAATCCTAAGACACCATGAAGACAGCTGGCTGGACCAAGATAGGGGTTAGCAGAGGCTGCCCAGAAGTGGACAATCCAGGCCGTAGGCTGGTGTAAGAGGGAGGAGATAAACAGCTTGGTGTGTGGTGCATGGGCGACGAGAGCTTCAGCAGCACTGGGAGGGGCAGAGGAGATAGTCGCTGGATGTGGGCAGGAGGTTAGCTCACAGATTTGTTTGTGCCCTTTTATAGAAATAAGATTTGTAATTATAGGTACCACTCACAGGGTGCTTACCACAGACAAGGTCCTGTTCTAAATGCTTTTGTGCTAAGCCTACAACTCTAAGTGATAGGTATGATTATTCCTGTTTCACAGATAAAGACACGGAGGCCCCTGGAGGCACTGTGGGTGGAGCCTGAATTCTGGGTTTCCAGAAACTCCAGCTCTGCTCCCCTCACCCTGCCCTGGGCTTGCAGCACAGAAGTATTGTGATCTTTGAAGCAGAGAAGTGATGGGGCAGCTTTTCATTTTAAAGACATGACTCCAGAGCCTAGATCTGAAGGCACAAGGGAAGTCAGATTGCAGGAGTCATGGGAAGAGGTGAGATGACCAGGGCAGTTAGTTGGGGAAGAAAAGTATCTCTTTGGCAGGCCGTTCCCCAAAGGCTAGAAGCTTTGGCTCCCTTGCTGCTTCAGATTTTATTTTCTGCATGAGCTTGGGAAAGGAAGGGAACAGCATGGGGGCGCATTGCCCGAGGCCGGGCAATGACTTGGTGCTGGCACACCTCCTGGCTGGCCCCTTGCCTTAAAGGGTTTTAACCTTCCTTCAGTGAATACACTTAGCCTGGCTCTGTTCTCAAGGTCAACGTGAAAGGCTCTTGCTTGGAAATGCCTTCTCCACAAATGATGCTTTACTTTATTCCCTGTGTGCCTGCTGTCTGATCCATTCCTTCCTTTCTAAATATGAATGGACAGCTCAGTTTTTAGATGCATTATCAAGGAACTGCACAGCAGGCACACACTTACAAAATATGACTGTGTAACAGACACACTCTCAGCCTGTCTTCCCCCGCTTGTTCCCTCTCCCACCGGGATCTATTTCTGCTCACTGCTCACTGACAGCTTGAAGGAGGCTCAGTCTCCATCCACACCAGCTCCCATCCATGCCTCCATGAAATTGGCCTTTTAATTCTTGAGACTCATACCACTCCCAGAGGACTTAAGCTAGATCACATTTCTGTTTCCTATGCCTTCTGACGTTGTTTGAAAGCTTGAAGCACCTCAGTGTACAACATTACCATTTAAAACCTAGGGTATTTTCAGAGTGAAAGTTAATTTGGAATTACCACCTAATTAATTTCAAAAGCTCCTACTGCCTGGGGTCCTTGACTTGCTCAGCTGACCTTTAGACAGGCTGTGTCTGAGGGCCCGTGGTTTAGTGGGGGACTGGTTTGGGGCTGCACATGTCACATGTGTCCTCATTACCTCTGAGTAGCTGGAGGTCCCTCACTGTCTGCAGCCTCTTCTTACTCTCTTACTCTGCCTTGTGAGAGGGCTGTCCCAGATCCCTGGTTCATATGGTGTGGTCTGCTTATGCTTGGGGTACCCAAGACCATCTTGGGGGTTCACTGGGCAAAGACTATTTTGTAATACTCAGGGGTCTTTTAAACTATTGACATTTACACTGATGATATAAAAGCAATGGTGAATGAACTGCTTCTCAGCACAAATGGCAGCAGTACCCAATCATGATTTTCCTCATGGTATTTGTCACACGAAGCATTAAAAGAAAAGAATTCCATTTTCACCTGTGGATGTCCTGGATGAAGCAATACAGATGGTTGGTTTTATTAAATCTCAATCTTTGAGTATGTGTTTTATTTTTTAAATATTTTATTAAGGTATTATTGATATATACTCCTATGAAGGTTTCACATGAAAAAACAATGTGGTTACTACATTTACCCACATTATCAAGTCCCCACCCATACCCCAATGCAGTCACTGTCCATCAGTGCAGCAAGATGCCAGAGATCCACTATGTGCCTTCTCAGTGCTACACTGTTTTCCCTGTGACCCCCTACACTATGTGTACTAAACATAATATCCCTCAGTCCCCTTCTCCCTCCCACACCCCTCCCCTTTGGTAACAACTAGTCCTTTCTTGGAGTCTGCGAGTCTGCTGCTATTTTGTTCACTTTTGCTTCATTGTTATACTACACATATGAGTGAAATCGTTTGACGCTTGTCTTTCTCTGCCTGGGTTATTTCACTGAGCGTAATATCCTCCAGATCCATCCATGTTGTAGCAAATGGTATAATTTGTTTCTTTCTTATGGCTGAATAGTATTCCATTGTGTATATGTACCACATCTTCTTTATCCATTCATTTACTGATGGACACTTAGGTTGCTTCCGTATCTTGGATATTGTAAATTGTGCTGCAATTTGGGGTTCATATGTCTTTTTGAGTCTAAGAAGTTGTGTTCTTTTGGTAAATTCCAAGGAGTGGGATTCCCAGGTCAAATGGTATTTCTATTTTAAGTTTTTTGAGGAATCTCCATATTGCTTTCCACAATGGATGAACTAGCTTGCATTCCCACCAGCAGTGTAGGACGGTTCCCCTTTCTCTGCATCCTTACCAGCATTTGTTGTTCTTAGTCTTTTCAATGCTGGCCATCCTTACTGGTGTGAGGTGATATCTCATTGTGGTTTTAATTTGCATTTCCCTGATTATTAGGGATATGGAGCATCTTTCATGGGTTTGCTAGCCATCTGAATTTCTTTTTTGGAGAATTGTCTCTTCATATCCTCTGCCCATTTTTTAATATGGTTATTTGGTTTTTGGGTGTTGAGGCGTGTGAGTTCTTTATATATTTTTTATGTCAACCCCTTGTTGGATATGTCATTTACAAATCTCCCAAACTGTAGGATACCTTTTTGTTCTGTTGATGGTGTCCTTTGCCATACAGAAACTTTTTAGTTTGATGTAGTCCCATGTGTTCATTTTTGCTTTAATTTCCCTTGCTTGAGGAGATGCGTTCAGGAAGAAGTTTATCATGCTTATATTCAGTAGATTTTTGCCTGTTGTTGTCTTCTAAGAGTTTCATGGTTTCATGACTTACATTCAGGTCTTTGATCCATTTTGAGATTACTTTTGTGTATGGGGTTAAACAATCCCATTTCATTCTCTTACATGTACCTGTCCAGTTTTGCCAACACCAGCTGTTGAAGAGGCTTTCATTTCCCCATTGTATATTCATGACTCCTTTATTATATATTAATTGACCATATATATTGGGTTTATATCAGGGCTGTCTAGTCTGTTTGATTGGTCTATGATTCTCTTCTTGCCCCGTACCAGATTGTCTTGATAACTGTGGCTTTATAGTATAGCTTGAAGTTGCGGAGCATAATCCCCTCAGCTTTATTCTCCTTTCTCAGGATTGCTTTGACTATTTGGGATCTTTGTGGTTCCATATGACTTTTAGAACTATTTTCTCTACTTCATTGAAGAATGCTTTTGGTATTTTAATAGGAATTGCATTGAATCTGTAGACTGCTTTAGGCAGGATGGCCATTTTGACAATATTTTTCCTATCCATGAGCACAGGATGTGTTTCTATTTATTGGTATCTTCTTTAATTTCTCTCATGAGTATCTTGTAGTTTTCAGAGTACACAGTGTGTAGTTTCACTTCCTTAGTTAGGTTTATTCCTAGGTGTTATATTCTTTTTGATGCAACTGTGAATGGAATTGTTTTCCTGATTTCTCTTTCTGCTAGTTCATCATTAGTGTATAGGAATACCACAGATTTCTGTGTTTACTTTTTATCCTCAACATTGCTGAATTCAGATATTAGATCTAGTAGTTTTGGAGAGGAGTCTTTAGGGTTTTTTATGTACAATATCACGTCATCTGCAAACAGGGACAGTTTAACTTCTTCCTTGCCAGTATGGATGCATTTTATTTCTTTGTGTTGTCTAATTGCCATGGCTAGGACCTCCAGAACTATGTTGAATAGAAGTGGGGAGAATAGGCATCCTTGTCTTGTTCCCAATCTTAAAGGAAAAGCTTTCAGCTTTTCACTATTAAGTATGATGTTGGCTGTGGGTTTGTCATATATGGCCTTTATTATGTTGAGGTACTTGCCCTCTATAGCCATTTTGTTGAGAGTTTTTATCATGAATGGATGTTGAATTTTGTCAAATGCTTTTTCAGCATCTATGGAGATGATCATGTAGTTTTTGTCCTTTTTGTTGATGTGATGGATGATGTTGATGGATTTTCGAATGTTGTACCATCCTTGCATCCCTGAAATAAATTCTACTTGATCGTGATGGATGATCTTTTTGATGTATTTTTTAATTCAGTTTACTAATGTTTTGTTGAGTATTTTTGCATCTATGTTCATCAGGGATATTGGCCTGTAATTTTCTTTTCTTGTGGTGTCTTTGCCTGTTTCTGTTATTAGAGTGATGTTGGCCTCATAGCGTGAGTTTGGAAGTATTCCCTCTTCTTCTACTCTTTGGAAAACTTTAAGGAGGATGGGTATTGGGTCTTCACTAAATGTTCGATAAAATTCAGCAGTGAAGGCATCTGATCTAGGACATTTGTTCTGAGGTAGTTTTTTGATTACCAGTTCAATTTCATCACTGGTAATTCATCTGTTCAAATTTTCTGTTTCTTTCAGGGTAGCCTTGGAAGGTTGTATTTTTCTAGAAAGTTGTCCATTTCTTCTAGGTTATCCAGTTTGTTGGCATGTACTTTTTCATAGTACTCTCTAATAATTCTTTGTATTTCTGTGGTGTCTGTAGTGATTTTTCCTTTCTCATTTCTGATTATGTTTATGTGTGTAGACTCTCTTTTCTTCTTGGTAAGTCTGTCTAGGGGTTTTTCTATTATGTTTGCTTTCTCAAAGAACCAGCTGCTGCTTTGATTGGTTCTTTCTATTGTTTTATTCTTCTTGATTTTCTTTATTTCCACTCTAATCTTTATTATGTCCCTCCTTCTGACTTTGGCCCTCATTTGTTCTTCTTTTTCTATTTTCTTTAACTGTGAGTTTAGAGTGTTCATATGGGATTGTTCTTCTTTCCTGATGTAGGCCTGTATTGCAATATACTTTCCTCTTAGCACAGCCTTTACTGCGTCCCACAGATTTTGAGGTTTTGAATTATTGTTGTCATTTGTCTCCATATGTTGCTTGATCTCTGTTTTTATTGGGTCATTGATCCATTGATTATTTAGGAGCATGTTTTGAAGCCTCCATGTTTTGTGGGATTTTTCATTTTCTTTGTGTAATTTATTTCTTGTTTCTTACCTTTGGTCTAAGAAACTGGTTAGTAGAATTTCAGTCTTTTTGAATTTGCTGAGGCTCTTTTTGTGGCCTAGTATATGATCTATTCTGTAAAATGTTCCATGTGCACTTGAGAAGAATGTGTATTATGCTGCTTTTGGATGTAGAGTTCTGTAGATGTCTGTTAGGACCATCTCTTCTAATATGTTGTTCTGTGCCTCTGTCTCCTTATTTTTTATCTGGTTGACCTGTCCTTCAGGGTCAGTGGAGTGTTGAAGTCTTCTAGAATGAATGCATTGCATTCTATTTCCTGTTTTAATTCTGTTAGTATATGTTTCACTTATTTAGATGATCCCGTGTTGGGTGCATAGATATTTATAGTGGTTATATCTTCTTGTTGGATTGACCCCTTTATCATTATGTAATGTCCTTTGTCTATTGTGACTTTCTTTGTTTTGGAGTCTATTTTGTCTGATACAAGTACTGCAACTTCTGCTTTTATCTCTGTATTAGTTGTGTGAAATATCTTTTTCCATCCCTTCACTTTTAGTCTGTGTGTGTCTTTGGGTTTGTAGTGAGTCTCTTGTAGGCAGTATATAGATGGGTCTCAATTTTTTATCCATTCAGTGACTCTGTGTCTTTTGATTGGTGCATTCAGTCCATTTACATTTAGGGTGATTATTGATAGGTATGTACTTATTGCCATTGCAGGCTTTAGATTCATGTTTACCAAAGGTTCAAGGTTGACTTCCTTACTAAGAGTCTAACATAACTCACTTAATATGCTATTGCAAACATAATCTAAAGGTTCTTTTTTTTTCCTCCTTCATTCTTTATATATTAGGTATCATATTGTGTACTCTTTATCCCTTGATTGACTTTGGGGATAGTTGATTTAATTTTGCATTTGCTTAGTAATTAACTGTTCTACTTTCTTTACTGTCATTTTATTACCTCTGGTGACAGCTATTAAACCTTAGGAACACTTCCATCTAAAGCAGTCCCTCCAAAATACACTGTAGAGACAGTTTGTGGAAGGTGAATTCTCTCAGCTTTTGCCTATCTGGAAATTGTTTAATCCCTCCTTTAAATTTAAATTAGAATCTTGCCAGATAAACTGTTCTTGGTTCCAGGCCCTTTTGTTTCATTGCATTAAATACATAATGACACTCTGTTCTGGCCTGTAAGGTTTCTGCTGAGAAGTCTGATGATAGCCTGATGGGTTTTCCTTTGTATGTGATCTTATTTCTCTCTCTGGCTGCTTTTAATAGTCTGTCCTTATCCTTGACCTTTGCCATTTTTATTACTATATGTCTTTATTACTATATGTCTTGGTGTTGTCTTCCTTGGGTCCCTTGTGTTGGGAGATCTGTGCACCTCCATGGCCTCAGAGACTATCTCCTTCCCCAGATTGGGGAAGTTTGCATCAATTACCTCCTCAAAGACACTTTCTATCCCTTTTTCTCTTCCTCTTCTGGTTCCCATATAACATGAATATTGTTCCGTTTGGATTGGTCACACATTTCTCTTATTATTCTTTTATTCTTAGAGATCCTTTTTTCTCTGTATGCCTCAGCTTCTTTGTATTCCTCTTCTCTAATTTCTATTTCATTTATCGTCTCCACCGTATCTAATCTGCTTTTAGTACCCTCCATTGTGCTCTTCAATGATTGGATCTCCAACCAGAATTCATTCCTGAGTTCTTGAATATTTTTCTCTACTACCATGAGCATGTTAATGATTTTTATTTTGAAATCCCTTTCAGAAAGATTCATGAGATTGATATCATTTGAATCTTTCTCAGGTGTTGTATTCATAATTTTGCTTTGAACCAGGTTTCTTTGGCATTTCATAATTGTATATGGCACCCTTTAGTGCCCAGAAGCTCTACTCTCTGGAGCTGCTCAGCCCCTAAAGCAATGTCAGGGGTCGCAGGGGAGAGGTATTGGTGCCTGGGGGGAGGAAAGAGCTGTTTCCTGCTTCCTTCCTGCTATGCCTGCCATCACTGCCAGATCCAGTGGGCTGAGCACATAGGTATAAGCCTCTATGCTTTGCATTTGCAGTTGCTGTAGATGGGCTTCCATCTTTGGGGGCCTAATGCCAGGGTTGGATTTCTGGTTTGCGAGCCAGGTGGAGCTGGTTGGGAGAAAGTTGCAGTAGGCTGCATATCACGGAGGGGGTCCTTCGAGCTGTGTATCCAGCCAGGGAGCTGGAGCACCTGAAGATCAAGAAAGTTCCCAACCTGCTGGGCAGAGTGCACCCAATTTTGTCTACCTGTCCTTTCTCCTGAGCAGTAAGCTCTGTGCAATCCTTGCCCCTTTAGCAGCTCTCTTGCTGTTAGGAAGTCTCTCAGACTGCCTGCCTTTCTTTTGTCCCAGAGCAGCTAGATATGGATCCCTGCTTTCCACAAATGGCTGGAATCTCAGTTTCTCCAGGTATTCTGCCTGTCTTAGCTTTCCAGCCCCCTAATCACAAGAGTACCATGAAAGCACAGTGAAATGTAGGTTTGTGCTCCCAGAGCAGATCTCCAGAGTTAGGTATTCAGCAGTCCCAAGCCTCCACTCCCTCCCTGCTTCATTTCTCTTCCTCCTGCCAGTGAGCTGGGGTGGGGAAAGCACTTGGGTCCCACCAAGCTGCAGCTTTGGTACGTTACTCTGTTCCATGAGGTTTATTCTTTTATCCAGGTTATGCAGTTTGGCACAGCCATTTTTCCTGTTGCTCTTTCAGGATTAGTCGTATTAATTATATTTTCATATTATATGTGGTTTTTAGGAGGAATCCTCTGTCTCACCTCTCACGACTCAATCTTTGAGTACATGTGTTTTAAAGACAAAGTGGGTAATGATGTGAAGGACACGTCTGCATAATAACACACCAAAAATACCAGTGTGTGGTTATGAGCAGAACTATCCACTTTTATCATGAAACACAGTTTTTACTTGAAGCAAATGACTGACTAACATACTTTATTTAGACTTGGATGTTGGGCTGGTATTTTCTCAAAATGGAATTAAGTGAGCCTGTCACTCTTAGGAAAATAACTGATGGTATCTGTGCCATTTATCAGATTCAAGCATTCAGCATGAGTTTGGAAGCTTCCCAAAGCTCTTGAGATCCCTGGTAATGTTAACTAATGTAGTTTGATATTTGGAAGATCTGTGTGACTAACTGAACTGATAATTCCAAGAAATCATTGCAGGATGTTAGAAAAATATACATGGGTGAATCATCCTTTTTAAGAGCAAGATTAACTAATGGATTTTAATGTAACAGAGCATGGAAAGTTCATTGATACTGTTTCCCATTCCACAGTGCAACTAACTTTTAAGATATTGGCACTTGTCAAGTTTTGATGAAGTATCAAAGAAGAATATTTTCAGTAATCTGGAAAGATTTAAACTACATCTTTTCAACAATATGTCTGGGCTTCTTTATACTTCACCTAAAGCAGTGTACTTCTGCAGCAGGTTAAATGCAGGAGCAGTTGAGAGAAACCTGGTGACTTCTAAAAAGTCAGACTTTAAGTAGACTTGCAAACATTAAAACATGGCCAGTCTCCTCTTAGTTTTGGAGGATAGTTAGTTTTTATAAAAATACATTATTTTTAAATAAATTGATACTTGAAATTTTTCTATTTTGCTTTCTAGTGTGGTACATGTTGAAAGATTTTACACAAACAACAACACGTTGTCAATAATTTTCAATGGTGTCAAGAGGTCCTGAGACCAAAAAGTGAGAACCACTGCTTTGGGTAATCTTAAAATTTCCAGCTCAAAGTTCATTTGATTTTTTATGACAAAACACTGTTCAATAAAAATAAGGCAGTTCACTACCCGAAAATGTACAAACAAGAGCTTAAATTGTGATGTAAAAATCAGAAGCATTCAAGTTTTTTTTGATCATTTACAAAAAGCATTAGTCACCTGGAATACAAAGATTGGCAAACTTATATTTTTTAAGAGCCAAATACTAAGTATTTGGGGCTTTGTGAGCCATAGGTGTCTGTCTCAACTCCACTCTGCCATCATAGACAGTAGATAAACAAATGAGTGTGTCTGTTGAAGTACAACTTTATTTACTAAAAGAGGTGGCAGGTCATACTTTTCCAAAGCCTGAAGAACATTCCCTAAAGGAACATTATATGTTTTTTTTTATGACACAGCCAGGTACCCATTATGTATTCTTTTTGTTCCAAAAGTGCACTAATTTTGGTGCTCAAAACTGGAATCTGAATTTTTCTGAGTTCAGGGCTTGTCAAGAAAGGTACCTTTTGTAATTGTATTTTAATGGTGGCATGCATGCAGAGTTTCTGCTGCTTTCTAGTCTGTTCCGAGGAAGCTACTCAGGAGGGGACAGCAGGACTCAAGTGAAGAAGGCGAGCTGCTCTAGAGACTTGTGTCGGGAGTGGTCACCATAAATGTAGGGTGTATCCACAGGCTCACTGGCAGATCATAAATACATAATCTCACCTGTCACTTTCTCACAAACAGGCCTTGTTATTGCTTTAAGTTAAACCTGAAATGTGGATGAAATTTTTGGAGTTAAAGATAGCTCATAGAAATTCCCTTCTTGCTGATTAACCCTGGTGTCAGGCTGGTTTCCGGGAAACACATGAGCTGGCTCAGGAAATACCAAGATGTGTATGCATACAGACTGCTTTCTGGAAAAGAAACATCCCCCATCCCATCCCTTAATCAGGTGAGCCATCTTCCTCCACCTCTAGCTCATCATCTCCTTGGCAGCCTCCATGACATGGGAGCCATGTTTTTGCCTAGGACCTCAGAGAACTTGTGAAAATCTGACAAGTGGAGTGAAGACACCTTTGTTTATGTTGTGATTGAAGCTCGGGGACGCAGGGTGTGCCATTGATGCGTCATTGCCGGGCATAGTGGGCTTCGGGGCTGGGCCTCAGGTGGTCCCTCCCACTCTCGGGCTGCAGCAGTAAGGCAGACCATTGCTGGGATGCAGAGCGCTTAGAGACTGCCTGAGCATGGGTCTTCTAGGCATTTTCAGCAGTATGCAAAGATGCATGGAAGTCACTGCTGGTTTTCTTTTTAAGTGCAAACTAGCACCCAAAAGTGCTGAAGTTACATTGAAGGCTGTGATTCTCTACGTAAGACACACACTTGATCTTGGAGGTGGCACCATCCCTGAGCAGCCTCCCTGTTCTGTAAGCAGTAAGAAGCTGCAGAACACAGCCCCTGTTCTAGCATCCTTACCTGCTCCCAGAGATTCAATCTTCAAGGTATTTTTGAATCTTTAGAAGAGTAGCTGCACAAAGCATGTGAGCCCATAAGTATATAACTTACATGATATGGGACCACTTGTAATGGATTTCTGTGTCCCATGTTCCAATTATATGAGCATGTTCTGTGTCCATTTGTCCCCTAGCTAGGATGTTCTTGATAAACAATACACTGAAAAATATGTGTATGTGCTTGTTAACTCTATGGTGTCCAGCTAGCTTTAGATATTGAAAGATTTCCTTTATTATTTATCCCCTAGATTATGTTGATTCTACAAAGAAAAAAAAGTAAGCTTGTCCATCATTTGCCCTTAGATTCTCATGATGCAGTTTTGAGATTTAACTCAGCTCCTACACGTGGCTATGAGAAAGATGTCGGAAATAAAACCACGCTGCGCATCATTAATTCCCAGGTAGGATGGAGAGAGTGTTTTCATGGATGTGAATTTTATAAGCAAATAGTTTAACTGAATGAGTGAAAAGAAATTACCCAGTTATCCATGACCATGATCTTGCTTATTTCTATGAGTCTTGTAATTATAAAGAATTAATGAGGAAAAAATGCAGAGAAATGGGAATTTCTGTTTAACAGGATAGGAAGAAATGAGTAAGTAAGATTAAGGGGAAAAACCATAGTAGAAAAAATTACATTTGTATATATATATACTCAAACTTAGCATGTTGCATTTCATGAACTAGAAAAATGGCAGTGAGAACGGCAGGGACAAGTGGAGAAAAGCAAAGGTACAAAGTCCAAGGGTCAGTAGGGTAGCACAGAAACTTTTGTCTGCTGTTTGAAAATTTAAAAGTGAAAATGGATTGTTTAACTGAAAATGAAACAATTTATTTTCTTTGTATTCTTTTTTCATGCTTGTAGTGTACTTTTTTTGGTATCATTAAGGTATAATTACATGAGCAACATTATGGTTACTATACTCCCCCCATTATCAAGTCCCCACCACATACCCCATTACAGTCACTGTCTAATTGTAATGGTCCTTATTCCCCTTGTCCCTCCCTTCCCACCCAGCCTCCCCAGTCCCTTTCCCTTTGGTAACTGTTAGTCCATTCTTAGGTTCTATGAGTCTGCTGATGTTTTGTTCCTTTAGTTTTTTTCTTTGTTCTTAAACTTCACAGATGAGTGAAATCATTTGGTACTTGTCTTTCTCCATCTGGCTTATTTCACTGAGCATAATACCCTCTAGTTCCATCCATATTGTTGCAAATGGTAGGATTTGTTTTCTTCTTATGGCTAAATAATATTCCATTGTGTATATGTACCACATCTTCTTTATCCATTTGTCTACTGATGGATACTTAGGTTGCTTCTATTTCTTGGCTATTGTAAGCAGTGCTGTGGTAAGCATAGGGGTGCATATGTATTTTTCAAACTGAGCTGCTGCATTCTTAGGGTAAATTCCTAGATGTGGAATTCCTGGGTCAAATGGTATTTCTATTTATAGTTTTTTGAGGAACCTCTATACTGCTTTCCACAATGGTTGAACTAGCTTACATTCCCACCAGCAGTGTAGGAGGATTCCCCTTTCTCCACATCCTCGCCAACATTTGTTGTTTGTCTTTTGGATGGTGGCCATCCTAACTAGTGTGAGGTGATATCTCATTGTGGTTTTAATTTGAATTTCTCTGATGATTAGGGAAGTGGAGCATCTTTTCATGTGCCTGTTGGCCATCTGAATTTCTTCTTTGGAGAAGTGTCTGTTCAGCTCCTCTGCTCATTTTTTAATTGGATTATTTTCTTTTTGTTTGTTGAGGTGCATGAGCTCTTTATATATTTTGGATGTCAACCCCTTATGGGCTTTGTCATTTATGAATATATTCTCCCATACTGTACGATGCCTTTTTGTTCTACTGATGGTGTCCTTTGCTGTTTAGTTTGATATAGTCCCACTTGTTCATTTTTGCCTTTGTTTCCCTTGCCTGTGGAAATACATTCATGAAGAAGTTGCTCATGTTTATGTCCAAGAGACTTTTGCCTATGTTTTTTTCTAAGAGTTTTGTGGTTTCATGACTTACATTCAGGTCTTTGATACATTTTGAGTTTACTTTTGTGTATGGGGTTAAACAATGATTCAGTTTCTTCTCTTACATGTAGCTGTCCAGTTTTGCCAACACCAGTTGTTGAAGAGGCTGTCATTACCCCATTGTATATCCATGGCTCCTTTATCGTATATTAATTGATCATATATGCTTGGGTTAATATCTGGATTCTCTATTCTGTTCCACTAGTCTATGGGTCTGTTCTTGTGCCAGTACCAAATTGTCTTGATTACTATGGCTTTGTAATAGATCTTGAAGTTGGGAAGCGAGATCCCCCCTACTTTATTCTTCCTTCTCAGGATTGCTTTGGCTATTTGGGGTCTTTTGTGGTTCCATATGAATTTTAGAACTACGTGTTGAAGGATGCCATTGGTATTTTGATAGGGATTGCATTGAATCTGTAGATTGCTTTAGGCAGGATGGCCATTTTGACAATATTAATTCTTCCTGTCTAAGAGCATGGGATGAATTTGCATTTATTAGTGTTCTCTTTAATTTCTCTTAAAAGTGTCTTACAGTTTTCAGGGTATAGGTCTTTCACTTCCTTGGTTAGGTTTTATTCCTAGGTATTTTACTCTTTTTAATGCAATTGTGAATGTAACTGTTTTCCTGATTTCTCTTTCTGCTAGTTCATTGTTAGTGTATAGGAATGCAACATATTTCTTTATGTTCTTAATAAGAAAGTTTTCTAAATTTATAGCAAAATTATCAAAACCACAATTTCTATAATTTCAAACTATATAGAAAAATTTAAAGTAATGAGTGATTTATGACTTTACTTGCCGATCAAAAGATTAGCTTCCTGCATAGTGCCCTGAGCCAGGCAGCCTGCAGCAAGGTAAGAAACACTTGGCTTATTTCCTTAATTCATAGGTGCCTTTATTGCAACCTTCATCATTCATTTAATAACAGCTTTTCAGAGAGGAGGAGATAAACTGCACCAAATTAAAATAACATGGCACCTGAAAGATACATCCTAAGTTCAGAAATTTTAAAATGTGAAGGAAAAAGAGTACAATTTAAAAACTGATAAGTTGCAGAAATTGCAGTTTAAAACTGAGGAAAAGCAGTGCATTATTTTTTTTCGCAAAACTGTGGTTAAAAAAAAAAAAGATGATTGGCAGGAGATCGAAGGACTCATCCAGGACCAGAGAGGGCCACAGAGAGAGGACATACTGGGGCTGACTTGTGTCTGCTGGCTCTCTGCATCCCATTTGTCCTGAGGATGGCACTGTAGAAATATGTTAATTCAACCATTTCTGCAACTCTCTCCAAATTCCCTGTGAAGGCCATTGAAGAGGATGTGGACGAGGGGGCTGAAATAGCTAGTCAGCTGTTATCTTCCAAGAGCCAATTCAGAACCACTAGATATGAGTCCAGAGCTGATGACAATGTAAGAATCAGTGGGTTTGTAAAAACAAATCCTCATTTCCCCAGACATGCCTTCAAGGGCTTTTCTGTGCAATGCCAGCCTCTGTTGCTTCCCCAGAGGAAAACAGTCTGAAGAGCTTTTCTTTTTTTAATTTTGCTCTGATACATTTTTTAAGTTTTCATCTCTTTTTCAAATACCATTTTGAAGCGCCAAACACTTGTATTGAAATGATTTTTTGTTGTATTTGCAGATTCTGACCAACCCCCACCATCACTTCATTGACAGTTCATTATATAAGGACGTGATTTTGGTGGCCTGGGACCCCGCTCCTTATTCTGCAAATCTGAACCTGGTAGGTGTTTCCTTTGGTGCTGCATCCCTAAGGTGCCTTTGACTGACCAATAAATGGAAGCAAGTCAAGGATTAAGCTTTGACAAGACAGTGAAACTGATCATGGGTACTACTAAAAATACCCATGCAAACACACCATTCTGATACCCATTTCCAGTAGCATTCTTGGTGAACATTATCCGTCTAATAAAAAAGGCCTTTTGCCCTGGAGGATTTTTTAAAAATGAAATACACATGTTCAGTGTCTAAATATTGAGAAATTCCTGGTTAAGCTGAAGGTCAGACTGATTAAACTCAGAATTTTTCCACTGTGGTGGGGTTACATCATCTTCCAAGTAGTTACAAGATCTTTTGAAATAAATTAAGAGATGCTTGGCAAGAAAATCTAGACTTTGTGAATCAACAACAGCTCATGATTGTTTCAGTGGAACCTGTTACAGGCTTTTCCTAAATGTGTTACTTTTTGGCTTCTGCCTCAAAACCTTTTCCATATTATATGATACAGCATAACCAAGATTATTACTAGCTACCAAAATATAAGCAAGCTATATTCATGACATTCTGGCAAATTATGCCTATCCAGGCAAGCAGCTCGTTATTTCTTTGTGAAAACTTGGCTGAAAAGCCAGTGTACTTGTTTGCTTAAAAAGGGCCAGGAAAGATGGATGATAATTTAGCTTCATGACAGATGTTATCAGCTGTACCAACAGGAATCATCTGACTTGTTCTGAGCCAAGAGAATGCAGCCTTCTTAAGATGAATGTGGGGAACAGATCTTGGCCTCACCAAGAGGTAACTTTGCAGGGGAATCACCCAAGGTTGAATGAGTCCCCCCCAAAGGAATGTCCTGCCGGTATTCACTTTGAGATGAAGGTTGGGCATTGACCTAGCATGGTTGCTAATTGGTTCCTAGCCAGGAGTGCAAATCAGAATCACCTGGAGAGTATTTTTCCTTCAGGTACATCTGTTAGAGCCCCTCTCCCAGAAAGCCTTGATGTGTATTTTTTGAGAACCAGATTCAGCCAGAATCTCATACATGGCTTCTGTTGAGAATCAAGCATCAAATGAGTGTTTGAACTTTTTAGCTTCCTTCCCAGCCCAAAGTTCTCTGGTTTTAGGTTATGACAGCTTCTTTGCTATGGTGGACAGACTGAGTGCTTCTGGCTGTTAAGATCCTTTTTCTTCCTTTGCTGAAAGCATCCGAGCCCAGGGCACAGAGCTTTCTGATGCGGGGGTGTGAGCAGAGACAGTGAAATCTGTGCTTCCTGTGGGGCCTGAGCTCTGACCCTGCTGGGTGGGGCAGGAGGATGGTGAAGAAGCCAGCAGGTCCTGGACCCCTGATCTCCCAGGGCCCAGCAGCTTGGGAACATGGTTACTGACTGAAGATGATATGGCCTAGTCCACCTCAGAATTTTTAAAACCACAGAACCCATTCAACCATGAAATATTACTTGGACCTTAATACACACCCACTACTTACTGAAGGTGTCTGTCTTGGGGGTTCATGGGACCCTGGGAGCCCTAAAGCCAGTCTTTCCCACAACCTTCTCTAAAGCCTGTTTCATGGTGGCACTTGACACACTTCTGAAGATGTTTTTTAAAAAATCAATCTTACTCATTTTTTCACACAATGATTTATATACAGTCAATGTAACTGTACATTTGATGAGTATTAGCAAATTTATAGCATATACTCACCAGCAGTTAAGAGACGGTATCCCCGTTTCTCCAAAGAGTCCCTTGTGCCGCGCTTGTCTGGCTTCCGTAGCCCTAACCCCAGGGGGTAACTGCTAGGCGCTCTGTCACTATGGGGTAGATTTGGAAAACATGCTTTTGAAATACACTGATTGGGCCCCGGGGTCAGCACACTATAGCCATGGGCCAAATCTGACCTTGTTTTTCTAAATAAAGTTTTATTGGAGCACATCCACTCCCCTCATCGTGTATCTGCTGTAGCTGCTTTTGCAGTTCAACTGCACAGGGGAGTGGTTGCAGCAGAGACTCTGTGGCCTGAGAAGCCTGATGCATTTACTGTCAGGCCCTTTACAGAGAGGCCGCTGGCCCCTGCCCTGGCCCATCTCCCTTATTTTACTAGGGAACAAGGCATCTCTCCTTTTACCCATTCTCTCCTCCGGTGAGGAGGTGCCGTGGAAGTGAGGGGCCATTCCCTTCGCCTCACCATCGGCCTGGTCCCTCAGCACCGAAACAGCCCCTCACCTGTGCTGCCCTGTCCTGCTCACAGTGTCTTTCCCACAGTGTTCTCACAGTATGGGCCTCTGTACTTGATTGTGTTGGTTTTTTTCTCATAGTGGTACAAGAAGCCAGATTACAACCTGTTCACTCCATATGTTCAGCATCGTCAGAGAAACCCAAACCAGCCATTTTACATTCTTCATCCTAAATTCATATGGGAGCTTTGGGACATTATCCAGGAGAACACCAAGGAGAAGATCCAGCCCAACCCACCGTCTTCTGGCTTCATCGGTAGGTGTGTATGGAAACTTGGAGTGATGGGGCTGGCAGGGGTGGGCTTACTATGTAACAAATACAAAGTCGTGTCCTGTAATACAAGCAATTAACAGGCGGTTTTAGAGGAAGAACAGATTAACTGAAGAAAGTAGGAACACTGTTCCAGTTAGCTTTTAGTGCATAATGAACTACCCCAAAATTTTGAATTAGAAAGCAAGAGCTGTTTTATTTTCTCTCATGACTTTATGGGTCAGAACAGACCTGGCTGGGTGACTCTCTGGGTCCACAGGCATTGATGGGAGTCCCTGGGTGATCTCAGCTGCTTTCCGGATGGCTGTGCTCCCGTGGCTGTCCTGCTGGCAGGACTGACTGGTAGGCCAGGCCAGGGGGATTGTTGACCATGCGGCTGCATGTGCTCTTTTGCGTGGCGGTCTCATGGTAACTGGACTTACTAAATGGAAGCTTGGAACTCCCAGCAAGTGTCCCAAAAGACAGGAAACAGGAGCCAGTTTTTTAAGGCTGAGGCCTGGAGCCTTGCACAGGGTCACTTGGGCTGTGTTCTGTGGGTCAGAACCACTGAGGGCACTGGGTTCCAGGGGAGGGTATACAGGCCCCACCTCAGCCATCTTCACCTCACCTAGTCCCCATTCACATTGCTTATGCCATTCCAGACGGGGGAGCTGAATCATGAAATAGGGCATTGCTGCAAGAAGGTCCAGGCTTGGATGAGACTAATTCTGGGTCTTTGTATAGCTCTCACCACCACAATCTACCAGCTCTAAGCTAAAAATGGATTTTATGTAACAGAATCGTCAGTCTGGGCTTATTATATATTTTTGCACCAGGCTTTGGTCCTCGAAGTTCATGGTCTTACCCCATTTATTTATCTTTGTTTTGGCTATCACCCCATTATTTATGTGATTTTGTCCAAGTAGGGTAATATTAAGGAGTATCTTAGATCCCCTTGGGAGTGTAAAAGTTGTAGTAGAACCAAAGTCCACATACACACAAAAAGTAATGCTCTCCACTCTAATTTCAATGAATTTTCAACCATGCACCTTAAATCATCTGTGCAGTGGATTCCTATTGATAAAGAAAAGATTTTGTGGAGATAACACATCCTCCTGTATGGATACAGGCACATGGACATCTGAACTGACACCCACAGGTTGTGGAGGTTTATGGTACTGTAATGTGAAATATTTTACGTAGAACTCAACAAAGTTTACAGTATGTGCATATTATTTTCCTCTATCATAAGTTACCCTGCTTTTAAAGTCATACCTCCGACATTTTATTTCCAAATCACTCTTGATATCCTAAGTTCTTTATGTTCTGTGCAGTTTTGTGGGATCCTGTTTATTTAGGAAACAAAGTATATTACGGTTTGTCAGCGAAGGGTAAGCAGGGTGGAATAATGCTTAGACAGCATTTTAGAAAGCATAAAGTCTTTTTCATACTGTTGCCTTCTTATGAATTCATGTGGCTAATATTTGATTAGAGCTAAAGTTTCGGAGCACAGTGGGGGCTATCATATGTTCACATGATCAATGAATAGTTTGAGAGGTTCAACTTAGGTAGTCATAGCTGGAGAAAAACATTTTCCTGTGTGTTCTTGTTGAAATAAATCACGCCATGTATGTATGGCCAGCTTGCTTTCATAGCTGGTTACCAAGAATTTGGAGTCTGCAGAAGCTGATGCCTGCCCGTGAGGCCTCTTGTGCATGAGGAAGGGGGATGGCAGTCTGACATCACTGCAGGAGTGCAGGTTGTGGGGGTGGGTTGAGTGTGAGCTCTTCTCTGCCGTTTATTAGCTTTCTAACCATGGTCACTTAATCCTCTGAGCCTGAGTATGCTCATCTGAGAACAGGAATAATAATAAAACATTTCTAAAGACAAATTAATTCAATTTGCAGTTGTTATTTCCTAGCACTGACCTGTCTGGTATGGTGGCCATTAGCCATGTGTGACTATTTAAATTTGAATTAATTAGGATTAAACAAGAAGAAAACTTCACTTCATCAATCACATTAAGCCTCATTTCAAGTTCTCAGTAGCCACATGCTGAATTGGGCAGGGCAGAGAGAATCTCCATCATCACAGAATATTGTGGACAGTGCGAAGTTTTGCTAACACAAGAGTGAAAGAGCAAGGTGATAAGGACTCAGTCACTGCTGGGCAGGCTGTGCTGAGGTGGGGAGGGGGCACGCAGATGTGATAGAAGGTGTGGCTGATGAGGTCATACTCACTGCTCTGGCGGGGTGGGAGATAGAGCCTGGGCAAGCTGTCCCAGCAGAGCACCGCCATGCACTGAATGCCCCACTGATATTGCTGCCATCTTTACACCCCTTCATTGATCTTGCTCAGAAATGTGCTGAGAGCCAGAGTCTGCTTTATTAATACCTGATGTTCTTAAATAGTAGTAAAATGAAGTCACCCACATCTCAATCTCTCTGCTGTAAGAGTTTTTAAAAATCAATGTGTGTTATTTTCTGTTAGCAAAGTATTTTCCAAATACCCTTTGTGTTCTAAGGTAATGTTTAGGAACTATTGGCATATTGTCTTACCACCTCCACATGACCACGCCTGTCTGTTACTGAACCAAGAAGCCCTTGTGCAGCTGCTAAGCAGGTAAAATGTCTCAGTGTGCACATTTCAAGGCTCTGCCCAGGCATCGGGCCTGAGGGACATTCCCGTCAGAGAAGAGCACCACCGAGGCAGCTTCCCTGATGTCCTTTCCAGCCAGGGGCTCCACGGAGGCCAAGCAGGCTGAATCCCTCCTTTCTATTGACGTGCCTATCCATATGTGAAAAATAGTCTTAATTATTTATGTTTCTAAACCCACTGCACACATTTTCCTTCCTTATGTGTGTTCATAAATCTGCACATGTAAAATAGAGGGACTCCATAAGTTGACCCTTGAACACAAAAGACATTTCTGCATGTGGAAATTTAGCCGATGGCAGTTAGAGTCCCAGGGGAACACACCTGCACCCCTTAAACAGAGTCCTGTTTGTGGGGTCTGAATTCCTCATGTAAGAGGAAGGCAGTAGAGATGGAAGGGAAAGGTCATCTACCAAGTGGACATGAATTAACACCCAGGCACGAGGCTGGGCCCCAGGGGTATGCTGGGGAGGAAGCCAGGCGAAGGTCTTGCCCGCCTGGAACTTGCAGTGCAGCAGGTGACAGACTAACAGCTGTGTGTTCTCTAGGTCAAATACAGTTACAAACTGGTCAGTGCAATGAAGGAAAAGAACAGGATGCAGGGGGACTGGGAAGCATCTGCCTTTCCTGTCACTGTGATCCTACTCTTAAGCCCGGCACATGGTAGGTACAGAAAGTAATTATTTGGAGAATGAATGAATGTCCTAAGAGCTCAGTGTTTCTCAGAGTTTAGCAGGCACCCAGAGGGCTTGTGCATTAGTTATCTACTTCTGCAGAGCAAATCACCCAAAGCTTAGATACTGAGAAGAACAGTGAGCACCTGTTACCTTGCAGTTCCTGTGGGTCGGTGATCTGGGAGCAGCTTGACTTGGTGCCTTTCACGAGGCTGCAGCCAAGCTGTCAGGCTTGGGATGGCTGACCTGCTTTGAAGACCCACTTGTAGGTTGGCTGTTGCCTCGGTTCCTCACTGTGTGTGCCTCTCCACAGGGCTGCTCGGGTGTCCTCACAGCGTGGCGTCCCCAAGCAAGGGATCCGAGAGAGAGCGAGGAGGAGGCCACAGTACTTTTCATGGTGTTGTAAACTGTCAAACTGGCTGCAGTCCATCTGTTAACACAACTCAGCCCCTTGCTGTGGGACAGAACTACACAAAGACCTGAATATAGTGGGGTAGGGATCATGGGGGCCGTGCTGGAGGCTGACTACCATAGCTTTCTAAAGCACAGGCCCCCCCCGAGTTCTGAGTCAGCGGAGGTGGTGCAAACGTGCATTTCTAACAGGCTTTCAGATGATGCTGATGCTATGGGAGATTACACTGTGTAGGCCACTCTTCAGTTTTTTAGTATCTTGAAAGTGGCGTAAACTTTAGAAATCTGCAGGTTCAGATATGCCCTCAAGCTGATAGGCATTTTGCTTGTAGGAGAACTCAGGATTCTACAAATACGTTACCTTTTTTGTTTCTTTGGAGACATAGCTGTAAAATTTACTCCCATCATTACTAATGGACTCATTTTATGTCCTGAAAACATACGGTGAAATGAAATACATAATAGTGGACTGTAAATGTACCTCTTAAAAGAAGATTTTGTTTGTATGGTTAGTTAGTTCTATCATCTTGGGACCCAGATTCTTGGATATACTGATTAGTGAGTTAAAGTTTGGGAACCAATAGGCAAGGCCTCAACTCTCACTGATTTCTGTGGTATTTGGGCACATGATTCAGCCAACATCTTAAGTTCAAGAAGCATAACATCTTTTTGCACCTGCGTTAGCAGCCCCTGGCCTAGCACCAGCCCAATCGCGGGATGGGAGCTGGCGGGGGAGGTGTGCACGCTGCTGGGGAAAGGGAAGTAATAAATACAGTAGTCCCCTCTCACTTTGTGGGGTATGTTCCAGCACCCCGGTGGATGCCTGAAACCTCAGATAGTACCCAGCCCAATATGGTTGACCTTTAAACACATGGGAGTTGGAGTGTTGACCCCCCACACAGTCAAAATTTCATGTATAATATTGGCTTCCCATAAACATAGCTACTAACAGTTTACTATGGATTTTATGGTAGTAAATGATAAAATAGACTCATATCTACATATATTTTGTGTGTTTGTGGCACTTTTACCTTTCTCTTAATTTTTTTGATATTTCTAAGCTACCCAGTTCACATGTTTGAAGGAATTTCAAACTATCTCAAATCTTCAAAATTATTATTATTATTATTATTATTATTATTATTATTTTGGGGGGAGGGCATCTCTCATATTTATTGATCAAATAGTTGTTAACAACAATAAAATTCTGTATAGGGGATTCAATGCACAATCATTAATCAACCCCAAGTCTAATTCTCAACAGTCTCTAATCTTCTGAAGCATAATGAACAAGTTCTTACATGGTGAACAAGTTCTTACATAGTGAATAAGTTCTTACATGGTGAACAGTGTAAGGGCAGTCATATCACAGAAACTTTCGGTTTTGATCACACATCATGAACTATAAACAATCAAGTCAGACGTGATTATTCGTTTGATTTTTATACTTGATTTATATGTGAATCAATGTTTTGTTGCCCTTGTCTAGCTTGGATTAATACTTAGTCCAAAATTATTTTTGAACTGTCTCAATTCTCCAAAAAATGTTCCAATATATTTATTGAAAAAATCAAGCTAAGTGTATCCACACAGCTCAAACCCTGTTGTTCAAGGGTCAACTGTATGGACTGTTTTTTCCTAGACATGCATTCCTATTATAAAGTTTAACTCATAAATTAGGCACAGTAAGAGATTAACAACAATAACTAATAAGTTAGAACAATTATTATGATAAAACAATTATAACAATTATAACAAAGTTATATGAATGTGGTCTCTTTCTCCCAAAACACCTTACTGTGCTGCACTGCCCTTCCCACGGCCATGTGAGGCCATAAAATGAATGCTCGTCCTGAGGGAATTGCGGTGAAGGACGCAGGCATCATGACATAGGCTGGGCAGGTGCTGAACTTCTGACCACCAGTCAGCAGGAGAATCAGCTGCTTCGGACTGCAGTTGACTCTGGGTAACTGAAACCATGAAAAGCAAAGTCTTGGACAATGGGAGACTACCCTATCAAAGGGAGGAAGAATCCAGAAGCATTTTCTGCTCTGTGCCCCATTCTGAATGTTCTTGGTTAAAGCAGAGCAGGTTGGGATTCTTTCCGCATCAGCTTTGTCTTTGGTCACAATGCCCGAGTTGCAGAGCTGTGCTTCCTCCTGGGGTCTGTGGGGTTTGTATATTATCAGTTCTTACAGAGTTGTCTTTTGGGTAGGATGTCCTAGTAAAATCAGATTTGAACACATTCTTTGTTTGCAACTAGTAAATTATTCTTGTTCTGTCTGCGAATAGTAAGACTGCTTTTCCTGCTTACAGACAAAGAGTGTTAAGTTGTAGGGTTTGAGGAACACAGTGACCTGGCATTAAAAGGAACTCTTCACTGAAACTCATTTCTCACTGGAAAAACATTTCAGAAGTTTGTAATTCACATACATAAAGAATTATCAAAGCTAACAATTTATTATGCTTTCTTTATAATAAAGCTGAACTAGAGAATGTATGTGAACAAATTATATTGACAATATAAGTACATTTTAATATTAAGTGAATTAAACTATGCTTTCATTGCAAGCTTACTTTAATTATTGAGATATTTATTAAAGTTCTAATACTAAGATTTATAATAGTCTTCTCATATTTGTAAATGAGTACTTTTAAAATCACTTTTTCTACTTTTTAAAATATTATTACCAAACAACTGTACCAAAAAAGATATTTTGAAGAAGCATTAAAAAGAGATGAGTATTTACTGCAGTTAAACATGAAACCTAATTCAAAGTTGCACAGTGATTACTGATAATTATTTATCAATACATTTTAATATAACTTTGCAAATATATATTGACATTTGGTAAAAAGGTCATTATGTGAAAATTAGTGAAAACTTGACTAACTTCTTAAGAAATATCATTTTATTAGCATGTAAGTCTAAGGAGATTTAGGGATTTTACTCATCCTGACATAGATATTGGTCCAAAGTTTTCACCAAACCTTACAGAAGAGAATGACTTTCTTGCTTTATAAAATTTTTCTTTGCAACTTTTTTTAAAAATTATTTTTATTTTTTTGAAGAACATTATGTTTACTAGGCTCTCCCCTACCCCAAGTCCCCCCCACAAACCCCATTACAGTCACTGTCCATCACCATAGTAAGATGTTGTAGAATCACTACTTGTCTTCTCTGTGTTGCAAAGCTTTGCAACTTTTTGAGGATTCTTCTTTATAAAACTTTTAAAAGGGAAAAATAACATTAAAACGAAATATTTAGACATTGCTTAAAACACCAAGCCACACCACATCCCCATACTGCCATCTGATTTTATTGTCATCTAATCCTCCCAAATCTTGGCCACATCTGCACGTACTTATTCTTCACATTGTTATAATGAATGAGCTCCCATCAGCACATAGCACCACAGTGGACACACGATAAATGTTTTCTGGATAACTGAAGGGACAAACAAGTGTTTGGGAAATTGTGATTTGTGTCACCTTGAAAACTGTCACCCTTGATTCAGCTGGTCTCCCTGTAAAAGAATACCTGCCTCCTGCCGTATCACTTCACATGTCCCGTGTGGTTAAGAGCTTGGGCTTGACAGAGACCAGGATCCAATCCTGGTCCCACCAGGCAACTAAATACGTGATCTTGAGCAAGGTACATAATGTCTCCAAATCTCAGTGCTTTCAACTAGAAAATACAGGTATTTATAGCTCTATCTTCTAAGCGTGTGTCTAGCACAATAGCTAATATTTACTGCTTACTATTATTGTGATGTAGCTCATCTAAAACATTATGCTTGGTCAAACAAGACTGTATTCCTAAATATAAAAAGATCATTCTTTCATTAAGATACATATAATCTAGATGAAAATAGACTTTTGTTTTCTTTGGTATTAGAGACTGTATCATTACTTCAATGCATATAATCATGATTTATGCCTTTCCCTAGCTGTTGAGTATTTAGGTTATTTCAAATGATTTGATTTTATCAAACAATTATATTGATGAGTTCTTGCTACATCTACATCTAATACATACTATAGTTTATCCTAGTGTGAATATATACTTTCCTTTCCTTAATGAATTCCAAGGAGTATTAGTGCCAAGCAAAGGTTGTGTCATTCTGATAATTGTTGGTGTTGACATACTGCCTTTTCTTTCAATGTCTGATCTTACAGCTGCAGGAAGAGGCACACTAGCCTGTACACAGGAAGTGTATTGCATGTACCATCCTCTTCTCCCGAGAGGCAGTTAAGGGATTCTTACACCTCTTGGACTGCACATGTGTTTTTAAATTAAAAGGAAATAACATGGATCAAGGTAATTTAGATGATCCATAAGGGATTGTTTCTTTGGAACAACCTTTTAATCTTACTAGATTCCTTGCCTTCAACCCACAGGGGAGCTACTTGTCCACATATGAGTAGCATTTCTCTCCTTCATCCTTAGGTGGGTACTAGAGATTTACCTCATTACTTGGCACTGTGAAGTCATTTTGACTGTACCATAATCTGACTGAGGATGAGGAATGATTTAGTTGGAATCCCATAGCTTCCATTTTGTTCCATTGAAGACAGGTATTTTTATAGAAGGTCAGTGAGCTCAGCTCAGGTCATAAAGCATGGCTGGATCGGTTTGTCCCCTGCATGCAGAATGGCATCAGCCAAGCCAGGAGGCGTGCTTCACCACCCCAGCTTATAGGCTGAGCACATCAGGCAGAAAAGCCTGGAAGCCTGAGTCCCCACAGCAGCATAGAGATGAGACTCACTCCTAATCTCCAACTGCAGTATGTTTATTGTAGAAACACCAACACCTCCCCCAACCTTTTTAAAAGGCAGCCATTACTGATTATAAGTAATATTTATGGGATTCACAGATGCAAACACCATAATTTCAGGCTATTTAATATATGCACAAGAATAATACGCTTAAAAAACAAGCCATAACTTCTTTTCTTTTCCATTTTATATTGCTTTTAGAGTTCTGATTTTCCAATACACCATCCAAACTCAGATGGTTAACAGAAAATAATAGCCCATTAACACAAAACAATAAGCCACTTACCATCCATTTTTATGATTGATTACATAATGTACATCACAAGTATGTTAAGTAGGAACAACTTCTTGCATTTCCCTGTAAATGATGAATTTTGAATGTGTGTTACCATCAAATAATACAATATAAGTGAGCTTAAAAATTTGCCTTCAAGTATTATTCTTGTTTTACATGATTTTATTTAATATGGTAGATGCTTCTTGAATTATTATTTTATTACATCAAGTTCAAATTTCCAAACCACCTTTTAATTACAGATACTTTCTGGAAATATCACTATCAAGGAGAAAATACTATCCTTCCTAATGATTTGGGGTATTATTTTAAATATTTTGCCAGGTGAAAAGATAATTTTAGTGTAATCACAACTAAGTAAAGACTAACTGATTGAACTATGCTAGATTCTGAAAACACATCAAATGCATCTATACATGCAAAGTGGAGTTTTAGAGGAGAAACCTCATTCATCCAAAATTTGATAATCTAAACATGGGTTATGGTTTGCTTTTTATTCAGGTTTTAGAACAAGTAAGTATATATAACTACTTGTTATGCTTAAGTCATATAATGTGACATTTTATTAATGCCAGTGAAATTCTTTTTAATTGGTTTGATAATTATATTGCATTAAATAGTATTTAGGAACATGCAGTCTGGCAGATGAATACTTCAAGCAGTAATTACCTGGAAAAAATTGTACCTTTTTTTCTTCAAATGAGTCCCTAATAGTGATTCATTTATTAAAACTGGCCCAAGGAACTTAATATTAATTGAATTATGCTTAAAAATTTTTTTAAGCTGGCCACTTTCATTTGGCTTAGAAAAATACATTAAAAAGTTTCTTAACGTTGGTCTGCCCATCTAGAAGTGTGGCTCCATGTTGAAAGCAGTAGTTTTTTGAGGTATAATTGACATGATATATTGTGTTCAGGTGTACAACATAATTTAATATCTTAAACATTATGAAATGATCACCATAGAAAGCCTACTTTAGTATCTGTCATCATACACAGTTACAGAACATTTTTTGTGTGATGAGAACATCTAAGAAACACACTCAGCAATTTTCAGATAAGCAGTAAGTATTCTAAACTATACTTACCATGCCATACATTACATCCCCATGACTGACTTATTTTTAACTGGAAGCTCATATGTTTTGACCTCCTTCACCCATTTTGCCCACCTCCTGCCTCTACCTATGGCAGCCACCAAACTGTTCTCTGTGTCTATAAGGTTTTTGCCTGTTTTGTTTTTTTAGATTCTATATATAAGTAAAATCATACAGTGTTTGTCTTTGACTTATTTCACTGAGCATAATGCCCTCAAGACCCACCCATGTTGTCACAAAGGGTAAGATTTTGTTCTTTTTTATGGCTGACTATACTCCATTGTATATACATGGCACCTTTTCTTCATTTGTCTGTCAGTGGACACGTAGGCTTGTTGCCATGTCTTAGCTCTTGTAACTAGTGCTGCAGTGAGCATGGAGATGGAGATATCTTTTCAAGTTAGCATTTTTGTTTTCTTTGAATAAATATGCAAAAGTGGGATTCCTGGATCATATGATAGTTCTATTTTTATTTTGGGTGGGCACCTCCATGCTGTTTTCCATAGTGACTGCACTAATTTACATTCATTACTATCAATAGTGCACAAGGGTTCCCTTTCCTCCACATCCTCACCTACACATTATTTCTTGTCTTCTCAATAATAGTTGTTGTTCTAATGGGTGTGAGGTGATACCTCTCTGTGGTTTTGATTTGCAGTTCCCTGATAACTGGTATTGTTGAGTATCTTTCATGTGCCTGTGGGCCATCTGTGTATCTTTAGAAAAATGTCTATAGCTTCTGCCCATTTTTTTTTTGGTATCATCAATCTACAATTACATGAAGGACATTATGTTTACTAGGCTCCCCCCTTCACCAAGTCCCCCCCACATCCCCGTTCACAGTCACTGTCCATCAACATAGAAAGATGCTGTAAAATCACTACTTGTCACCAAGTTCACAGTCACTGTACTTCAACATAGTAAGATGCTGTAGAATCACTACTTGTCTTCTCTGTGTTGCACAGCCCTCCCCAACACTATACATGCTAATAGTAATGCCCCCTTTCTTTTCTTCCCACCTTTATCCCTCCCTTCCGACCCGTCCTCCCCAGTCGCTTTCCCTTTGGTAACTATTAGTCCATTCTTGGGTTCTGTGCTTCTGCTGCTGTTTTGTTCCTTCAGTTTTCGTTTGTTCTTATACTCCACATATGAGTGAGATCATTTGGTACTTGTCTTTCTCTGCCTGCCTTATTTCCCTGAGCATAATACCCTCTAGCTCCATCCATGTTGTTGTGAATGGTAGGATTTGTTTTTTTCTTATGGCTGAGTAATATTCCATTCTGTATATGTACCACATCTTCTTTATACAATCATCTACTGATGGACATTTAGGTTGCTTCCATATCTTGGCTATTGTAAATAGTGCAGTGATAAACATAGGGGTGCATCTCTCTTTTTCAAACTGGAGTGCGCATTCTTAGGGTAAATTCCTGGAAGTGGAATTCCTGGGTCAAATGGTATTTCTATTTTGAGCATTTTGAGGAACCTCCATACTGCTTTCCATAATAGTTGAAATAATTTACATTCCCACCAGCAGTGTAGGAGGGTTCCCCTTTCTCTACAACCTCACCAACATTTGTTGTTGTTTGTCTTTTGGATGGTAGCCATCCTTACTGGTGTGAGATGATATCTCATTGTGGTTTTAATTTGCATTTCTCTGATGACAAGCAATGTGGAGCATCTTTTCATGTGTCTGTTGGCCATCTGAATTTCTTCTTTAGAGAACTGTCTATTCAGCTCCTCTGCCCATTTTTTAATTGGATTATTTGCTCTTTGTTTGTTGAGGTGTGTGAACTCTTTATATATTTTGGATGTCAACCCTTTATCAGATCTGTCATTTTCGAATATATTCTCCCATACTGTAGGATACCTTTTTGTTCTATTGATGGTATCCTTTGCTGTACAGAAGCTTTTCAGCTTGATATAGTCCCATTTGTTCATTTTTGCATTTGTTTCCCTTGCCCAGGGAGATATGTTCAAGAAGAGGTCACTCATGTTTATGTCTAAGAGATTTTTGCCTATGTTTTTTTCTATGAGTTTTATGGTTACATGACTTACATTCAGGTCTTTGATCCATTTGGAGTTTACTTTTGTGTATGGAGTTAGACAGTGATTCAGTTTCATTCTCTTACATGTAGCTGTCCAGTTTTGCCAGCACCATCAGTTGAAGAGACTGTCATTTCCCTATTGTATGTCCATGGCTCCTTTATCGTATATTAATTGGCCATATATGTTTGGGTTAATGTCTGGAGTCTCTATTCTTTTCCACTGGTCTGTGGCTCTGTTCTTGTGCCAGTACCAAATTGCCTTGATTACTGTGGCTTTGTAGTAGAGCTTGAAGTTGGGGAGTGAGATTCCCCCCACTTTATTCTTCCACAGGATTGTGTTGGCTGTTTGGGGTCTTTGAAGATTCCATATGAATTTTTGAACTATTTGTTCCAGTTCATTGAAGAATGCTGTTGGTAATTTGATAGGGATTGCATCGAATCTGTATATTGCTTTGGGCAGGATGGCCATTTTGACAATATTAATTCTTCCTAGCCAAGAGCATGGGATGAGTTTCCATTTGTTAGTGACTTCTTTAATTTCTCTTAAGAGTGTCTTATAGTTTTCTGGATACAGGTCTTTCACTTCCTTGGTTAGGTTTATTCCTAGGTATTTTATTCTTTTTGATGCTATTGTGAATGGAATTGTCTTCCTAATTTCTCTTTCTATTAGTTTATTGTTAGTGTATAGGAAAGCCACAGATTTCTGTGTGTTAATTTTGTATCCTGCAACTTTGCTGAATTCTGATATTAGCTCTAGTAGTTTCAGAGTGGAGTCTTTAGGGTTTTTTATGTACAATATCATGTCATCTACAAATAGTGACAGTTTAACTTCTTCTTTACCAATCTGGATTCCTTGTATTTCTTTGTTTTGTCTAATTGCCATGGCTAGGACCTCCAGTGCTATGTTGAATAACAGTGGGGATAGTGGGCATCCCTGTCTTGTTCCCGATCTCAGAGGAAAAGCTTTCAGCTTCTCGCTGTTCAGTATGATGTTGGCTGTGGGTTTATCATATATGGCCTTTATTATGTTGAGGTACTTGCCCTCTATACCCATTTTGTTGAGAGTTTTTACCATGAATGGATGTTGAATTTTATCCAGTGCTTGTTCAGCATCTATGGAGATGATCATCTGGTTTTTGTCTTTCTTTTTGTTGATGTGGTGGATGATCTTGATGGATTTTCAAATGTTGTACCATCCTTGCATCCCTGGGATGAATCCCACTTGGTCATGGTGTACGATCCTTTTGATGTATTTTTGAATTCGGTTTGCTAATATTTTGTTGAGTATTTTTGCATCTACGTTCATCAGGGATATTGATCTGTAGTTTTCTCTTTTGGTGGGGTATTTGCCTGGTTTTGGTATTATGGTAATGTTGTCTTCATAGAATGACTTTTGCAGTATTCCTTTCTCTTCTATTTTTTGGAAAACTTTAAGGAGAATGGGTATTATATCTTCCCTGTATGTCTGATAAAATTCCGAGGTAAATCCATCTGGCCCGGGGGTTTTGTTCTTTGGTAGTTTTTTGATTACCGCTTCAATTTCGTTGCTGGTAATTGGTCTGTTTAGATTTTCTGTTTCTTTCTGGGTCAGTCTTGGAAGGTTGTATTTTTCTAGGAAGTTGTCCATTTCTCCTAGGTTTCCCAGCTTGTTAGGATATAGGTTTTCATAGTACTCTCTAATAATTATTTGTATATCTGTGGAGTCCGTCGTGATTTTTCCTTTCTTGTTTCTGATTCTGTTGATTTGTGTTGACTCTCTTTTCCTCTTAATAAGTCTGGCTAGAGGCTTATCTATTTTGTTTATTTTCTCAAAGAACCAGCTCTTGGTTTCATTGATTTTTTCTATTATTTTATTCTTCTCAAATTTATTTCTTCTCTGATCTTTATTATGTCCCTCCGTGTGCTGACCTTAGGCCTCATTTGTTCCTCTTTTTCCAATTTCAATAATTGTGACATTAGACCATGCATTTGGGATTGTTCTTCCTTCTTTAAATATGCCTGGATTGCTATATACTTTCATCTTAAGACTGCTTTTGCTCCGTCCCACAGTAGTTGGGGCTTTGTGTTGTTGTTGTCGTTTGTTTCCATATATTGCTGTGTCTCCATTTTGATTTGGTCATTGATCCATTGATTATTTAGGAGCGTGTTGTTAAGCCTCCATGTGTTTGTGAGCCTTTTTGCTTTCTTTGTACAATTTATTTCTAGTTTTATGCCTTTGTGCTCTGAAAAGTTGGTTGGTAGGATTTCAATCTTTTGGAATTTATTGAGGCTCTTTTTGTGGCCTAGTATGTGGTCTATTCTGGAGAATGTTCCATGTGCACTTGAGAAGAATGTGTATCCTGTACCTTTTGGATGTAGAGGTCTGTAGATGTCTATTAGGTCCATCTGTTCTAGTGTGTTGTTCAGTGCCTGTGTGTCCTTACTTATGTTCTGTCTGGTGGATCTGTCCTTTAGAGTAAGTGGTGTGTTGAAGTCTCCCAGAATGAATGCATTGCAGTCTATTTCCTCCTTTAGTTCTGTTAGTATTTGTTTCACATATACTGGTGCTCCTGTATCGGATGCATATATATCTATAATGGTTATATCCTCTTGTTGGACTGAGCCCTTTATCATTATGTAATGTCCCTCTTTATCTCTTGTTACTTTCTTTATTTTGAAGTCTGTTTTGTCTGATACTAGAATTGCAACACCTGCTTTTTTCTCTCTGTTGTTTGCATGAAATACCTTTTTCCATCCCTTGACTTCAAGTCTGTGCATGTCTTTGGGTTTGAGGTGAGTCTCTTGTAAGCAGCATATGGATGGATCTTGCTTTTTTATCCATTCTATTACTCTGTGTCTTTTGATTAGTGCATTCAGTCCATTTACATTTAGGGTGATTATTGAAAGATATGTACTTATTGCCATTGCAGGCTTTAATTTTGTGGTTATCAAAGGTTCAGGGTTAGCTTCTTTACTATCTTACTGTCTAATTTAACTCACTTATTGAGCTATTATAAACATGGTCTGATGATTCTTTATTTCTGTTCTTTCTTATTCCTCCTCCTCCTTTCTTCAAACGTTGGGTGTTTTGTTCTGTGCTCTTTTTAGGAGTGCTCCCATCTAGAGCAGTCCCTGTAAGATGCCCTGTAGAGGTGGTTTGTGGGAGGCAAATTCCCTCAACTTTTGCTTGTCTGGGAATTGTTTAATCCCTCCTTCATATTTAAATGATAGTCATGCTGGATACAGTAGACTTGGTTCAAGGCCCTTCTGTTTCATTGCATTAAGTGTATCATGCCATTCTCTTCTGGCCTGTAGGGTTTCTGTTGAGAAGTCTGATGATAGCCTAATGGGTTTTCCTTTGTAGGTGACCTTTTTTTTCTCTCTGGCTGCCTTAATACTTTGTCCTTGTCTTTCATCTTTTCCATTTTAATTATTATGTGTCTTGGTTGTTGCCCTCCTTGGATCCCTTGTCATGGGAGTTCTGTGTACCTCTGTGGTCTGAGAGGCCATTTCCTCCCCTAGTTTGGGGAAGTTTTCAGCAATTATTTCTTCAAAGATACTTTCTATCCCTTTTTCTCTCTCTCTTCTTCTTCTGGTACCCCTATAATGCAGATATTGTTCCGTTTTGATTGGTCACTCAGCTCTCTTAGAATTCTGTCATTCCTAGAGATCCTTTTATCTCTCTCTGCATCAGCTTCTCTGCATTCCTGTTTTCTGTTTTTTAGTCCATTAATGGTCTCTTGCATCTTGTCCATTCTGTTTTGAAGTCCTTCCAGAGCTTGTTTTACTTCTGTATTCTCCTTCCTTAGTTCTAGCATATTTCTCTGCAAGTCCATCAGCATGGTTATGACTTTTGTTTAGAACTCTTTTTCAGGAAGACTGGTTAGATCTATCTCCCCAGTTTCCTTCTCAGGGGAAGATGTAGCAGATGTTGAAGCTATCTGGGTTAATCTTGTCTGGATCAAATTTTTTTGCCATTTCATGTTGATAGGTGCAGTGGAGTGCTATTGACGCATCTATCAGCTTTCCTCTTGGCTCCTAGCCTTTCTTTACTGGGACAATGGCGACCCCTAGTGGCTTGTGTTGGCCAATTGCGTGTAGACTGGGTCTTTGTATCTTGCCCGGCTGGTCTGGAGGAAGCTCCCTTGCTGAGGGCGTGGCCAGCCTCAGGCTGCTTCTCTGCTTTGGCAGGGCCCTGGAGGGGTAATGGATGGGCGGCTGTTTGGCTGTTTACCTCCATGAGGGGTCTCAGAGCTGTTGCCCAGGGGGTTAGTGTGCCCAGATTTCCCTGGAATTTCCAGCTGCTGGACTGTGACCTGGGATGTTTCCGTCCAGCTGTGGTGTCCCTGTCCCTTTAAGACTTTCAAAAAGCACTCGCTTTTCTTTGTCACAGAGGCATCGGCTTCAGCACCTGCTAAGAGGTGTTGCTCTTCTGTTTCCCTAGTTTCCAGTCTTCCACGCATGTACTGTGTCTGCACTCTGGTGCAGAGGGCTGGGGCTGGGTGTTTAGCAGTCCTGGGCTCCCTCTCCCTCCCCGCTCCGACTCCTCTCCTCCTGCCGGGAGCTGGCGTGAGGGGCGCTCGGGTCCCGCTGGGCCAGGGTTTGTATCTTATCCCCTTCACCAGGCGCTGGGTTCTCGCGGGTGTGGATGTGGTCTGTCTGTTGTCCTGTGTCTTCTGGTCTCTCTTTTAGGATTAGTTGTATTTGTTGTATTTTCAAAAATATATATGTTTTTGGGAGGAGATTCCCACTGTCCTACTCATGCCGCCATCTTGGCTCTGGAAATTCTTCTGCCCATTTTTTTAATCAGATTGTTTAGTAGGGGGTTTTGCTATTAAGATGTAGGAGTCCTTGTATATTTTAGATATTAGCCCCTTAGGAGATAATATGATTTGAAAATATTTGCTGCTGATAAGTAGGTTGCCTTTCACTCTGTTGATGGTGTCTTTTGCTGTACAGAGCTTTTTAGTTTGATGAAGTCCCACTTGTTTCTTTTTACTTTTGTTGCTTTTGCTTCCGGCATGAAATCCAAAAAATCATTGCCACACTGATGCCAAGGAGCTTACCACCTGTTTTCTTTTAGGAGTTTCAGTTTTGTGCCTTATATTTAAGTCTTCAATCTATTTTGAATTAGTTTTTATGTATGGTATAAGATAATGGTCCAATTTCATTCTTTTTCATGTAGCTGTCCAACTTTCCCAACACCGTTTATTGAGAGCTTTTCTTTCCCCATTGTATATTCTTGGCTCTTTCATTGTAAGTTAGTTAACCACATGTGTATGGAATTATTTCCAGACTGTCTATATCCCACTGATTTATGTGTCTATATTTGTGCCAGTATCATACTGTTTTGATTGCTGTAGCTTTGTAGTATAGCTTGAAATCAGGGAGTGTGATGCCTCCAGCTTGTTCTTCTTCAAGATTGCTTTGGCTTTTGGGGGTCTTTGTGGTCCCATACAATTTTTAGATTTATTCATTCTATTTCTGTGAAAAAAATGCCATTGGAGTTTTGATAGGGATTGCATTGAACCTGTAGACTCTTTTGGATAGTATGGACATTTTAGCAAGACTAATTTTTCCAATCCATAAGCACATCATATCTTTCCATTTATTTGTATCTTGTTCAGTTTTTTTCTTCTAAGTCTTACAGTTTTTAGTGTACAGGTCTTTTGCCTCCCTAGTTAAATTTATTCTGATGTGTTTTATTCTTTATTTTTCATATTCATAATTATACATGGGGTTATTTTATTAATTTCTCTTTCTGATAGTTCATTACTGGCATATAGTTATTCAATAGATTTCTGTATATTGATTTTGTATCCTGTGACTTTACTGAATTCATTTATATTAGTTCTAACAGGTTTTTTTGATGAAGTCTTTAGAGTTTTCTATATATTACATCATGTTATTTGTAAATATTTATAGGTTTACTTCTTTCTTAGCAATTTGGGTGCCTTTTCTTTCTTTTTCTTGACTAATTACTATAGCTGGGACTTCTACTACTATGTTGAATAAAAATGGTGAGAGTAGGGATCCTTGTCTTGTTCCTGATCTTAGAGGAAAAGCTTTTAGCTTTTCACATACTTTGAGTATGATGTCTCCTGGGTTTGTCATATATGGTCTTTATTATGTTGAGGTATATACCCTCTCTACCCACTTTTTGAAAAATTTAATCGTGAATATATGTTGAAATTTGTGGAATGCTCTTTACTACATCTATTGACATGATCATATGATTTTTATCCTTCATTTTGTGAGTGTGGTATGTCACATTGATTGATATGTGGATATTGAACTGTCCTTACATCCCTAGCATAAATTCTACTTGATCATGGTGTATGATCCTCTTACTATGTTGGTGAATTCACTGAGTTAGTGCATTGGTGATCCTTTTAATATTTTCTTGGGTACTTTTGCATCTGTGCTTATCAGGGATATTGGCCTATCATTTTCTTTTCTTGTGATATCCTTGTGTGGTTTGGGTATCAGGGTAATGCTGGCCTTGTAAAATGAATCTGGAAGTTTCCCTCCTCTTCTATTTCTTTGGAAGAGTTTAACAAGGTCTTTGAATGTTTGGTTAAAGCAAAATCTTACTAGTGATGAAAGAAGTTATATTTTGGTAGTCTGTAAACAAACTTATTTAACATAAACGTTCTTAAGTGATTTTCAAAAAATTCTTTACTGAATGGTATAGTATTATGTGATTTATATTCTTATTTCTTAGGTACTCTTGAGCTGTCTGAAGAGAGGAAATGAAAAAATAATAACGTTTTTAGCATAACCAGATGTGAATTACCCATGCCAGACTGACATGGGGAAATGATTATGAAGTAACATACTTTGAATTTATATATATATATATTGTGTGTGTGTGTGTGTGTGTTTATATATATATATATATAGTATTTCTGCAGAAAGGGTGTAACAGCAGGCCTGACTGCTGATTGTTAGGCAGGCCTGCATACAAATTTGACCTTTGGCTGGCATCCAGAAACTTGGATTTGGTGAGGTTTCTCAACCCCTTTAACTTTTAAGAGTGGTTCATCTGTGCCTAGGATTTTGGTGTAAGAAATATGGTTTGTGCTAAACACCTGCTTTCCCTCTGGGAGTCTGGAATTTTGGTTCATGCAGGCAGACACTGTCTGCATGACAGCTGCCAGTAAAAACCTTGGGCCTGAGTGTCTGTAAAGCTTTCCTGACTGGCAGCCCTTTCACAAGTGTTGCTCACAACACACTCAGCCAACCCTGTGTGACTCCACTAGGAGAGTACTGTGGACGCTTGCCCTTGGCTCCCCTGGATGTTGGCCCCTGTGCCTCTTCCTTTGGCTGAGTTTGCTCTAATAAGTCATAGCGGAGTTTGACTATATGCTGGGTCCTGTGGGTCTTCCTAATGAATCACCAAACCTGGAAGTGATGTGGGAACTCAACATGGCACCTTATTTGCAGTAGTCCAGAGGACATCTGACGACCCATGTTGTTGGTATTTATTATGTCACTCATAGGCAAGAAGGCTCAGCATCACAGCACTTCAGAGGAGATGCTGGTGGTAGGGCTTATTTTTCGCAGTACAGTATTTAAGACACTTTCTTCAAGTCATCCTAAGAATTACAGGTTATAGGCTTACCACCTGTTTTTAAATTTAAACTTTCTTTAGGTTAATTTACTTACTCTTTTATTAAAAGGAACTTTCTCTAAATCTCCAGTGATGAGCACTGTGCCCAGTTTAATGATGTTGGACTGAATTGAAGGGGCCTCCGACAGTCCTTGAAGTCTCTGGTCTTTCCCAATCTCATCCCAGCCCTGCCTCCCTGCAGTGTCTACCCCACACCCTGTCCCCCAGCACACACTCAGAACTGTGCCAGAGCAGTAACTCCCTACACTGATGTCTACCTCGTGCCCTTTTTAAAAAACATGAAGAAACTTCATTTCCAGGATTTAGTCCATGAATACATACCATTAACTCTTAGGAATACTGATGTGTAGATTTAATCACATTTAATAATAATGATGTTTAGTATATGTGACAGGGTCTAAATCTAAACTCACATTTATGTGTAATGACAGCTTTAATAAAATAAAAAGCAGAGTATGCATATGCCAAGTGAATTCACCATGCTGTCTGAAAAATTTTTGAATAATAAAAAATATTCTCCACTGTTGTGGTACCATAAATCTGTATCTTTCTCATAAACTCAGCAAATCATAAATTAATTTTTCCTCTTCCCTTTGAAGATGCAGCCGTATATAACTGGCTGCCACTTAAACACTTAGATTCTGTTGTTACTTAAATCTAAGGGTACTCTAGGCCAAACCTCAAGATTACAGGAAGCCTCAAGTTCACAAAAAGAGATGGGAAACCATTTTTGCTAACTCTGTATCAGATAGGCAAAAAGCAGGAGGAATTAGGCAGATAACTCAGGATAAGAACTCGTATTTTCTTAACCTCTGTTGGCTTTCATTTTGTACTGTTATGAACTAACTGTCAAGTTTCTGTATTTCTAAAGTTGTAGAAATTATTTCAAAATATAAACTATATGTGACAGTGCTAAAACATACCTATTATAGTGAAACCATAACTTTTGCCTAGACAAAATCTACACTGCATATTTAAAGTTAATAATTATTCAGCATTTTCTCTGGAATAAATTTCTCTGGAAAACTTCCTAGAAAAAAATAATGAGATTCTAGCATGCAGTAGCTCTTTGAGACCAAGAGTACAGCAGGGGCATCTGGAGAGACCACCCAAGGGTCATCTTCCTTAGGTGTAGGCAGACTGTCCTTATATGCAGGATGTCTAGTCACCTGTGAGACAGCTTAAGGACCCCTTACAGCAGAGTTTTTCAGGGAATATGTGTGTTAGACCAGCATGGTCCTTAAAGCATGGTTAAGAAGGCCATCATGGGCCCAGAAACATTCATTATTGGTCTACAACTAGATCAGTGTAGAAACTGAAAGGTTTTAGAGACTTTTATAGCAATAGAGCATGGCATCCAAATATGTGATAATTTTCATTATTATTTTTTAACAAAAGTATTGCTGCCTTCCCCCAGCCCTTGCTTGCCAAGTGGCCCCCTGTAGCAGCCGCACTTCCCCTGGGTGACCTGTCTGGCTCCCCCAGCAAAACAAGGCTGCTTCTCCTCTTCTAGCCTCCCTTACACAAGACTCCTGAGTAGTGATTCTGCAGCATCTTACTGCACTGATGGACAGTGACTGTAATGGGGATTGTCGGGGGGACTTGGTGGTGGGGGGAGCCTAGTAAACATAATGTTCTGCATGTAATTGTAGATTAATGATAACAAAAAAAAAAAATACAAGTGACCTTGATATTGATGGTTCCAGCCAAGAGAATAATGTCCCTAATGTCTTAAACTTTGAGTCTCCAATTTCATCTCTTCCCATTCAAACAACTTTTACAATCAATTTTTTTTATAATCAGTTTTTAATAACGTGTTTCATTGGCACATAAAAGCCTTACTGTTGCAAATCAGAGGGGACCATGTGTAGAAAGTGACCCATGATCCTCCGACGCGGGGTTGCCAGCCTGTCGCACACTAGGGTGCCCTCTAATACGGAATAGTATCACCTGGGGGGTTGCTCGCCTGCACACCGCCTGCAGGACGTCGGCAGAGGTAAGAGCCAGGGAACTAGTGTCTCGCCACAGTTCCCCGCCCTGGGGTTCATAGGCTTCCGCTTTGTGTCCACGGCAGGAATCCTGCTCATGATGTCCGTGTGCAGTGAGGTGCACGTGTACGAGTACCTGCCATCCATCCGGCAGACGGAGCTGTGCCACTACCACGAGCTGTACTACGATGCGGCCTGCACGCTGGGCGCCTACCACCCGCTGCTCTATGAGAAGCTCCTGGTGCAGCGCCTGAACACGGGAGCCCAGGCCGACCTGCGCCGCAAGGGCAAGGTGGTCCTGCCGGGGCTCCATGCCGCGCGCTGCCCCACACCCAGCCCCACGGAGCCACGCGCCTGAACAGGGACCCCCGAGAAACAATGTGCAATAAGGTACTACTGCTGTCAAAAGGATACTTGAAGATAAATTTTAGGCAGTGTAGTCTTCAGTCTTTAAACTGTAATTCAGCGGTAGCCGCAAGAATTCTTTCTAAGCCTTTGAGTATTTGTTACTGCTTTGAATAGAGGCATGGTATTAAAAGGAAAAGAGCTCAAGAAAGATGCAAAAAAATAGCTGGGAAGATGCAAATGTATAACAAATGGATGCTCTACCTCCAAAAATGCTACCCTTGTGCTGTGAGCACCTTATCAGGCAGGGCTGGCTTCAGCTCCAGGTTTCAGTGATGTACCTAATACTCAAGTAGGTTAGAAACACCCAGGTCAAGGTACAGTGTCTGTGACATCCAGTGTATCATTGTACAGGAGTTCATCGTTAAAGATCCGGGGGTTTATGGCTTGCCACTCAAAAGTGTTTGTTGTAACAGCACAGATGCCCAGTTATGTATCCTGTGATGTGCACGTGGTTCCACACCGTGGCAACCCCCTTCTCGGTTTCCTTTTGCCTACTGAATGCTTTGCTCTTTGTGTATCGGGACACATTCCTAAAACCATAAACCATCCATCTTTGAGCCGTCCAAGAAAAGAGCTAGCTCTAGAATAGCACGACAGGAGACCCTTGTTTTTCCCACATGATTTCCTTACTGGACTAGAAACACATCGTCCCCCACGTGGGGAGGAACACCACTGGAAGGTGAATGCAGATGGTGATCCTGGCCGCATGCTCCCAGCTCCTGCTTTTCCACCTGTATCTCTTCCCCTGCTGGTCCTGCTCACAGCCCTCTCGTGTCCCAGCCCAGTGATAGTGATGACACCCCTGTGGGGAGGGCTCCTTCTAATCTAGAAGGAAGGGCTGCAGAGCAGCTATCCTGTGCTTCTGGGATGCACACCTATCTTTCTTAGACGGATTTCTTGCAGGTTAATGTCAATTACTGGGAATCCAACAGTCATGTACTGGACTTTGGCTGATTCCTCCTGAACACAGCATTTAGCTGTCCCCTCCTTGTTTTCAGATGTACTTTATGTCAGCAACATAACAAAGCCATACACTGAAGTAAAATTGTGTGAAAGCATCACTGTTTAACAATGAGGAAAATGCTTCTATGCTTCACAGGGAAAGGAAACAAGAGGGAAGGTTGTCATCAAATATGTTGGCTGTATTCAGTTTTGTCTTCATTTTTTTTAAGCTCAACTTTTGTCACTGGTATACTGGAAAAAGGTTTTTTGCTATGAATGTAGTGAAACAAACATTTTGAAATACCTTAAGTAAAGATACTATTTCAATATATAACCAAAACCTATTTCAGTGGTACAGTTTAGAGTTTAGCAGCTTAATTCTTTTCTCCCTTGCAAGTGTGCAAGTTTTAGGAGAGTTCAGTGAAAAAGCTTTTTGCTCCAGGATTGTTCTTTCTTGAGTGCTTTCAAGGCCACTTTACTGAGCAAGAATGATTTACAGAAACTGACGGCTTCTGTTTGGTTAGTCGGCTCCGCAGAAACAGGGTTGGGTAACAGACATCTCCCATGGCTTATTAGAAGAGTGAAATAGGGTAATTGAGATGTTTTAATGATGGTGATATCCACAAAAGCCCATTCTGAGAGCTGTGTCTCTGGGCCTATGAAAAGAGCAGGAGATCTGTGCCCTGCACATTATGTGTGAGCAGACACGGTCAGGTCACTTCTGTTTCTGATTTCATGAGAGAGTGGGGCCTTGTTCCACGTTCAGGGAGTAATGGGTTCAGGGCCTCTGGGCGCTGGCGAGGTAGCTCGGATGCAGATTAGCAGCCTCCTGCAGCCTTGGTTCTCCCGGACCTCGCAGGCTCTGCCTTCAAATGCCCGTGACATCGCAGTTCCTCTGACAGTGGGCTTCTTTACTGACATCCTAATCATTCAGGACAGTACCCTTTGGCGACATGAGAACTTGGTTAGAGGAAAGTGTATGGGGTCAATATAAATATTCAAGTTCAAAAGCCCCATAAAATACTTCAAAGATTTTCAAATAACATTTTGTTGTATTGCATGTACTTGTAAAAAGTACTTTCAGTCTTGCTGGGTTACAAAAAAGCTTAAAGGAAATTTAATTAAACCTTTTGAATTTATTACAGCCTTAAAGACTCTTGGGTATCAGGGTCTGTTAAACATTCAGAAAATGTGGTATGCATATTAATATAGCATGGGCTAGGCATTCTATTTAAAGTTTAAATTGTTTAGCCTCTCAAAAATATTAGGCAGTTGTACTTAACACAATGACTGCTTCTAGTATTAGAAAAATTGGTCCTAAGTGGCAGTATTTTGCCAGACAATAAGTCCTTACATGCTACATTTACTGAACTCTAGTAAATACACAGCCTTTCTGTGGAGGAGTTAATAATAAATGCTGACCGCCTGTCTCCCAAGCTCTGTCCCTTCCAAACCCTCCGTCTGCTTCTGTGAGGGGATGCTGATAAAACCCTTATGGTGCAAACTGAAGCCTTTAGGTGTCTCTTTGTTCACTCTCAGGACTAACAGAGATCACATGGCTTTCCATTTCAAGATAATTTCACCTATCTCCTTTGTTTTCAGTTATTGTTATCACAAAGAAACAAATGTTGACCAAGAATGAAAGCTCACCCTCAGCTAGATCTCCCTAACCAGTTTCCCCAGTCCCTGCCCTTAGGTGCAGGGTGAGGGAGGCAGGTGCATCCTTCTCCACCCCCATGGAGGGCCAGTTCTGGCCCCACTGAGTCCTTGCCACACTGCCTTTATCAAGAACTTTGTGCAGAGGCCAGGAGATAGCAAGTAAAACTTGCATGTATGCGTCATGCAGCATCAGGGGCGCATCAAAGCGGCCAAGTGTGGGATGTTTGCACATCTTTCAGTCAGTGGGTTTTGCCTTGTCTGCAGGATGCAGAACTCAAGGCACCTTGCTCCAGTCCCAGCACTTCACAGTGTGCTGTGCCCTTATCTTGCCCACACATAATCCAAGCTGGGCTCTTCCGGAATCACCTGCCACTGTGACCAGAGCATCTAATTATCATTTTCAAAACTGGGAAATAAAAGTAACTGTCTGAAGTTACCAGGGGGTTGCTTGTTACATGTTTATGTGCCAGTTCATTCCGGTGGAGCAGATTAATATCTCATGTTGGCTGATCTCTCAGGGTAGGAACACTTACATACACTGAATTAATTAGGTCCTGCTTGGCTGCAGAAAGTGGGGTCAGTCTCATGTGAGTAATGGTGGTAAGGAAAGAGCTTTGTGTGCACACATCACATGATGAAAGTCCTCTCTCCAGAAGCTCTTAGAGATCAATACACAGCATGTTGGAGGCTAGTGGCCAGAGTGACGTGGTCCCATTTCTGCTTAACTGTGGGATGAGTCAGAGAGATGGAGGTGGGGGATTCTTGAGAATATGCAGTACATGCCATCTTAGTACATGCATCATACTGTCTGTTTCGACCTCTCACTTTATGACAGTTTAGAATTCTTACCCAATGGTTAAACCACTCATAGAGGCAGTATATTTAGAAATTAATAGGTAAAAATGTACCTGAGTTCAAACTTGTTTTTTTATACCCTGGATAATCTTATGAAAATACTCTGCATGTTTCTGTCACTCAGGCATTATTTACATGACTGGCAAATGAAAGTTATTCCTCTGTCAATTCAAGGATAAAATGTAAGTTCTGATTCTTGTTTTACTAAATGAATGAAGCCTTTAAGTAAGAAAAAATAATCTGCACATTCCTCTATAAGCTTGGAATACTAGAACTTAAAGATTTAGACATTGATATAGCTCTCACTCTCGTGTACATGTAGATATAGTTATATAATTGTATATATACATATCTACACACAGGGTTTTATATTCTTTTTTCATCAAATTTTATTTCTGCAACCTTTACAATAAATTTCATTTTAATTACATAAGCCAATTTTTTTTCAAGAAAGGAAGAAAATGTTATATGTCCTTCTGTTTAAAAAAAAAATGAGTCTTCCCACACACTCATATTCTGCATATCCTGGCTATGTTAAAAAGTATGGCAGAAAGTTCAATGGCACTGTGAAGGGAGATGCACTACCTGCGTTGAATCCTAGTCAGAAGCCTACTTTCAGTCTCTGCTTCAGTTGAGAAGGTTGTCTAGCTCATGGCTTCTGTAGTTCAGGGGAAGAAATATTTGTTGGTTCTGTGGGAAATGGTCTTCGTACTGGGTAGGTTTCAAACAGATTAACTGCGTTGGTAGTGTTAAAACCGAACATTTGTGATACCACACATCCTGCATTACTCTAGATAAAATACTTAAGAATATTTCTGGTGGAATCCAGTGAACTTTTTTAACAGCTTTGGGAATTCTTTTGTATACTAATTTTTAAAGTGAAATGTGTACTCTTCAAACAAATTAAGGCTTTTTGAGGTTTTCCAGGAGTCACATTTTAGAAGTGTTTGTACACATTTTAACACTTTGATATTTTCTATTTTGGTTTTGTATATTTTTATGTATACACAGTGTACAGACTTTTTTCTTGTAAATAAAACATGTTTTCATTTGTCTATAAGTTTCTCTGTTTCAATTTGTAGAAGTCTCATGTACAAATGAGCGAGAGGAGAAAATAACGAGCCATCCCTAGTAACACATGGCACAAAGCCAGAATCTAATTAGAAGACTGTAGGAGAGCAGCCACATGCCTTCACCTTCAGAGTGTGGACAGCCAGGCCTGAAGCTGGAGGGGCTTGGTTTCTCTGTCCCCAGGTTAACTGCCAAACGGGAATTGCAGTGACAAAGTCAACGAGAAAAGGCCTGTTTAGGCTAACATATCCCTATGTTGAGTTAGTGGCCCAGCATTATGATTAATTTGTTGCCTTAGGAGACTCTTTACCTGCTTGACAAGGCTTTAAGTCTTAGAAGATATAGATTATTAGAAGAAAGGCTGGAGATAGTAAAATCACCTTAACCCACTACGGTATCAGATTGGCCTTGGTATTTTCGTACTTGCCATGTGAAAGGAAAATCAGTTAATTAGGCTTCTGGAAACCTAGTCCCAGGCATTTGTACTTCCTGGTTAGAATGTACAGGAATTCCTGAGAGAAATCATTGAGAATGTTTGGATTGGGGAGACATAAATCTCTGACCTTTGTGCTGATCAGAGAAGAAAGACTCCCACCACATTTACCTTGTCATCATTTCCCCTTCCCCACAGTGACTGTCCACTTCCAGATAATTAGAATGCAGGCCTGGCTCTGCAGCCCCTTCGGGAGGGACCAGAGGTGGACTCTCAGACGATGTTGCTCTGCACCCAGCAGCCAGGGACACTGGGGCTCACACAGGGCACCTGGCAGCCTCCCAGATCTTAGTGCTTCTGGGAGGACTGGAGGAAAGATGAGGAATTGCCTTAGGTAACACTCAAGGAAAGGGGAAGGAGGGGGAGGTGAAGAACAGGTCCGGGAAAAGGGAAGGCTAAAGCGAGAGGGAGTCAAAAATGAGTGCTCGGGACATATGCATATCAAAGTCATTAATTTAGAAACAGGACTGCCTCCTGGCTAAAGACTGGGTAGGTTGGCAGAGCTCTGTGCACAGAAATGTTGTGTTCAAGAAACCCAGGTCCCCAGAATCTGTCAGGAGGAAAGCCCTGCACTAAAGACCTGCTGACTTCTTATTGCCTGTGTCAGGGATTGGAAAACTATGGCCAGCTGTCTATTTCTATAAATAAAGTTTTATTGGCACAAGCCATGCTCATTTGTTCACATGTTGTCAGTGGCTGTTACATGTGAAGAGTTGAGTAGTTGTAACAGAGACCTCAAACCCACTAAGCCTAAGGTACTAATTATCTGGCCCTTTACAGAAAAGGTTTGCTGACCTGATTATCAAAACAGTGGTCCCCCCCATCCACAGTTTCACTTTCCATTTCAGTTACCCTGCTGATCAGTCAGGAAGCAGATAATCCATCTGATGCACAGTCAGAAGGTCAGTAGTAGCCTGACACCACATCACCATGCCTACATCATTCTCCTCACTGCATCTCATCATGTAGGCGTTTTATCATCTCACCTCACAAGAAGTGTGAGTATAGTACAGTATTTTGAGAGTGAGACTATTTTTACATAACTTTTATTACAATATATTGTTATAATTATTCTCTTTTATTTGTAGTTATTGATCTCTTACTGTGCCTAATTTATAAGTTAAACCTGACCACAGGTATGTCTGTATAGGAAAAAGTATATACAGGGTTTGGTGTTACCCAGTTTCAAGCATTCACTGGGGGTCTTGGAATATCTCTCTGTCTGAATAAGAAGGATGACTATACAGTTTACTGAGCACCATAGGTGAGCCTTGTGGTAGATGGTGTGCATGTAATCCTCACAAAATCACCGCCTAAGGTAGGTATTATATTAGCCCCAGGAACATTGGGGTCATAGAAGTTAATCCATCAGCCTGAGATCACGCAGCCAGGAAATGACAGAGCCAGACTAGCAATCCCTGCCTGGCTTCAAAGCCTGTGCTCACAACCATTGTATCAGCCTTTTAAAGCAGCCTTTTCCTGAAGTACTGCTCTACTACTTAAGATACCTGACCCTAACACACTCCATGGGTTCAGCTTTGGAAGACAGTCGTACTTCGAGTATTTTGAGAAATTGTGCTTTGAAATGTTTGCAGATTTACAGAGGACCCAGGCATCCAAGTTCTCTTAAATCCCCAGAACGCTAAAATGTATCTGAACTACATGTGTCAGCCAACTACAGTGTTTATTGTGTTGTTAGAAGCCAGTCTTTCTGTTTGTCACAACCCAGTGAAAAGAGTACCATTGACATTCCATAAACTCTTCCCCAGCTCCTGTCCTAAGTCGAGTCATGCTGGAGAAAAACGGTACTTAACTTGAGAAATGAGACCCCAGCTGAGAAACATCACAGAAATAAAAGTAAAAGAAAAATCAGTGACTTTGGAAAATACATGTGTCATTGCTGAGTTCCTGATAGAAGGGTGAAGGAAGAAGAGGATTAGGGCAGCAGCTCACCACTTGGCTATTTTAAAAACAATGCTTGCTGAAGAGAATGGGAGGGTACTTCTGAACTGCTTTTATTCTCTATGAAAACTGTTTGAGGGAGCCCAGTTGGGCACCGGAAACCCAGAGGAAGACATGCTAAGGCCCCAGCTGCCAGGGGGCCCCAGCAGATGAGAGCCAGCAGTGACGATGCTGTGGGCCCCTCACTTAGGGCTCAGCTGGCTCAGAGCTTATCCCAGAATGCTGAGCCAACAGTGGTGTTCCAGACAGCTCTCTTCTAAACTAGACAGCAGGTATGTATAGCAGGTCTGTATTTTCCCATAATTAAATTTCTGTCTTGAATCCCTTTTCCAACACAAGGTAAAAACTGCCATATTCCACTGAATCTAAGACATCATCAAGGTGCACCTCTCTTTTCTGTACCACTGCAAAGGAAAATGTTGTAATTGAACTAGTGAGAACCACGTGCATGCTGTTGAATGTACTAGCTACAAGCCACATACGGATATTGAAGAGTTGAAATGTGGCTTGTCAGAATTGAGACATGGAGTGTAAAATAAACCCTGGATTTCTAAGACTTGGTATGAAAAGGTAAATGTAAAGTATCTCCGTGATTTTGTTATATTGATGACATGTTGAAATGGTATTTTAGCTCTTGATTTAAGTAAAAATTATTAAAATTAATTTTACTTGTTCATTTTTAACATGCTTATTAGAAGAGTTAAAATGATGTCTGTGCTCACATTATTGCCAGTAAACAGAGTAATTCAGACCTTACATGTTGAAAAAGCTTTTAGACTTCAACATAAATGTTTATTATATACCATATTTGTATATGCAGAAAGGCAAAAATGTGAGCAGAGCAAATCACTTAAGTTGTTCTTAAAACATTCATATTCTGAGGATTTCTCTTCTGAATCACTTTTTGAATAAGAGTCACTAATTTCTATGACTTTTCAGCCCAGTGTTGTCCTCTGCACTGGCAGAAGTAATGGTGAGACCCCACTTCCAAAAGAGGGCTCTGCTGCTGTCTCCAGGATTCTCTTCTGAGGTTTGAACACTTCTGCAGTTTGAACACCCACAAGTAGACAAAGACAGACTCCTTGGGACTGCTGACTGGCAAATAGTGATTGCAACTTACATGTCCACTTCAGATATGTTAAAATACGAAGAAGAAAAATAGATCTTGGTATTAATGAAAAGAAGTATTTCTAATCTAGCTTGGGTTGAACCCCATACTTTCCCCAGAGTTAACTTCTGGACTGCAGAAAAGCAGTTCTGATAGGGCAGAGTGAGGGTTCCAGAAATTCTCTTCATTCATAAAAACTGTAAGAACACTCACAGAAATTGTTGAAATCAAGTTTTTTAGACATTGGGAAATTACCTAAGGGTTTACAACAATCCAAGGAGTGTTTATTTGAGGAAAATGGCTAAATGTCAGAAAAATGGGCTTTGTGGCATTTTAACTTGCCACATTCTCACCCCTTTCTCCCCAGCTCCATGAGAGTCTTAAACAACAACTTCACAACTCTGGTAGCTGTCAAAAACAGAATTCTGGCAGCACTAGAGGTTCAGAACAGCTTTTGAGATTTCTGAAAGCCCCAGAGATCTATCACTATTTGGCCTTTCTTGCATCTCACTGAAAGGCTCCATTCTCAAGATTAAAGTTATTTTACCTGATTCAAAGCCATCTGGGCCTAAAGGCCCTATTTCTAGGATGTTCACTGAAAACAACCAGCAGCAATTATTTAACATCACAGCTGTTTGAGATAGTGATCCTAGTTGGGGCTAACAAGAGGGTGACCAAAACAATTACAAGGAAAAACTGAGAATGAGATGTCTGTAGCAGGCTTTGAAAAGTTCTAACTTATTCCTGTGAGTCTGGAAGGGCTTGCACATGTACAGGGATGTGTGAATGCCCAGAAAAGACCTGAGAAGGTCCCAATCTGGCTAACCTGTGGCTCAAGTTTGGGAGACATGATCCAACAAACATATAGACCCCTTGGCAAGGCTAAGTAGCATATTGTTTAAAAACATTAAAGGAGATGACTGGCCAATCATTAGCTGAACACTAAGTTAAGAGAACAGAGATCTATTCAGCTGCATATAACAAGGAGTATAGAATTTACATAATTGTTCCTGGGAAGTCACTAAATGCACAAAGAGCAAAAATACATAACCATGGAGAAGAGGGTAGAAACTGATTTCCAGAATTGCTATATTATATTATTTAAAATGTCCAGTTTTCAACAATACATTATGAGAAATAAACAGGAAAATAGAGCCCAAATGGAAAAAAGTTCTATGAGGAAGACAGAGTTTGGACTTACCAGACAAAGACTTTAAGTCAGCTATTATAATTATGTTCAAAACACTATAGTTACTATAAAAAGAAACAAATAGGAACTTTTGAATAGTAAAATACCTGACATAAAAAAATCTGCTAAAGGGGCTCAAAAGCAGATTTTCACACACAGAAGTAATTAATGAATTTGAGGATATACAAGTTGGGCTTCACATCCAATTAAAAGCCTTTGTGCTTCAAAGGACACCATCACAAAAGTAAAACAAGCTATGAAATGGGTGAAGTAATTTGCAAAGCACACCTTTATTTTAGACTGGTGAGACAAATTTCAGACCCCTGAACTACAGAACTGCAAAATAAATGCTTGTTGTATGCCACTATTTGTGGTAATTTGTTATAGCAGCTGTAAAATACTAATGCAAAACTCAAAATCATTATAAACATGTATCCACACAAACATTCATACAGGAATGTCCATAGCAGCCTTATTCATAATGGCCAAACTGTAGAAATAATTCAAATGTCCATACTGATGAATGGATAAAGAAAATACAGTATATATCCAGAGTGGAAATTTTTTGCTATAAAAAAGTGGTGATATATGCTACAATGTGGCTGAACCATAAAAACATTATGTTAAATGAAAGAAGTCAGTCACAGAAGGACAGATACTGTTTACATTTGTGTGAAATTTCCAGAATTAGGCAAGTCCATAGAGATAGAAAGTACATTAGTGGCTCCTAAAGACGTGGGCAGTGGGGGAGTAGGGAGAGACTGCAAAGGGTTATGGGATTTCTTTCTGAGGAGATGGAAATGTTCTGGAATTGCGTCATGACAATGCTTGCAGGAGGCAGTGAATATTCACAGAAGTGCTGCCTCGTATCCATTAAAGGGCAGATTGTGCGGTATGTGAATTATATCTCAACAAAGAAATCTTGTAAAAATTATATTTAAATGTATTTATACTAAAAAATTACACAAGTTTTACTATGGTGAAGTTCTTGACTGTACAAAGGAGCAGCCACTCACAGCATGAGTGAGGCAGGAGGGCCGCCCTGGCCCTCAGCTGTCTGGTGCTCCCCACTGCCTGGTGTCCCGCTACAGGCTGCCTCCCTGCAGCCTGCAGCCTCCCTGCAGCCTACAGCCTCAAGGCCTCTGAAGTCGGATTGTCTTGCAAGCTGCTGCTTTTCTGCTTTGGGGCTTGTGAGTCACTGCTGTGTCTTGCTGGAGGGTTGGGGCCCCCAGACAGTCTCTCTGGTTCCTCGCTCACAGTCACGTTTCTATGCCACCCTGGTGTGGGGCAGTGCTACACATACTGCTGCCTCCCATGGTTCCTCAGGACAAGCAAGTGCTGTGTTTTCTGTCTGGAGATCTACAAACCCACCCTGGGGTTCTTGCATGGCCCTGACCTTGATTGAGCTTGGGGTCGGGAGGGACAGGGAAACAGCCCCTTGGTCTGGGCCACAAGAGTTGACCTCTCTCAATTCCACTCCAGCTTTTCTCTGATCCTCAGTTTAGCCTATCTGTACATAGATTAAAAACTAGCTCTTCATATTGACATATTCTTCCAAATCTGTCTTAAAACCAGCTGTGGCTAGTCAAAATCAGAAGCTAAAAATCTGACTCTTCATTTCTCTCTATTCTCTGAGGAATAGTAGTAGTAACAGGCCTTAACTCCTGAGCTGGGAAAAGAGCTGTGGGTATTAGGAATTGTGTGGGGAGAGAACCTTCTGTGACTGTTTTATGATAACGTGGCCACCAAATTTGCAAAATGACTAAGTTCTGAGTGAGACACAAATCAAAGATTGTCATGGTTCAGGGAGTTGCTCCTTATTTCATCCTTTAACTTAATGATTCTTCAATACCTGAAGGTCTTCATGAAATCTTAAACTAATGATATGCTAGATTCATCTGGTATGCTAGAAAAATTTTCTTTCCATGGAAAATCTGTCTCTCATATGTGTTCAGTGTGAAATTATAACTGTGGACCCACCTGAGGAGCAGGAAGACAAATTGCTGAGCTAGGAATGAGGTTTGTTCCTTAGGCCGACAATCCATCTTCCTTCGCTACTTGTTTGTTTTGTCATTTGCTGGTGTCACTAGCGTGCAAGCAATACTTGCTGCCAAAGGCTTAAGAGAAAAACATGGATGACACACTTCATACTGGGGACAGTCTGCCAAGAGCCATAGTTTTCCCCCTGCACAAAGGGGAGTGACTACCATATTAGTAAAGCAGATTGTCTCTTAAATAACTCCCAAGAATCATATTTGGTTTTGCTTATATGATAGCTCAGTAGGGTGTCAGCCAGCATCCTTCCACATCCCCCCAAAAGGGCCACCGGCTCCTCTGACTTCAGGATCTTCCATCCCTGAAGGTTTCAAAGCCCTCCACACATCCTCTACATGTGCCCACCGGATGGGAGGGAGACAGCCTGCAGGATCACCTGCAACATCTCAGGTGCCAGGCCTTGAGAAGCTGTGTGTTACTTCTGCCTAGAGTCCCCCACTGGAAACCAATCACATGCCCTTTCTTAATTGCAGAGGTCTGGGAAATGCAGTCTAGCTGTGTGCCAGCAGGAAAAAAGAAACGGCAATGCCTCTGGCTCAACAGCTCTTAATTTGAATTGGGGGACCAACTCTTTAAGTATCTGCAGTTCGGGGAATGTATTTTAAGAACCACTGCTTGCCTAAAAGTGCTAACCACACCAGGCAGAAAGGCGACTATAAAGATCCCCTGGGTCTCCGGAAGCCAGCTGAAATGGCTACCGAACAGGAGTTCTGGGTCCCAAGTAGGGCTCTGGGAACACCATTGGCAGGGGTAGCTGTATACTAACACTGAAAGCAGCAGGTGTGCATGAGCTAGACCAATGAGTGATTGCCGCCGTGACTAGCACCACAGGTGGGAGGGCCTCAGGGCAGTATTTCTTGTATTTTTCACACAGAGAAAGGGAATTCTCCTGGAACCACACTCAAATTATCCTTAGCATAATAATGCTGTGATGTGTTTCAGTATGAAACTAGGTAAATTTGTACCTATAGCTTTCCTATAACTGTACAACAAAAATGTATTTGAATTAAGTAGAAGTAAGCTACCAAATGAATTAAATCCCTATTAACAATATTGATGTTACAGATAATATATTGTTAAAGCTGAATCACATGAGTAGGGTATGGAAAGCTATGGGGAAGATTCCTTTTAAAGTCTTATTATGGACCATTCTCCTAGCACTTTCTTCTATATGAAATTTATTTATATAGTGCCTTTTGACACAATTTGGCATTAAATTTGTGTTCTTGTCTCTACAACCCACATTTAAAGTACTACAATATGACACATTGAATATTAAAAGAAAAAAAATACTGAAATATGACAGTTCAAAACATGTTCTGCAACTAAATTCAGCTTGCTATCTATTTAAGTAAAGTTTTCTTAGTACAGCCAGACTCATTCATTTACATACTGTCTATGACTGCTTTCATAGTACAGTAGCAGAATTAGTATTTATATTATAGGCTGTATGTCTCTTAAAGCCTTAAATATTTACTCTCTGGTTGCTTAGAGAAAATTTTTATAGATCCAAATTGAGATGATTTGGAATAAATGTACATCATTGGGCTAGTTATCTACTGCTGCCTAATAAATTACTGCAAATGTTAAACAATGACAATTTTATGGAATCTGGTGAGTTTGTCCTTCCCTTCTTTATGTAGCACTTAGCTGACTGATTCTTCTGCTTTCTGTGTTCAGCTTGTGGAGGGTCTGGGCTGAGGTCTCCAAGGAGGCTTTGTTCACATGTCTGGCACTTGGCAAGCATGGTTGGAAGGCTGTGCTGAGCTGGGACTGTCTTATGGAGGGTGTGCAGGTCGCTCCCCCAGCACAGCAGTCTCAAGAGTGTTAGACTGTAAAAGGCAGCTCAGGGCTCTCAGAGAGTATACCAAGAGGGCAGAGTTGGAAGGTGAAGGCTTCTTATGCTCTATCCTCAGGAGTCTCAAAATGCTCTTCTTCCACATTCTATTGGTGAAGCAAGCACTACAGCCAGCCCCGATTCCAGAGGAGGCAGCTAGATCCCGCCTCTCAATGGGAAGAACAGCAAAGGATTTGCAGCCAGCTTCAGTCTACTACACCTACTTTTGATATCAGTGAAGTGAAAGCTTACAACTTAAAATACACATACAGCATGCTCACAAAACCCTGAGCATGCATCTGAAGAGACTAATGAATATGTAATCCTAGTTTGAGAAACACTGTGCAAGAAATAGGAACATGTAAGCAAGAGAATCTGAGCAATTACTTCAACTTTCAATGCAGAGGGTCTGTACACATATGTGTGTATCTGTATTTACATATAGTATACTTATGTATATATACACTATGTGCAGTCTAGTGGAATGAGCACAGGCTTTGATGGTGTGGGTGGTCACAGAAGAATATCCATATCCTGCTTTTTGTTTATTCATTTATCTGATCCAAGTGTGATGGGGATCAGAGATCCCAGATGTCCACAGTAATGCAGGCCAGCAGATCACCCAGCCCTCCAGCAGGGTCATCAACAACCAAGCCCTATAGCAGGCACCTGGGATCACATGATGGATTACAAAGGCGAAGTTCAAGGTAAATTACCTTCTCTCTCTGAAGTTCAGTTTCCTCATGTGTAACAGAGAGATAGAAACAGTACCTAGTCATTGAATTATTGCCATTATTAATTTAGACAGTGCATGTGAATTATTTAGCACAAGGCCTGACATATAGTGAATATGAATTGGTGGTGGTATTATTATGTTTTGATCTTCTCAGTCTAATATATCTAAATAATAGGAGAGAACATCAATGGACACTAAACATTGCAGATGGTTGTTTTTTCAGAGAAGTTTCATCTAGTTAAATTTTAAAAGTGAAATAAAGTTACGTCTTTAAGGTGATGATTTGTTGTCAAGGCTCTCTAAACCAAACTCTGCAGAATTCCTTCATGAAAAGGGAAAATGCAGAAAAATTTAGTTTTGAGCTTTTTTTTTGTTCCTCTCCTTTTTTTCCCTGATAGTCTGTACCTGCTCTCAGGAGGTCTGCAATGTATCACCCCAAGGAAGGGGTTAAACATCTCTAAGTGATTCTTGTCAGAATCTATACAAACACTTGCTAAACAAAAGAAAACAAGCAAATAAGAAGGTATCATAAATAGCACAGTTACTGTTTATTTCTTCTTCATGGCTTTTCAATTTATTTGGGCTTTTCTGCCCTCTGTTGCTGTATAGCAAACCATAATGCTTAAAAAGTCCAAAAGCCATATATTATTCCTCATGCTTCTGAGAGTTAATGAGTAGTTCCTCTGCTATTTCCTTCTGGGTGTACTCCCAGGGCTACATTCAGCTATAGAGTCACCTGAGCTGAATTGGTTTGTCTCATTCACACATCTGAGGAGTAACACTATCAGGCAAATTTCACCATTTCTCTTCTGTGGGGCTGTTCATGCTCCAGTGAGCCAGAGATGCTCCCTTACAGTTGACCTTGGGGCAGAGGTCAAAGAGGATGATGGTGGAATGTGCCAACTCCTTAAGGCCAAGGACCCAGAGCTAGTACACTACTTCCCACACTCTGTCCAAACAAGGGGGTGTCAGCAAACTGAAAATAGAGGGGAACTTTCTCAACTTGATAAAGAATATCTATAGATGCCGAAAACTAACATAAAACTTAATGGTGAGAAACCATAAGTGTTCCCACTAAGATCAGTAACAAGACAAAGATGTCCGGTCTCACCATTCCTTTTCACCATTGTACTAAAATCGTTGCTAAAGCAATAAGGCAAGAAAAAGAAATAAATGGTATACAGATTGGGAAGGAAGAAATAAGACTGTTTTTTCACAGGTGACATGATTGTCTATGTAGAGAATCCAAAAGGAAACTCCTGGAACAAATAATCAATTATATCAAAGTTGCAGGGTATAAGATTAATATTCAAAAGTCTATCACTTTCCTATATGCCATTAGTGAACAAGTAGTATGTGAAATTAAAAACATAGTATCACTTATGTTAGCACACCCCAAAATGAAATACTTAGGTGTAAATCTAATGAAATATGTACAAGATCTATCTGAGAAAATTTAGAGAGTAATTATATCAGTATAATGACTGCACTGGAGATTTGGGAGAAAGGAGAGGGCAAGCTTAGTCCTTTATACTCTCATCTCAAGGCATGTGTAGGCAAGGGGAGCTTGTATGTCTGTCCTATAGAAATCTCTCAGTGCTCATAGACAAACAGCCAATACGTAGGAAAACCAATCTGAAGTTGAATCCTGAAGATGGCTGAATTGCAGTCTATACTAAAATCACAGCCTTGCTAGGTCTCTTATGTAAAGTTAGGGTGTGAATCAGGAAACAAGGAGTCCCTGAGAGTAGAATGCAATCAATAAGGATGATTCCTATGATTCTGAGGAATCCCATATCCCAGCTAGCCTCCCTTGCCAGAACGATAGACCTTCCTCTCCAGGCTGAGAGAGCCTCCCCTACCTGAAGATCATGTAATAACCTCTATCTGAGGTATTTATGTTGCAGAGAGTGCTAGTCCTTCCCCGCACACCTCCCCTCACCTCTCAGTGCTTCCACACCTGTGCTCAGAGTCTAGTAACTTACAGATTTACTGCAGACCACGGGGGATAGGTACAAAGTCTAATCTCAAAGGAGGTGCTATACACATCAAAATAATTGCAAAATTTTGCTGGCTGAGTGAAATCATAGGGCACCATATTTGGCCATGCTGTTTCAAACTGTTTCCCAAGTTACCCATTAGGCTGCTAGATCAGAATGGTCCCCTACTGAGAGAAGGCCCGGCAGCAGATCCAAACTGCTGGGCAACATGCTTTGCACAGAAGCACTATTCCCTAGCAGATCCCTTAGGGTCTCTAGCAGGCCCTGATAAGAGATCACATGTGCCTGATCTGCTAGGATTTTGTAGCAAGACCATGCTGCTGCTTCTCATAACTCTTGTCCTTTTAAAAAATAGCCCCTGGCTTCTACTGGGCCCTGAGATACCCATGAAGAGCTGGGTGTTCTCTAAGTCACCAAGCCACAATCTTGGGCACAGTCAGCTGCTGTCCATTGTCAAGTAGAATAGGCATATGGGAAATTTGGCTCCAGCAAGTCCTAAAGGCACAAGTAAGTTGCTTGAACAAGCAGCTCAAACCCTTGTGCACCTCATACAGTACTGACTTTTTCCCTTTAACCCACACCCATGACCCAATAAGGGTTTCCCAGTGACCAGTTAACCAGGCCAAAATATGTGGGTCATGTTTCCAGATGATTCTGCATGTAATGCTGCCATACACGGCAATGGACTGCTACAACACTACAGCGCATATGGACGTGGGCTCAGGGCAGTGGGGAGGAAGATCCTCTCAGGCTTGTTCACTATGCATACAAGGAGAGAGGGGAGAGACACGGAACTTCGTTGATGGAAAGATCATGGCTAGTTATTTCACAGAATGATCAGGGGTTTGGAGAGAACAAGAATGAAAAATTAATGACAAATTGCTCTGGAAAGAAAAAGCATTTGGATGGACCCTTCAGAAGTTACATAGTATGAGGATATTGGTCCCATGGGGATTCTCCCCAAACTGCAACTACCATAGAAATGGCTTTCACTCAACAGCAGGGTAAGATATGTGGTCTTTAGGTATCAGTCACTGTCTCTGTGGCCTTCTCAAAACCTGCTCAGTAGGCTTGTGAGTAAAGCAGCCATAGTGGCATGTTTGGTGGTCATGCATGGGCTTCCACACAAAGACATTCTTCTTGGTGTCCAACCACACAACTGGTTGGACACATTGGGCCCCTATCCCAGCTACCATGAAGAGGAAAGGGATGTGTTCCATTGTGAACACATGAAAAATGACAAGAAAAATGCCTCCCTGCCCATCTTCCCAAGGACAAATCACAGAAATCAGTGGACAGGGAGGGAGAACAAATGGAGCTAAGTCAAGAAACTGCCCCATGCTGGGACAGAGGGGGCCTTGCATTGCCTGTGAAGGGAATTTTTCATTGTGGGACTGCTGCATATGTCAAATTCTTTTCTTTTTCAAATGGGAAATTTTTGTTGTGGTTATCTTGTCCCTGCTTCAGCAGTAGGGGTGAGTGTGGTAGTGGTGTGGGGGCAGTGGTAGGGGGAGGATAAGTTGTCTTTAAGCTTGTCAAACCAGATGGAACTGCATTTGACCTGGGGGACTAGACTGCACATGGCCTGGAGAACTTGGATGTTAAGCTTGACACTGTAGCTGGAAAGGATTTCAGCTGTCCCCGTTAGAGAGGGGAGTAGGTGTGTCCCATAAAGGGACAAGGATATGGTAGCTGTTTGGAGAGTGGAAAGACAGATGGGGCTAGACACTGCTAGCTTCATGACCAACTTGCTCTCCTGCCTTTTGGATGCTCAGCTAGGTGTTTGCCTGTTTCCTTCACAGTTAGCTAGGGCACCTGATTGAGTTCCAGCCAATGGGAGTGACCAGACATGATGGGTGTCACTTCCCAGCTGGCCCAATGCTTCTCTTGTGTGACGTTCCAGAGTCTTTCCTCTTCTTCCCCTGGCTGGATAGAGGTGACCAAGAGATGAAAGTTGAAAATAGAGCTACACTCAACCTGGGTGCCTGAATGGCGACATGGAGCCAAGCTCCCAAGTGATCTGAACTACTCAGAATTGAATCATGAACAAGAAATAAACTGAGTTTTGCTTTAAGCCATTATATACCGGTAGGGATGACATTTTTTGTCCCAGCTTACATTACCTTAAATAATATACTGATAGTCTATTAATGTTTTCCTAATTTCCTGGGCCACTAATCAAGGTTGAACATAAGAGGATGCAGTCAGTTACAACTTTACTGATAACAGAAAGGCATCCTTCTCCCTTCAAATAGTCCCTTGTGTCCCAGAGCCTAAAATTGCTCTCTTGGAGACACTTTCTTTAGTTTGCTATCTCTTTGATGTTGGGCGAAGCAGTGAAATTCCCCTCAGTTGTTATGTGGGGCTGCTATGTCAGCTGTCTTCACGTAAAGCTGAGGGACGGAGGAAATGAGTCCTAAAGGAAGAGGGAAGGGAAATCCAGTTTGAAGAGTAAGAACTAAGCTAAGGAACCCTGGAGAGTAAGGAGCTAGTCTCTGGGGCAAGGCCGGAGTAAGTTCAGTTAACGGGTGTGGGGGACAACGTGCTTTCATAATGCAGTTTTCAGCCCACACAGATCACAGTAAGGTGCCTGGGCCACCTTTCCAGACCTCCTGGCTCACGGTCTCTGGAGGTGGAGTCCAGGAATCTGCACTATTTAAAAGTCTCTGTGGGATCCTTATCACTAACTTTTGTGAGCTACTTGTCTCTCCAATAGTAGTTGCTCAATAAATGTTGATTTTCTTTCTCCATTCTTCTAAAAAACATTTTGAAAGATCCTTGTACCTGGAGAATTATTTTCCAGCTCCTACAAAGCTGTACTTCAAAAAGAAAAAAAGAAAGAAAGAAAATTGACTCCTTTATTTGCATATAAATATTTCTGCCCTGGTTATCTTTCCAAAAGATCTATGTTCGAATAGTTGCCTCTTTTCTTTTATGTCCCCCCAATCTGTAAACAACCTTGAAAAGTCTAAGGTCTAAGTATCCTGAGTGGTCTTTAAGCTTATGTATGTGTGTGTGTGTGTGTTTTATTGACTGTATCTTCAGCACCCAGCACACAAAAGTTCTATAGTGAATGCTTATTATAGTGTATTGAGTTTTTAAAACAAGACTATCGGGCTAGAATCTCTCCTTGTTTATTGATAAAATTTTTTTCACATCATCTATCAGAAGTTCTATAGAAAAATTCAGCAGCTTTATTCTCTGTTATGAAATAGCATTGTTCTTGGTGTTCTTTCCATGAATTTCATTAATCACAATGGCTCAATAATATATAATTTTAAGAAGAAGTCTTGCATTCATAACACTAACTGCATCTATGTGTGTCTCTTAAAAATATCACAATTTGTAACTATTGTGTAGGTTAACTATTAAAACTGTAAGGGAGGCATTATTTACTGTTGTTTATGAAATGTGTCCTAATTAAGACTATTGGTCTTGAATTCATTTTTGATCATTGTATTCCTACTGCACTCTTAAAACAATTCCTGAATGGAATGCTGGTTTTTATTACTCACAATGGAGGGGGAGCGTATCAGAAAGTAAAAGTAAAATTAAGGTCAGCATTGAACATAAACCAAAAAATTTTAAGTGGGTTCTTGTGTGATGTATTCAATACAAAACAAGTATTGAGCATACACTGTGCACTAGGCCTTATTCTAGCTGACGGGACATTCAAAGAAGGGAAACACAAAGGCCTCATTCTCTGGAGATCCTGCAGGAGAGATATAAGATGTATGAACAAGTAGTTGCTGTTCAGTGGACACCATCTCTGATCTCACTCCCTCCCATGAACCCTACCTTTGTCAATACCTGAATCAGGAAAAGTAAGAGGACAGGGTACACAGGGCACTCTGAAGAGTGGCATGCTCTGTTAACTGCCCAGGGGGCAGTGAGAAGTGGCAAGCCAGTAGGTAGAAAGTTGTGATTCCTGCCTCAAGGGACATGCTCTTTAGAGGAGCAGGCTATTGCCATGCCCTGAGACTTTCTAAGGAAAATCTGTACTTTTTGCAAGGTCAGTGGGCTGGAGGGCGGGATGCCAGTCAATGCCTGCCTGACAGCCAGCTGTCCGGCTCTTCTTTAGCACAGGTGGTTGCCCCCAGCCATAGAGTGAGTTCCGTGAAAGGGCCCCTGGCCTCTGGAAGTGTATAGTCCAGTTGAGTAGCAATACAAATAAAATGTCCAATTAGCATAAGGACTGAACTGCACCGATTCCGAGTTTATTGTCTGGCTCCCAGCAGCCTAGGCCACTCCCATGCCCACACTAGCAGTGTGTAAGGTGGTCAATTACTAAAGGAACCTCAGTCTCTTTCTGTAAAGTTAGGCTGCACTAATAGTACTGACCTTTTGGGGGTCGCACTCTAAACCAAGTTGTCTGAGCAGTGCGCACCTCACGTTGCAGGACAAAGACAGTGGTTTTCAGAGGACCGGTGGCCATGGGTATACAGAAGGCCCCCTTAACACCGTAATGGGAGCAGGGCTGTAAGGTTGGGGGCTGATCCTCCTGAGGTGCAGACTGCCAGGTTAGACCATTCTGGGATCAATGGCAAAGCCACAGCCCCCAGATGGGTCTCTGTCTCTCAAACGAAAGACTCCTAACTCCTTCCCATGAGAACTGCACTTCAGTAGCAGCCCAGCTGAATTAAAGGCATCTCAGGACTTAATTTAAAGAGACAATAAGGTTTGCCACAGTAATTAACCAGAAAGAGACAAAACATCTTAGAAGAGACATTCACATTATCCCAGTGCTGAAGTTAGTAAGAATGCTTTTGTGATTTTCTCCCTAGAAGTTATGTTGATCTGGCAAATTACTAGTGCCTTGGCTCCTTGGTATTCCTCACAGAGAATTTCTGCAGCAAAATAAAAGGTGATGACTGTGTAAGTATTGCCTCCAGTCCTGCCTCCTCTGAGCTTTCTGAGGGTCCCCAGTGTACTCGCCCTTCTCTTTCAGAGCCTGATGATTCCTGAGTATTCAGCTCTGGATTTCTATTACAAGAGGAAAGGGAGACAGCAGGTTTAATCTTCATACTGTGAGTAAGAAAGGCAGAGTTCATATGCTAAGAAATTGTCTTAAATAGTGAAGAAAACAGCCAGGGAAGCAGTGAGGAAGACCCCGGGTCACCCAGCAATACAGCTGTCACACCCCGAGGCAGCCCAGCACTGTCTCTGGGAAGTCAACTGCCTATTCACCAAGCTTCATTCACTCACCCCTCATTCACTTGTCAAATATTGAATAAGCATCACTTATGTGTGGGCGCTCTGCCATACTTTGGGAGTATAGGCATAAATCTCTGTGTGTCTTTGGAGATGAGGTATTTCTCAGGCCTAGTGTTCTGCAAATCTGTCTGCCTCTTTCAGAAGCCCAGTTTTAAGTTCTACCTTTATTATTTATTCCTTGGGTACAGATTTTTTAAAGTTAGTATGTCCTTTCATTTTTCTTGATCTCCCTAACAGACATTCCAAAAACTTCTGGGGGCATCCTATCCAGTCTCATAGCTTTAAATACTACATAAATACCAACAACTCCCAAAGAGATTCTGCAGCACCTGGATTCTAGACATGTGCTCTAATGCTTTCTGGACACCGTTGCTTGGACGGTTAGTAGAGGACAAGAGTCCAAAGTGACCTCTTGATATTTTCTCCAAAAACTCCCACAGACCCCCCCATCTTGATAAACACCAACTCTTTTCTTCTATTTGCCCAGCATAAGAACAACAAAGTCTTCCTTAACTCTTACCGTTCTCTTCTACCCCACATCCACCCCTTTAGCAAACGTTATCGGTCCCTACCTCTGTTAGATCCTGAGCCACCACTGGTCTAATCTACCGTCCTCTCCTCTGAGGAGTATTTCAGGAGCCTTCTAACTGATCTCTCTGCTTTCTTTCTTGCCTCCCTTCTGTTTAACCACTTAAAAAAATTTGTTCTAACCTGGCACAAGATAATCATCCAATCAATGTTTTTTGACTGAGTAAAGAATGTTGGGAATCTCTCATAATGTTACCAAGTCCAAGCTCATGCCACTTACTGCACAACATGCCAATAAGTCAAGAGACAAAGGGTCGGGTTAAGGAAAATGACTTCATTCAGAAAGCCAGCAGAACAAGAAGATGGCAGACTCATGTCCTTAAAGCACTATCTTAACTTAGGGCTGATTTCACATTCCTTTCGTATTAGGGAAGGGGGAGCAGGAACAGGTTGAGGTCAGTGGTAACAACTGACCTCAGACATCTGGACATCAACAAGGGCCTGAGGACAGTGATGAAACACTTTGTCCTTGGGTGCTTGGTTCCAGTCTCTTTGTTGATGTGGGTATGGCCATGATGTTCCTGTAAGTCCTTGGCAACCCAGCCGTCAATTTTGTACATAACTTCTTTTTTTATTATTTTTTATTTATTGGTTTATTTTATTTATTTTTATTAAGGTATCATTGAAGGTACCTTAATAAAAGTACAAAAAAACAATGTGGTTATTACAGTCACCCTTATTATTGAGTCCCCGCCCATACCTCATTGTAGTCACTGTCCATCAGTGTAGTAGGATGCTACAGAATCCCTATTAGACTTCTCTGAGCTACACTGTGGGTTTTCCCATGAACCCACACACACCATGTGCACCAATCATGATCCCCACAATCCCTTTCTCCCTCCCTTCTCACCCACCCTCACCCACCCTCCCCTTTGGTAACCACTAGTCCCTTCTTGGAGTCTGTGAGTCTGCTCCTATTTTCTTCCTTCAGTTTTGCTTCTTTGTTACACTCCACAAATGAGGAAAATCATTAGGCATTTGTCTTTCTCTGCCTGGCTTATTTCACTGAGCATAATGTCTTCCAGCTCCATCCATGTTGTTGCAAATGGTGGGATTTGTTTCTTTCTTATGGCTGAATAGTATTTCATTCTGTATATGCATCACCTCTTCTTTATCCATTCATCTACTGATGGACACTTTGGTTACTTCCATATCTTGGCTATTGTAAACAGTGCTGCAATAAGCATAAGGGTGCCTATATCTTTTTAAATCAGAGAAGGTGTTTTCCTCAGGTAAATTCCTAGGAGTGGAATATTCAGATCAAATGGCATTTCTATTTTTAGTTTTATGAAGAACCTCCATATTGCTTTCCACAATAGTTGAACTAGTTTACATTCCCACCAGCAGTGTAGGAGGGTTCCCCTTTATCTGCATCCTCGCCAGCATTTGTTGTTCTTAATCTTTTCTTTTTCTTTTTTTTTATTTAGGTATTATTGATATACACTCTTATGAAGGTTTCACATGAAAAACCACAGTGATTGTTACATTCACCCTTATTATCAAGCCCCCCTCCCAAACCCTATTGCAGTCACTGGCCATCAGTATAGTAAGATGCCACAGAGTCACTGTTTGCCTTCTCTGTGCTACACTGTATTCTCCATGATTCCTCCCACAACATGTGTGCCAGTCACAATACCCATCCATCCCCTCTCCCCTCTCTACCCAAACTCCCACACACCTCCCCTTTGGTAACCACTAGTCCCTTCTTGGAGTCTCTGAATCTGTTGATATTTTGTCCCTTCAGTTTTCCTTCATTGTTATACTTCACAAATGAGGGAAATCATTTGGTACTTGTCTTTCTCTGCCTGGCTTATTTCACTGAGCATAATACCCTCTAGCTCCATCCATGTTGTTGCAAATGATAGGATTTGTTCATTTTGTATAGCTGAATAGTATTCCATACTGTATATGTGCCACATCTTCTTTATCCATGCATCTACTGATGGACACTTAGGTTGCTCCCATATCTTGGCTATTGTAAGTATGCTGCAATAAACATAGAGGTGCATATATCTTTTTGAATCTGAGAAATTATATTCTTTGGGTAAATTCCTAGGAGTAGAACTCCTGGGTCAATGATATTTCTATTTTTAGTTTTTTGAGAAACCTCCATATTGCTTTCCACAATGGTTGAACTAGCATACATTCCCTTTAGCAGTGAAGGAGTGTATCCCTTTCTTCACATCCTCACCAGCATCTGTTGTTCTTAGACTTTGATACTGGCCATCCTAACTGGTGTGAGGTGATATCTTATTGTGGTTTTTATTTGCATTTCCCTGATAATTAGTGATGAGGAGGATCTTTTCATGTGCCTGTTCGTCATCGGAATTTATTCTTTGGAGAATAGTCTGTTGATATCCTCCACCCATTTTTTAATCAGATTATTTGCTTTTTGGTTGTTGAGGCATGAGTTTTTTATATATTTTGGATGTTAACCCCTTGTCTGATGTGTCATTTACAAATATATTCTCCCATACTGTAAGATGCCTTTTTGTTCTGCTGATGGTATCCTTTGCTGTACAGAAGCTTTTCAGCTTGATGTAGTCCCATGTGTTCATTTTTGTTTTTGTTTCCCTAGCCCGAGGAGATGTGCTCAGAAAAAAGTTGCTCAAGTTTATATCCTGGAGATTTTTGCCTATGTTGTCTTCTAAGAATTTTATGGTTTCATGACCTACATTCAGGTCTTTGATCCATTCTGAGTTCACTTTTGTGTATGGGAATAGACAATGATACAGTTTCATTCTCTTACATGTAGCTGTCCAGTTTTGCCAACACCAGTTGTTGAAGAGGCTGTCATTTCCCCAATGTATGTCCATGGCTCCTTTATCGAATATTAATTGACCATATATGCTTGGGTTTATATCTGGACTCACTAGTCTGTTCCATTGGTCTATGGGTCTGTTTTTGTGCCAATAACAAATTGTCTTGATTACTGTGGCTCTGTAGTAGAGCTTGAAGTTGGGGAGCAAGATCCCCCCAGCTTTATTCTTCCTTCTCAGGATTGCTTTGGCTATTTGAGGTCTTTGGTCATTCAATATGAATTTTAGAATGATTTTCTCTAGTTCGTTAAAGAATGCTGTTGATATTTTGATAGGAATTGCACTGAATCTATAGATTGCTTTAGGCAGGATGGCCATTTTGACAATATTAATTCTTTCTATCCCTGAGCACGGGATGTGTTTCCATTTATTGGTATCTTCTTTCATTTCTCTCATGAGTGTCTTGTAGTTTTCAGAGTATAGGTCTTTCACTTCTTTGGTTAGGTTTATTCCTAGGTATTTTATTCTTTTTGATGTGACTGTGAATGGAATTGTTTTCCTGACTTTTATTTCTGCTAGTTTATTGTTGATATATGAGAATGCCACAGATTTCTGTGTATTAATTTTGTATCCCACAACTTTGCAGAATTCATATATTACATCTAGTAGTTTTGGTGTGGATTCTTTGAGGTTTTTTTATGTACAATGTCATATCATCTGCAAACAGTGACTGTTTAACTTCTTCATTACCAATATGAATACCTTTTATTTCTTTGTGTTTGATTGCCATGGTGAGAACCTCCAGAACTATGTTGAATACAAGTGAAGAGAGTGGGCAACCTTGTCTTGTTCCTGACCTTAAAAGAAAGGCTTTCAGCTTCTCACTGTTAAGTATGATGTTGGCTGTGGGTTTGTCATATATGGCCTTTATTATGTTGAGGTACTTGCCCTCTATACTCATTTTGTTGAGAGTTTTTTTCATGAATGGACGTTGAATTTTGTCAAATGCTTTTTCAGCATCTATGGACATGATCATGTGGTTTTTGTCCTTTTTGTTGATGTGGTGGATGATGTTGATGGATTTTCAAATGTTGTAGCACCCTTGCATCCCTGAGATGAATCCCACTTGATCATGGTGTACGATCCTCTTGATGTATTTTTGAATTCAGTTTGCTAATATTTTATTGAATATTTTTGCATTTATATTCATCAGGGATATTGGTCTGTAATTTTCTTTTATTTTTGTGGTGTCTTTGCCTGATTTTGGTATTAGGGTTGTGCTGTCCTCCTAGAATGAGTTTGGAAGTGTTCCCTCCTCTGCTACTCTTTGGAAAACTTTAATGAAAATGGGTATTAGTTCTTCACTAAATGTTTGATAAAATTCAGCGGTGAAGCCATTTGGTCCAGGGACTTTGTTCTGAGGTAGATTTTTGTTTACCAATTCAGTGTCATTGCTGGTAATTGGTCTGTTCAAATTTTCTGTTTCTCTCAGGGCCAGCCTTGGAAAGGTGTATTTTTCTAGACAGTTGTCCATTTCTTCTAGGTTAACCAGTTTGTTAGCATATAATTTTTCTTGGTATTCTCTAATGATTCTTTGTATTTCTGTGATGCCCATAGTGATTTTTCCTTTCTCATTTTGATTCTGTTTATGTGTATAGACTCTCTTTTTTTCTTGATAAGTCTTCCTAGGGGTTTATCTATTTTGTTTATTTCCTTGAAGAGCCAGTTGCAGCTTTCATTGATTCTTTTGAATGTTTTATTCTTCTCAATTTTATTTATTTCTGCTCTAATCTTTATTATGTCCCTCCTTCTATGGACTTTGGACCTCATTTGTTCTTTTTTTTCTAGTTTATTTAATTGTGAGTTTAGAGTCTTCATATAGCATTGTTTTTCTTTCCTGATGTAGGCCTGAATTGCAATATACTTCCCTCTTAGCATGATCTTCACTGTGTCCCACATTTTTTGTAGTGTTAAATTATTGTTGTCATTTGTCCCCATATATTGCTTGATTTCTGTTTTTATTTGGTCATTGATCCATTAATTATTTAGGAGCATCTTATTAAGCCTCCATGTGTTTGTGAGAATTTTCATTTTCTTTGCATAGTTTATTTCTCTTTTCATACTTTTGCAGTCTGAGAAGCTTGTTGGTACAATTTCAATCTTTTTGAATTTACTGAGGCTCTTTTTTGTGCCCTAGTATATGACCTGTTCTTGAAAATGTTCCATGGCCACTTGAGAAGAATGTGTATCCTGTTGCTTTTCGATGGAGTGTTCTGTAGATATCCATTAGGTCCATCTGTTTTAATACATTGTTCAGTGAGTATGTCTCCTTACTTATTTTCTGTCCTTTTGATCTGTCCTTTGGAGTGAGTGTGCATTGAAGTCTCCAAAATGAATGCATTGCATTCTATTTCCCCTTTTAATTCTGTTAGCATTTCTTTCACATATCTAGGTGATCCTGTGTTGGGTGCATAGATATTTAAAATAGTTATATCCTCTTGTTGAACTGACCCCTTTATCATTATGTAATGTCCTTCTTTGTGTCTTGTGACTTTGTTTTAAAGTCTATTTTGTCTGATAAAAATACTGGAACTCCTGCTTTTTTCTTTGCATGAAACATCTTTTTCCACCCCTTTACTTTCAACCTACTAATGTCTTTGGGTTTGAAGTGAGTCTCTCTTGTAGGCAGCATATAGATGGGTCTTGTTTTTTATCCATTCAGTAACTCTATGTCCTTTCATTTGCACGTTCAGTCCATTTACATTTAGGGTAATTATCGATAGGTATGCACTTATTGCCATTGCAGGCTTTAGATTCATGGTTACCAAAGGTTCAAGGGTAATTCCCTTACTATCTAACAGTCTAATTTATCTCACTTACTATGCTATTACAAACACAACCTAAAGGTTCTTTCTTTTTCTTCCTTCTCCATTCTTTATATATTAGGTATCATATTCTGTACTCTTTGTCTATCCCTTGATTGACTTTGGGGGAGGTTGATTTGACTTTGCATCTGCCTAGTAATTAATTGTTCTACTCTCTTTACTTCCCCTGGTTTTATTTTTATTTTTATTTTTATTTCCTCTGGTTACAGCTATTTAGCCTGAGGAACACTTTCATCTATAATAGTCCCTTCAAAATACACTGTAGAGGTGGTTTGTGGGAGGTACATTCTCTCAGCTTTTGCTTATCTGAAAATTGTTGAATTCCTCCTTCAAATTTAAATGATAATCTTTCTGGGTAAAGTATTCTCGGTTCGAGGCCCTTCTGTTTTATTGCATTAAATATATCAGCCACTCCCTTCTGGCCTATAAGGTTTCTGTTGAGAAGTCCGATGATAGCCTGTTGGGTTTTACTTTGTATGTGATCTTTTTTCTCTCTCTAGATGCTTTTAAAAGTCTGTCCTTATTCTTGATCTTTGCCATTTTAGTTATTATGTGTCTTGGTGTTGTCTTCCTTGGGTCCCTTGTTTTGATAGATCTGTATACCTCCATGTCTGAGAATTTATCTCCTTCTCCAGATTGGGGAAGTTTTCAGCAATTACCTCCTCAAGGACACTTTATATCCTTTTTTCTCTCTTCTTCTTCTTCTCATACCCCTGTAATCTGAATATTGTTCCATTTGGATTGGTCACTCAGTTCTTTCAATATTCTTTCATTTCTAGAGGTCCTTTTATCTCTCTGTGCCTCAGCTTCTTTATTCCTCTTCTCTAATTTCTATTCCATTTACCATCTCTTCTACTACATCTAATCTGCTTTTAAATCCCTCCATTGTATGTTTCATTTCAGATATGGAATTTCTTAATGATTGATTCTCCATCCTAAATTTGTCCCTGAGTTCTTGAATATTTTCCTGTACCTCCATGAGCATGTTTATGATTTTATTTTGAACTCTCTTTCAGGATCATTGGAGAGTTCAGTTTCACTTGGGCCTTTTTCTGGTGTTTGTGAGATTTTGGTTTGAACCAGGTTCCTTTGGCGTTTCATGTTTGTATGTGGTGCCCTGTTGTGCCCAGAAGGTCTGGTCTCTGGAGCTGCTCAGCCACTGGAGTGATGCCGGGGATCACACAGGAGCGGCACTGGTGCCCTGTTTCATGAGGTCTTCTCTGTTCGCAAGGTGTATGCAGTCTGGCACAGTCTTCTTTCCTGTTGCTCTTTCAGGATTAGTTGTATTTTCATATTATATGTGGTTCTTGGAGGAGTTCTCTGTCTCACCTCTCATGTCGCCATCTTTAATCCCTTTACATGCAGAGTGAAGCAATGTTTTGTATCACATTGTAAAAAATGAGAGAAGATCAGTGAAGGTATGCCACAAAGACAATGGTAATAGTCAGGTATGCCAATATTTCTAATTTCTTAGGTATTTTGTGTAGCCACATACACAGAGATAAATATTCCTAGAAGTCCTTGGCTGTTTCAAAGTACAGAGTAGAGCCAATTTGGAAAGTGCCTGGAGAAGTTTTGTATGGAACAAGGCCTTTATGATCATCAGCCCCCACATGGGTGCAGCCTCATCTTGCACAAAGGCAGCTTTTGCACAGTCACTAGTGTTTCTCAGCACTCACTACACAAATTGACTTGTAGCAAGGAAAACACAGCCACATACAAAATACTTCTGAAATTGGGAGGTGGCTGGGACAGGGGCCTATACATAACTTCCTAATCTCCTCAAGGATGTGAGTTTCGGGTAAAGCGCTGGTTGCATCAATCCTAATCCATAAACAAGATTCCTTCTGATGGTTAACAAGCCCATATGCAGGGCTGCAGGGCTGAGCCGAAGCTTTGGACCCAAAGATTAAGCAGCAAAGGAGACAGACACAGTATGGAGGCAGAGATGCCAAGCCTTTTCATTCTACTACAATAATTCAGCAGCTAACATGCATTTCATGTCATTTTAGTACACCGGTGCTACATCAGTTGAATGGTTTCTTTCCTGAACACCAACATGTGATAGTTAAACAAATAAAACACACCATGGCTTGTATTTCTGTTCTGTAGAGTTCCCTACCACATCTGTCAACTATATCCACTGTGTAAATCCTTAAATGAGTGGGTCCGCTCCCTCAAAAGATATGGTGCCCCAGCAATAACCAACTCCCATTTCATGAGGAGAAGCTGCTCCATGCTGTCCTGGCCTGTTACTCACACCTTGTGGCACAGACCCTCACCTAAAGCAGACCCTGCTCTGTGAATTCTCACTCCTGCTGCTCCAGCTGCAGGCTGACAAACAGCCTTCTGCACTTTTTGGCCTATTGGTTCCCCCATCTGATTTTAAACCCCAATCAAATATGTCCTCCTGTTTCTTGCCTGGGATTCCTTTGTCCCCTGCCTCTGTGCCATATGCTTTTGAATGCTGTCATTATTGCCTAATTCAATGGAAGAGTTTCAGGAGAGACTTGAGACAAAGCATACAATTCCTAATAAAGTTTAATGTGTGTTTTTTTGCTGCCATTACCTTCATATCGAGAAGGAACTGTTTTTAAGGGATTAACAATGTTGAAATTCAGGAAAGTTAATAATATCTGTGACCTCCTTCTATTAGAATTTACAGTTTCAGAATACATCTTGGCTACTTTATATAAGGACACAAAGGAAAAAGAAATAAAACATTTGCAAACTCTCCAGGAGGCAATTCACAAGATTTTTAAAAAATTATTTCTTCAAGTAAGGGATTGAAGTTTAATAAAGACTTTGATACTTTTTGTGAAATTAATATTCTTAAAATCTACTGTATTCCATTGTTTTTGATGAAACTTCTAGAATGAAAAAAGTAATACATTTCTAAGAAGGCTTCTTTTCAATATATGCATATACTACTGTTCATCAATATTCACATTCAGATTAGAGTCCTACTCTAATCTGGAGATATGGAAAACAACATGTTTTAGTTTTACAACTATTGGACCATTCAAAGTCATTTAAAAAATGAACAACAAATATGTTACAGAAGGATTATTAAGAATTAGGAATCAATGACCTCCAAACCAGAAGTGTTAAAGAATCATAGCAGCCAAAAAGTCTGTAATAGACTATTTCATGCCATGTGGGCAAGTCTGGGTGAAGTGTTTGCTCCCCAGTTCTGCAACTCTGGGAGCCACCTTCCAGAAACCTGGTGGATGCCTGTATGACTACTGTGGGTAAAACTGCAGTATTTCCGGAATCTCTCACCTGGCTTTAGTGCATCTCCATATCAACAGGCGTTTCCAAGGGGTGGAGAGAAGTAGCCATCTCCATATCAATAGGTAATTACAAGGGCCAGTAAGGGACCACAGAGGTCCGGTGGAGTTCTTTTACTCTGCTGTGGCAGCTGGGTGGACAGAGACGTAGGACAACTGCTTATAAGCAGTGAACAGGTTTCTTAAACTTTATTTCTCCCTTTGACTGATTTCAGTTTCAGAGGTATTTTGTCCCAGGGTTTTGCCTCCCTGGAGTTACAATTACCTAACTCTGATCACCCTCATTGCTGTCTGATACCTCTTCTCAGGAAGGCCTAGTGAGAGTCTGTGTTTTACTTTTTAATAGCATCAGAATTTTTCTTTCCTACCCCTTTTCTCACTTAAAATCAATCAGTCAGCAGTTCAATGGCATGTTAATCATGGGAGACCCATGGTAAATATAGATGAACTGATTGCCATAGTCCTGAAAAGCACAATAAGACTCTAGAAAATCTAAAGAGGGACAACCAAATGGCCAAGGGAATAGAGGACTGAAAAGTCCATTCTGAAATATAAAAGTTGAGACAGGATAATGGATCTATATCATGTGTAGGTTAAGAGGGTTTGAGCTAAGTATCTTCCAGTTCTAGAATATTAGACAAAAGGGCAGCTCTTAATAAAGTTCTACTCAACATAGAGGATAGCAAACTTCTGAAATAAGTTATATCAAGATATTGTAAAAGTTAAAACACATATATTAAAGAAGAATTCAATCCATTTATGGTTAAAATTTTTTATTAAATGTCCTCAAAAGGAATATAGAATGTTTGATTAGTATTGCACCTTTTGAAGTGAGATTATAGAGGCCACAGATGTTTCTTGAAACTATAGAAGACAAAAGAATTTCCTCTGTCCTCTTAGGTTCGGTGCCTGGGGCTGAGAATTAAAGTGACAAAAGAACAACAGGAAAAGAAGCATACAAATTTTATATGATATTAGTATTTTTACATGTACATGGATGCCTCCATATATAAAAATGAAAACTCAAAGCAGATAATCCTGAAACTTTATGCACCTTTTTAAAAAAGAATGTGGAGACCTGACAGGACAAAGAAAAAAAGGGTTTGTTCTGGGGTGGTAAATTGAGGAAAAATGACTGGGAAATATGTGGGGGAAACTAATGGAAGAGAATGGTCATTTTAGTAACTTTGTACAGACTCAGCTTAGAGTTGATTCCTCCATCCACCCCACCACCTCCCTCCCACCCCACCATCTCCAGTGATAAGAATTCACCTCTTCCTGGTACAGGGAGGGCAGCTTTTTCAGGGAAATTTATGCCCTACTTTTACATAGAAAGCAGGAGGTCAGAAAGCTATTCTTGTATCTTCTTTTTCTTAATTTCCTTCAGTTTAAAATAATTGGTATGCCAAAATGCCGTATTTTGGGGTGGTGTGTTCTGATACCCTTCAGTATTATTATCAATGTCAGAAGAATAATATTGGATAAGAAATACTCTGGCAATATCTGTATCTTTCTGTGGAGTCTATGGTGCATGATTAGTCCCATAGAAATAAAATTGTTTTGGCTTGTTTTAGTGACAGAAGCTTCATGTAGAAAGCTGTGGTTTGCAACAGTATTGGTGATTCTCAAAAAATGTTGCTGGGTAAATAGTCTTTTATTAATGCATACTACAAAATAATATGCATTGTATGATCCCATGTACATGAAGTTCTAGTTCTAGTTCATAGCTTACAAAACCAACTTATGCACAAAAAAATATTAGAAAAGTAGTTGCCTCTAGAGGATGGGATTGAGGATTAACAGGGAAGGGGCATGATGGACCTGGGAGTTGTTATTTTCCATATACTGATAGGGACTTGTATTATACAGGTATATACTTATGTCAAAACTACACATTTATTGTATTTAAGTTTACATTATACTGAACTCTAGTTAATGATATTTATCAGAGAGAATGAACTTTCCCTCTACCCTGTTAAATTCAAGGACTAGGGACCTGCAATTTAACTGACAAAAGATAGATTAACAGATGAAAAGAAATATTTTTAATGCATGAGAGTTCATAAAAAAGAAGTGAAACTCCAAGAAGAAGGTAGACTCAGGGACTTCTATACCTTTTGAACAAAAGGAAGGGAGTGTAAGCTTTGAGGAATGATAAATTATGGGAGAGTGACTAGGAAATATATGGGGAAAACTAATGGAAGTTAAGGGATATTTTAGTAAGGTCTGTTTATGTAGACTCATCTCAGTGTTGGCTCCATCTGTGGTGATAAAAGTTGCTTTCCTCATATTGGTACAGGGGAGAGCTTCCCTCAGAATGGGAAATTTATGCCCCAGAGAAAAGAGGAGGGAAGAGAATGCTTCCTGAATCTGTTGATTCTCCATGGTCATCAGCTCGACCTTATGCCAAAGTGGCCTAATTTGGGGTGACATATCCTGTCCCCCTTCATGATGCACGCTAAAGTACTTAGAGGGAAATGTACTGATGTGTGGAATTTACTTTGAAATGCATCAAAAATAAAATGGATTGATGAATATATGGAGGATTAGATAGATAAATAGATGTTTACTTTTTTTAAGTATGACAAAATGTTAATGGTAGAATCTAGGTAGTGGGCATACTGGTGTTCACTTGTAAAATTACTTCAACTTTGCCATGTATTTGCAAATTTTCATAATAAGGTGCAGAAAACCATATAGTGCCCATAAGTAGAGCCTCCACTGTTCAGGGTGTGACATCTGAGTGCCCCTTTTAACGCTGCACCACTGGGAAGACCCACAAGCTCATCCCGTGACTTCTTAGAGTCCTGTCATCTCCCTGAAGAATTCTGCATTTTCCTGGATACTCATATTGCCCTTAGAAGTTTCCAACTTGGATATCCTGCTTCTGAGGAACTCACATTCTCTACTTCCTAACCTGTGGCTCTGTGACTCCACTTCACAGCCACACAGATGGAGCAAGTCCCTTGGCCTTGATTTTCCTTTGAAAACCTCTGAGCAGACTTCACAGAAAGTCTGGAGAGACAAAGAAAGCTCGCATAACTAGCATACAAACAAAAATTGCCAACATATAACTGAACATTACAAACTCTTGGAAAATTGTCCAGCTCTTTCTGCTGTATCAGCCTCCCACCTCCAGCTCTGTTCTCCACCCACTCTCTCTCTTTTCAGACATGACCCTGGCACCTATCATCTCACTTCCAAGAGCCCATCAAAATAATATGCTTAAGACAAAAGCTGTTCTTTTCCCAGAGCATCACTGTCTGGTAGAAATAGAATGTGAGCCACATATGTAATTCTAAACTCCCTTAAGTAATTTTAATGTTAGCCACATTAAAAGCATACAGAGAAATTCATTTGGGACAACATACATGAACCTGGAGGGCATTATGCTAAGATAAGCAGACATGGAAGAACAGACACTGCATGATCCAACCACTTTAAGGAATCTAACATGAGAGAAACTCATGGAGGCTGAGTGACAGAAAGGTGGTTACCAGGGGCTTGGAGAAGAAGCCAATGGGAGATATTGGTCAAAAGGTACAAAGTTTCAGTTCTGCAAGATGCGTGAGTCCTGGAGAGCCTGTATTATACAGTGGGCCCCTTACCTGCTCTTTCACTTTCCATGGTCGCACGTCCCCATGGTCAAGGGCAGTCCAGAAGCCCATGATCCTTCATCTCCTGTCAGGTCAGACAGTTCAACAGTAGTCTAAAACTGTCACACTGCCCACGCATCACACGTAGGCATTTTATCATCTCACATCATCACATGAAGAAGGGCAAGTACAGACAGTAAGCTATATCAAGAGAGAGACAACATTCACTTAACTTTTATTACAGTATATCAATTACAAGTGTTCTATTTTTTTTTATTTTGGTGTCATTAACCTACAATTACAGAAAGTACATTATGTTTACTAGGTTCCCCCCTTCACCAAGTCCCCCTCACATACCCCTTCACAGTCACTGTCCATCTGTGTAGTAAGATGCTGTAAAATCACCACTTGTCTTCACTGTGTTGCGCAGCCCTCCCCGTGTCCCCCATGCACTATACATGTTAGCCATAATGCCCTCTTTCTTTTTCCCCGCCCTTATCTCTCCCTTCCCACCCATCCTCCCCAGTCCCTTTCCCATTGGTAACTATTAGTCCATTCTTGGGTTCTGTGATTCTGCTGCTGTTTGTTCCTTCAGTTTTCCTTTGTTCTTATACTCCACATATCAGTGAAATAATTTGGTACTTATCCTTCTCCGCTTGGCTTATTTCACTAAGCATAATACCCTCTAGCTCCATCCATGTTGTTGCAAATGGTAGTATCTGTTTTTTTCTTAAGGCTGCATAGTATTCCATTGTGTATATGTAACCACATCTTCTTTATCCATTCATCTACAGTTGGACATTTACGTTGCTTCCATATCTTGGCTATTGTAAACAGTGCAGTGATAAACATAGGGGTGCATTTGTCTTTTTCAAACTGGAGTGCTGCATTCTTAGGGTAAATTCCTAGAAGTGGAATTCCTGGGTCAAATGGTATTTCTATTTTGAGCATTCTGAGGAAACTCCATACTGCTTTCCACAATGGTTGAACTAGTTTACATTCCCACGAGCAGTGTAGGAGGGTTCCCCTTTCTCCACAACCTCACCAACATTTGTTGTTGTTTGTCTTTTCGATGATGGCAATCCTTACTGGTGTGAGGTGATATCTCATTGTGGTTTTAATTTGCATTTCTCTGATGATTAGTGATGTGGAGCATCTTTTCATCTGCCTGTTGGCCATCTGGATTTCTTCTTTAGAGAACTGTCTATTCAGCTCCTGTGCCCATTTTTTAATTGAATTATTTGCTTTTTGTTTGTTGAGGCGTGTGAGATCTTTATATATTTTGGATGTCAATCCTTTATCAGATCTGCCATTTATGAATATGTTCTCCCATACTGTAGGATACCTTTTTGTTCTATTGATGGTGTCCTTTGCTGTACAGAAGCTTTTTAGCTTGATATAGTCCCACTTGTTCATTTTTGCCTTTGTTTCCCTTGCCCAGGGAGATATGTTCATGAAGAAGTCACTCATGTTTATGTCCATGAGATTTTTGCCTATGATTTTTTCTAAGAGTTTTATGGTTTCATGACTTATATTCAGGTCTTTGATCCATTTGGAGTTTACTTTTGTGTATGGGGTTAGACAGTGATCCAGTTTCATTCTCTTACATGTAGCTGTCCAGTTTTGCCAGCACCATCAGTTGAAGAGACTGTCATTTCCGCATTGTATGTCGATGGCTCCTTTATTGTATATTAATTGGCCATATATGTTTGGGTAAATGTCTGGAGTCTCTATTCTGTTCCACTGGTCTGTGGCTCTGTTCTTGTGCCAGTACCAAATTGTCTTGATTACTGTGGCTTTGTAGTAGAGCTTGAAGTTGGGGAGCGAGATTCCCCCCACTTTATTCTTCCACAGGATTGTGTTGGCTATTCGGGGTCTTTGAAGATTCCATATGAATTTTTGAACTATTTGTTCCAGTTCATTGAAGAATGCTGTTGGTAATTTGATAGGGATTGCATCTAATCTGTATATTGCTTTGGGCAGGATGGCCATTTTGACGATATTAATTCTTCCTAACCAGGAGCATGGGATGAGTTTCCATTTGTTACTGACCTCTTTAATTTCTCTTAAGAGTGTCTTGTAGTTTTCAGGGTATAGGTCTTTCACTTCCTTGGTTAGGTTTATTCCTAGGTATTTTATTCTTTTTGATGCTATTGTGAATGGAATTGTTTTCCTGATTTCTCTTTCTATTAGTTCATTGTTAGTGTATAGGAAAGCTACAGATTTCTGTGTGTTAATTTTGTATCCTGCATCTTTGCAGAATTCTGATATTAGTTCTAGTAGTTTTGGAGTGGAGTCTTTAGGGTTTTTTATGTACAATATCATGTCATCTGCAAACAGTCACAGTTTAACTTTTTCTTTACCAATCTGGATTCCTTGTATTTCTTTGTTTTGTCTAATTGCTATGGCTAGGACCTCCAGTACTATGTTGAATAACAGTGGGGAGAGTGGGCATCCCTGTCTTGTTCCCGATCTGAGAGGAAAAGCTTTCAGCCTCTCGCTGTTCAATATGATGTTAGCTGTGGGTTTATCATATATGGCCTTCATTATGTTGAGGTACTTGCCCTCTATGCCTATTTTGTTGAGAGTTTTTATCATGAATGGATGTTGAATTGTGTCGAATGCTTTTTCAGCATCTACGGAGATGATCATCTGGTTTTTGTCCTTCTATTTGTTGATGTGGTGGATGATGTTGATGGATTTTTGAATGTTCTACCATCCTTGCATCCCTGGGATGAATCCCACTTGGCCATGGTGTACGATCCTTTTGATGTATTTTTGAATTCGGTTTGCTAATATTTTGTTGAGTATTTTTGCATCTACGTTCATCAGGGATATTGGTCTGTATTTTTCTTTTTTGGTGGGGTCTTTGCCTGGTTTTGGTATTAGGGTGATGTTGGCTTCATAGAATGAGTTTGGGAGTATTCCCTCCTCTTCTATTTTTTGTAAAACTTTAAGGAGAATGGGTGTTATGTCTTCTCTGTATGCTTGATAAAATTCCGAGGTAAATCCATCTAGCCAAGAGTTTTGTTCTTGGGTAGATTTTTAATTACTGGTTCAATTTTGTTGCTGGTAATTGGTCTGTTTAGATTTTCTGTTTCTTTCTGGGTCAGTCTTGGAAGGTTGTATTTTTCTAGGAAGTTGTCCACTTCTCCTAGGTTTCCCAGCTTGTTAGGATATAGGTTTTCATAGTACTCTCTAATAATTATTTGTATTTCTGTGGGGTCCGTCGTGATTTTTCCTTTCTCATTTCTGATTCTGTTGATTTGTGTTGACTCTCTTTTCCTCTTAATAAGTCTGGCTAGAGGCTTATCTATTTTGTTTATTTTCTCAAAGAACTAGCTCTTGGTTTCATTGATTTTTTCTATTATTTTATTCTTCTCAAATTTATTTATTCTATGATCTTTATTATGTCCCTCCTTCTGCTGACCTTAGGCCTCATTTGTTCTTCTTTTTCCAATTTCAATAATTGTGACATTAGACTATTCTTTTGGGATTGTTCTTCCTTCTTTAAATATGCCTGGATTGCTATATACTTTCATCTTAAGACTGCTTTTGCTGTATCCCACAGTAGTTGGGGCTTTTTGTTATTGTTGTCATTTGTTTCCATATATTGCTGGATCTCCATTTTAATTTGGTCATTGATCCATTGATTATTTAGGAGCATGTTGTTAAGCCTCCATGTGTTTGTGAGCCTTTTTGCTTTCTTGGTACAATTTATTTCTAGTTTTATACCTTTGTGGTCTGAAAAGTTGGTTGGTAGGATTTCAATCTTTTGGAATTTACTGAGGTTCTTTTTGTGGCCTAGTATGTGGTTTATTCTGGAGAATGTTCCATGTGCACTTGAGAAGAATGTGTATCCTTTTGCTTTTGAATGTAGAGTTCTATAGATGTCTATTGGGTCCATCTTTTCTAGCATGTTGTTCAGTTCCACTGTATCCTTACTTATTTTCTGTCTGATGGATCTGTCCTTTGGAGTGAGTGGTGTGTTAAAGTCTCCCAGAATGAATGCATTGCAGTCTATTTCCTCCTTTAGTTCTGTTAGTATTTGTTTCACATATGTTGGTGCTCCTGTATTGGGTGCATATATATTTAGAATGGTTATATGCTCTTGTTGGACTGAGCCCTTTATCATTATGTAATGTCCTCCTTTATCTCTTGTTACTTTCTTTATTTTGAGGTCTATTTTGTCTGATACTAGTATTGCAACACCTGCTTTTTTCTCTCTGTTGTTTGCATGAAATATCTTTCTTCAACCCTTGACTTTTAATCTGTGCATGTCTTTGGGTTTGATGTGAGTCTCTTGTAAGCAGCATATAGATGGGTCTTGCTTTCTTATCCATTCTATTACTCTGTGTCTTTTGATTGGTGCATTCAGTCCATTTACATTTAGGGTGATTATTGAAAGATATGTACTTATTGCCATTGCAGGGTTTAGTTTTGTGGTTACCAAAGGTTCAAGGTTACTTTGTTTACTACCTTACTGTCTCACCTCACTCGCTTATTGAGCTGTTATAAACACAGTCTGATGATTATTTCTTTCCATTCTTTTTCCTCCTCCTCCATTCTTCATATGTTGTGTGTTCTGTTCTGTGCTCTTTTTAGGAGTGCTCCCATCTAGAGCAGTCCCTCTAAGATACCCTGTAGAGGTGGTTTGTGGGAGGCAAATTCCCTCAACTTTTGCTTGTCTGGAAATTGTTTAATCCCTCCTTCATATTTAAATGATAGTCATGCTGGATACAGTATCCTTGGTTCAAGGCCCTTCTGTTTCATTGCATTAAATATATCATGCCATTCTCTTCTGTCCTGTAAGGTTTCTGTTGAGAAGTCTGATGATAACCTGATAGGTTTTCCTTTGTAGTTGACCTTTTTATTCTCTCTCTGGCTTCCTTTATTACTCTGTCCCTGTCCTTGATCTTTGCCATTTTAATTATTATGTGTCTTGGTGTTGACCTCTTTGGATCCCATCTCTCAGTAGTTCTGTGTGTCTCCGTAGTCTGAGCAACTGTTTCCTCCCCCAGTTTGGGGACGTTCTCAGCAATTATTTCTTCAAATACACTTTCTATCCCTTTTTCTCTCTCTTCTTCTTATGGTACCCCTATAATGCAGATATTGTTCCTTTTGGATTGGTCACACAGTTCTCTTAATATTGTTTCATTCCTGGAGATCCTTTTATCTCTCTCTCATCAGCTTCTATGCGTTCCTGTTCTCTGGTTTCTATTCCATCAATGGCCTCTTGCATCTTATCCATTCTGCTTATAAATCCTTCCAGAGTTTGTTTCACTTCTGTAATCTCCCTCCAGACATCTGTGATATCCCTCCAGACGTCTGTAATGTCCCTCCAGACTTCATCCCTTAGCTCTTGCATATTTTTCTGCAGCTCTGTAAGCATGTTTATGATTTTTATTTTGAATTCTTTTTTAGGGAGACTGGTTAGGTCTGCCTCTGCAGATCCTTTCTCAGGTGTAATGATCTTGGTCTGGACCAGATTTTTTTGCCTTTTCATGGTGATTGCAGTGGCTGTAGGCAGGTTTCAGGTGTGTCAGCTGGGAGAAGAAAGTCCTTTCCTGCTTACTGGATGCCCTGCCCTTCTCCGCTCCTTCTGACAGCTACCTGCACTCCTGGAGCAGCCACCAGGTTAATCTCCTAAGCTGCTGTTGGCGGGGTGTCTGTCAGAGCAGCACAGAGGCCTGCAGGGAGTGGCAGGCATGCCACGTGCACTCCTCCGTGCTAGCGGTGGCCCTGCCAATCAGCTGTGTGGCAGCAGCAGCCTTTGGGTCTGGCCCGGGCGGCTGTGCATTGGGCTGGGATTCCGGTCGGCTCCTGGGAGCGAGCCTGCTCCCTCTGGCTCCACTGCCGGTGTGCACGGGGCTTTTCCACACAGGCTTCTTCTGGGCTCTGGCTTCACTCCCACCAGTGCACACAAGCCACGCCTGGGCTCTTCAGTCACGCCACTGCGGGCTAGCCCTGCAGCGCAAGGATCTGCTCTCGGTTCCTTTTAGCACTTCCACCCCTGGCATGCGCTTCCACTCTCCTGCTACTGGGCCCATGTGTCGGGGTCCGCGCCAGTTGGAGGAACAACTGGCAGGCTGCCTTGTCCTGTGAGGGGCTTCAGAACTGCACTGCCTCTGTTTTGGGCACCTAAGTTTCCCCGGTATTCCCAGCTGCCGGGACAACTTCGTCCAGCTATGGGGTCCCTGTCTCTTTAAGACTTGCAGAAAGCATTCACTTTTCTTTTGTCTCAGGGGCGCCGGTAGTGGGGACCTGCCCACAGGTTTTGCTTTTCCGTTTCTCTAATATCCAGCACCCCATGCACCTTGTGTCTGCACCTTGTGTCTGTTCCGGGTGCGGATTTCTAGAGCTGTTTGTTTAGCAGTCCTGGGCTTTCACTCCTTCCCCGTTCTGATTTCTTTCCTCCCACTGGGTTTTGGGGTGGGAGAGCATTCGGGTCCCGCCTGGACGCCGCTTGTTTCTTACCCCCTTCGTGTGATGCTGAGTTCTCGCAGATGTAGATGTATCCTGGCTGTTGTACTGCATCCACTGGTGTCTCTTTTAGGAATAGTTGTATTTATTGTATTTTTATAAATATATATGTTTTGGGGAGGAGATTTCCTCTGAGCTACTCACGCCGCCATCTTCCCATGATCCTCCACATCTGTTCTATTTTATTATTGATTATTGTTATTTCTTACTGTGCTTAATTTATAAATTAAATAAATCATAGGGATGATGTATAGAAAAGCACAATATATATAAGGTTCAGTACTACGCCTGGTTTCAGGCATCCATTTGGGGTCTTAGGAACATATTCTCTGCAGATAAGGTGGGGGGACAACTATATAATTAAAAATTTTCAAATAAGTAATTCTTACATTAAATGTTCTTATCACTAAATAAATAAATAAAGTCAGAGGAAACTTTTGGAGGTGATGGTTTTGTTTACGAACTTGATTGTGGTGAATATGTACCTCCAAATTTGGAGAATGGGTGTACATACTCCAAATGAACATTCGTTAAATATGTATGGCTTTTGGTATGTCAATCATATCTCAGAAAAGTGTTTTTAAATAAAAATAACATAAAGAGAAACAGGAAATAAATTTTCACACTGTTTTATTTAACCTGATGTATCCAAAATTTCAACATGCAACCAATATAAAATTGAAATATTCTATAAACTTTTAAAAATTCTTTTTATTTTTACTCAGTCTTTGAAGCTGGCGTATATTATTTTACAGGTATAGCTCATCTCATTTTGGACTAGCCACTTTTGAAGTGTCAGTCATATGACAATAACTGCATAGTTATTATATAGTCACATGATGATAGCTGCTGACTTATAAGGCATGATCAGAGGAATTCCACCTCTGGGTCTTTGAATGCGTGTGTGTGTGTGTATGAGATTCCTGTTACATGTACTTACAGGATAAGTTGACACTGAAGTCCCGGGGAAAAAGTAATCAGGCTTCCCTTTACTTCTAGGAGGATTCCCTTCTTCATACCCCAGTTCACAGGTTCCTGGAAGCAGGGGGAAAATATGCATGGAAGCCTCCTTGTGAGGACATTGAACAGTTGTGGTTTAATACTGTCATCATGCCTCTGATGTGTTGAGATGACTTTGTATAAGAAATCTGGCATACAAGGACCCCAAGTACCCAAAAGGCACCTATAGCACAGAAGAAAGGAAAGTCTAGAACGTTCCTAGGCTCAACATCCAGGCCTAGACTATGAAGGAGAAAGACACAGTTCTGTTCACAGCACTTGAGGATTTTGGATGAGCTAGCAGGGGAAGTGCATGTGTGTGTGCATGTGTGTGTGTGTGTGTGTGTGTATGTGTTGAAAGCACCATGTAACTAGGCAGCTGCACTGGCAGTGAAAGAGCCCTGGGCATCCTGAGTGACTGCAGCAGAGTGGGGCTCAGCCCAATGGACAGGGAGGCCCTGGGTGCCAGGGCACTGGGTGTGCGGACTGCACACTCAGCCAGCAGTGGACGCAGATGCCCAGCCTGATGGGACAGGCTGCCGGCTTTCTTCTCTGAGTGGGTCCACAAAGCAGCGCAGCCACACTGGGGGCTTGTTAGACATGTGCTCGGGCCTCAATACAGCACACTGAGCCTGCCTTCCAGTGAGGCTCGGCGCGTCACATACAAAGTTTAAGAAACTCTGCTCTTGAGGGTTTTCCTCTTTTCTCTAGAAGGCACTAAACCCCGGAGCTGACCTCTGGGTCTTGCCCAACATCCAGGGGATCAGGGAGAGAAAAGCTCTGTTGGCTTGGCAGGGTGTAAGCTCCTAGTGGCTAAATTTGCTTAGTAAAAGGAACATGAGCTACTGTGCACCCTAAGCTGAAGAAACAGGCTTATGTGTTACAATACTAACAATAATATTACTCTACACTTAAGTCCAAAACATTACAAGTAAAAATCCTGAAGGACAAAATAATTATTTTATATATATTTATATTATATTTGCTGTTTATATCACCAGGAACTGCCTGGCTGTCATTGCCCCATGGACTCCTGTGGCTCAGGTGTTCAGGAAAGACATCAGATGTGAGTGTTCATTGTTAAGGGAGGCAGAGAGTTCAGTGAGCAGCATGGTGGAGGTGAACAGTGGGAAGACCCCAGGTCACCTGGGGGAGCATCGGGGGGTCACTGCAGTCATCTGCCCAGTGGACTCGTGGGGTGCAGGTGGGCTCTGCTTCTGTCTCCTAGTCTGTACCTTCTGAAAGATGGACTGTCAGGAGACATGAGAAATATCAGGTTGGGTTCCATAAAAGGGAAATAGAAATGATTTTGTTCAGAAACTCATTCAAACTGTTTATTAAGGATCTATTCTAAACAGAGCACAGGGAGAGAGCCTTGGTGGATGGGCAGGAGCTAGTTGTCAGTCCTACAGTCCATCTGTCCTATGAGAACCTGCCACCACATAGTCAGGCCAAATTAAAGACAGGGCAACACTGGAAGGGTATGAAAGGGTCAACACGAATGGTGTGGAGATGGGACCACAGGAATCTTTAAGGAGAGTTCAGTGAGCCTTATGATCATAATTCAGACCACCTTCTGTATCCAAGAAGAAAAAACGAATTGTCTGTGTTCATATGTTCACCCTTCCTGAGGCATGCAGTTATCTGTGAGGCAGAAGTGTGTGATTATCATCGCTATCAATACTGGACAAATGCAGATTGACTAAGATACAACAGTCACCAGGCTGTCAAACTGAGTTTCTTTCAAAGGACAAAAATGAAAGGCCGCTCTCCCTCTGGTGTCTTTCTCAGAGGAGCATGGAGCCTGTCACCAGCAGTTTAATGGCTTAAGATCCTCTTCTGACCAGAGGGGCCCCTAATGTTGATGTGGTCGTCCTGAGCCCAGATTCTGGGGTGAACCCATCTACCCACACTCGGGAAGAAAGATTTAGCAGTAGTATGAGACAACATTGCCACTTTGTCTAAAGTCCCCCTGGGGGTCCACCTTGCATAATTTCTGTGACCAGCTTAGCCTGAAACCCTTGGGATGGAAATGGCAATCAGAGTGGATTCTCAGGTAGGATTCTCTTTTCTAGCTAACACATCTTTAGGGTTTTGGTGTAATGCTGTGCTCTCAAGGGGACACTTTCATTGTCCCCACCAAGGCCCGAGAGCCCCTGTCCTCCATGAGAGGGGAGAGCTAGGCCCTGCCCTGGGAACCAGGGACTCTGCCCAGGTTGGGATGCGTCCTGCTCTTGTGCACCTGCTGTGGAAGCTTCTCCACTCCTCACCCCTGGGTGCCCCCTCCTTGGCCACTTTCATGCCAGTGGAGGCTCTTGTGCTTCCTCCCTCCTGTGGTAACCACATATACTCAGTGTTCAAGCAGAAGCTACCAGAACCCAAATGTACTGCTATTTCTACTAGAACTGTTTTATACTCAAGAAACCAAATACTTTGGAAGTGTATTTTTAGGAGTCCAATTATAAAAGCTAATGTATACTTTTGGTCCTGCTTACACAGATGCCCCTTGATGATCCAAGAGCTGATTGACCCCCAAAGCAGGAACCATTCCTTTTTCTTGTATCCTTTTGGGCAAACAGATTACAAACAAATAAGATAAAGTTTAAATCAGGCTGGAAAGGATAGAAGAGTGGATGGATGAGTAGGTGCATAATAAACCAAGAGAAACGTGGTGATGCTAGAATACAGGGCACAGGCATCCCCAGATTACTTACCTAGAGCTGCCACAACAAAGTACCGCCCACTGGGCCTAGGGAACATGCGTTGGTTCTCTCACACATCTGGGGGCTACAAGTGCAAGATCCAAGTGTCAGCCGGGTTGGTTCCCTCCGAAGGCTCAGGAGGAAGACATGTCCCAGGCCTCACCCCTTGGTTTATGGATGGCTAGCTTCTCCCTGTGTCTCCCCTAGTTCTGTTTGTGTCCAAATTTCCTCTTCTTGTAAGGACACAAGTGAGATTAGATCAGGGCCCACCCTAATGTGCTCATTTTAATTTAATTACACCTTTAAAGACTCTGAATCTCCAAATGCAGTCACATTCTGTGGTATGAAGCTTAGGAGTTCAACATATGAATTTTACAGGGACACATTTAGCCCATAAAGTGGGTGTTCACTGCAAAACTCCTCCCACTGTGTAATATATTTGAACACTTTCATAACAAATGGTTGAAAAAAAATTAAATCAGGCAAATCTAGTTCTTGTTTACAACTCTTCTGGGCAGTGTTGGCCAAGGAAGAGACTGTAATCCCTCAGCTGTGAGAAGGTTAAGAGTTTCATGGATTTACACACTACATCAGCCCTTCTTCCTCCTCCCAGCCTCCCTGGGCCAAGATAAGAAGATGGGCTTCACACTTTGACTCTTCCTGACCATGGCTGCTAAAAATCTCATACCAATTGGCTAAATGTCTTAGTATCTCTGGATGATAGACACAGACAATATCGATTACCATCATAGTTGGAGACCTCTGTGCCTTAATCTACAGTGAAAGTTCTTTAGTAAGATTCAGCTAACTCTCCAACCTCCAACAGCCTCTCACAACAGTCCAGGATGGGAGGAAGGCTGCAAACAGGAAGACCGGCCCCAGAAGGAGCCTGCAAATAAGTGGTGGAAATGCACCTGCAGCACCTGCCGCAGCATCTGGGAGATCGGAGGGCATGAATCTCTCAAGGATCAGATAGGTTCCACCCTTTATCATCTCTGAGTAAACAGAAACAAACCCCAAGAAATCCTAAGGAGTAGTGAGAAACTGCTCTTAGAAAAATTAAATGGACACAAGGTATGATACAATTAGTATCCAGAGCAATTTACAAGTAGTAAGTTTGGCACTTATGAATTGATACATGGCAGCCTCCCATGCTGCCATTTCAAGACTATGGAAATTTTTAAAGTTATGGCGGGAATAGAGGATCTGTGGCAGAGGAAAGAGGAGGGCTGCTTAAAATGTCTCAGGAGGCTGCATGGTGCCCCTACCAATTTTCAAATTTGCCCACATAAAAGCAGAGTTAGAGCCCCTTCAATTTTCTTTCAGTTCCTCAATAAAGAGTGATATAAAGTGAATTGTGGTTATTATTTCCTTTCCATATAGTTCATCCCACAGACTAATCATGGCAGGCAGAAAATGGATAAAGCTGCATGGTTTTGGCTGAAGTCTAAGAAATTGATGAGAAATGGAGGAAGTCAGAGCTTGACTATCAACTGGTCATCAGCTTATCGTGACCTCGAGAGAGTTGCTCTTTCTGCTGTAGCTGGCTTCTCTGTTAATTGAAAATGACAGTTTTAATCTATATCCCAGGAGAGCGGAAAGGAAGGAAGGCTCAAAATATCCTGAGTGGCACTGTCTATGACATTTCAGGAAATGAGTTCCATGTGTTATATGGGGCATAGATGACCTTTTAAAGAAAAAGAGAGGAACTTTTAAAATACGGACGTTTAGCACACCACTTAGAGGACTTTGAGACAATATGGTTTCCCTTAGTGTTACACTCAGCCATTTGGCTTGGTCTGGGTGAAGTTCAGTGAAAATACATGAATGAGTATGTGGGATCCACAGGTGTGTGGACTTTGTGTCAATCAGGCCCTAGCAGAAAACATGTATCACTCTCAAATTGCATCATTGTGGATGTTTAATAAAATGATAATTTGTACAGATGTGGCGTGATGTTGAGAATACAGGGATACAGCACACAGTGGTACCTCGGGGTGGGAGGAGCTAGGAAAGGAGAGATTGAGTAATCCCACAGCAGGCAGCTACTGCAGGGGGCTGCCATGGAGAAGGCAGGACCTGTCCAGGGTCACAGTCCAGCTGGAGGTGATCCGGGAAGGAAGGAAAGGGAAGAATAAATACCCCAACATCCTGTCTCCTTGCTGCCCCTGCTGGCACAAGTCAACAGGCCACAGAGTGCAGGGAGCTCACTGCACCTGCATGGACTGGCCTCCTGGGCCAGGAAAAGCCCAGGCAGGGAGGAGGGTCCTGTGCTCAGAGCCATTGCACAGACCTGGTGTGGTTAAAAACCTTAGATCTGACTGCACTACTTAGGGTGACTCCGGGCTCCTCCACTTGCAGCAGTTGTATGAGCTGTGTAGACATTCAGCAATGAGATTACAGAGTGAGCCAAAAATAATTGAACATTTCTAAAACTTGCTCCTTAGCAATTTGGCAGGAGAAAGGAGTAGAAGTCGCTGGCCTGGGCTGCTTTCACTCACTTTACCCGAGATGGCCTGGTCTCAGCTCCAGTCAGCTCAGCAAAGGGGAAAGATTCATGATATCTGGTAGGAGGACCACAATGTATATTGAGAGCCCCTAGCAGGGGGTCCTGCCAGCAAATAACTGTTAGTAGATAAACCTGAACCTATGCTGGAGAGAACATCACATGAGCTGAGCAGCTCTCTGGTTTTGCATGGAAACCCTCCCTGCTGAGTGGATGCCTGGTGGGTCTGACCCAGAAGAAAGCCCCGGGAAGCTCCATGGAGGTCCCAGACTGCTCCCCTCCTCCTCTGAGCCTCTGAATTGTATGTAGCCCAGAAATTACTGGTAGAGCTTGGTACAAGGTGAGCTCTGTCTTTTGGGTGAGGCTGACTTGACAGGTCTTCAGAGCAGGGACCAGCAAGAGGTAAGGAGGCAGACTAGACAGAGCCAAGCCGGGACTCCCTTGTGGGCTCCTCATGCAAACACATGTCTCGGGATGGCCGCCTGCAACTCTGCACCCTGGTGCCTTGAACTGCCCTGGAGGTTAGTCACTTAGCCCCTAATCTTGCAAATGCTCAGTGGATGCCCTTGCACCTCAGGGCTCACGTCAAGCCTGGTGTATGCTTCCCCGCTGCTCCATGTGTGCTCTGAGGAGCATTACCAGGCACCCCCAGACCCACAGATCGGTTATCTGCATTTCAACTCCATTGCTAGGTGAAGTGGATGGACACTGAGGTTTGACGCTCTCCACTCTGCCTCCCTGTGACCTCCTGTGGTGTCTCACAGTTCAAGACTCAAACAGCAGCCATGGTTTGGTTCCTCGTCTCAGCCAAGCAAGAGCTGATGTCCAGTGCAAGGGGCATATGCAGTTGTTGAGGACAATTTTCATACATGAGCCAGTTTCCAAGGAATACATTTTTTTAAAGTGCTCAGTCCCTTCTCTTTTTCTGTGTATCTGAGAGGGCTGTTGAGAATAATGGAGTGAATGGATACAGGACACCTGGTCTAGGGCCTGCTGCTGAGGAAATACTCACTAGTGCTTACCACCTGAGGTAAGCTCCACACAGGAAGGGAAAAAAACCTGAGTTCCTTGATTTGAGGAAATAAACTGAGGATATTTAGCTGTTACGTGTCTTGACCTTAAACTCCAAAATCAAAAGCTTCTTAATGTATTCCCAAATTGATGTGCAGATCAGTACACTTGGAAGAGCCATGAGGCAAATGAACCCCTCCCCCTCAACAAAGGGTGTGCTTCAGGTTTTTTTACACCTGGACTTGAGGATGATTGGTCTACAAAGGGGATCTGTCATTTGCCTATCAGTCTGTCTCAGACTGAAAATCTGTAGAGAAGATTTGCTGCCAGTTCCTGGTCAGTGAAGTTGTCCGAGGCAGTGGAGGAGGGCATTCTCGGGACATACTTCAGAAAAAAGCCATCTAACATCTCACAAAGGGGGAGAATCCTGCAAGTCTAGCAATGGCCAAGTCAAGTAAAGTAGAGCCAAGTTTTGTTTTAAATTCAAAGTTGATGGCATGTCTATTCTATTGAGAAGTTATTGTAGATAGTCTTTTTCAACTGTGGCATTAACAGAGGGCTAAAACTGTCATGTCTAATTCATTTATAATTGTGTCCAGCTAGTTAATGTCAGGGTGGAGCTAATGTTAGTGAACACAATTTTTTACAGTTCTTCACAATCAAACTTTTAACCCAAGTCCCTGGGTATGTAGTTAGCTGCTCAGAGAAGTTCTGTTGATGCTGTGGAAGGTTTCCCTCGCAGAGCTCCGAGGAGCAGTTGGCAGGGTGTGCGCTCACTGTCTTATGGTCTAAGGCCCACTGGATCACTAAATGGTGTCTACAGCTTCGTAAGGTCCATGTTGACAATTACTGTCCAAACGGTAAATTGCTGGGAGAATGAGAAATGTTTCAAATACCAGCTTGTGAATTTTAACATTGCTATTAATTTCATATGAAAACAAGAAAACCCTTGATTTTCAAGAAACTGGCTTGAAAAAAATCACAGTTGATTACCGTTCAGTCCATACCCCTGCTCTGAAGGGCCAGTGTCTGAAGAAGAGAAGTGGCAACTCTTGTAACTAAGGAGCGTTTCAGTCAGGAGACCTTCTCAAGGAACAGGACTGTGATAACAGATGAGATATATTCAAGTTGTTACGTTAATAGTACAGGAAGGAAAGGTTTCTAAAGAAGGTGCAGAGTAGTTTCAAAACGTGGAAACCAGCACAAGCAGATTAGGAGTGTGGAGTGAGGTGGGGGGCAAGTATGAGACCAAAGCCAGTTCCTGAGAAAATGTCACGAGGCTACACTGAACTTAAAAAAAGAGAATGAAATACACACAGTGGTTCAAGGTTGGAATGCAGTTTTGGACAAATTGATTTGAATTCCTGACGGGCTTCAGGCTGAACTCTCACCAATTATCACAGGTCCTGCTCCAGCCTTCAGATTTCCTAAAACACTGGGTCAGGGATGCTGACAGGAGGTGGCAAAGGGAGTCAAAAGATTGGAAGCACTGACAACGAGGGTAGAATGAGGAAGTAATTTCAAACTAAGACTGTGGGCTCCCTGCAGCCCATGGGAATCCTAGCATGTCCCCACCAGAGGGATGCATGATGCCAGCCTTTGCTTAGAGAGGCAAGCTGCCTTTCATGATTCCCTCTTACCTGCCATATACTCATATGATTTTCTCAGTGACAAGGGTTGGCTGTTTTCTCCTCAGTTTCCAGACAAGAAAGCAAGCTTAGAGTTGTTAAATACCTAGATAAGGTTGTGTGGCTGGCTGGGGCCTAGTCCCATGAGTGACTGCATTTCTTTGGTCCCAGAGTCACACTTCCCCCACAAGGCCTTGGCTGGGAGTGCATCTCAGGGAATGAACTGTGGAATTTTGTAACCACAGCATATTAAATAAATCACCTGAGGCCAAAAAGGGATTCCATTATTAAACCATGCCAATTTACTAGAAAAATCTCCCCTTTGTGCAGAGAGATTGATGTGACCATGCAATAATATTATTTTGTTTCCTATTGGTATGTTAGGTGGAGATCAAGAATTGCATCTAAGATGGTTCATTCCAGGAAGCCATATGACAATTCTTGGGCTTTTCTGAAAGAATGTGCCAAAAGGCAGCCATTTGCCCATCCACACCCCTAGCCCATCATTAATAATTAGATATGCATGAACACGTACACACCAAACTCCCTCCCTGAGGCTCATTCACACACACACTGCCATGTTCTCCACCTCTAACTACTACCACCTCAAGTTCATGTATAAACAAGAAAAAAGGGCATGAGATCAGAATTATGTAATACACCAATCTACCAAAGGGCTTGGTCGAGTCCTCAGCAGATGCTCTGAAAGGACTATGGATGTCAAACTGCTTCACTTCTTATCCAACAAGGGCTCCATTTGGAACTGAGTTGAAAAGTGGCCAACCTTCTTTTCACTGGTGATTTACCCACATCCTAAGGTCTTGCTTCCAAAGAAGCAAGAGCTTGGGACTTTTTATGAATAAAATCTGCCTCCTGCTCTGCACTGAGATTTTGCACTGCCAAGAAACCAACCTTGCACCTGACAGTCTGGGTGCCAAGGCTGAGGCTGTCCAGGACTTAATGCAGAGAAGTTCTTGTTTTTTTCAGTTATGGTCCTCCAGCACTTTTTCTCATCAGTAAGTCGTGAGTGTGAAGTTCAGCATTCTAATTTCCCTGGTTCAGCTGGAAGACATACATGTCATGTTGACACTATAGGTTTAGTAAAAATGCATCTCTTGAGAGGAATCACATTTCTGAATTTTGCCAATAAAAGTAGACACAATTTCAAGAATATGAATTTTATTTCCAAAAGAGAATATATATTACTTTGCACAGATAATGAGAATGCAATAATTCCAAAGTAAATGGACATTTTATTTCCAGCTTTAAAATTCTTGGAGTTGGAGGAGCCAAGATGGTGGCATGAGTAGGGCAGTGGAAATCTCCTCCCAAAACCATATGTATTTTTGAAAATACAACAAATACGACCATGCCTAAAAGAGAGACCAGAGGATACAATACAACAGCCAGGCTGCATCTACATCTGCGAGAACTCAGCACCTGACGAAGGGGGTAAGATACAAGCCCCGACCCAGTGGGACCCGAGTGCACCCCCCATCCCAGCCCACCAGCAGGAGAAGAGGAGTCAGAGTGGGAGGGAATGTAATTCCAGGACTGCTGAACAACCAGCTCCAGTAATCTGCACCTGGAGCGCACACACACAGTGCACGGTGTGCTGGATATTAGAGAAACGGAAAACTAAATCTGCAAGCAGGTCCCCACAACCGGCTCCCCTGGGACAAAAGAAAAATGAGTGCTTTCTGAAAGTATTAAAGGGACAGGAACCTCACAGCTGGATGGATTCCTCCCATCACACTCAGCCCAGCAGGCTGGGAATCCTAAGGAGCCTCAGGCACCACAGCCCCCTGGGAGGCACAGCAGCTCTTAAGCCCCTCATGTAAATAAACAGCTTGCTATTTATTCCCCCTCTGGCATGGTCCCGCCACAGCGGCCGAGCAGCCTGAGAGCGGCTACACCCAAAGCAGCCACCCAGAGTCTCCTCCCAGTACACAGCTTCCTGGGCCAGACCTGGGGCCACCACTGGCATACAGCTGCCCAGCGCAGGCAGATGAAGCTGAAGCAGGGTACGAAGCAGTGCCATTCTCACAGGAGAGCACACCCGGTCTGCCTGCCTTTCCTTGCAAGGCTCTGGGCTGCCCCGCTTGCAGCAGCTCAGGGGGTTAACCTGGATGCTGCTCCTGGTGTGCGAGGAACTAACACAGGCAGCGGAGAAGGGCAAGGCAACCAGAAAGCAGGTAGGGACTTTGTTCTCCCAGCCGACACAAGCACCACCTGCCTGAGACTACCTCTATCTCCATGAAAAGGCAGAAGAATTTGGTCCAGTCCAGAATTATCCAGACAAACCCCAAGAGAGGACTGGGAGAGACAGATATAACCAGTCTTCTGGAAAAAGAATTCAAAATACAGGTCATAACCATGCTGATGGACCTGCAGAGAAATATACAAGAGCTAAGGGATCAAGACAGGAGGGAGAATACAGAAATAAAAAAATCTCTGGAAGGACTTAAGAGAAGACTGGATGAGGTGCAAGAAAGCATTAATGGAATAAAAATCAGAGAACATGAATACAGAGAAGCTGAGGCAGAGAGAGATAAAAGTATCTCCAGGAATGAAACAATATTAAGAGAACTGTGTGACCAATCCAGACAAAACAATATTCGCATTATATGGGTGCCAGAAGAAGAAGAGAGAGAAAAAGGGATAGAAAGTGTCTTTGAAGAAATAATTGCTGAAAACTTTACAAACTGGGGGAGGAAATAGTCTCTCAGATCATGGAAGCCCATAGATCTCCCAACACAAGGAACCCAAAGAGAACAACACCAAGACATATAATAGTTAAAATGGCAAAGATCAAACACAAGGACAGAGTACTAAAGGCAGCCAGAGAGAGAAAAAAGGTCACCTACAAAGGAAAACCCATCAGGCTATCATCAGACTTCTCAGCAGAAACCTTACAGGCCAGAAGAGAATGGCATGATATATTTAATGCAATGACACAGAAGGGCCTTGAACCAAGAATACTGTATCCAGCATGATTATCATTTAGATATGAAGGAGGGATTAAACAATTCCCAGACAAGCAAAAGCTGAGGGAATTTGCCTCCCACAAACCACCTCTACAGGGTATTTTAGAGGGACTGCTCTAGATGGAAGCACTCCTAAGGCTAAATAGGTGTCAACAGAGAAAATCACACCAAAGAAATCAGACCAACCAAATACTAACTAAAGACAAAAAAATAAAATCAACTATTCACAAAAGCCATCAAAGGAAACACAAAACAGTACAGAATAAAACACCTAACATATAAAGAATGGAGGAGGATGAATAAGAAGGGAAAGAAATAAAGAATCATCAGATGTGTTTATAATAGCTTAATAAGCAAGTTAAGTTAGACAGTTAGATAGTAAAGAAGCTACCCTTGAACATTTGGTAACCACAAATCTAAAGCCTGCAATGGCAATAAGTACATATCTTTCAATAATCACCCTCAAGGTAAATGGAATGAATGTACCAATCAAAAGACACAGAGTAATAGAATGGATAAAAAAGCAAGACACATCTATATGCTGCTTACAAGAGACTCACCTCAATCCCAAAAACATATACAGACTAAAAGTCCAGGGATGAAAAAAAGAGTCAAGGGATGGAAAAAGATATTTCATGCAAAGAATAGGGAGAAAAAGTCAGATGTTGCAGTACTTGAATCAGGCAAAATAGATTTCAAAACAAAGAAAGTAACAAGAGATAAAGAAGGACATTACATAATGATAAAGGGGTCAGTCCAAAAAGAGGATATAACCATTACAAATATATATGCACCCAATACAGGATCACTGACATATGTGAACGAAATACTAACAGAATTAAAGGAGGAAATAGAATGCAATGCATTCATTCTAGGAGACATCAACACACTACTCACTCCAAAGAACAGAACCACCAGACAGAAAATAATTAAGGACACAGAGGCACTGAACAACCCTAGAACAGATGGACCTCACAGATATCTACAGAACTCTGCACCCAAAAGCAGCAGGATACACATTCTTCTCAAGTGCACATGAATTATTTTCCATAATAGACCCCATACTAGGCCACAAAAAGAACCTCATTAAATTCCAAGAGATTGAAATTAAACCAAACAACTTCTTAGACCACAAAGGTATAAAGCTAGAAATAAATTGTACAAAGAAAACAAAAAGGCTCACAAACACATGGAGGCTTAACAACATGCTCCTAAATAATCAATGGATCAATGACAAAATTAAAATAGAGATCAAGCAATATATGGAGACAAATGACAACAGCACAAAGCCCCAACTTCTGTGGGATTCAGTGAAGGCAGTTCTAAGAGGAAAGTATGTAACAATCCAGGCCTATTTAAAGAAGGAAGAACAATCCCAAATGAATAGTCTAAATTCACAATTATTGAAACTGGAAAAAGAAGAACAAATGAGGCCCAAAGTCAGCAGGAGGAGGGACATAATACAGATCAGAGAATAAATAAATAAAATTAAGAAGAATAAAATAATAGAAAAAATCAATGAAATCAAGAGCTGGTTCTTTGAGAAAATAAACAAAATAGATAAACCCCTAGCCAGACTTATTAAGAGAAAAAGAATCTATGCACATCAACAGAATCAGAAACAAGAAAGGAAAAATAACAATGGACCCCACAGAAATACAAAGAATTATTAGAGAATACTATGAGAATCTATATGCTAACAAGCTGGAAAACCTAGAAGAAATGGACAACTTCCTTGAAAAATACAACCTTCCAAGACTGACCAAGGAAGAAACAGAAAATCTAAACAGACCAATTACCAGCAATGATATTGAATCGGTAATCAAAAAACTACCCAAGAACAAAACCCCCAGGCAAGATGGATTCACTGCTGAATTTTATCAGACATATAGAGAAGATTTAATAACCATTCTACTGAAATATTTTCAAAAAGTAGAAGCAGAGGGAATACTTCCAAACTCATTCTCTGAAGCCAGCATCACTCTAATACCAAAACCAGGCAAAGACCCCACCAAAAAAGAAAACTACAGACCAATATCCCTATTGAAGATGGATGCAAAAATACTCAACAAAATATTAGCAAACTGAATTCAAAAATATAGCAAAAGGATCATACACCATGATCAAGTGGGATCCATCTCAGGGGTGCAAGGATTCTACAGCATTCGAAAATCCATCAACATCATCCATCACATAAATAAAAAGAAGGACAAAAACCACATGATCATCTCCATAGATGCTGAAAAAGCATGCAACAAAATTCAACATCCATTCATGATAAAAACTGTCAACAAAATGGGTATAGAGGGCAAGTATCTCAACATAATAAAGGCCATATATGACAAACCCACAGCCAACGTTATACTTAACAGCGAGAAGTTGAAAGCTTTTCCTTTAAGATCAGGAACAAGACAGGGATGCCCACTCTCCCCAGTGTTATTCAACATACTGCTGGAGGTCCTAGCCATGGCAATTAGACAAAACAAAGAAGTACAATGCATCCAGATTGGAAAAGAAGAAGTAAAACTGTCACTATTTGCAGATGACATGATATTGTACATAAAATCCCTAAAGACTCCACTCCAAAACTACTAGAACTAATATCTGAATTCAGCAAAGTTGCAGGATACAAAATTAACACAAATCTGTTGCCTTCCTATACACTAATGATGAAGTAGCAGAAAGAGAAATCAGGAAAACAATTCCATTCACAATTGCATCAAAAAGAATAAAATATCCAGGAGTAAACCTAACCAAGGAAGTGAAAGACCTATAGCCTGAAAACTACAAGACACTCTTAAGAGAAATTAAAGTGGACACTAACAAATGGATACTCATCCCATGTTCTTGGCTATGAAGAATTAAGATTGCCAAAATGGCCATCCTGCCTAAAGCAATCTACAGATTCAATGCATTCCCTATCAAAATACCAACAGCATTCTTCAATGAACTAAAGAAAATAGTTCTAAAATGCATATGGAACCATAAAAGACCCCAAATAGTCAAAGCAATCCTGAGGAGGAAGAATACAGCAGAGCAGAATACAACTGTAACCTCTCACTTCCCAACTTCAAGCTCTACTACAAAGCCACAGTAATCAAGACAATTTGGTACTGGCACAAGAACAGACCCACAGACCCGTGGGGCAGAATAGAAAGTCCAGATATTAACCCAAACATATACAGTTAATTGATGTATGATAAAGGAGCCACGGACATACAATGGGGAAATAGCCTCTTCAACAGTTGGTGTTGGCAAAACTGGACAGCTACATGTAAGAGAATGAAAGTGGATCATTGTCTAACCCCATGCACAAAAGTAAATTCAAAATGGATTAAAGTCCTGAATGTAAGTTATGAAACCATAAAACTCTTAGAAAAAAACATATGCAAAAATCTCTTGAACATAAACATGAGCGACTTCTTCATGAGTATATCTCCCCTGGCAAGTAAACCAAAAGCAAAAATGAACAGTGGGGACTATATCAAGCTGGAAAGCTTCTGTACAGCAAAGGACACCATCAATAGAACAAAAAGGCATCCTACAGTATGGGAGAATATATTCCTAAATGACAGATCCAATAAAGAGTTGACATCCAGAATATATAAAGAACTCTCCCACCTCAACAAACAAAAAGCAAATAATCCAATTAAAAAATGGTCAGAAGAGCTGAACAGACAGTTCTCCAAAGAAGAAATTCAGATGGTAAACAGACAGATGAAAAGATGCTCCACATCACTAATAATCAGAGAAATACAAATTAAAACCATGATGAGATATCACCTCACACCAGTAAGGATCGCCACCATCCAAAGGACAAACAACAACAAATGTTGGCGAGGTTGTGGAGAATGGGGAACCATCCTACACTGCTGGTGGGAATGTAAACTAGTTCAACCATTGTGGAAATCAGTATGGAGGTTCCTCAAAAAACTCAAAATAGAAATACCATTTGACCCAGGAATCCCACTTCTAGGAATTTACCCTAAGAATGCAGCAGCCCAGTTTGAAAAAGACATATGTACCCCTTGGTTTATCACAGCACTATTTACAATAGCCAGGAAATGGAAGCAACGTAAGTTTCCATCAGTAGATGAATGTATAAAGAAGATGTGGTACATATACACAATGGAATATTACTCAGCCATAACAAGAAAACAAATCCTACCATTTGCAACAACATGGGTAGAGCTAGAGGGCATTATGCTCAGTGAAATAAGCCAGGCAGAGAAAAACAAGTACCAATTGATTTCACTCATCTGTGGAGTGTAAGAACAAAGAAAAAAACTGAAGGAGGAAAACAGCAGCAGAATCACAGAACCCAAGAATGGACTAATAGTTACCAAAAGGAAAGGGACTGGGGAGGATGGGTGGGAAGGGAGGGATAAGGGCAGAGGAGGGAAGAAAGGGGGCATTATGATTAGTATGTGTAATGTGGGGGGGGACACAGGGAGGGCTGTGCAACACAGAGAAGACAAGTAATGATTCTACAGCATCTTGCTATGCTGATGGACAGTGACTGTAATGGGGTATGTGGGGGTGACTTGGTGAAGGGGGGAGTCTAGTAAACATAATGTTCCTCATGTAATTGTAGATTAAGGATACCGAAAAAAAAAGATTCAAACAGTTAAAAGGGGTTGTTCTGGAGTCTCTGCCTCCCTTCACTGCTGTCCAACAGTGACTTTCAGTGCCAGTGTACAAAGTTCTTATTTTTCTTTCTTATATTATCTGGCTCGTAGTTTATATTATGAACAACAAACTCATTGAGAACACTAACAGAAGAAAAAAATTCTTGGAGTTCTTCAGAAAGTTTCCCATTATTTATCTTTTTGGGTTTTTTGGTGGGAACTATGTTTTTCCTCAATTGATCAACTTGATCTTTGAACTGTATTAAATATAATATAGGGACAGATATTATCTCCATGACATCAATTTAATTGTCATTTTCCTTTTCATAAGAATCAATTCATGTATACACACTCATTTCAATAGCAAATCTGGGAAAAATCATGGAATAAATTGCTTGTCATCACTGTTTTCCTATTTTCTTAGGTTGCTCTTGTTACTTGATTTTCTCCACATCTTAGTCCATAATCTCTCCTATTTTATAATCATGTGATTGGGTTTATTTTATATTAAAAACCCTTTTTTGTGTATGCCCCAGAACGCCCTAACCCCAATCCTTTGGCGGTAGTTGCGGATGGAAGCCTGGCCTAAGCACAGACACTTGCGGAGGGTTCTCCCTCCAGCAGCCACCCTGCGGCGCTCCTGGGCCTTTCAGCTGCTAAGGGGTTGGTGCTGCCTGCGCCCTGTCTCTTCTGGATTCTGTGGTGGCCCCCGTGGGATCCTGTGGCTCTGAGTCCCCTGATGCTACACATCCAACAGGACGCTGCCTGTCTCCCCATGCAGGTACTGTATGGAAGAATTGTACAGAAGAGTATCTCCTTAAAGTCCACATATGTGAGCTTCTCCAAGAGTTGTCAAAATGGGAAAAAGAACTTTCATCAGCAAGGTCTCCAAAATGGCAGTGGAAATTACCTTACCTGTTATTGTAACTAGAGGGTGTACATGAAAGCCAGGGGCATGTCTTTTCTATCTTTGCTTTGTTTTACACATTCTCCATCAGGCACAGGTTTTTATTCTAAATGGTACCAGCTACATTTTATGGAGAGAAAGCCCCTAACTTTCTTTGCTTCTTGTCCATGTTAAATAAGTTCTCTCTAATTCCAATACTTCTTCCTGCTGTTTTTATTTATCCATTTTTTAATTTTTTAAGGCCCGCGTGTTTCTGGATCCTTTGTCATGTATTCCCTACAAAGAGAGGACCTCCAAGCTTCACATGGGGATAGACTGTAAGATCATTTCCAGCTATTGCAGTCTGCAAACCTCAGATGTGTTTGGGGCCTAAGGCAGACAGATCCATGGTCCCAAAGACACCCACACCCTAATCCCTGGGACCTGTGTCCGTATCCCTTCACACAAATGGGACATCGCAGGTGTCATTAAGGTAAAGATCATGAGTTGGGAAGATTACTCTGAATTATCTGTGTGAGCCCAATGGATTGTGTCTCTCCTTTGCTTTTTTAAAAATGATCATTTTGGTATTTGTTCACTTGCTTGGTTTTAAAGAGAGAGAGAGGGTGTGTGTGTGTGTGTGTGTATGTGTGGGTGAAATCCTGAGCTGATTGATCCTGAGGAAGACATGCTCCATGCTCTAAGTCTGATCACCTTCTCTGCTACCCAAATCTATTCTCCCTGAAGACCTATCTTAGCTGATCCACTTTTTACCCTCCCAGGAATATTAACTCGTTCTGGCATCTCTGTTCTTCATTTAATAAGCCATGTATCTCATTTAAAACTTTAATGCATATGCAAATTATCAGATCATACTTCTAAAAGGCTTTCTCCAAGTTTCAAATTCCCCTAAGACTGACTATCTCTCCTCTGTTCATAAAGTTTGATTTACCACAAGAGTACAGAGGTTTCCCCCTTAAACTGTGTTAACATAATGTGAACATAAATTATAAATTTTTCAGGAAATGAATTGGGCAACAAATTTCAAGGTCTTTAAAATCTCAGACCTTCCTTTGACACAGAAATCCATGAAATAAATTTCATAAGATTAGAATTTCATAGAATTCATGACAAATTTGTTTAATTCTGAAATTAAGCTTATGAAATAACTACAGACATTTGCAAATGTTTATACAAACATATTTATGATAGACTTCCTTATAGAAAAATGAAAGCAACAAAATATTCAATAATAAGTAAGTATAACTCTACAAAATCAAACATTATATAGTAGAATTTAGAAAATCATATTTTCGAAGTTTAATGACATGAGAAAATGGTCATAATACAAACCTAAAAAACACAAAAAAGAATGAACCAAGGTACAAGGTGAATATATAATATGAACTCAATTGGGAAAACATGCACATACATAGAAAACACTGTAAGGAAATACACCAACAGGTTAACCAATACTATTTATTTCTGCATGTTAACATTTCAGGTGATGTATTTTATTCTTAATCTTCTCTGTATTTTCTAAATGCTTCAGAATAAACATCCATAACTTTATAATCATAAAAAAGCAGTTCTTTAAAAGACGGGCAATATAGCTAGTGGTTAAGAGTACAAATTAGAACCAGACTACTTGGGGTCATAACCCTGGCTCCCAGTGACACAGACTATGTACCATGCTTAGAACTAGGGCCCACCCCATTGTTAGTCCTATATGGACAATGTCATAGCTACAGCTATAGCAGACAGCCATTAGACTGTCAAGCCAACTCCTCCACATAGGTGATGGTTGCAAGACACACAGTGACCTCCTGGCCACAGTTGACCAGTCTATGTAGCAGCAAGCATCTGAGCCAAGCTGACCTACTAGCATATTTCCCTAGGAATCATGGAAATGGACCTGATAAAAGAGGTAGCCTACCTGGAGTGCCTGGTGAATTATATAAAATTGAGAACTATGAGAATCTTTCCCTTTCCGCTCTTAGCTCACCCTCTGCCTATCTCATGCATCCCAGGTAAATCATACCTCTCTAGTCTGCATATATAGAGTGGCCAAAAAGTCTGGACACATACATACCATTATTTTGTTGCCTACTGCATTGTAATTTAATATCAATAAAGCATTTATTATGCAGTAAAAATAAATACTTATCATAAAAACATATACATTATATACATATGCATGAGTCCATGTTTCTAGACTTGGTGGCCAATCTGTAGAATGAAATAGAAACAGAGACAAGGACCTCAGTCTGAGTCTCCAGATCCATGAGGTCCAGATGCTCTGGAATCCCTCTTGCCCTTGTTTTACCCCATCCTTCTTGTAAATGGATCTAGGATTTTGCAACCAAAAGCATTCTAACTGGTGAAAACGTGTTTCAGGTTGCACTGCCCTATGGCCTTGAGCCGTCCTCCTGGCCCCTCTCCCCTTGCAGCTTGAAGAAGTGAGCAGCAGCAGATGGGAGCTCACATGTGATGACTCACATGGACTCTCTGCATTCTGGGACATCCCTAACTGATACATCAGGGAGCTGGTGGCCTGAGCTGCCTGGTTACCTGGGAAATGTTGCATACATCTTGCATAACTTTTGTACTTTGCCATCCAGCAAACCTGGAGGACCGTGCCCACAGTGCCTTGTCTGCCGCTGTGTTACTGTTTCTTTAACCTTCACTTTTGTCTTTGGGGGACCGGCTGATGAGCAACTGATTAAAAAGAAGCAGATGGCTCTGCATGACTTTGCAGCTCAGCAGAATTGGGAGGGCAAGGAGCCAAAGTCTGGGAGCAGGAAGCTAACCAGAACTCATTGGCCAGCCACCACTTAGGGGTGACAGATGAGGGAATTACCTGAAAATACTCAAATCAATGCATCGATAAACATACCAGAATCTTTGTAACGAGGCACCTATAAAATCCTGCATTAGATCTACACAGATTCAAGATTTCACTTTGATAATGCCTGGTTTGAGTTCATTTACTTAAAACTTCAGAAACAAGACCATGAGATTTTAAGAAAATCAACATTATATCCTGTGTTTGCTAATATTTATTTTATAAATATTAATAGTTAAAAGTATGCCTACCAGACAAGGTTCTTAAATGGTTAATATATTTTGAGTAAGATATCTTTCCCTTGTAAGTAATAAATTCTGGGGGTAGATACTCTGAACCTATGCAAATACCTGTTTCTCCTTTAACTTTGCCCCGAGTTTTAGCATCCATCAGTGGCCCATAACTATAGCAATTATAACTGTGGTGTTATGATGGTGATTTTCTATTTCCCTCATTCCTGTGATATGAATTAATTGGAATTCTTCTGTAATGAAGAGCCTGTCTCTTCTACTCCATTTATTCAGTAATTTCTGTAATACAGACTCATGGATATTTATTTTATTAATTGGGTGGGAATCCAACAATATCATATTTTATTTTGTTAATCAAATTGTTCTATTTTCTTCCACTAGCATATCAGCTCCTGCATCCTTTGGATATATTCCCTTCTTTCTTTTTTTATTTATTAGCAGTTCTTTAGCTTCTGGCAACACAGGATACTCCAAGCTCATCTTGTATTGTCCCTGCCCCAACCTTAGAATTCTCCCCTTTCCAAGGAGTGCAGGTTTGTTTAATGAGAGAATGGAATTTAGAAACCAAGATCAGGAATTAGGTATGCTTACTGCTATTGGGATGTCACTGCTTTCTAGGCCCTCACAGCAGTCAGAGCTAGGATATGTGTATGTATATGAATGTACATGCACATTTCTTTTTAATAATAATTTAAATAATTTAAAATAAATATGTGTATTATTTATTTTTCAATCTTTCAGTATATATATTAAAAATGACATGAGTTCTTACTGCTATCTCCTGAGGTAACAGGGGTCATTCCAGCCTTGTTCTCTGCTATTTGTGTTGACTCTCTATTAGCAAGTAACAGGAGGCCAAAGCGGCCTAGGACCCTGAGCCTCAGTGGGACCCAAGACTGTCAGCATGGTGAGGCCAGGTATGAGCTGCATGTGCTAGACCCTCTGAAGTAGCCTTGCTAAGAACACATCAGACCTCTTTTTGACTCAGGAACCCATGTGACTCCTTCAAAAGCCTAGAAAAGCAAAGATTATTCTTCTTCCTCTTATATGAGGAGAAGGTAAACCAAGACCCTTGTACTCAAAGGGTGAAAACTGAATGGAATCATTTAACACTGTGAATGTTTTGCTATGAGTGCAAAGCCACTTAGAGTTTTGTCCATAACTTGCTGGAAAATAGCACAGTGTAAAAAAAGCACCTATTATTTGTCATTTAAAATGTCTTTGCTATGAGTTTGGTTCTTTTAACTTGAAGATTTATCAACTGCATCCACTTGGGCATAGTGGTGGAAAAATGTTATGAAGTAAGGATGATAAATTAATAGTTTGGAACTAACTTGAAAATTGCAGGTCTGAATTCCAGGCCTGGTGTTTTCTTGACTCACTGTAAGAAACTGAAGTGTGTTTTTTTCAGCTTTACTCATTTGAGTTCTCACAGGTCGTGAATGCTCACCTGTACCTTAGAGGCTTCCATTGGCTCAGGTGTGTCCAGGTTTACAAAGCCACTCTGGTTACAGTCCCCACAGCCTTCTCTTCCAAAAATAAAGTACCAGGCTCACCAAGAATCATGAGGAAAAAAAATCACAGCTGCCCATTCTGGCCCAGACCTTAGATGGTTTATGTGGCTTTTTGCTTCAACAGTTTAGGAACAGTCAATTTTAACAGGCTTTTCTAAGGAATTGATTTTACTGGAAGCAGATACCAGCACAGAGGGCAGCTCCCAGAACTGCCTGGGGTAGACTCAGGGCCTGTGGGACAAGACTTGCAACTTCATTATCACAGGACATGTCAGCTGTCACCAAAAAGTCGTTCTCCTGATATTTTAGGCCAACTGCTAAGTTAGAAAAGGCCCTCCCATTATGTTTATTCTTCATCCTGACTTAAATAGCTTTATAAATTTCTGAATGTTTATTGCTTAAAATTTTTAATGCCAACTAATTCCACTTTGAGAAGTTTATCTTAGGTGTATATTTAAAGATGCATGCAAAAATATTTACAAACTGTGAGATTCATCACTTCATCATGTACATGATCACAAAATGTTAACAATCTAAATGTCAGTCATGGTTAAATAATGATCACTCATCAGTAAGATGGAATACAATGCAAATATTTTTAAATGTTTTCAAAGATGATTTAATGATATTTTCATCACTCCAGCAAGACCTCTCCCACCTGTGTGCAAGGGAAACCTCACTGAATGACATAAATATTCTAAAACTAGTTTATGGGGATGGTTGAACAACTTGGTAAATTTTCTAAAAATCATTGAATTGTGCACTTGAAATGGGTGAGTTACATGATGTGTAAAATATGTCTCAATAAAGTTGTGAAAAATTGCCAATTCCTGGGGACCTAGGACACAGCCATCATCCATTGGTCAGTGGGGTCATTATGGAGATTGTGGATAAATGGAGTGTAGACCTGAGTTCTCTTTGCAGCTGCTGAAATAGAACCACCAGCTTCTCCTATGATTATCATCCTAGTTCCTCAGGAAAATATGCATCCTTGAAATAGTTATCCTTAGTACCTGGGGTGATTCCCACCTTGGCTTCTGGACCCACTGAATAGGGAGGAAAACTTGGAAGCTAATGAACCTTTATAATTAATGAGATCATTTCCAGACCTGCCAAATAGGAAGCCTCAGATACTCTAAATGACCTGGGAAAACACAAATATGCCAGAGGGTGGGAGACGAATGCCATGAACATACACTGTGTCTCCCCAGGAAAGCATCAGAGTCTAGTGTCCTGGGGCATGCCAGGGTGTCCACCTGAATGGAGGGCAAGCTGCTGAACCCAAGCCTGCCACCAAGAAGGCACACTGGGACTTTGAAGGCAACATATTCCATAATTTTTGGGTGTCCCACTCTAACTCATTTATTGTTTTCCCAAATTACTTCCACTTCTGAGTAGGGCCCAGAGGAAAAGACAGCTTGTCAAGTGATCAGCTGCAGTGCAAGCAGCCAAGCCAATCAGCTTCTGCAGCCTGGCAGGGCCAGTGGAGGGAAAGGCATTTGCAGCAGATCAGGGGCTGCCAAAGCCGTGGCAAGTCCCAGTGGAGCTTAAATGGCTCAGCATCTTCATCACTGGTAATTACTTTCCTTCCAAGAACCAGCTCTTAGTTTGTTAGGAGGCCCTTGCAGAAACCGGATGCCTGGCTGTCAACACAGGCGTGGCAAACACAATTGACTGCCAACCAGTCTCCATGCTCCAACTCCTACTCCCATGTCTTGCCTTCACTAGAACTGAACAAGCTACTTTACTTAGCAAACTGCCCCCACTCTGTAGCTGGGGGAGGGGGTATGGGTGGCCTATGTCACAGTTCTGCTTTGGCCACTGTGACCAAAGCAGGAGTCACTGGGGGCACCTGGTGAAGACTTTCCTCTCCTGATAAAAGGGAGGCTGACTGGCACCCCTCCTGCTCTAGTTCCTCCCCGCTGGAACATGCATGTCTGGGATGAAGATGTTCTACAGTCCATTTAGGACAGCTTACTGGACCTTACTAATACCTTACACACTGTCATGCTGACTTATCTTTTATTGTTTGCTAAGGACAAATTAATAAATTTTATAAACAAAAGATGGTGAGGCAATGCACTGATGTATGTGGGGTTCACTGGTTTTATCGGGTGTATTGTCACCCAGATACAGACCATATATAGATGCGTAAAATATATATTTAAGGCTTGGGTTGACCCCAGGTGGAAGAAAACATCTTGTAAGGTTGGGAGGCTCTCCTGTGGGTATGACATGCACTGAGCCAGTATTCAAAGTGTCAATATGGAGCTTTCTCATCATTAGCCAAAATACATAGATTCAGTGGTGAGAATAAGGGTAGCACAGCTGAAGGGTGGTAAAAGAGGCCACCCCCCAAAATGTCTCTGTGGCATAGGGATTATTTTGAGTTAAAGCTGCTTGAAGAACAGCAGGTATAGAAGGGTGTCTGATCTCCTGTTTTCTTCCTAAAACCAGGAGATGAAATTTCAGTGTGAAGGTTGGTCTCTCTGAGCCAGGAGGCAAGGAACCTTCTCCTTCCTGGGAGGAGTCATGGCCCAGAGAGATCAGCACAAAGAGACCTTGTTAAAATATCTCCCATCTTCCCTCCTTTCTCAAAGCCAAATCAGGCCCAATCTAAGAAAGTTAGAAAATCAGCAAAAGCCATGAGCGTTTCTTCACAATCTTTGCGTTGTGTATGTAATGTTTTCACCACCTCTGTGCGGTGTATGTACTATTACAAACATTTATTAATCATTGCTTGGATTCCAAGAATAAGACTCAGTAGTTGCTTCTCAAGCATTCACACCACAGAATAACTAGGATACTGTGTGCAACGCTAGGTGTAAGGACAGTCCTGAGGGAAGAGCAGGGAGCTCCATGCTGGGCTGCGAGGAGCCTCCACAGAAAGGTGAAATTCAGCGCGATTGCATTTAGGAAAACAGGAATATTTTTTTCAAGCAGAGGGTACAGCATAGCAAGGGCCTAGGGCCATCTCACACACTCACGGCTCTAGAAGGTGTTTCAAGCCCTGGAGCCCAGGTTAAGAGAAGGGCGATGAGGGAAGTAAGACTTAAGTGGAGAGCAAAGGCCAAATCATGGAAAGATCTATGTGAGATACTAAAAGTCAACATTTTTCCTAAATGTAAAAGGCACGTACTGGTTTGCTAAGACTGTCATAGCCCAGTACTACAAGCCAGGGAACTAAAACAATGGAAATCATCACCTCACAGTCTGAAGGCTGGATGTCTGAGCTCAAGGGGCTGGCAGGATGGGTTTCTCCTGAGGCCCCTGTGCTTGGTGTGCAGCCAGCCTCCGTCTCATGTACGCACGTGGTTCTCCTGTGCAGATTTGTGTCCTGGTCTCTGCTAATGAGAGCACCAGTCATCTGGGGCGAGGTCTCCCTAATGACCTCGTGCTACCTGGATCCCCTGACAGCCCTATCAGGCACATGCTGGGTCCTTCAGGTTAGGACTGCAACACACAGATTTGGGGTGTAGAGAGGCCTAGGGTACACACCACAGACTGACAGAAGGGAGAAGGGGACTGCAAAACACATACTAAAAATAATTTTTAAAAAGCTTCCAAAGTCAATCCCAGTAATGCTAAGTGGATTGGCGTATTCTTGATGAATTTTTCTTACTTGCTCATTTGAGAGATGCCCTACCTATCCCAGGGTAGTGTGGTGGTGTGGGTATGGATGGCCACTTGGGGCCAGAAGCAAGCTGGCAGCAGGTGCTTAGGGAGACTCTCAGCAGCCACAGGCCCCTGCTGTGGTGCAGCCTCTCCCAGGACCCTCACAGTCAGGCAGCGGCTCATCCCCAGGGCAAGGGCACTCAAGGCGTGCGGACATATGAGGCAGAGGCAGCGGCAACACAGAGTCTTAGAGTGCCTCTGCCTAAAGGCATTGCATCCCACAACTGCCTTTAGATACCAATCTCATTTTGAAAAATTAAATTCTTAAATGACTTTTATTTCAACACTAAATAAGACTATTTTAAAACATGATGTCCCATGCACCTGTGTTTCTCTAATTTCACTAAAACTCTAGAATCATCAAATTGGGGTCTATATATTCCAATAATTTGTTTTCCCCAGAGTACCCAGCATAGTAACCCATAGTCTGGGTGTTATACATTGCTCAAATATATTTTATTTGATTCTTGAAATAAAGCATATTGACTTGAATTTCATAGCTATGAAAATCATTTCAAATACAACGTGACTGTACAGAGACATACACTCATGATCACAAGGCAACATTTATTTCAAAGATTTTGAAAACTATAAATAGTTCCGCCAACAGCAAACACAGCACCAGTCTATCTGACTCACAGGAGCCCTCTGATTATTTCAATCATAATTACATCCCAAGAACTCAAAAGATGCTTGTTGCAAAATTTAATGGGAGGAGAGGAAACTTAAGAAATCATTTCAAAGATGTGACAGATGTTAATCAAATGTCATAATTTAAAATAAGGAGAGATGATAAGCCTGATTCTGAAGCTTAGGAGAGCACAAGAGAATCTGTGTCTGGGCAGAAGGTACACACACACATGCACATGTGCACACACATACACATGCACACACACACATATGTACATGTGTGTACATGTATAGATACATGTACCTGCATGTATAGATAGTATATCTTATCCCATTTCTTACTTTACAACACCCCAAAAATTTCAGCGTTCCATCTGCTTACTCTGAAATTTTGAAACAAATTGCATTTCACATTTTCAGTACTAGATTTACTAACATTTGTAGCTGCCCTATTTAATTTCTTACTTATAAAATCTTTTCTAATGAAAATTTTTAAACATCTATACTTTATAAGACAGTATTTTCTGCTTCTTTTAGAAAATGTTGAGAGAGTTTTTGAGAGAGCTTTTCCCTTACAGCTGATCCTGGCAGTGATTTTATGAAGACTGTTACTTGCACTTGACATATTGACAGTGTTTTTGATCAGGCTGATAGGTGGAGGGAGATTTGTCATCAATGTGGAGCTGAATTTACAAATATGAAATTAAAAACTCAACTCATTCAATAATTCACACCTTAAAAAATTGAGTTTCACATGCAAAATTCTAAGTCCCACATAAGGACATCCAGGGCTTGGGGAATCCTGATCCCTTCAGGGAAGTGAGGACAAATATATTTTAATATGTTTACCTTGTCTTAAACCCTCTCCTCTCAAAGGGGGCTCCCAACACACATGCTCCCATAATTACCAAAGCAAGAGAGGGGGCGTGGGGAATGCTCTGCTAGTTCTACGGGTCCCACCCAGAAGGGGTACGTGTCATTTCTCACACTTGCTTGGATGAAGCAAGTTACCTGGCTTTGCCTTTTAGGAGGAAGAGAAATTTAACTCTTCCCTGTTTCCATAACAGGGAGCATGAGAAATATTATTAAGCAGCATTAATGACCATCAGTCTGCTATAATCCATAGGGACTGGCAAAAGTCCCAAACATCAGCATGGCCTGGAGAAGCAATGCCTCCCAGGTTTTGGTCAGTGTTCTCTTACAAGTGCTATTGCTTGTCTCTTAAATCTATACCCAACAGGAAAACCTGATGGCGACACCTATCACCCTATTGCTTCCTAACTCCACAGGGCTGGTGAAAACTTCTGTTCCTTGATGAAGTGTAAGTTCGTACACATGTCAGGCCTGGGTTGACACACTGAATCCCTAGCTGAGTTACAGGAAGAGGGCATACAAAGCCCCACCCACTTGCTGATTGATGTGTAGGTAACTGGTCTGTATATGGGTGTGGCTCCTTGGTAGAATTAATGGTGTAATAATGATGACTGGAGACACCCCTCCAGGTGGCCCAAATGGGGAGACTAAGGCAACATTCCACGGCCACCTAGCAAATGAGAGGCCAGATGACATCTGGCAGACATGGACAGGATGCAGCAGTTCCTCTTCCGAGGGGCAGTGCTCCTGGGTTCTCAGCCTAAATGCAAAACGATATTGTTTAAATCCTGTTAGCAAAGCTCAGAGTTTGTTGTAGTTCCTCAAAAACGACAGCAATCAAAGATTGTCCCTTTATCCCCAAATACAGTATTCTCATTAAATACTGAAGGTAAATGAGACCAAAATTTTTAGTTTATGGATGAGATAGTGATACCTAGTTAATTCAGAAGTCTCATTTATGAAATTTAATGTTGTATTAGAAAAGTTATACCCATACTGTTTTTCTTCACAAAAGTATTCATTAATTCATCGATCTATCAGCAGAAATAAGAAAAATGAGTCTAACTAAAATGATTCAATATCTTCCCAATGTCTAACTTGAAGACATACAGATTTAGTACTAAAATGTTTCTAGTTCTTGTGTGTCACAGAAACTCTGTTCATGCAGAGGGTAATGCTAATTACATTGGTGTATAATTAATTACCATGGCTACATAAGTAAAAAACTGGGCCAAGGTCAGTTTGGCCCATCAAAGGTCACACAGTGTTTTCCATGGGCTGGGACCCAGGACAAGCCCTTTTCTGTAACTCCTAGCCCTCCTGTAGATAATGCTCTCTCAGTTGTCTCCCCATAAACTACCTAAGGTAGCTTCCATTAAAGAATCTGGAAAAAACGTTATTGCACACTAAATAAACAGAGATAAACTTCTCTGAGCAGCATCTCACTCTATTCCCAACAAAACTAGATTTTGTCAGTTTGCAGCCAGGCAGTGGTCAGTTTTTTGTTTGTTTTCTTTCTCAGCAAAGCAATACAAAAATGCTAATGCCTTTAAAGAAAAAGTTTCCAGTGGCTGCTCACTTATGCAAAAATATATGACTAATATTAGATAAGAGAGCTGGTGGTTCATGCAGAACTTACCCCATTTATACTACTCAATACTCAGTAGTGCTCTGGTCTCACCAATCCAGAAAGTTAATGATTTTCCCTTGGCTTCTCACTGAGTTAATAGTGAAATCAAAATAACTCAGAGCTAATTGCTGTCTTAATATAGAGTCATGATCACATATTAGGCATGGTTTGAGTAGCTTCTGAAGGTACAAAAATATAATGTCTATGACTTGCCACCTTTAATTATTAACTATGTACTACTTTAGAGAATGCTGGCAGTAAAATCTTAATAATAATGGATGAAAGAATTGAGGGATTTCTATCTCAGTGACAGTATAGTAGTATTATTGGAGCAAAGGTGAACTAAGTGGTAGATAACTTGCTACTAATAGTTAAAAAGCCAAAATTTGAACTTAACTTTTTAAAAATGGGTTACTTCCATTTACAATAGTACCCAAAAGAATAAAATACCCAAGAATAAATCTAACTGAAGGGGTGAAAGACTTTTACATGAAACTATTAAACATTGGTAAAAAAAAAAAAACCTAACTACCTCAATAAATGGAAAGACATCTGTGTTCATGGGTTGGAAAATTTAAAATTGTTCAGATAGTGATACTATCCAAGAGATAGTAATCCATAGATTTAATGCACTCTCTCTTAAAACTCCAGTGCCCTTTTCTTGCAGAAATGGGAAAGCCAGTCCTCACATTCATATAATTGCAAGGGAAACAGAATAACCAAAACAATCTTGAAAGAGAAGAACAAATTCGGAGGTCTCATACCCCCTAATTTCAAAACTTACTATAAACCTACAGTGATTGAAACAGTGTGGTACTGGTATAAAGCCAGATAGACCAATGGTATGGAATTGAAAATTCTAAAATAAACCCATACATCTCTGGCTAACTGATTTTCAACAAGGGTGCCAAGACCATTCAGTTTGGAAGAACAGTCTCTTTTGCAAGTGGGTCTGTACAACTGAACATCCACAAGAGAAAGAATGGAGTTGGACTCCTATCCCACATCATATACAAAAATCAACCCAAAGTAAGAGTAAAAACTATACAACTCTTAGAAGAAAACATAAAAGCAAATTTTCATGACCTTAGATTTGCCAGTGGATTCTTACATATGACACTGAAAGCATAAGCAACAAAAGAAAAATAAGTAAATCAGACTTCATCAAAATTAAAAACATTCGTGCATCAAAGGACATTATCAAGGAAGTAAAAAGACAACCTACAGAATGTGATAAAATATTTTCAAATATCTGATAAAGGTCCAGTACTCAGAATATATAAAGAACATATACAACTCAGCAACAAAAAGACAGCCCAATTAGGAAACAAATTTGAATAAATATTTCCCTAGATACATAAATGCCTAATGGACACATGAAAAAAGATGCTCAGTATCAGTAGTCATTAGGGAGATGCAAATCAAAACTACAATGAGATGCCACTACACATGTACTAGGATGGCTATAATAATTAAAAAGAAAGAAAGAGAAAGAGGAAAATGAAGGAAGGAGGGAAGGCAAGAAGGAAGGGAGGGAGGAAATAACAAATGTTGGCAAAGACATGGAGAAACTGGACTGGAGCCCTCGTACATTGCTGGTGGGAATGTAAACTAGTACTGCTGCTGTGGAAACAGTTTGGTGATTCTCCAAAAAGTTAGTCATAGAATTACCAAGCAATTCCACTCCTGGGTATAAACCCAAAAGAAAAGGAAAAAAAAGATATTTAAACAGACTCTTGTACCCACATGTTGACAGCGGCACTAATCCCAATAGCAAAAAGGTGGAAACAAGCCCAAAATGACCAACAGATGAATGGATAAACAAAATGCATTGTATCCATAATGGAATACTATCCACTCACAAAAAGAAATAAAGTAGTGATACATGCTGCAACATATAGGAACCTCAAAACACTATGCTAAATAAAAGAAGCCAGACACAAAAGGTCACATATTGTGTGATTCAGTGTTTGTAAAGATGTCCAGTATGGGTAAATCTATGGAGACGAAAAGCAGGTTGTTAGTCACCAAGGCTGGTTGGGGGAGCGGGGAATTGCACCACAGGCTTTGCCTTTGGTGTGATGAAAGCGTTTAGGAACTGGATGTAGTTGGTGCTTCCACAGTACTTTGAAAGTACTAAATGTCACAGAACCATACTTTCTCAATGTTTATTTTATATGAATTTCAACTCAACTTTTAAAAAACTGAAGAATAAAATGAGTTTAAGCAATTTAAGAATAGCCTGAAATTATATCCCTCCCAGTCACTTGAATCTGAGTAAAACTTTTTGCGTTGCCAAGCGAATTGACAGCAGGAGTTTGGGGGTGACCAGCAGTGAAGAGGTCATGCAGGATGCTGTCGTTTGTCTTGCATATGGTAAAAAAAAGGATAAAATCTTATCAAGGACTGTAGAATCTTGAAGGGTCTTCCAGCTTCGATATCCTAAACCCTGACAGTGTGTGATGGGCTTTTCTCTGAGATGAAGATTAATTATCAGACTTATTTACATAACCAAGAAACTCTTCAACCCAAAAGCTTATAGGAAAGTTGCAATATCATTAAAATTTCTGTGTCTTTGTATGCTCATAGGAAAAGACCAATGTGACATATATTCTGAAAAATTCCTTATTTAACCTTCAACTTTAGAATTTTGCCCCCAGAACACTGTATCTCCTTTTATCAGTATTTAATACCCCACATACAAAATGGAATGGCCATAGATCAGTCATTCTATAACACTAATCCACCATTAAGACCTAAATAAAAAATTATCTCCCTTATTCTGTAGATACATCTTAAATTCCCTGTCGAGTATGTGGAAGTGAAGCGATGATAAAACCAGAGTGTATGTGGAAGCACTGAACCATATTCCACAAGCTGTGGCTGGGGGCTGGAGACGGGGCAGAGAGGGAAGGCGTTGCCAAGCAGACTACATGGTGCTGCTGCGTCATTTTGGATAAGCACTGCAAATACCTAAAGTGTAGTCTTTTCTCAGGAGGATGGCACTTTACAGAGAAACTATAATGGGTGTGAAGAATGCCTAGGTGTCTGCCATGCACAATTTAACTAAACAATTTTCCAGTCCTATCTTTTTAAAGTGGCATTTGTTAACACTTTCATAAAGCAACAACATGAAATACAGGACCATCTAACATCTATTCAAAAAGACAGCCAGTTCTTCTACTGAAAGCACAGCACCAAACATAGATCCCACGAGTTAATAGGACGCAGAACCAAATGAGAATTTCTGGAGTCTCTAAGTGACACAGAGAATCAGCTGGATTCCTTAGTCAGGAAAGAAAAATTGTTCACTTGATACAGGTTCTCTTATTTATAGTATCACAGAAAATTATGCTTTTTCTTCTCCCTCTGTTTTTTTCCTCCAAATGTAAGAGTAGCTGGGAGTGAAATGTAGGTACAATTTCAAAACAACAGATGACGTAGGTCAAGCCTTTAGTGCCCAATCAGCAGGAAAAAGAATAGAAGAGAGAAAGATCTTTACTAATAAACTTACAAAGTCTCCTATGAGCTGCTATCCGTGGTTGCAAATTCCCACAGACAACTGGCTCCAAATCCCAGAGGAATTTAACAAAATGAGTGTGAAAGAGAGGGTTCAATTAAGGGAGAAATGTTATTCCTAAAATGAAAAAAAAAAACCACATCTTTTTGTGTGGAGAACAACAGCTTTAAAGAGAATTTACAGGTGAGAGTAACATGCTCTTGAAAGCAGAGGTGAGCAGAGCTGCTTACTATTACCCTTAGATGAAAGTTGGCTGAAGTCATCATCATAGTCTTTCTATGTAGAGAATTTTGAAAAACCACGCTTCTACATATATTAATGAAGACAGTTTGAGGTGCCTCAGAACCTACGAAGAAGTTGTCTTCAGACAGCCGGAACCCTGTAGAGACCCGGAAGGAAAAGGATCCTGGAAGCCTGCCATCCTTTCTGTGGGTTCACCTAGCATGAAATTTTCAGGTGGATTTTGGGGGACATGGAGGCCGCCCCTCTTCATTCCTGTTTCTCTGAAAATTTCTAGTTGTGATGGGGAGGAAGAGGGAGGTTAGACAGTTCTTGGTCCCCACAACTCTCTCATTTCACCAAAAAGTTAGGAAGTAAGGGTCAGTTAGAGGGATGGTAAGTCTTCTCCTCAGTACATTCTACATTTTTCTTAGCTCTCTCTGTTAATTTAGAGCACTCCTTAACATTCCAGACTGCCTGGGCAAGTGGCAGGAGGTGACAGCATTGTGTCAGAAGAAAACCTTCTTGGGGGACCCCACACATGCCGTGTTGGGGCCGAGCCACCACCTGGAAGTCAACCGGGGTTGGAAACGTCTCTTTTTCTGAAGTTCAGCCTCCATCATAGTCTTTTTTCTCAATCATCCCCCTTCTGTGAGGCCCATGACTCCATACACTGCATAAGCTTAGTACTGAAGAAGGACAGACTGCCACCTGCTGTGAGTGGAGAAAGGAAAGTGCATCTGGACTGGGTGGAAATGACACAAGGTAAGTCATGCAGGGGTAGTTCAGAAAAACAGAAGTCGCTCTGGACATTTCAAACTGACAATTTAACTCTGAATCAGTTACATAGGTACTAAAAGAGCTGAGAACATAAAGAGGGGGCAGGAAGGCCAACCAGAGGTGTGTCCCTCCTAGGGCTAGAGAGACGAAGCAATGAGGTGTGTCAGTGGGTCCGGGACCCCAGGACCCCCCCACCGCCACTAGAAGCTGAACCACACCAGGACTGACGAGAGTCATCTGCATGGGAGGCCTTCTCCTGGGGAGCTCAGGTCCACGAAAGGACCTGCCAAAAATGCCACCGTGCAGAACAAAGGGGTGGACATACCCTAGCTTCGCCCTTCCCATGGCCCTCCCATCGTGGGCATGTGCCTCCCATGGGCTGCACCTGCCTGAAATTCAAAGGCAAGGAGACCCGGGAAACTGAGGTCCCTGGGATGCAGGGCAGAGCAGGGGGAGGACAGGGATGGCTCGGGGGGTGGCAGGCAGGTGACTGGCGGGGATCTGGGCTCAGTGAGCTGGGAATTGGTGAGGATGACATGCGGTCCGTGTCATTCTCATCTCTGAGGGCTCCCTGTCCTTTACACCAACTAGGGTGAATCGGTTTCACTTTATGTCTCCAATTCCAACCAGTTAGTAGCAGCTGCCTGGAGGTCTGCGTTTCTGAGGGTTTGGGGACTAACAATGGGCCCCGCGGAGGAGGGTGGTGGCCTCTGAATGGTGTCTGTCGCGGATGCCGTGGAGCTGCGGTGACATGGGCAATGTGCTTGTCGCCCATCGTCCCGGGGCTAACGCCTGGGCGTCTGCCCCATCTGCTACCACTGCCAGGCGCCCTTTCTCCTGTGGACCACCATGGTAAGTCTGCAGTCCACCGTGCGTGCCCCATGCCGTCACCTCCCGGCCCTGGCTCATGTTGTCCCCCTCCTTTCCTCACCCTTATCCAGAAGACCCTCGCCCTGCGTTCAAGACCCAGGCCGGGATGTCCACCCATGCTTGCTTCCTCCCTGCCAGGCCAGGTGAGGCCCCACAGCTGGGTGCCCACCTCCTGTCACCCCACCATTTCTATTGGGGTACTGCCCATGACACACTGGGTTGCTCTTCAGCCGGATGGCTGCCTTCTCTCTGTGTCCTCACATGGTAGACACAGAGAGCTTTGGGGTCCCTTCTTTTGATAAGGGATTAACTCTGTGGGCTCAGGGCTCCACCCTCCAGTCTCATTTACTAATCACCTCCCTCAAGGCCCGTGTGCATCACACCCACTTGGGGGTTAATAGCAGGCAGTCTTCTGATGCTGCTCCCCTCAGGTGCTCTGGGGCCACACGCAGGGGTCAGAACGCTTTTCCCGTTATTCCAGGCTCCTACAGAGAGCACTCTCCTGGGACTCAGGCTCCTCGGTCGCCCCTCCAGGCGTCGGACCCAGCGGACAGAGAACAGACCCCAGCTCTGTGCTCCCATGCAGGGGTCGCCCGCCGAGGCCTGCTCCCCGGGGCGCATCGTGCTCCCTCCACTGGCCGCCCCGGCCACAGTCTGGCTGCTAAGGCCCAGCTGCGGGGAGCTGAACTGGAGATGGAACCGGCGTTAGGAATGAACACTCAGCCACCACCTACTGCTCGAACAGGGCTCCCAACACTGTGGACGCCAATTACTTGGCCCTTTTTGCTGTTCACAGTCATAACGCAATGATTCGCTGGCTCTCACTCTGAAAATCTCTATGTTGAAAAGTTCTGGACCACTTAAGATTCTCCCACCTCATGTCAAAGCAGCAAGCCCCATCTGATTGGGGCTGCTCCTTTCAGAGAAGGAACCGAGTGTGTTCCTCGTAGTCTTTTGATGTTCTTCCAAGCATACATCATCCATTCCACCATCTCCAGCGTCTGAGTCAAATATACTTGGAGAAAATTAAATAGAAACAGAACAAACCTCATATCCCAAGCCAGCCACCAAATACTTGGAAAAAAAGGAGACAGGAAAAGGATTTATTTGTAGGGGGCTATGGTTTGAAGAATTCGTGCAATTTCCTCCTTTTCTCCTCTGTTTTCTGAAGCCCTTTTTTCATTTCCTAGTTTGATAAAAACAGGCTAAAAAGAGCTGTTTCATCTCTAGCTATTATAAATTGGAAATGGATTTTTAGTAATGCAGCAAAATTCTGTACCACAAAAATCAATACACCCCAAGGACTATGTTAGAGTGATTTGACCTATTTAAGATAAGCTCTGAAGATTAATAAAATGTCATAGCAAGTCCCGGAATTTTGTGTTTCCCTGGCTCACCTCCTCTCCACTTGCCTGCACCCAGGCAGAGGGAGACCTCCCGCCACAGCTGCCCACCTGCCTCTCCAGCCACAAAGCCCAGGGCGGGTGCGCGGCTGGGCTGGCTTCCTGTGGCTCATGTGCCACTGATCCCTCTGCTGTGATGCCGACCCTCCCACTTCACTCATCTGTTCAGCATGAGTCCCAGACTGTCTCTTTCTCCACAAAACCCTTCTATCCCGGCCCCTCATCCCCAGGGCTCAGCAACCAGCAAACAAACCTTCCTCTTTGCGCAGGGCCACACTCATGCCTCTCATGTCTGTCCTCCTCTGCCACCCTTGAAATCCTTGAACAGAGACAACACCAAGGCTCTAATGCACAGCACTGAGGACAGTCCTGAATGAGCCATTTTGGGCATTGTGACCAGCTGAAATGGGCATACAGCCCTCCTCCCACCTCCTTGTTTTGGTTCATTGTGGTTCTTATCTACATGGCCCCTCCTTTGTTCTCTTCAGTTGTTCAAATACTAACCATCTGCTAAGAACAAGATCCATTCCCACCTCCTCCATGAAGCCCTCTATGACTACCCATTGTTGATTCTTTCCCCTTCTAAAGCCCTAGAGCAATCTTTATACCAGCCACAGCTTGGCTATCAGGGAAAAGTTATTTGCTTTGCAGTGCTTTCTCTTTTGTTTCTTTTCGACTATGTGATAATGCCCTTGAACAGAAATCAATATTACCGAGTAGCTGAAAATACTTTTCATGGACAAGAGGTCCTTCCTGCCCACTTATTATCCCGGCATCACTAGAAGCAGCCATTGCCTGAGCCCTGGCCACCCAACACGGGTCCCTAACCATTCATCCACTTGCACCAGGACTTCGTCGCCAGCCCTCTCAGCCTGCTGGCTGCTACTGTCTGTACTCTGAAGATTGGCAGGTGGAGGGATTAGAGGGGGAGCCTTTCTCAACATTTCTAGTTCTATTACTAGGTATCAGACTTTCCCAGGCCACATTACAAAAGCAGTGAATGACAGTGACATTAGTCAGTCAAGTGGCATGTAAGGTCATACACATCACTAAGGCCAACCATGACTTTATAGATGAAGGAACGGAGCTCCTTCTCAAGGAATCTGCCTGTATGACTGGGTTCTGGACCCACAGGGCAGCAGATAGAAGGCATGGGCCCATGAGCTTGGGGGCATAGTAACTCCTTATTGCTGCTGTGACAAATTACCACAAACATGGTGACTTAAAACGACATAAATTGTGCTCATACAGCCTGGTGGTCAGAAGTCTGAAATTGAGGTGCTGGCAAAGCTGCAGACCTTCTGCAGACTCTACAGGAGAAGACAGCCCTTTCCCTACTTCCAGAGTTGGCTGGCATCCCGTGCCATGGCTGTCACTTCAGCCCCTGGTCCATCGTCATACCACCTTCCCTGACTCTGACCCTCTCCTGCTCCTCCTCCAAGGAGCTCTGCATTGCACTGGCCCCAGGACACTCTCTCCATCTCAAGATCTTCACCTTAATCACAGAGGCCACCTTCCCCATGCCTTGTAAAGTACCGTATTCACAGGTGTCGGAGGTTAGGACATGGGCATCTTTGTAGGACTATTATTCTGCCTACACAGGTGGGAAATAATTATGCCTTAATTTTCCTGATGGTAACTGAAGTTTGCTATTCCTTCAATTAGGAACGTAGGCAATGAACCACCACAGGACTAGCAGTACCACTGTGCTGCTACTGAAGATATCCTGTGGGCCATGTACCTGCATCACTACTCAAAATTACTGTAAGTTATTAGGCTTTGCACTGAACCCTGTTATTCATTGTGATAATCAAGAGGCACACACCATGCCAGATTTTGAGAAGAAATTTTGACAACTGGATTTTCAATTTCTTTTTTATCTTAGGTCAGATGTCCAGACAAAAGACCCTGATATGAGGATTCATGTGTCAGCGTTTTATGAAGGAGTGCCCCTGGGAGAAGCTGGCAAGGGAGTGAGAAGCAGGGCAGGGAAGGAAAAGAGACATGCAAAGCTCTGGCCTCAGGCATTGTCTCAGCCTTCACCTGATCCAGCCGGGAGCTCCGGAGTGCACATCAGAATCAGGGTATGTCCTAAGCACAGGCAATGGAGCTGGGATTGCAAACTCTGAGAAGAGACAGTCACTAGCTAAGGGAGTTCAGAAGATATACACTGTCAGGCATCCTTGACTGTCTGTGGGCAAAGCAGTCCTTTGAAAAAGCTCAGAGGTTTTGGTCAAGAAGCAGAGCACACAAAATCTGAGAGCAAGGCACACAGAAGTGGTAAAAGGATCCCACGTGGATCTCAGCAGAGCTCCAACAGCATCTTGTATACTTTGCAGCCATGCATATTTTATTTTGTGCATTAAAACAAAACATTCTGAGAAGGGGTCCATCATCTTCACCAGATTGCCCAAAAAAGGCACATATGAAAAAAAAGTCATGGTACAAGAAAAGTTAAGATCTTCTGCTCTGTGGCCTAACATCATAAGTGGCTTTCTCAATGTTTGGGATTTCCTGTCCCAATGGAGACATAAAGGATATATTCAAGCAGGGTAATGAACAAACAACACACACGGAACCTTCCCACCATCAGCTTCCCTCTCCACATATGCCATCCTGCACGCTTATTTCAACACAATCATTCTGTGTTTGTAGGTACCACATCCATTCAAGAAATATGAATGCAACTTGTGAGTACTAAAATGTTTCTCATAAAAGAAAAATATATATCATTACTGTAGATCTTTTCCATTAAAAAATTGTCCTTTAAAGGTGGGATCTCTCAAGCTTAATTTAAGATCTGATGTGCCACTGAGATTATGACGGGAAAGGTAGAAGTGACCGGCTCGCCGTGTCAGGCACGCACGCATCTCACTGCAGCACGCTCAGTTACAACGAGCCCTGTAACTGTAGTAACGGAGATTAAGAAAGTACAACAGAAGCATGTGACATAATGGCTTTCGTGTAAAGATAATCATGGAATTATTTTAGCTATGTATATGAGCAGTCATCTTAAAGGATATTTTATCTTTAAAAGTTATTTCTTTTAGGTTAAAACATTCTTAAATTTTCACTGAACTTCCAGGCTGAGTACAAAAAGTTGAAAGAAACAAAACTGTGTTTATATTCTCAATGAAAATTTTCATTTTTCTAAAGATAATGACAGTACTCCTCAGTTCAAGCAAAATTCATAAATTTGATAGAGGGGAAATGAATTTCCAGGATCAGGATTACTAGGGTATTCTGATTTGAGTGTTTTCTGAGGGGAAAAAAAATGGTATGTACAGCCACTCATCAGTTCCCTAGAGGTAAGAGCAGCAGTGTTTTGTGTTTTGTGACCATTTTCCACTGAGAAGAGTCCCTTTGACAGCAGCGTGCGCCCTCTGTGAAGGACAGCTTCCTTCACACAGTAGTCCAGTTGACGGGAAAATGAAAAGATGTGCACACACACACACTGGTAGAAGACTTTGAGGAGAAATCACCTTTATGCAATATTAGTTAATGACAAACCTTATCCATAACTAGGATCACAGAAAGTGTATTTAAAATAGAAGCATGGGATTATCATACAAATGCAAGAGTTTGGCTTTCTTTTGCCCTAGATTTGAAACTTGCTAAAATGATCAGCATCACATTGGCTGTGGGCCGAAAAATGACATCTGGACAGGACAATATAGCAAAGGCTAGGATCTGTTTGGCTGAGGTGTAGGAAGTCTTCTAAGTTTTGGAGCTGGTTCTTCAAAACTCCAGCTATACCTTAGATCACATCTCCTCCCTGATCTCAGAAAACGTGATCTTTTCACTCCTTTTCTACATATTTCTTACCATCAGTGTTCACTGTCAAGAACTGTGAAAGTTTGAGATTTGATCCAACTGGTAAGCAAATGAGTCACCTGACACAATCTTATGGATGATGGAAGAAGATACAAAACTCATGCATCAGAAACAAATGATTTTACTGCTCATAGCACAACCAACAGTATTAGCACCAGCCTGCTGACATTTGTTCTCACAGGACAGTGTGAGGACCAGGGAAAGCCTGCACTCATAGCGGGAGCAGTACAGGAACCCTGAGCTCAGAGAACCCAGATTGTTTATAATGGGCACGAAGCCTGCCTGAGCTCCATCCCAGGAGACATTGTCTTGTCTACCAGACAATAAACAAAGCTGTCCTTTGCTCAGAGGAAAACACTGCCTCTGTCTTGCAAGGCTATTCACCACACATTCTTGAAAGGACAGTTCTGAGCAAAGGCAGTCTGTACCTCTGCTTGTGAGACAGGTAGAAATGTGAGGGACCCAGGGAGAATTGTCTGCCAACATGTACTTAAGACTTTCTCACCACTAAAAAAAGAGGCATCCGTTGGCCCCTTTTCTCTTTTGCTTGCTAACCTACCCACCGCTTCCCCACAGCTGACTATGTCAGAGCATTTCCATCTGTTCGTCCTTGAGCCACTTCTCACACCCCTGCATACTGACTTTCCCTGCTGCTCCTGAAGCCAGAGGAGGCTTTGCCCTTGGCATCTATCCTGTCCTCTCAGCAGGATGCAGCTTAGGATGACTCCTCCCTTCTTGAAGCTCTCTCTCCCACTGGCTTTCCTGAAGTCATACAGCTGTGCCTTTCTTTGCCCCTTCCCAGTCTGTCCCAGTTCCTCCTCGTCTCTGCATTAAACCTGGGTCTTCTTCTACCTAGGACCTGTGACTCCACACACCATCCCCGGGTGATTTCATCCACTACCACATCGTCGCCATTTTCTTGGTGGTGGTTCTTCCTGTGTCTTCACTCCTGCTCTGAATCCCTCTTTTGAGGTGAATAGATTTGATTGCTTCCTTGGCTTTAACAGATCAAACACTGAAGCTGAGGACTTTCTTCTCCAAATTTTCTCTGCCTGCAATGAGCCCTTAGTCATGCACATTAGACCAGGTGCCCCTTCCACAGGACACTTCACTTCCATGAATGGGAAATCATTCATAATACAGTAACTTTGTCAGGACAAGGAACTATCTCCACCAGATGGAAAACTGTTGTTATAAAAATAGAAATCCAGGCTGTCAGTGGTATAAATGGCATCCCTTAGAAGCACCACCATCTTTCACTGCTCAGCCTCTGGCACACACCTGGTCTCTCTAATGGATGCAAATACAGATAATTTCTCCATTAAGAAATATGGCAGTGTTTTATTCGGCATTGGTTCTGAATGTTTACTGACAGAAATAAATACTTAACCTCAGCATCAGATACTTTTATGCTTAAAAAAAGGGAAAAGAAAATAAAAGCAGGTCATTGTGAAAACTGTGCTACAGAAAAAGCCTCTGCGAGTGACAAGGACGGGAAGCACAGCATTCTTTTCACTGTGACACTTGCGGGGGAAATGGGAGGTCTCCGGGAAGCAGCTGTTCATTTTCTCCCCTCTCCTTACCTGTCTCTTTAAAATGTAAATCTTGACACTGCAGACACAGTGCTGACTCTAAAAAATAAAATAAAGGGAGAAAAGGCCTGTGATTTTTCCAGCTTGAAAGAGCAATAAACAAATTGCTCCCATGATGCAGCTGTGCAAATGCTGATGAAAAAGCAACTTGAGAGAGAAGAGCCACATTCAAAGCAATGATTAACCCTAGAGGCTCAGCGATCATTTGATAAGTCACAGCTCAAATGAAAGTCTTTGCCCTCAACCTCTAGCTCTATGCACATGAGTCTTTCAGAAATATTCAAATGTAGATTTTATCAAGCTTCTGCATCTGTATCTCAAATATGGTGGGACTTGTTTTGAGAAATACGGAAAATATCAATTAAACGATGCCATCTTTGGAAATTTTTCTCAGTTCAAGTTTGTCATTGGCCCATAAATTACATCTATTCCTCTAATGTTTTAATGTGTCATTAAATTTTGTTATATTAGCATCAGTTATAGAATAGGATTTTATGAACATGTTTGATAGCTTGTGAATATTTGTATTATATATTCTGAAATACAGCTATTGGTATGTGTACTATACACAGTATTACAGATATATAGCATGTATAGTATAGTATAAATAGGAAATAGTATATATTATAGCTCATCTGTAGAATTTGCTGATTTTTACTTGGATAGGCTAACTTGCCAAATTCAAGCTGGCCCTTTGCAAATGCAGGAAATTATGTGAGGCAGTCCAGATTCATTCACTACAGTCATGTGCTGAGCACATCCCTTTGACAATGAGTGAGCTGGCCTAACTCAGGGAACAAATAACAGCTCAGTAAAGATGGAGGAGGGTCCTACAGTTAAATTTTCAACAGTGTGTCTGCAAAGAATTTAACTATGGAATAAAAGGGAGAAAATAAGGTAAGGAAAAAGAGCCTGCATCAAGCATCTTGTGATAAACACAGATTTTTTTTTAATGGAATAAGAGCTACACACAAAGAACTAATGTAAAAACCAATAAAATCAAAATGAGGACCAGACACTACTCGACTTCAAGACTTCCCATTAAGCTACAGTAATCTAGACAGTTTGGTGTTGGCAAAATAGATGAATAGATCAACAGAACAGAATAGAAAGCTTGGAAATAGACCCTGAAAAACAAAAACAAAATGCTGTGCCATGCTGGCTGGCCCCCACTTGCCTATATCACTGGCTGTCTCCTTACAGGGACATGAAGAGGCTTAAATTTTGTCCTGCGGCTCTCTGAAGCCAGAGCTGAAGGGGGCATTGCACCTCCCTGACAGCACGTGCCCATGGGATCTGAGCTGCCGGCTCCAGGCTGATGGGAGCCCCAGGCAGCTGTCTGAATGGATGTCATGAGTGGGCTCACCAGAGATAAATACTTAACCTCAGCACCAGATACTTTCATGCTTAAAAAAAGGGAAAAGAAAATAAAAGCAGGTCATTGTGAAAACTGTGCTACAGAAAAAGCTTCTGCGAGTGACAAGGACGGGGAGCACAGCATCCTTTTCACTGTCAGTCCTGTCACACCTTCTCAGTCCTGTCATTAACTGGTGCTGCCAGAAATCAGAAGGAAGAAGAGTGAGCTTGATGTACTTATTGTCATGTGTCTCTCTGTGGCATCCCTCTAACGAAGGCCTCTCCACTGCGCTACCCTCCTAGGTTCTGGTAGACCCTCACCTTACTCCTCTATGGCTGTTAGTAGCTTTGGGGTGTCTCACTATTCCTCACTGGTTCCTATTTTTTTCTTTTTTAGTGGTGGTAAAGCAACATAAAATTTACATCTTAACCCTTCACAAGTGCCCAGTTCAGTGGTGCTAAGCACATTCACTTTTTTGTGCAACCATCACCACCATCCATCTCCAAAAGTCTGTTCATCCCACAGAACTGAAACTCTGTTCTCATTAAACAGCAGCCCCACATTCTGCCCTGCCCAGCCCCTGGCACCCACCATCCTACTTTCTGTGTCTATGAATCTGGCTACTCCAGGTACTTCTTATAAGTGGAAACATACAGTGTTTGTCTATCTGGCTTATTTCACTCAACATAATGTCTTCAAGGTTCATCCATGTCTGAATCCAAAGTCCAGCATGGGTGAGAATGTCTTCCTTTTTAAAGCTGAACAATATTTCATAATGAATATACCACATTTTGTTCATCCATTGATTGGGCTGCTTCCATTCTTTAGTTATTATTTTTAAAAAACCTTGTTGATTTCTGAAATCCAGCCTGTATGTTTAGAAAAATTCCCATATTAAGTTCTCTTGAATCACCCAGTGGGCAAGCCATCTATTTTCTGCTGGGACCCTGACCAGCAGAAGCCAAGTCAGCCTGCCAAACAGTCCAGCCAAGGAAGAGAGAGCTCCTAGGATACAAGGAAATCACATTCCAGGAAGACTTCAGTGGTCTGAGTGATGTACCCAAATCAACAAGTTGAATTCAGTACAAATAAAAGTAAAGCTCTTGCTTTATGTCAGAAAATTAATTATACACCAACTGCTCACCAGCATTTCACCCAACAAACAGAACGTCCTGGGAATTGCTCTAGAGCAGTGGGTCTCAAACAGGGCTGATTCTGCCTCCCAGAAGGTATCTGACAATTTGGGGAAATATTTTTGGTCACTGCTGGCATCTAGTGGACAGGCACTGAGAACACAGCTAAACACTAACATACATGTCAGCCCTCACAATGGAGAGTTATCTGCCCCCAAAGGTGTATAGTACTATGGGTGAGAAGTGCTGCCGTAAAATACAAAGTAAATTCAGAACTAAGAAGGAGGAAGTTTTCAACTTGTTGGTGAGAACCAAACTTCTACTTTTATAGATGCCCAGCAAGGGGGCAGACTCCATCGTAAAGCCGTGCCTGGAAACAGGGTGGCAGCAGGGGCCCAGTGTCATGAGGGGACAGGAAGGTGCTGGCCTGGGAAGAGCTCTGGGAAGAGTTCTAAATCTCTTCCTGCATTGGGGTATCCTATTCCTTTTCGATTGGCCAACTACTATGAAGATCCCTTGGAAAGACAAAGACTCAACATGGTGTCACTTCTGCTGAGCGATGTCACCAAATCAGGGCTTAACACTCACCTAATTGCAGTTTCAACAGCTCCCAGAAAGGTAGTCAGCCAGGAATTTTCTGGTCAGCATCCATAAGATAATGTCACTCTGCCCTCTCCATCCCTGAAGGATGAGGTTGTTGGCCTAGGAGACCCTCATCTCATCCCCGCCTCCTCTCACAGCATCGATTAGCACCTGAATGCATGTAGCAGGGTCCTTTGGGACACTAACGAGCTGTAACCATGCCACACTGCTTGACCTTTGGATAAATGCGGTCTCTTTTCTGCATGCATCCCCTGCTGTAGAAAAAGTATTTAAGATGTGTGCAAACAAAGGGGCTTTGGAGTGGTTTATGAAAACTCTTCTCAGGTTGTTTCACTGGCCATAATCCTCAGTAAGACCACAAATAAACTCTAGCTTTCCTAAATGTAACAGTCATGTTGATTTTAGTCAACACTAAGTAATTGCAAAGCCTTCAGAATAGACAGATTTTTCCAATATTATATACCTACCACCTAGATCCTACCATTCAGATATATTTTAAGGAAGAGTTTTTCTTATCTTTTTCACATGTTCATGCTGAAAAAGTGAACTGTCAAAGACTAAGTGGACTTTTAAATGATGCAGCTAATCATGTTCCATCAAGTAAATGGTATATGAGCATTATTCTTGACATGGAAATTTTACTCAGATGATACATTTGACATAATAGTGCTTATAAAACTCCATTCATGGATCTTTAAAATGACAGATTTTTGAAGGTATGCATTGGTGCTTCATCCTTTGTAAATTCATGAGCGTTAAGTTCTCAAGTACAAGTTAGCCCTGAAAACAAACACCTGTATACAGCCCCTTGTCAGAACAGAGACTCAGGATCAGCAGAGTCTGATTCCACACTTACCACTCACTGACCTTCATCACTGGCCAGCTGAGTTTTGATAATAATTGAAACCACCATCACTATCAGTAGCATCATTTTCTTTGCTCTTTAGCATTTCTGTAACATTTCATGTTTTCAAAGACCAATACAATCAGCACTTCTCCTAGTCACACAAGAGAATAATCTAGCTGCATTGCATCTTTTCTCTGGGATGAGTGTTAACTATAATGAGTAATATTTAGAAAACATTTTTAGTTCCTTCCTCCAAAAGGAAGCAGTCTTAAGAAAATTCACTCTGCAGTTAAATGGTTACTAAAAAGGAAGAAAGATGTCTTAAGAAAATTCACTCTGCAGTTAAATGGTTACTAAAAAGGAAGAAAGATGTACATACTCCAGGCGAAAAGATTTTGTAGAGATACGTTTAAAGGCAGTCCCATCCTGTAGGACCCATTTGGTTTGCTTTCCCACATTTGTTTTAGAGTGCAATTCTTACATAGGGCTTTGTCTCCCCTTCTTTTAGGCCCAAATCTCCATCTTCCAGAATATTGAACATTCATGCCCAAAATAAACTTGTATTAGCCAAACTTCTCCTCCCCCATCCCATTCCCTCCTGTTCCTTGCCATCATGTCACATGGCCATTTACTGTATTGGTTTTAAAAACACTGACAAGCAGTGAATAGAATCCATAAACAAGAATGTCAGACTCAACTGGCCAACTCAAGGGAGCAAATGGCTCAAGGTCAGGTTCAACTTAACAGTGCAAAGGTCAACAATTCCAAGACCTGGTAGCTAAGGGGGAATTGCCACAGGAAACAGTGATTGAAGAACCCATCTTAAAAAAGCAGAAACTGAGTGTAACAATAATCAGAGCTGACAGAGGTAGACAAATGAAAGGGTAGAGTAATTTCCTTCCTTTCCAGAGCTCCAGCAACAAAACAGACTGAATCAGAAGACTTCCAGAGAAGAACTTAGACTCACATACATCATTATACTTACACTAACTACTATACACTTAAGTCAATTTCATAAAAATACATGAAGGTTTAGTGGCAGGTTAATCATATCTGACAGCCAAAAAAAAATCCATCTTGGAACACACAAAAACAGTAACTAAAAGCAAATGATCCATTTTGCCTATGATTGCAAAAAGGAGTGAAGCCAGGGCAGGGCAGCTTCTGTCTGTATATATTCACAGAAAGCTGCTCTTTACGGGACAGTGAAGAGCTTCACCATACTTCTCTATGAATCTGCCGATTCTCAGTTGACCTCTTATTGTAACTAATGCATGGTTTGAGTGAAAATGAACAGGAATGCCTTGGCCCATCATTAATGATTTGCACACTTGCAGTAATCTGCATTGGAGAGCACTTCATTCCTTCGTGTTGGCACCATTCATCTTCACTGACTTTGCAAAGATCCATATCCCTTATAGATATTTCAGAAGCCATTTATTACCTTTTTCCAATAATGTATGATTCCTCCACTTTAATGGATCTATACATAGGTAGGCTTAAAGATTAGGTGGATTTTAATATGTATTAAATATACATTCACACCTGTGTGTGCATAACACAGAGAACTATGAGTATTTTCCATACTGGACTGAATTTGAATTAACCGAGCTTCTTTGGGGGCACATTGCTTCTGGTTCTTTGACACTGATTGTCTATTTCTGCTTGTGGGGAAGTTGGGGTTCCTATGGCCAGGATCCTCACTGAACTTAAACCACCTGATGATGTAACTGGCCTGTTGCTAGACTACTGCTTCCACACCTTTATAAGCTACTATTGCGCTATATAGAGAGCTCGGCCCAGTGCTCTGGGCGGAGGCAGAGATGCTAGTGCTCAACTTACCGCCGGGAGAACAAGCTGGGTAATAAACCCTTTCACCCCAAAGAACGTTTTGCTGTGAATTTCTTTGGTCACATTGAATCCACAGCGAACTTGCCTGAGGCTGAAACCCATTGGCAAGACATTGGTATTTCCATTTTTAATGTATTTTTGAGGAAAAGTCAACACGAATGACATTTAACTGGGATGTTTATACATCGACATTTAAAATTGTATATTAGATAAGAGAAAGTGCTATGTGGAAACTAAATAATGTAATTTTGTAGTGCAGTGAGCCAAGAACCATATGTATCAAATTGAACCTTGTGGTATGAATTATCATATTTCCAATTTCAAGTCTGAAGTCTACTTGATCTTATGCCATCCATTATGTGTAGAATAAACACACACAGACAAGGACTTAGACTCAAACACTAACATAAGACAAAGCAACGATTTCCACATTGAGTTAACCAGGGGTTTCACTGTGTTTCAACTCTCCAGTATCTTTGTTTTACAGAGGACATGTATGCATTTGTCAGAATAAAGAACAAATACCAAGATCGTACCTTGCAATATCTAATGCAAACTGGACAATATAAATTTCAGTTCTAAATGAAGGCAAGTACAAGCTGTTATCTAATATGTAATTCATCCCACAGAAGACCAGGCTTCTCAGTCACTGATATCTTTTCCACATGCCTGGGACTAATGTGAATCATTATGTGGACAACAGTCTATTAACAACGAGAGTGAGATGGCAGTGATGCTGGTGTAAGACTTACCTAGTTAGAACAGGTCCGTACCAACTGGTGACCCTACAAACACAGTACTGAAATCCCAAGCCATGTAGTCCTCATCTAGCAAAGGTTTAAGAAACAGGCAATACGTTTATGGCATTTTGTTTCTTGCCTTGATTTGTAACATGGAGTTTCTGCTGCTTCTGTAGTTTTTAATTAATTTTTTAAGTTTCCTGCCAAGTGGATTTCCCAGAAGAGCTTCTTTTTCCTAATATCAGTAGCTTATAGTCTTCATGGTCATGTTTGTTTTCAAATTGCTTAACTATTTTTCCCATGTCATGGTGTTACTTGACATTTGCATAAGATGGCATCAGCTCCCCCTTGCAGGGCAAGGGGCCAGTAGCAAGCCCACTCAGGGCGACAGGCACAGGCACAGGACAAGATCTCAGACCCAGATGGAAAGGAGGTGTGTTGTCTAAGGCAGATGGAGGCAAAAAACAGAGACCATGTACAAAGCCCGAAGAGCCCAACTGGGGGGAAGGTGTTGCTGCTCATCACATCTTGAGTAAAAGGCAAGTCCAAAAGGGGGACAATTCCCCCAGAAGGCAGAAGGAAGGAGGGTGATAACGGCGGGGCTGGTGGTCATAGGCCCGAATGTGCCGACACTGCCCTCATATGTACCTGATGTGGAATGTAGCTGCTGGGCAGCAGCTTACACAAGCACGCAGGGATTGTATGAAGCATTCCTTGTCATAAGCAGCAATGGGGAGGCTCTGTGCCACAAGCTGCCCTCGAAAAAGGGCTCCAAATGACCATCAATGAGTATGAGGACCAGTGTGCTGGATGTGCGATCTCTGTGTCGAATGCTCCCACCTTCTGCCAGGGCACTACCACCTTCACAGAACACATGCCCATCAATTCAAACACATTGGATTCCAGAGAGTTACTCTTTACTTCCAATGTGTGCATTACGGCCCTAACAATCTGCAAAATAACTCAGGAGCTGCCCCCAGATTGTTGTCAGGCAAGTGGAAGCCAGTGAACAGCAGACAGAGACCAGGAGACTAACTATTAGCCACAGGTCCTTGCCCCCAGCTGGGTCCAGTTGCACTGGGGCAAATGCATCCTACCACAGTGTCATTCAAGTGCACTTCGGACTTCACGCGGGTCAGGTTCACGTGCAGAAGTAAAGGGAATGCTTCGCTGGGTGCATGTCACCAGCTGACTCCCACAATGATGGTGGGGTGGGTGTTCCTGCTCATCGTGGCTGGAGCTGATCCCACCGCCAGTATGACTGTCCCACATACCGTCAGCCATCCGGGGGGCCGCCCCCCTTTGGTTTCACTGACTCTCCAGGGCTGTCTGCTTATTCACATCTGGTGGCCTCCTTTGCCCCTGAAAGTTTAAGTTCGGCACCTCAGTTGCTGAATTGAGTCCTGAAATGGCCACATATGCTACTCTTCACAGGCTAGAGAGGGAGTATGAGGGACATGGCCTGAAGGCAGATTCATTTGGATAGAGCCATGTTCCAAGGCCCAGACAAGCTGCCACGTACACTCCCGGCTTCTCATGACCCACCTCCATGCCTGGTTGGCGAACCATTCTCAGTAATGCAAACTGAGGAAGGATTGAGTCAGCGTACTTTCCAAGGAGTGGCTTAATATTCTCTTATCCTTTGACGCATCACTATTTCTACAAATTGGAGAATATCACCCAGAAATTTCAAAGACAGAGAGAAAATGCTCCTGACACCATCAAGTAAAAGGCGATGCTACATGATTGCAGAGCACATTGGGTCTTCAGCTTTCACCAGCGTCCCCCCGGGTCTCCCAGCAATCTTCTATGCCCCCCCTCAATGAGTATTACCCCACCACTGCCCACTGGGGAAGAGTTGTACATTTCCATGCCACATTTTCTTTTGTTGTAAACACCATATGGAATCTTTCTTTATTCCTCTCCCAGCAATAAAAACTTACAAATAAAAAAGAGAGCCCAACTTTTATTTAAAATTGTCTCAGTGGATTCTGAATCAACTTGCTGAATTAGGAGGAGAAAACAAGTATTTGTACCAGTCGCATGTTCTGCCATTTTATAGCCGCCCATTTCCAGAGGGAGCATCCATTTGTATCCACTCAACAACCAAAGCCACCTGCATTTCACAACCACTGCTGAGAATATCAGAAAGGAAAAATACAGATGTACCATTACAGGAAAACTCATTGAGTGGAGAGTCTACAGTGAGTTCTCAGAGGGAAAAAGAGAAAACACCTCCCCGAAATTTATTACACATAAGAGCAAATACTATATTCCTAGGAAATGATATGTATTCCTATTCTACATGAAAATAGAATTTTGTTGAAAAAATAGGAATAGAGAATGAGGCATTGCAGTGAAATATGTATGCCATAAACATCAACTCCTCATTAAAATAATAATGATGTGCCTTGAATATGGTTGAACATCTGATTTAATAAGAATACATTGATGTGAGGCTTGAGTTAACTGTAAATTCAACGTGGATCACTTTGGGAGACTTTGTATCAGAGAAAGAGGACCCAAGGAGGGTCCAGCTGCAAGGAGTAACTCTTAACTCTTTTCAGCAAGAGGCCGAGGAAGAAGGGTGGGACCTCATCCATTAGCTTATGGAGGCATCTGCAAAGGGAGAGAAAAATAAAATGAAGCAGGCATTCCTTTAGAAAAATGTCCCAAATATTAACTGAAAGAATTAATAGATTCCTTAAAGTCTAGAGGCCTGAGTATGTGACTTAAAAGATCCATTAACTATTTCTTTAATGCTCAATTTAATGAATTAATATATTTAATATGATTATATTAATATAATATTAATGTCATAAAATTCAGAAAACCAATATTTTTTTGAGAATTTAAACACTGATTACAAATTAGATTAATTATACATCTAGAAATATTTTAAATGAAAGCAACCAATTTAACAAGGCTTATTCATTCAATAGTCCAAACACTGGAAGCATCAGAAAAAATCAACATAAATGGAATGACTACAAAAAAAATGTTTCTTCAGTTATACTCAAAACTATTCTAAATTGTCAACATCATGGATTTGCTTCATTTCTTTACCACTTCTATTGCTATTTTAATACATCCTGGGGTTACTGATTTACTTACTTTGACATTTTCCCCGTGGTTAAACAGGAATAGTTTGGTTCCTCCCCATACTAGAGGCAAAGGGGCTCCTTTTCAGGCCAGACGCAGCTCAGGAAGCTGAGACACCCAGACACCAGCCACAGTTTATTTCCCCAGGGGATTCCAACTGGAGCTGCAAGTCATCAACCTACATTTCCTTTTTATAATTAAGTTCAATGGGATTTTATTTTATTGTGGTCACCAAATTTGAAGGCATACAACATCGTATTGTTAGGCACAATTTCGTACAGCCAATCTCTAGAACGTGGTCGTGTGTAACTGCAGCTTTATGCCCATTGAATAGCGGTGAAATGAGAGGTTGCTCATCAATAAGACCTTTTATTTCTAGACCTTCTGCCTAGGTTTTAGGTTTTTTCTATCAATACTAGTTACACTCTCCCCTTGAATGGGCTAAATAGTGGCCCCAAAACAGATGTCCTCACTATCAGTCATGGAACCTGTTAGTGTGATGTTATTTGCACAAAGGGTTTATGCAGATTTAATTTAGTTTACACTTTTGAGCCAAAGAGATCATTTAACGTGGGCCTTAACTGCAGGGACAAGTGTTCCTTTAAGAAACCCTCTGGGGGGATTTGACAGAAAGAAGGAGGAAGCACTGTGGCTGCAGAGGCTGAGATGAGAGTTGTGCAGCCACAAGCCAAAGCTCACCCAGACCCACCAAGAGCAGATTTGAGGTCTTCCCTAGAGCTTTCCGAAGTAGCGTGGTCCTGGAACTCAGGTCTGTCAAGGGAACTGTGGGGAACCAGTGTCCATTTTTTCACAGCAAATCGTGGAAAATTTGTTACAGCAGCCACAGGAAGTGACTACATGCCCCAAAAGCACTTTATTTATTTATTTTATTAAGGTATCATTGACATACAATCTTATAAAGGTTTCACATGAACAACATTGTGGTTATTACATTCACCCATATTATTAAGTGCCCCCCACACCCCATTGCAGTCACTGTCCATCAGCATAGTAAGATGCTGTAGAGTCACTACTTGTCTTCTCTGTGCTATGCTGCCTTCCCCATGATCCCTCTACATTATGTGTGCTAATCATAAAACCCCTTAATCCCTTTATCCATCACTCTCCACCCACCCTGCCCAACCTCTTTCCCTTTGGTAACTGCTAGTCCCTTCTTGGAGTCTGTAAGTCTGCTGCTAATTTTGATCCTCCAGTTTTGCTTTGTTATTATACTCCACAAATGAGGGAAATCATTTGGTACTTGCCTTTCTCCACTTAGCTTATTTCACTGAGCTTAATATCCTCTAGCTCCATCCATGTTGTTGCAAATGGTAAGATTTATTTTCTTCTTATGGCTGAATAATATTCCATTGTGTATATGTACCACATCTTCTTATCCATTCATCTACTAATGGACACTTAGGTTGTGTCCATGTATTGGCTATTGTAAATAGATACACATAGGGGTGCCTATGTCTTTTTGAATCTGGGATCTTGTTTTCTTCGGTTAAATTCCTAGGAGTAGAATTCCTGGGTCAAATGATATTTCTATATTTAGTTTTCTGAGAAACCTCCATATTGCTTTCCACAATGGTTGAACTAATTTACATCCCCACCAACTTGGTAATTTACATACACCAAGTGTAGGAGGGTTCCTCTTTCTGGGCATCCCTGCCAGCATTTGTTGTTCGTTGTCTTTTGGATGTTGGTCATCCTAACTGTTGTGAGGTGATGCTTCACTGTGGCTTCAATTTGCATTTCCATGATAATTAGCAATGTGGAGCTTCTTTTCATGTGCCTGTTGGCCATTTGTATTTCTTCTTTGGAGAAGTGTCTGTTCAGATCCTTCACCCATTTTTTAATCAGGGTATTTGCTTTTTGGGTGTTGAGGCATGTGAGTTCTTTATATATTTTGGATGTTAACCCCTTATGGATATGTTGTTTATGAATATATTCTCCCATACTATAGGATGCCTTCTTGTTCTGTTGGTGGTGTCTTTTGCTATACAGAAGTTTTTTTAGCTTGATGTAGTCCCATTTGTTCATTTTTGCTTTTGTTTCCCTTGCCCAAGGAGATACATTCAGGAAAAAGTTGCTCATGTTTATGTTGAAGAGATTTTTGCCTATGTTTTCTTCTAAGAGTTTTATGGTTTCATGACTTACATTCAGGTCATTGATCCATTTCGAGTTTACTTTTGTGTATGCATTTGGACAATAATCCAGTTTCATTCTCTTGCATGTAGCTGTCCAGTTTTGCCAACACCAGTTGTTGAAGAGTCTGTCATTTCCCCCATTGTATGTCCATGGCTCCTTTATCATGTATTAATTGACCATATATGCTTGAGCTTATATCTGGGCTCTCTATTCTGTTCCATTGTTCTATGGATCTGTTCTTGTGTCAGTAGCAAATTGTCTTGATGACTGTGGCTTTTTAGTAGAGCTTGAAGTTGGGGAGTGTAATTCCCCCAGCTTTATTTTTCCTTCTCAGGATTGTTTTGGCTATTCAGGGTCTTTTATGATTCCATATGAATTTTAGAACTATTTGTTCAATTTTTTTGAAGAAGGACATTGGTATTTTGATAGGCATTGCATTGAATCTGTAGATTGCTTTAGGCAGGATGGCCATTTTGACAATAATTCTTCCTATTCATGACCATGGAATGTATTTCCATTTATTGGTGACTTCTTTAATTTCTCTCATGATTTTCTTTTACTTTATAGGTCTTTCTGGTTAGGTGTATTCATAGGTATTTTATTCTTTTTGATGCAATTGTAAATGGAGTTTTTTCCTAATTTCTATTTCTGCTAATTCATCATTAGTATATAGGAATGCAACAGATTTATGTGTATTAATTTTGTATCCTGCAACTTTGCTGAACTCAGTTCTTAGTTCTAGTAGTTTTGGGGTAGATTCTTTAGGCATTTTTATGTTCAATATCATGTTATCTGCAAACAGTGACAGTTGATTTCTTCCTTACCAGTCTGGATGCTTTTATTTCTTTGTGTTGTCTGGTTGCCATAGCTAGGACCTCCAGTACTATGTTGAATAAAAGTAGGGAGAGTGGGCATCCTTGTCTCATTCCCATCTTAGAGGAAAAGCTTTCAGCTTTTCACTGTTAAGTATATTGTCTGTGGGTTTGTCATACATGGCCTCTATTATATTGAAGTACTTGCCCTCTATAAACATTTTGTTGAGAGTTTTATCAAAAATAGATGTTGAATTTTTTTATGGTTTTTCAGCATTTATTAAGATGATCATGTGATTTTTGTCCTTTTTATTTTGATGAGTAGTATAATGCTCATGGATTTTTGAATATTTTACCATCCTTGCATCCCTGGAATAAATCCTATTTGATCATGATGGATTATGTTTTTGATGTATTTTTTAATTAAGTTGGCTAATATTTTGTTGAGTATTTTTTGCATCTATGTTCATCAGGGATATTGGTCTATAATTTTCTTTTTTTGTGGTGTTGTTGCATGGTTTTGGTATTGGAGTGATGCTGGCCTCATAGAATGAGTTTGGAAGTATTCCCTCTTCTTCTACACTTTGGAAAACTTTAAGGAGGATGGGTATTAGGGTTTCTCTAAATGTTTGATAAAATTCAGTGGTGAAGCCATCTGGTCCTGGAGTTTTGTTCTGAGGTAGTTTTTTGATTACCAATCCAATTTCATTGTTGGTAATTGGTCTGTTCAAATTTTCTATTTCTTCCTGGGTCAGTCTTGGAAGGTTGTATTTTTCTAGAAAATTGTCCATTTATTCTAGGTTATCCAATTTGTTAGCATGTAATTTTTCACAATATTCTCTAATAATTCTTTGTATTTCTGTGGTGTTTGTTGTGATTTTTCCTTTCTCATTTATGAATATGTTTTTGTGTGTAGACTCACGTTTTTTCTTCATAAGCCTGGCTAAGGGTTTACCTATTTTGTTAATTTTCTTGAAGAACCAACTCCTGATTTCATTGATTCTACCGTTTTATTCTTCTTGATTTTATTTATTTCTTCTCTCATGTTTATTATGTCCCTCCTTATACTGACTTTGGGCCTCATTTGTTCATTTTTTTCTAGTTTCACTAATTGTGAATTTAAACTGTTCATTTGGGATAGTTTTTCTTTCCTGAGGTACACCTGTATTGCAACGTATGTCCCTCCTAGGATGGCTTTCGCTGCATTACACAGATTTTGCGATGTTTACTTGTTTCCATTTGTCTCTATATATTGCTTAATCTCTCCCTTTTTTTGGTATCATTAATCTACAATTACATGAAGAAAATTATGTTTACTAGGCTCCCCCCTTCACCAAGTCCCCCCCACATACCCCTTCACAGTCACTGTTCATCAGCATAGTAAGATGCTGTAAAATCGCTACTTGTCTTCTCTGTGTTGTACAGCCCTCCCCGTGCCCCTGACACACTATACATGCTAATCGTAATGCTCCCTTTCTTTTTCCCTGCCCTTATCCCTCCCTTCCCACCCATCCTCCCCAGTCCCTTTCCCTTTGGTAACTATTAGTCCATTCTTGGTTCTGTGATTCTGCTGCTGTTTTGTTCTTTCAGTTTTCCTTTGTTCTTATATTCCACATATGAGTGAAATCATTTGGTACTTGTCTTTCTCCACCTGACTTATTTCACTGAGCATAATACCCTCTAGCTCCATCTATGTTGTTGCAAATGGTAGGATCTGTTTTTTTCTTATGGCTGAGCAATATTCCATTGTGCATATGTACCAGATCTTCTTTATCCATTCATCTACTGATGGACATTTAGGTTGCTTCCATATCTTTGCTATTATAAATAGTGCAGCAATAAACATAGGGGTGCATCTGTCTTTCTCAAACTGGAGTGCTGCATTCTTAGGGTAAATTCCTAGAAGTGGAATTCCTAGGTCAAATGGTATTTCTATCTTGAGCATTTTGAGGAACCTCCATACTGCTTTCCACAATGGCTGAACTAATTTACATTCCCACCAGCAGTGTAGGAGGGTTTCACTTTCTCCACAACCTCACCAACATTTGTTGTTGATTGTGTTTTCAATGATGGCAATCCTTACTGGTGTGAGGTGATATCTCATTGTGGTTTTAATTTGCATTTCTCTGATGACAAGCAATGTGGAGCATTTTTTCATGTGTCTGCTGGCCATCTGAATTTCTTCTTTAGAGAACTGTCTATTCAGCTCCTCTGCCCATTTTTTAATTGGATTATTTGCTTTTTGTTTGTTGAGGTGTATGAGCTCTTTATATATTTTGGATGTCAGCCTTTTATCGGATCTGTCATGTATGAATATATTCTCCCATACTGTAGGATGCCTTTTTGTTCTATTGGTGGTGTCCTTTGCTGTAGAGAAGCATTTTAGCTTGATATTGTCCCATTTGTTCATTTTCTGTTGTTTCCCTTGCCCGGGGAGATATGTTCATGAAGAAGTCACTCATGTTTATGTCCATGAGATTTTTGCCTATGCTTTTTTCTAAGAGTTTTGTGGTTTCATGACTTACATTCAGGTCTTTGATCCATTTTGAATTTACTTTTGTATATGGGGTTAGACAGTGATCCAGTTTCACTCTCTTACATGTAGCTGTCCAGTTTTGCCAGCACCATCTGTTGAAGAGACTGTCATTTCCCCATTGTATATCCATGGCTCCTTTATTGTATATTAATTGGCCATATATGTTTGGGTTAATGTTTGGAGTCTCTATTCTGTTCCACTGGTCTGTGGCTCTGTTCTTGTGCCAATACCAAATTGTCTTGATTACTGTGGCTTTGTAGTAGAGCTTGAAGTTGGGGAGCGAGATCCCCCCAACTTTATTCTTCCTTCTCAGGATTGCTTTGGCTATTCGGGGTCTTTGGTGGTTCCATATGAATTTTTGAACTATTTGTTCCAGTTCATTGAAGAATGCTGTTGGTAATTTGATAGGGATTGCATCAAATCTGTATATTGCTTTGGGCAGGATGGCCATTTTGATGATATTAATTCTTCCTAGCCAGGAGTATGGGATGAGTTTCCATTTGTTAGTGTCCTCTTTAATTTCTCTTAAGAGTGTCCTGTAGTTTTCAGGGTATAGGTCTTTCACATCCTTGGTTAGGTTTATTCCTAGGTATTTTAATCTTTTTGGTGCTTTTGTGAATGGAATTGTTTTCCTGATTTCTCTTTCTATTAGTTCATTGTTAGTGTATAGGAAAGCTACAGATTTCTGTGTGTTAATTTTGTATCCTGAATCTTTGCTGAATTCTGATATTAGCTCTAGTAGTTTTGGAGTGGAGTCTTTAGGGTTTTTTACGTACAATATCATGTCATCTGCAAATAGTCACAGTTTAACTTCTTCTTTACCAATCTGGGTTCCTTGTGTTTCTTTGTTTTGTCTGATTGCCGTGGCTAGGACCTCCAGTACAATGTCAAATAACAGTGGGGAGAGTGAGCAATCCTGTCTTGTTCCCAATCTGTGAGGAAAAGCTTTCAGCCTCTCACTGTTCAGTATGATGTTAGCTGTGGGTTTGTCATATATGGCCTTCATTATGTTGAGGTACTTGCCCTCTATTCCCATTTTGTTGAGAGTTTTTATCATGAATAGATGTTGAATTTTGTCGAATGCTTTTTCAGCATCTATGGAGATGATCATGTGGTTTTTGTCCTTCTTTTTGTTGATGTGGTAGATGATGTTGATGGACTTTTGAATGTTCTACCATCCTTGCATCCCTGGGATGAATCCCACTTGGTCATGGTATACGATCCTTTTGATGTATTTTTGAATTCGGTTTGCTAATATTTTGTTGAGTATTTTTGCATCTACGTTCATCAGGGATATTGATCTGTAGTTTTCTCTTTTGGTGGGGTATTTGCCTGGTTTTGGTATTACGGTGATGTTGGCTTCATAGAATGAGTTTGGCAATATTCCCTCCTCTTCTATTTTTTGGAAAACTTTAAGGAGAATGGGTATTATGTCTTCCCTGTATGTCTGATAAAATTCCGAGGTAAATCCATCTGGTCCAGGGGTTTTGTTCTTTGGTAGTATTTTTATTACTGCTTCAATTTCGTTGCTGGTAATTGGTCTGTTTAGATTTTCTGTTTCTTTCTGGGTCAGTCTCGGAAGGTTGTATTTTTCTAGGAAGTTGTCCACTTCTCCTAGGTTTCCCAGCTTGTTAGGATATAGGTTTTCATAGTACTCTCTAATAATTATTTGTATTTCTGTGGGGTCCGTCATGATTTTTCCTTTCTCGTTTCTGATTCTGTTGATTTGTGTTGACTCTCTTTTCCTCTTAATAAGTCTGGCTAGAGGCTTATCTATTTTGTTTATTTTCTCAAAGAACTAGCTCTTGGTTTCATTGATTTTTTCTATTATTTTATTCTTCTCAATTTTATTTATTTCTTCTCTGATCTTTATTATGTCCCTCCTTCTGCTGACCTTAGGCCTCATTTGTTCTTCTTTTTCCAATTTCAATAATTGTGACATTAGACTATTCTTTTGGGATTGTTCTTCCTTCTTTAAATATGCCTGGATTGCTATATACTTTCATCTTAAGACTGCTTTTGCTCCATCCCACAGAAGTTGGGGCTTTGTGTTGTTGTTGTCATTTGTTTCCATATATTGCTGGATCTCCATTTTAATTTGGTCATTGATCCATTGATTCTTTAGGAGCATGTTGTTAAGCCTCCATGTGTTTGTGAGCCTTTTTGCTTTTTTTGTACAATTTATTTCTAGTTTTATACCTTTGTGGTCTGAAAAGTTGGTTTGTAGGATTTCAATCTTTTGGAATTTACTGAGGCTCTTTTTGTGGCCTAGTATATGGTCTATTCTGGAGAATGTTCCATGTGCACTTGAGAAGAATGTGTATCCTGTAGAGTTCTATAGATGTCTGTTAGGCCCATCTGTTCTAGTGTGTTGCTCAGTGCCTCTGTGTCCTTACTTATTTTCTGTCTGGTGGATCTGTCCTTTGGAGTGAGTGGTGTGTTAAAGTCTCCCAAAATGAACGCATTGCATTCTATTTCCTCCTTTAATTCTGTTAGTATTTGTTTCACATATATTTGTGCTCCTGTATTGGGTGCATATATGTTTATAATGGTTATATCCTCTTGTTGGACTGAGCCCTTTATCATTATGTAATGTCCTTCTTTGTATCTTGTTACTTTCTTTGTTTTGAAGTCTGTTTTGTCTGATACTGGTATTGCAACACCTGCTTTTTTCTCCCTATTGTTTGCATGAAATATCTTTTTCCATCCCTTGACTTTTAATCTGTGCCTGTCTTTGGGTTTGAGGTTAGTCTCTTATAAGCAGCATACAGATGGGTCTTGTTTTTTACCCATTCTATTACTCTGTGTCTTTTGATTGGTGCATTCAGTCCATTTACATTTAGGGTGATTACTGAAAGATATGTACTTATTGCCATTGCAGGCTTTAGATTCATGGTTAACAAAGGTTCAAGGTTAGCTTCTTTACTACCTTACTGTCTAACTTAACTCACTTACTGAGCTATTATAAACACAGCCTGACGATTATTTCTCTCCCTTTTTATTCCTTTTCCTCCATTCCTCATATGTTGGGTGTTTTGTTCTGTGCTCTTCTTAGGAGTGCTCCCATCTAGAGCAGTCCCTCTAAAATACCCTGTAGAGGTGGTTTGTGGGAGGCAAATTCCCTCAACTGTTGATTGTCTGGAAATTGTTTAATCCCTCCTTCATATTTAAATGATAATCATGCTGGATACAGTATCCTTGGTTCAAGGCCCATCTGTTTCACCGCATTAAATAAATAATGCCATTCTCTTCTGGCCTGTAAGGTTTCTGTTGAGAAGTCTGATGATAGCCTGATGGGTTTTCCTTTGTAGGTGACCTTTTTTCTCTCTCTGGCTGCCTTTAATACTCTGTCCTTGTCCTTGATCTTTGCCATTTTAATTATTATGTGTCTTGGTGTTGTCCTCTTTGGGTCCTTTCTGTTGGGAGTTCTGTGTACTTCCGTTGACTGAGCAACTATTTCCTCCCCCAGTTTGGGGAAGTTCTCAGCAATTGTTTCTTCAAAGACACTTTCTATCCCTTTTTCTCTCTCTTCTTCTTCTGGTACCCCTATAATGCAGATATTGTTCCTTTTGGATTGGTCACACAGTTCTCTTAATATTGTTTCATTCCTGGAGATCCTTTTATCTCTCTCTGCATCAGCTTCTATGTGTTCCTGTTCTCTGGTTTCTAATCTGTCAATGGCCTCTTGCATCTTATCCATTCTGCTTACAAATGCTTCCAGAGATTGTTTCACTTCTGTAATCTCCCTCTAGACATCATCCCTTAGCTCTTGTATATTTCTCTGCATCTCCATCAGCATGTTTATGATTTTTATTTTGAATTCTTTTTCAGGAAGACTGGTTAGGTCTATTTCTTTCTCAGGTGTTGACTCTGTGATTTTTGTCTGTCTCAGATTCTGCCTTTTCATGGCGATAGACATAGTTTGCAGAGCTGGGGCGAGTGATGGCTGGGAGAACATCCCTTCTTATTGGTTTGTGGCCTTCCTCTCCTGAGAGAACAGCGACCTCTAGCAGCTTGTTCTGGGCAGCTGCACACAGATGGGGCCTCTGATTCTTGCCCGGCTGCTATGGAGTTTAGCTCCACAGTTGCTGTGGGAGTGGCCTGCCTGAGGTTGTGACTCCGATACAGCGGAGCTGCATCAGAGGGGAAACGGCCCAGAGGCTGTTTATCTCCGTGATGGGTCTCCAAGCCACCCTGCTGCACAGGGGGTTAGGGTGCCCTGAGTTTCCTGGAATTCCCAGCTGCTGGGCTAAGTGTCCCAGGATGCTTGATCTCTTTGTTTATTTGGTCATTGAGCCATTGATAATTTAGGACCATGCTCTTAAGCCTCCATGTGTTTGTGTTTTTTTGCATAATTTTTTTCTAGTTTTATACCTTTGTGGTCTGAGAAGCTGGTTGGTACAATTTCAATCCTTCTGAATTTACTGAGGCTCTTTTTGTGGCCTAGTATATGATCTAGTCTAGAAAACGTTCATGTGCCCTTAAGGAGAATGTGTATCCTGCTGTTTTTGAGTGAAGTGTTTTGTTGATGTCTGTTAAGTCCGTCTGTTCTAATGTGTTGTTCAGTGCCTCTGTGTCCTTACTTACTTTCTGTCTGGTTGATCTGTCCTTCGGAGTGAGTGGTGGGTTCAACTATATGACAATGAATGCATTGCATTCTATTTCCCCCTTTGATTCTGTTAGTATTTGTTTAATATAGGTAGATACTTCTATGTTGGGTGCATAGATATTTACAATGGTTATATTCTCTTGTTGCCTGAATCCTTTATCCTTATGTAATGTCCTTCTTTGTTTCTTGTTACCTTCTTTGTTTTGAAGCCTATTTTATCTAATACAAATATTGCAACTCCTGATTTTTTCTCCCTATTAGTTGCAAGAAATATCTTTTTCCATCCCTACACTTTTAGTCTATGTCTTTGGGTTTGAAGTGAGCCTCTTTTAGGCAGCATATAGATGGGGCTTTTTTTTTTTATCCATTCAGTAACTCTTCATCTTTTGATTGGTATATTCAGTCCATTTACATTTAGGATAATTCTTGATAGATAAGTACTTATTGCCATTGCAGGCTTTAGATTCATGGCTATGAAATGCTCAAGGGTAGCTTCTTTACTACCTAACAGTCTAACTTAGCTCACTTTGTGTGCTATTTAAAACACAATCTAAAGGTTATTTTCTTTTCCTCCCCTTCTTTTTCTTCCTCCTCCATTCTTTATATATTCGATGTCATATTCTGTACTCTTTGTGTATCCCTTGACTGACTTTTGGGGTAGTTTACATAATTTTGTATTTGCTTGGTAATTAATTGGTTTACTTCCTTTACTGTGGTTTTATTTTCTCTGGTAACAGCTATTTATCCTTAGGAGCACTTCCATCTATAGCAGTCCTTCCAAAATACACTGTTGAGATGGTTTGTGGGGGATAAATTCCCTCAAGTTTTGCTTATCTGGAAATTGTTTAATTCCTCCTTCAAATTTAAATGATAATCTTACAAGGTAGAGTATTCTTGGTTCAAGGCCATTCTGTTTCATTGTATTAAATATATCATGCCACTCCCTTCTGGACTGTAAGGTTTCTGTTGAGAAGTCTGATGATAGCCTGATGGGTTTTTCTTTGCATGTTATCTTTTTTCTCTCACTGCTTTTAATACTCTGTTCTTTTCCTTGGTCTTTGCCATTCTAATTATTATATGTCTTGGTGTTGTCTTCCTTGGGTCCCTTGTGTTGGGAGATCTGTGCACTTCCATAGCCTGAGAGACTAATTCCTTCCCCAGATTGGGGAAATTTTCAGCAATTACTTCCTCAAAGATACTTTCTATCCCTTTTCTCTCTTTTCTTTTTCTGTTACCCCTATAATGTTAATGTCGTTCTGTTTGGATTGGTCACACAGTTCTCTTAATATTCTTTCATTCCTAGACATCTTTTTTCTCTGTGTGCCTCAGCTCCTTTGTATTCCTGTTCTCTAATTTCTATTTCATTTACCATCTCCTCTACCTCATCTAATCTGTTTTTAAATCCCTCCATTGTATTTTTCATTTCAGATACTGTATTTTTCAAAGTTTCTTTCTCTTTCTTGAAGCTCTATCTGAGGACTTGAATATTTTTCTGTAGCTTCCATTAGCATGTTTATGATTTTTAATATTGAAATATTTATCTAGAAGATTAGTGATTTCAGTTTCACTTAATCCTCTTTCTGGTGTTTGAGGGCTTTGGTTGTATCTGTTTCTTTTGGCATTTCCTATGAATAATAAGGAATAATAACTTTGTGTAGGTAGTGCTCTCTACTGCCCAAAAGTTCTACTGTCTGGAGGTGCCCAGCCCACCGAGTGATGGCAGGGATCACAGGCGCACAGCCCCAGTGCCTGCCTCCAATTCCAGGGCAGGTGGCCTAAGAGTGCAGTGAGGAGCCTCTATGCTATGCCCTTGTAGCTGCCCTAGGTGGGGCCACCCTCTGGCTGGCCTGGTGCAATGGCAGGGGCAGATTTGCAAACTGGTGCTGTCCAGAAGGAAAAAGTTGCAAGCTATATCTCATAGTTGAGAGTCTTGATGCTGCATTGCCAGCCAGGGAGATGGAGCTCGTGCAGCTCCTGCTGGACCAAGTGTGCCAGGACGATTTTGTTCACCTGTCTTTTTTCCTGAGCATCAAGTCCTATGTGATTCTTGCCTCTTTAGCAGCCCTCTCACTGTTAGGAAGTCTTTCAAAGTGCCAACCCTTCTTGTGTCTCAGAGCGGTTGGTTGTGGGTACCTGTTCTCCACAAGCAGCTGGAATCTCATCTTCCTGAGTATTCTTCCTGTCTTTGCCTTCCAACCCCTCTAATCTCCAGAGTACCATGTAATGTGGGTTTCTTCTCCCAGAGCAGATTCTCGGGGTATTTAGCACTCCTGACTTCTAGTCTCTCTCCACTCTGGTTCTCTTTCTCCTGCCAGTAGAATGTGTTGGGATTGGGGGAGCACTTGGGTCCTGCCAGATCACAGCTTTGCTACTTTACCCTTTTCCATGAGGTCTTCCCTTTTCCCCAGATGTAGGCCATCTCTTGCCATCTTCTTTCCAGTCATTCATTCAGGATTCATTGTATTTGCTGTATTTTTGTGTTATATGTGGTTTTGGAAGGATATTTCTGCTTCACTTCTAGTCTTGTTTAATCACAAAAGCACTTTAAAATGTTGCTGGCCTTTGTTACATAATCCAGAGTCCAAGCTTTCAGATGCATCATGCTCTGAGGTCTGCACAAGTTACTGGAAAATTATGTATTTCTTATCAGTATTATAATTAGTAAAGCCAGAGAGAGATTTCATTTCCTAGAGAAGGGCTGGGTCTTCACAACTTGTACTCCACCTTAGGACATTGGAGTAATTCATTATTTTGGAGCATGGTATCTTCCTTCTATTTGTAGGTGATCACAAATTAGCGAATTCTTCTTGTGTGAAGTTATACCTACTTTTCTTGGATTCCTTGGCTTGTTTATAGTTCTCTGTGTTTATTCCTTCTTACATACATAGACAGATGCAAGTACATATTCATTCCTTATGGTCATAAGGATAATAGAAGGAACAAAATACCCACATATTTTTAACATTACCTACTTCTTAAAATTAATAAAAGAATTAAAATCACTCCATTGTATCTATCTTTCTTTTGTACTACAACTACCTGTCAGTATTATCTTTATTAACTTTGCTGAGGGTGATTATGAATTACTGCTTTTAAGAACAAGCCTTGTTCCCATTCATCGTAGCCATGATTATATTCGAGACTTAAATCACTACTACATGGTAAGCTGTATAATGTGAAGTGTTTTCTTTTTGCTTTCAAAACACCTCCTTATTTCATGGGCTACTGAAAATTTCCTGATTCATGCTGATTTTTCCCTGCTACAGACATGGAATCACTACCCTACAAGAATTCCTATTTCATTTTGTGGAGAATGGACTAGAGAAAAATTCTGGTGTTGAAGAGCAGGTGGTGGACGAAGGCTCCCATTACTTTGGGACAGTGTTTAAAATGGATAAGGCTGGGGAACACAAGTCTTGTTAAAGACCTCCATATGCACTGATGTTTCTAGTAGGCTGTCATTCCCTATCTGTCCCATGTCTCTCTTCTACCTGCTCTTCTCTGCTCAGTGCCCAAAAGGCTGAGCAGTAGGGTGGTTATCACTGGGGTTCCCTTAGCCTTGGGCTTCCAAATGGACTGGGCCAAATGGGAGGGGCCAGCAGGAAGTCAGTGGGTGGTTGGGGAGAGAAGGGTGGGTCTACCTTCTTTCATTCACCTTCATCTCAGTGCCGCAGTCCCAACAGAAGCTGCACACTTAGATGGCACCTCTCCATGAAGCCAGCAAGACCCTGCCCTCCTCCTGCCCCTCAAGCCATGGAACTAATGGCTTCCTGCTGGTACAAATCTCTCCCCATTCTGTGTTGATTCCCTGAACCCTGCCCATCTCTCTTTCTCTCTCTAGTTATCCTTTGGAGTGGATTATTATTCTCCTATTGGGATGGTGAATAAGACTCTAACTTAACCCATTATGTTCTCATATACCCTAATTTTCTTAGAGTAGATGTTTGCATCAACTACGAAAATTTACTCCTACATTGACACAAAGCATGTTTTCACTGTTTGTTCCAAGGTGAGGCATAAAATTTCTTAGGAGAAATGCAACTTTTAAATGAGTGCATGTGAACATACAAAGAGAGCAATTGGGTAAATTAGTGACAAATCAAACTGACCCCAAACAAAAAGGTTTCTCTAAGACTAGTTGGACCACAAAGGTTTTTCACACATCCTAAAAACAGTTCTTTGTAGTTTTATTGTATGCAGTAAAACAAAGGGGATCTCCCTTCAGTCCTTATCTGGTTGCTTTTCAAGTGACCAAGCTGACCGGTAATCCAGAGGTGGCATTCATGTCCAGACTGTGGGCAGACACAGAATTTCTCTTCATATTGAAATGGGCAACTGGATTTTTAAAAATAAACTTCTTTTTTAGAATAATTATAGATTTACATAAAATTGTGAAGATATTACAGAGATGTCTATATGCCCCAAATAGTTTCCTCTGTTACTGACATCTTGCATTAGTATGTTACATTTGCTGTAGTTAATGAATGATATTATTCTTAACCAACTCTACAATTTATTCAGATTTCTTTCATTTTGTTTAATATCCTTTCTCTCTTCAGGACCCCATCCAGGAAACCACATTTTTCACCATGTCTCCTTTAGACTGTGACAGTTTCCCAGAATTTCCTTGTTTTGAGAAGTACTGGTCAGGCATTCTGTAGTTGGGATTTATCTGATTTGTGTGTGTGTGTGTGTGTGTGTGTGTGTGTGTATGTGTGTATGTGCGCGCGCGCGTGTGCGTGCGTGTGCGCGATTATCCTGGGGTTATGGGATTGGGGGAGAAATGCTATAGAAGTCAAGTGTCCTTTCATCATGTTATATTAAGGACGTATATTATCAACATGACTGAGGTAGAGTTTGTCAGAAGGAAGTTACTATGCCCACCCTTAAGGGCAGTTATGCTCCATCTCACTGGGGTGAAGTATCTCTACAAATTATCTGGAATTTTTCTCATCAGAGATTTTTCTCCATGTCCTTGTTTACTTATTTATTCAACCAATTATTTATATCAGTAGGGATTCATGGATATTCATAGTGTGATACGTAATCCAATACTACTTTATTTATTTTGTTGCCTCACCTATTTCATCCACCTCACCTCCTCCCCTCTTGCAACAACTAGTTTGTTCTCGGTGTCTATCAGTCTGTCTCTGTTTTGTTTCCTAGACTGCACATGCAAGTGAAATCATATATTTTTCTTTCTCTGTCTAACTTTTGCTCAGCATGATACACTTTAAGTCCATCCATGCTGCCATAAATGGCAAGAGTTCATTTTTTTATGGCTGAATAGTATTTCATTGTATATCTCTACTTCATCTTCTTTATCCATTCATCTACTGGTGGACATTTAGGTTGCTTCCTCGTCTTGGCTATTGTAAATAATGATGCAAGGAACATGGGAGTACATTTATCTTTGTTGAGTTAGTGTTTTCATTTTTTTTGGGTAAGTACCCAGAAGTGGGGTTGCTGGATCATATGTTATTTCTACTTTTAGGTTCTGAGAAACTTCTATACTGCTTGCACCAATTGACATTCCCACCCATGGTGTAGGAGGGCTGCCTTTTCTCCACATCCTCACCAATAGTTGTTATTTCTTGTCTTATTGATATTAGCCATTCTGACTGGGGTGAGGTGATTAATTATGTTGGGCATTTTTTCATGTACCTGTTGGCCATCTGGTTGTCCTCTTTGAAAAATGTCTAATCAGAACTTCTGTCCCTATTTAATCAGATGTTTTTTCCTGCTATTGAGTTATATGAAGTCTTTTGGATATGTATTTTGCATACTAACCACTTATCAGATATACAATTTGCAAATATTTTCTCCACTCAGTAGGGTACCTTTCCATTTTGTTGATGGTGTCCTTTGCTGTGCAGAGTTTTTAGTTAGATGTAGTCCCACTTGTTTATTTTTGCTTTCATTTCTTGTGCTTGCAGAGATATATCCAGAAAAAATTACTAATGCCAAGTTCAATAACAAACTAAGTTTTTTTCTAGGACTTTCATGGTTTGAATTGGCTTTAATTACTATTAAATATCTGCAAATGTTTGCATTTTGACTTGGTTTTAAACAAAAATATTTTAGGTGCACAGGTTGGCATGACAACAGAACAGCAGGGTAAAATTTTAATATTAGTGAAGCACATGAAGAAATGTGCACACTTCTGGTTGGTTTGGAAAGTGCCATCCAAGTGCCCTGTGAAAGGACAATAGCCTCAAGTTGATGAAGGTGGTTTGCGTTTTGTGACTGACACGTTCAAGAGGATTGCTATGTGCATGTCAAGCAATGTACCTGAAGGCAGGAGAGATGACTGAATCCCCTCCAGGGGGACAAAAGAGATTTCAAAGGGAAAAGAAGCAGTTTGAAGACCAGTTTGTGGGTTAGATGGGACTACTGTTAATTCATCGAGTACTGGTCTTGTAGGCAGACTATTTTTTACATATTTATGATGTTTTATACTCAATTTAAAGTGATTTTTCCTTTTCCAGTTTCCCGTCATCCTCCAGAACTATAAAACACTAAAATATTTTTTAAAAACTAAGTGTATTAAACATAAACTTCTAAAAATCCAATACTTTCTGTACAACTCAGCAACCACACTCCTTGACATTTATCCCAAAGCACTGAAAACTTATACCCCGACAAAATACTCATGGAGTTGCTCATAACAGCTTCATTTGTAATAGGTGGAAACTGGAAACAGCTAAGATATCCCATAATAAGTGAATGGCTAAACACTCTGCAGCACATTCATACCAGGCACCTCAGCAATTAAAAACAAAAACTACTAGCACATGCAACAGCATGAATGGGTCTCAAGGATAATCTGCTGAGGGCAAAAGCCCACATCAAAAGTGGCATACTCTGATTTCATTTCTATAATATTCTTAAAATGACAGAAGTATAGAGCTAGAGCACAGATCGTGAGATTGTCAGTGTTATGGGTGATGTGGGAGGGGTGTGGGGACTACAAACAGGTGACACAATGGAGTTCTGTGATGGAATAGTTCTGTCTGATTGGGTAATTATATGAAACTACATACCTGATATAGTGACTCAGAACTGACATATTGTACCAATGCCAAATTCTGGTTTTGAAACTGTGCAATCAGTATTTGATATCGTTGTTTAAGTTGTAACCATTGGAGGAATCTGGGCAGAGGGTAGATAGAACATCTCTATACAATCTTTGAAACTTTCTTTGAATCTATAATTATTTAACACTGAAGTTTTAAAAAAGTAAAACAGTCAAGTAAACAATGAGAAAACAGAGAATGCATTTTAAATACCCTTTGCTACTTGTGGGAAGAATGGCTCGCTGTCTTCAGGGCACAGTGTCTCACCAATGCTAACTGCTAAAGTCTCAAGTACTTGGGTGAAGCTGTTAAATTTATTGTTACACAATAATTGAGTTTTACTTCGTTTTTCTTCATACTTATATATTAATAAGGATAACTGCTGACAAAATAATTAAAGGACTGAATTTACTCAAATTAATGTAACCCATTAAATGTTCTGAGTAATGAACTGTCTTCAATATATGTATAAAGAGTAATTCTGCTTACAATGCAAGTCACTGCTATTTTTTTGATACTTTAATTTTGCACTTTCAACCTTCCAAGAGACAAGGGCATTTAAAATTTCTCTTCATTAACTTACAAAGTAGAAAAACAGATATAAAATGTGTCATATGATTGATTTTGTGATTACTTATTAAAGAGAATTTACTAGAACAATGTTCCCTATAATCAAGTAGAGCAAAGAGCAGCAAATCTAGATGTATCAAACCTATTTTATGCAAACTTTATCACTTCATTGAAATTCAGAAATATTTGCTGAGGACTACCAATGTGCAAGTCACTGTCATTAGCCCTGTCTGGGTCAGTTCTTAGAAACCTTTCTCAGTAGGCTCTAAACTGGTGCTATTTAAAGAACTTTCTGTGATGATGGAAATGCACTGAGTTCATGCAGAAGAAATTACAGGACCATTAGTTTTATTAAAGGCATAAACAGGAAGATCCTGAGACAGACCTTTCCAACTGCCATTTCCCTCCCACCCTTCATTGTCGGCAGAGGCAGCCCCCTGTAGGAGTGACTGGAAGCGTCAGAGCCAAACCACTCCAGCCTCCCTTGCAGCTGGTCTGGCCAATGGCACGTGAAAGACTCTCACGGTTAATTTCTGAGACAAGCTCTCCCTCCTGGAAGGAAGAGCAATAGCAAAGATTCCTTTCCTCTCCTTGACGTGTTAGCTGCTGCAGCCTTCTTGTGACCACGAGGGAGCAGCAAAAAGTGAGAAAAACAAATTCCTATTGTTTGGGCCAAATTTCATCAGTATCCTGTTGCTTACAATCCTCAGCTTCCAAACTGAATGAGATCCTTAAAACCCCAGATGGTAGGCAAGGTTGCATCATTTCATGGTATTGTAAGAAATGTGTAAGCTCAGAATCAGAGGATCAGAGTGGATGCCAGAGAAAAGAAGGGAGAGGAATTGAAGAAAGATCAACAACCTTACACCTACTCAAACTTTGGAATGAAAGGCATGACAAGCTGTGAGCTGGAGTGGCAGAGTATGAGGCCAATGAGGATCTCAAGGTGGGCTAAGGGGAACGAACAATGGTGAAGGAGATGTCACACTGGAGACAAGCAGGGGCCTGCTAGTGGAGGCCTGCAGGGACACACTAAGGATCTGGGCTAATTTCTGAGGGCCATAGGAAACCACTGTACATTTTAAATAAAAGACATTGTTGTATTTACATTTTCACAAGATCATTCAGGCTGTAGGGAGAGATAGTTTGGAATGAAACAAACCTAGAGGGTAGCCAAGCAGATAGAGCACATCCTCAGGAGGCCATGATGTCAGTGTGACTTCATACTCCCATGTTAACTACAAGCACTTCAAATTAATTTTTCCAGGTATGTCAGTGTTCGAATATATGATACACAAAGTTCTTCATGGAGTTTCCAAGTTAACTCCACAGTTAACAGTAAAGTTGTGAAATATGTCTTATCCTCTCTCAGACCAAGAGATTCTGAAGAGCAAGTGGAGAGAACTTGCCAAATATCAAGACTTATAGGAGTGATAGTAAGATGGTGTGGAATCAGCTTAGAGACAGGAAAATAAAACAGCAGCCCATGACAGGCATCAGCTACAAACTCACTCACCTCTAGAAACCTGGTAGATATGGCTGCACTGCCCTAGGAATGCTCTGATCAACAGAGGGTGCTGGTGCAATTGCTAAGACATGCAGGAAAGAATGTAGTTGGATGCAAATCTCACAGCAAGTATGAAAATCAGTTCCATTTGGACCAATGATTAAATGTACAAAGCAAAAGTGTAAAACTTTTAGGAGAGGATATAACAAAAGTTTTTGTGATGATGTAAGAATCTTTTTAAAAGAACCCTGAAAAGATTGACAGATCTGAGTATCTTCAAATTTAAAACTTGTCTTGTTGAAAGGACATTGCAAAAGGTAAAAGGTAAGTTCTCTCTGACATGCATAATTGGGGAAGAATTAGTATCCAGCATTTATAAAGAACTAAAAATAAGTAAGGAAAGGAGAATAAATGCAAAGAGAGATGGACAAAATACAGCAACAGATACTTCACAGGACAGGATACCTCAGTGGTGAAGAAGAGAAGAAGAGATGGTCACCCTTATTAATAATCAGGAAATAGAAATTAAACCAAAAAGGCGTGGACTTTTACTTCCACCAGGATTGGCCAGGGTATTGAGCTCTTGCCTGTGATCAGTGAAGCTCTTACCCTGTGCGGATCCAAAAGTAGAGCATTATGTAGTGAAGCCATTTTTTTTCCTACTTATATCCTGAGGGACCCTTGCCTGGACTCACAGAAATAGCCAATAGTGTGTTTCACATACAGGAATGTTCATGGCAAAATTAACTGTATTAGCAAAAAAATGCAAATAGCCCAAATATCCCTGGGTAGGAGAATAAAGTGGTGGCATAGTCTTAAAATGGAATTCTGCACAGAAGAATTTATTTCAGTGAAAAATAAATAAATGACAGCCACACACATTTAGATGAATCTTGGAACTTAAAGTTGAATGAAAAATGCAAGATGAAAAGGTAGAGAGAGCATCACACCATTTACATAGAGTTGAAATAGATTCAAAATGTAATGATACAGTGCTGAGAGGTGCACACCTCGGAGGTGAAATACTAAGGAAAATCCAAGATATGATAAACAGAGCACGCAGAACAGTGGTTGGCATTGGGGAGAAGGGGCAGTGACTGAGAGGGGCAGCTAGGCTTCAGCAGCATAATATTCTATGTTCTGCACAGGGTGGTGAACAAGTACATAGGTTTTTTTCAGTTTTTGAACTTTATATAAGCTACATATTGATATGCAAATACATATTCCATAGCAAAAACAAAATTAAAAATAGAAGACTCCCAGGTGTTTGTTTGGAGGGACTAGTTGGTGTTGACACTGGGATAATTGCATCCTGACCCTCAAGTCATATCAATGCACAGGCAGTAGACTGAATGTTTTCCTAAGGATAAATCTCTTAGGCACGGAAATAGCCACTTATAGACTAGTTACAAACCAAAAGCTTTCTTTTGTTTGGGTCAGACATACTCTCTAACTCTACATTTATTACTGTCACTGAATTTTCTAGGACAATGGTGGTTAGTGGCACATATTCTAAGGAGCATTCATACTCTTTTCAGTTTCAGGATGAACTCCATGTCCCGGGTCCACAGGTATTGTTGGTTTGAATGTGCCTTTATGGGTCTGAGATCAGTTGAGAGATAAAAATGTCCATAGATGGGAAATCAGCAGGAAATGTTCTGCTTTGTCAGGTAGGGACTTTAGAAGCAAAGTAACATATGTGAAAGCATTTGTATTAAAAAATATAAATAATATTGGTTTTTTTACTTGAGCAAGGAAAACTGCTCACACAGGCACTATTTCTGAATACTTTTATTCATATTTGTAACTGATTTCTTGAATGAATTGGACTTCGCAAGAGGCAGGCAGAAAGCAAGTGTCCTTTTTAACCAGCACTATCTTCCCTCCGTCCTATGCCACATCCCACATCCCTGGCCCTCATGTTATTTTGGGTAGATCCCATAATGTTTCTGGTCATTCCCCATTATTACAACTAGTCTGATTTTTCAGGTATTAAAAAATCCATACCGATTCAACATTAAAACTTTCTCTCCTATCCTATTCAAAGATTACCCCTGTCCTAGCTTCAGGCAGGGAGGCCTTCGTGGGCAGGGGCCTTCATCACTGTCCCCTCTCTCTCCTCTTCTACATCTCCCCCCATACTCACAGCACTGCCTGTGGCTCCTCTAAGGCTGAAGGTTCAGGACAGCTTTAACATGGCAGTGGTGACTTCTGGGGGCAGATGTCCAAACACTGCTTTTTCCTTTTGTGGGATACTTTGGTGGGTTCTTCAGAGACCTGCCTTGTGCACTTTCTGGCCTCCTTCCTGGGAACCACTCCTGCTTTTCTCTCGTTGGGCTCATTGCTCATCCCGTGGCTCAGCAGTCCACCCCCTGCTGGGCTGTGAGCATGTAGACAACCCAGCCTGGCACCCTTCTGTGGGTGTCACAGAAACATGGTCTTTGGCCTGCCATCACTGAGTGACAGCCTCCCTCCCAGGGAACCAATTCTTCTGCCATAGCAGCCGTGTTACCGAGCTCTTACCTCAGTGGGTTCCTAAGTTGGGGTGGCGGGGATGGATGTGGGTTAAGAGTGAGTCATATCATCCTCCAAATTCCAGAAGACATCAAGTCCTCTTAATGGGATCCCAGGTGGTCCAGGGTGGAGGGAGCAGCTAATAGAGTATTGACAGTTCATTCAAAGAAATTGCCGCTCTATGGTAACCAAAGTTTATGAGTTCCCTTTACATACCCCTGAGAAGGGAAATAGTTAGAGCATGTTGGGAATTATTCCTTAGCAGCAGAGAGAGAGCTGATAGATAGATAGATAGATAGATAGATAGATAGATAGATAGATAGATAGATAATAGATATAGATATAAGGATAGACATAGATGCATGATCTGGCACCTCTCTATAGTGTGTGCAGCTAGTTAACACCCTTTGATGTCAGATCTGGGGCCTGGGTCCTTCTGAGCTAACAGGAAAAGTTGTGTTGTTATCATTCTCCTGTTACATGTATTATAGCTAGATTTTAATAATAACAACTAATATTTATCAGTTTTAAACCATAGGCAGGAACTGAGTTAAGTCCTTATACTTTTCTACTCTTGTTTATTGTCATGATAATCCTTTATGGTGAATGGATGACATTAGGCTCTTATTTTTAACCCCACCCTGTACCATGCTCTATGCCATGTGACTGGACTTTCTTCAATCAAATAGTATTTGCCTGGACTTTGATTATAAGTGTGGTCATGGGTTTTCTTTGGCCAATAAGATATCAGCAGATATAATGCAAGCAGAGGGTTGAAAAAGCATTTTCTGCTTTCCATTGGCCCTCTGGGATTTGGGCCATTGCCATGAGAAGGACATGTGGGGCAGAGCTTGTCCAGTCAGACCCTCAGCACCATGGCTACCTTAGAGCATAACAACCAGGTGGTCTGCAGATGCAGGGAAAACCCTAGATGAGATTGGGATAAAAAATTGTACAATTATAGGAAAATTGAGGAAACTTTACCTTACAGCCTTCCCCAGATGTCAGCTTCAGATACAAATGCCCTATGTTCCATCAATTCCACTCCTAGGGGTATGCCTTTAGGAAGCTGTTGAAGATCACCTGGAGGTATGTGCAAGAATGTCCAGAGCATGAGGTATTAAAGATGGCGGTGTGAGCGGTGAGACACAAACCTCCTCCCCAAACCACATATAATATGAAAATATAGTTAACACAACTAATCTTGAAAGAGCAATAAGAAAGAAGGCTGCACCAGACTGCATACACTTGGAGAAAAGAACAGACCTCATGGAATGGGGTAACATATGAAAGCCATGATCTGGTGGGACCCAAGCCCTTCTCCCACCCAAGCTCACCAGTGAGAGGAAGAGAAATGGAGTGGGGTGTGGGTGAAAGCCTGGGTCTGCTGAACATCTAGCTCTGGAGATATGCTCTGGGAGCACAAACCTACATTACATGGTGCTCTGGCGATTAGAGGGGTTGAAAAGCTAAGACAAGCAGAATACCTGGAAGACTGAGATTTCAGCCACTTGTAGAAAATAGGAATCCACATCCAGCTGCTCTGGGACAAAAGAAAGGTGGGCAACTGAGAGACTTCCTAACAGTGAGCAGGCTGCTAAAGGGGCAAGGAACAAGGTTGCACAGAGTTTGCTGCTCAGGAAAAAGGACAGATAGACAAAACTTTCTAAGTGTACTCTGCCCAGCAGGTTGGGAACTTTCAAGAGCTTCAGGTGCTCCATCACAGTGGCTGGCCATGCAGTACCAAGGACCCCAACCATGATACACAGTCTGCCACACTGTTCTCCAGGCCAGCATAAGCTCAAAAACAGGCTGTGCCATCCATTGAGCCAGGCCAGCCAGAGGGAGGCCCTGCCTATGGCAGCTACAAGAGCAAAGTATAGAGGCTACTCCCTGTATGCTTGTCCCACCAGCCCTGGCAGTGGACAAAGGCACTGCAGCTGGAAAGCAGAAAACAGCTGTCTCCTTCCCATAGGCACCAGTGCCACTTGCTGGCAAACCAACCATACCTCTGAGGGCTGAGCAGCTCCAGAGAGTAGAGCTTCTGGGCACTAGTGGGTGCAACATACAAATATGAAATGTCAAAGGAAACTGGTTCAAACCAAAATCCCACAAATAACAGAAAGAGGCCAAGTGAAACTGAACTCAACAATCTCCCTGAAAGAGATTTCAAAATAAAAATCATAAACATGCTAACAGAGGTATAGAAAAATATTCAAGAACTCAGGGGAGAATTCAGGAATGAGAGTCAGTCATTAAAGAATACAGTATCTGAAACTACCTAAAAACAAAACTCCTGGACCAGATGGCTTCACCGCTGAAATTTATAGAACATTTAGTGAAGACGTAATACCCATCCTCCTTAAAGTTTTCCAAAAAGTAGAAGAGGAGGGAATATTCCCAAACTCATTCTATGAGGCCAGCATCAGTCCTATACAAAAACCAAGCAATGACACCACAAATAAAGAAAATTAAAGACCAATATCTTTGACCAATATCTTACAGCTACATGTAAGAGAATGAAACTGGATTATTGTCTAACTCCATACACAAAAGTAAACATAGATGTAAAAATACTCAACAAAATATTAGCAAATAGAATTCAAAAATACATCAAAAAGATCCATCATGATCAAGTAGGATTTATTTCAGGGATGCACGGATTGTACAATATTCCAAAATTCATCAATATCATACACCACATCAACAAAAAGGACAAAAATCACGTGATCATCTCCACAAATGCTGAAAAATGATTTGACAAAATTCAACATCCATTCACAATAAAACTCTCAACAAAATGGGTATAGAGGGCAAGTACATCAACATAATAAAGGCCATATATACCAAACCTACAGCCAAAGATACTTAACAGTGAGAAGCTAAAAGCTTTTCCTTTAAGATTGGAAACAAGACAAGAATGCCCACTCTCCTCACTTTTATTCAACATAGTACAGGAGGTCCTAGCCACAGCCATCAGACAATGCAAAGAAATAAAAGGCATCCATATTGGTAAGGAAGAAGTTAAAGGGTAACTGCAGACAACATGATACTGTACATAGAAAACCCTAAAGAATCCACCCCAAAACAACTAGAACTAATATCTGAATTCAGCAGTTGCAGGATACAAAATGAATACATAGAAATCTGTTGCATTCCTATATACAAAAGATGAGCTAACAGAAAGAGAAATCAGGAAAGCAATTCCATTCACAATCACATCAAAAAGAATAAAATACCTAGGAATAAACCTAACCAAGGGAGTGAAAGACCTATGCCCTGAAAACTACAAGACACTCATGAGAGAAATTAAGGAAGCTACCAATAAATGGAAACACATCCCATGCTCATGGATAGGAAGAATTAATATTGTCAAAATGGCCATCCTGCCTAAAGCAATCTACAGATTCAATGCAATCCCTACCAAAATATCAATGGCATTCTCAATGAACTAGGGTAAATAGTTCTAAAATTCATATGGAACCACAAAAGACCCTGAATAGACAAAACAATCCTGAGAAGGAAGAATAAAGCGAGGGGGGGGGATTACACTGCCCAACTTCAAGCTCTACTACAAAGCCAGAGTCATCAAGACAATTTGGTACTAGCACAAAAAAGATCCATATATCAATGGAACAGAATAGAGAGCCCAGATATAAGCTCAAGCATATATGGTCAATTAATATATGATAAAGGAGACATGAATATACAATGGGGGAAATGACTGCCTCTTCAACAACTGGTGTTGGCAAAACTGGACAGCTACATGTAAGAGAATGAAACTGGATTATTGTCTAACTCCCTACACAAAAGTAAACTCGAAATGGATCAATGACCTGAATGTAAGTCATGAAACCATAGAACTCTTAGAAGAAAACATAGGCAAAAATCTCTTCAATATAAACATGAGCAACTTTTATTTGAATGCATCTCCTTGGGCAAGGGAAACAAAAGCAAAAATGAACAAATGGGACTACATCATGCTAAAAAGTTTCTGTACAGCAAAGGACATCATCAGTAGAACAAGAAGGCATCCTACAGTATGGGAGAACATATCTGTAAATGACATATCTGACAAGGGGTTAACATCCAAAATATGTAAAAAAACTCACACACCTCAACATCAAAAAGCAAACAACCCGATTTAAAAATGTGCAGAGGAGAGGGTGAAGCCAACATGGCAGCATGAGTAGGACAGTGGGAATCTCCTCCCAAAAACATATATATTTTTGAAAATGCAACAAATACAACTAATCCTAAAAGAGAGACCAGAAGACACAGGACAACAGCCAGACTACATCCACTCATGTGAGAGCCCAGTGCTTGGTGAAAGGGGTAAGATACAAGCCCCGGCCCAGCGGGACCCAAGCACACCTCCCCCCAGCTCCCAGCAGGAGGGAGAGGGAGCCCAGGACTGTTAAACACCCAGCCCCAGCCACCGACACCAGAGCGCAGACACAGTACATGCATGGAGGGCTGGAAACTAGGGAAATAGGGCAGCAAGATCTTTGAGCGGGTTCTGAAGCTGATGCCCTGTGACAAAGAAAAGCGAGTGCTTTTTGAAAGTCTTAAAGGGACATAACAGCTGGACAGAAACAACAAAGGTCACAGTCCAGTGGCTGGAAATTACAGGGAAAACCAGGCGCACTAACCCTCTGGGCAACAGCTCTGAGACCCCCTCATGGAGGTAAACAGCCAAACAACCCCCACCCCCTGTCCATTACCCCTCCCGGCTCTGTGAAAGCAGAGAAGCAGCTGAAGGCAGGCCCCGCCCTCTCAGAAAGACACAGTCTAGACGCAATTACCCAACACAAGCCACTAGGGGTCGCAGTTGTCCCAGTAAAGAAAGGCCAGTAGCAAGTGAAAAATTTGGCCCTCCCAGCTCACAGTCAATAGCACCTGTCAACATGAAAAGGCAAAAAAATATGATCCAGACAAGACTAACCCAGACAGCTTTGGTATCTGCTACATCTTCCCCTGAGAAGGAACCTGGGGAGATAGATTTAGCCAGTCTTCCTGAAAAAGAATGCAAAACAAAAGTCATAACCATGCTGACGGACTTGCAGAGAAATATGCAAGAACTAAGGAAGGAGAATACAGAAATAAAACAAGCTCTGGAAAGACTTCAAAACAGAATGGATGAGATGCAAGAGACCATTAATGGACTAGAAAACAGAGAACAGGAACGCAGAGAAGCTGATGCAGACAGAGATAAAAGGATCTCCAGAAATGAAAGAATTCTAAGAGAGATGAGTGACCAAGCAAAAAGGAACAATAGAGGCATTATAGGGGTACCAGAAGAAGAAGAGAGAGAAAAAGGGATAGAAAGTGTCTTTGAAGAAATAACTGCCGAAAACTTCCCCAAACTAGGGGAAGAAATGGCCTCTCAGACCACAGAGGTACACAGAACTCCTATGACAAGGGATCCAAGGAGGGCAACATCAAGACACATAATAATTAAAATGAGTGACAAGTAAAAAGGAACAATATAGGCATTATAGGGGTAACAGAAGAAGAAGAGAGAGAAAAAGGGATAGATCCACCAGACAGAAAATAAGTAAGGACACAGAGGCACTGAACAACACACTAGAACAGATGGACCTAATAGACATCTACAGAACTCTACATCCAAAAGCAACAGGATACACATTCTTCTCAAGTGCACATGGAACATTCTCCAGAATAGACCATATACTAGGCCACAAAAAGAGCATCAGTAAATTCCAAAAGATTGAAATCCTAGAAACCAACTTTTCAGACCACAAAGGCATAAAACTAGAAATAAACTGTACAAAGAAAGCAAAAAGGCTCACAAACACATGGAGGCTTAACAACATGCTCCTAAATAATCAATGGATCAATGACGAAATCAAAATGGAGATCCAGCAATATATGGAAACAAATGACAACAACAACACAAAGCCCCAACTTCTGTGGGACACAGCAAAAGCAGTCTTAAGAGAAAAGTATATAGCAACCCAGGCATATTTAAAAAAGGAAGAACAATCCCAAATAAATGGTCTAAAGTCACAATTATCGAAATTGGAAAAAGAAGAACAAGTAAGACCTAAGGACAGCAGAAGGAGGGACATAATAAAGATCAGAGGAGAAATAAATAAAATTGCAAAGTATAAAACAATAGCAAAAATCAATGAAACCAAGAGCTGGTTCTTCGAGAAAATAAACAAAATAGATAAGCCTCTAGCCAGACTTATTAAGATGAAAGGAGAGTCAACAAAAATCAACAGCATCAGAAACAAGAAAGGAAAAATCACGACAGACCCCACAGAAGTACAAAGAATTATTAGAGAGTACTGTGAAAACCTATATGCTAACAAGCTTGGAAACCTAGGAGAAATGGACAACTTCCTAGAAAAATACAAACTTCCAAGACTGACCCAGAAAGAAACAGAAAAATCTAAACAGGCCAATTACTAGCAACGAAATTGAAGCAGTAATCAAAAAACTACCAAAGAACAAAACCCCTGGGCCAGATGGATTCAGCTCAGAATTTTATCAGACATACAGGGAAGACATAATACCCATTCTCCTTAAAGTTTTCCAAAAAATAGAAGAGGAGGGAATACTCCCAAACTCATTCTATGAAGCCAACATCACCCTAATACCAAAACCAAGCAAAGACCCCACCAAAAAAGAAAAATACAGACCAATATCCCTGATGAACGTAGATGCAAAAATACTCAACAAAATATTAGCAAACAGAATTCAACAGTATATCAAAAGGATCATACACCATGACCAAGTGGGATTCATCCCAGGGTTGCAAGGATGGTACAATATTCAAAAGTCCATCAACATCATCCACCACATCAACAAAAAGAAAGACAAAAATCACATGATCATCTCCATAGATGCTGAAAAAGCATTTGACAAAGTTCAACAACCATTCATGAAAAAACTCTCAGCAAAATGGGAATAGAGGGCAAGTACCTCAACATAACAAAGGCCATCTATGATAAACCCACAGCCAACATTATATTGAACAATGAGAAGCTGAAAGCTTTTCCTCTGAGATCGGGAACTAGACAGGGATGCCCACTCTCCCCACTGCTATTTAACATAGTACTGGAGTTCCTAGCCACGGCAATTAGACAAAACAAAGAAATACAAGGAATCCAGATTGGTAAAGAAGTTAAACTGTCACTATTTGCAGATGACATGATACTGTAAATAAAAAACCCTAAAGACTCCACCCCAAAACTACTAGAACTGATATTGAAATACAGCAAAGTTGCAGGATACAAAATCAACACACAGAAATCTGTGGCTTTCCTAAACACTAACAATGAACCAATAGAAAGAGAAATCAGGAAAACAATTCCATTCACCATTGCATCAAAAAGAATAAAATACCTAGGAATAAACCTAACCAAAGAAGTGAAAGACTAATACTCTGAAAACTACAAGTCACTCTTAAGAGAAATTAAAGGGGACACTAATAAATGGAAACTCATCCCATGCTCATGGCTAGGAAGAATTAATATCGTCAAAATGGCCATCCTGCCCAAAGCAATATACAGATTTGATGCAATCCCTCTCAAATTACCAGCAACATTCTTCAATGAACTGGAACAAATAATTCAAACATTCATATGGAAACACCAAAGACCCCGAATAGCCAAAGCAATCCTGAGAAAGAAGAATAAAGTAGGGGGGATCTCACTCCCCAACTTCAAGCTCTACTACAAAGCCATAGTAATCAAGACAATTTGGTACTGGCACAAGAACAGAGCCACAGACCAATGGAACAGACTAGAGAATCCAGACATTGCCCCAGACATCTATGGTCAATTAATATTTGATAAAGGAGCCACGGACATACAATGACGAAATGACAGTCTCTTCAACAGATGGTGCTGGCAAAACTGGACAGCTACATGTAGGAGAATGAAACTGGACCATTGCCTAACCCCATATACAAAAGTAAACTCAAAATGGATCAAAGACCTGAATGTAAGTCATGAAACCATTAAACTCTTGGAAAAATACATAGGCAAAAACCTCTTAGACATAAACATGAGTGACCTCTTCTTGAACATATCTCCCCGGGCAAGGAAAACAACAGCAAAAATGAACAAGTGGGACTATATTAAGCTGAAAAGCTTCTTTACAGCAAAAGACACCATCAATAGAACAAAAAGGAACCTTACAGTATGGGAGAATACATTTGAAAATGACAGATCCGAGAAAGGCTTGACGTTCAGAATATATGAAGAGCTCACACACCTCAACAAACAAAAAACAAATAACTCAATTAAAAAATGGGAAGAGGAACTGAACAGACAGTTCTCCAAAAAAGAAATACAGATGGCCAACAGACACATGAAAAGATGCTCCACATCACTAATTATCAGAGAAATGCAAATTAAAACCACAATGAGGTATCACCTCACACCAGTAAGGATGGCTGCCACCCAAAAGGCAAACAACAACAAATTTTGGCGAGGCTGTGGAGAAAGGGGAACCCTCCTACACTGCTGGTGGGAATGTAAATTAGTTCAACCATTGTGGAAAGCAGTATGGAGGTTCATCAAAATGCTCAAAATAGATTTACCATTTGACCCAGGAATTCCACTCCCAGGAATTTACCCTAAGAATGCAGCAATCAAGTTTGAGAAAGACAGATGCACCCCTATGTTTATCGCAGCACTATTTACAATAGCCAGGAATTGGAAGCAACCTAAATGTCCATGGGTAGATGAATGGATAAAGAAGATGTGGTACATATACACAATGGAATACTGCTCAGCCATAAGTAAAGGGTAAATCCTACCATTTGCAGCAACATGGATGGGGCTGGAGGGTATAATGATCAGCAAAATAAGCCAAGCGGAGAAAGAGAAATACCAAATGATTTCACTCATCTGTGGAATAAGAACAAAGGAAAAACTGAAGGAACAAAACAGCAGCAGAATCACAGAGCTCAAGAATGGGCTAACAGGTACCAAAGGGAAAGGGACTGGGGAGGATGGGTGGGTAGGGAGGGATAAGGGCGGGGGGGAGAAGAAGGGGGGTATTAACATTAGCATGCATGGGGGGGTGGGAGAAAGGGGAAGGCTGTACAACACTGTGCTATCCTGATGGACAGTGACTGTAAAGAGGTTTATGGGGGGGGGGCCTGATATAGGGGAGAGCCTAGTAAACATAATATTCATCATGTAAGTGTAGATTAAGATAACAAAAAAAGAAAAAAAAAGCAGTTCCTGTGTGGTGACCTCCAATGAGTTCTACACAATGGTATTAAGGGCATATAAAAGTGTAGGCACAGGGTCTGTTTCTGCTTATACAGAGGATCAACGCCTAATTTGCTACCACGAAAATGAACTAAGATACGATATGAAAAAGAACTTCCAACATCACCACTCTCTGGAAGACTCATGCCATTAGATGATCATCAGAACACCCCAACAAAGATCCACACGCTGCTACAGCTGTAGATGCACTCATCCCACTGGTTCCTGGACTTGCCATGGGAATGAAGAAGGAGATATCTAAGCTGACCTGTGCATACAGTAAAACAACAAATTTGACTGGATCTACACTGTTAGAACTCAACCAAGAATTAGGAGAAGTGCAAATTGTAGTGCTCCAAAATCTTACAACTACAGACTATTTACTGTTAAAAGAACATAGGGATGTGAACAGTCCCCAGGAATGGGTTGTTTTAATTTGTCTGATTTCTCTCAGACTGTTCAAGTTCAGTTGGACAATATCCACCATATCATAGATAAGTTTTCACAATGCCTAAGGTGCCTAAATGGTTTTCTTGGTTTCACTGGAGATGGCTGGCAATTATAGGTATGCTTTGGTTATGTAACTGTATTCCTATTATGTTAATGTGTGTGTGCAATTTAGTAGTTTAAAACCTATACATGCTGAAGTTACTATACAAGAAGATATGTCAAAGAAATAATCTTCCCATGTTTTCTTCTGCCTGCTACTTCTATAGCTTTTCTTCTTCCTTCCTAATTACAACCCATAAATAGAATTCGTGCCTCATATCGAATTTACCGTGTATCACAATTCTTCCAAGTGGTAAAGATACCTCAAGACAAATGCTGGGCACAGAAGCCACAGGGCATAAATATGCAAAGAAGTAAAAGCTAACCTTTTCAAACAATAAGGCTTCTCTCTCACTTACAAACTTTACATTTCCCTGTATGGCCCCGGAAGATGACTGGTTAGCCAGAGACGGGTAAGATTCCTCAAGGGAGGAACAACCTAAGACAGGCACAGTCTTTTGGTGTTTCTTATTTCATTATTTTCATAACTTGATTCCACTTGGTCACTCACCTAACAAGAAATGACCACGTGGGCCAGAGGCCCAAGCTTCAGCCCTCTCCCACATTGAAAACATCCTGTTATTTCTTTTCAAAGCAAGCAAATCCCCACCAAAAGGATCACTCATGAGTCTCACCAGGAACCAAACAGGAAGAAGATGTGTCAGTAGATATAAATTTCTGGTACCCTCAGGAACTTAAAGCAATGTTGTGAAGAGCAATTCGATTCATTAGTGCTCTCAATTCTAGTGTCCATTCAAGTTTGTGGTTTAATGAGTTTTTAGTCCCCAGAACTTAACAGCTTAATTAGTTTCTTTGGGTTATCTCAAGAACCCAACAAACTTTTATAACATTGTTGCAATGGAAAAATAGATACTGGTTTTTAAGTAAGAGACTTATGAACCACATTTGAAATGTACCAGCCTGTGAATAAATTAGGGGCTGCTTCTCTTTCATCATTATTGTAGCTCTAAGTTCTTTATGTACCAGTAAAGATATATTTCTCCTTCATAGAATAGACCCCCAAAAAACCTGGATATACTATGAAGGTACAAAGTTGTACACTATAAAGGTACACCATTATTATTACTAATAATACAGTATTAATAATAAGTTATTAATAAAACATTGTTAATAATAACAGTAATTATTAATAACAGTAATGAATATATTATCAGCAAGCCATGCAAGGAGTCATGGTACAGATCTGAATGACAGAGCAGTAAAACAAATCAGTTTTCTTTGAAGGGTAACATGCAGAAAACCCTGCAAGGTTTTCGGCTGGCAGGTGCATAAAGATTAACCTGCTGGCAGATGCATAAAGAGCATCAGTAACATACAGCCTAAGGTCATGGTTTCACTCTACCCACTGACACAGCTTCAAAACACCTAAAGCATATGTGTCTTTGATCTCCACTTGCAATACAATCTCTTTTTCCCTCAAAATCTGAGTATAGAACCCAAGGATAATTAGGAATTTGGTCTGAGAGGAGGTAAGTTGGAATCCCTGTTTGTCTCTATCCCTCTCTTTGCCCTATATTCAGTTTTAGACCCTCTATAATGAAAGAGCCTAAGAGTTTCTTTATTCCAGCTCAAAAACTAGGAAGCATTTTCTTTTTGTTTTTTATTTTTTGCTGCTGAGAGTAGGATAAAAAAAAACTAACAAATTTACATAAAATGAATGAGAAACACTGAAAGATAATCAAGTATATACTAAGCAAGTACCAATTGAAGATTTAAATCTGCACTTAAACATTTTCATTCTTTCACTCATATAACAAGCATCTCTGAGGCACATAATGTTTATCCACTCTACTTATCCTCAAGCCCATCAAAATATAAAAGTGAAAACAAAACATGCAGTCCATCTGAAAGAACCAAATCCTAACACATTCAAGACAATATTCTTTTAAAACCATATACAGCAACACTGAGAGTGTAAAAGGACTGGTAGATAGAGGGGATTAAGGAAAAGGCAAGTGTTCACGGGCTGTAGTGGAGCAAAGTGGTACCAGGTGAGAAGGTGGAGTGGTGGGGAGCAGAGCCATGCCAGGTAGACCCTGTGCTCAGTGACAGTGACAGGGGCAGGTCTTATGTGGCAGTCACATTACACCTGGATTTGGTTCTGAGGAGGGGCTGTTAGTGGGACTGCATCATCCGTCTGGTAGCAGAGGGATGGAGATTCCCCTGAATGTCTTAGGCCAGACCTTATTACCCACTCCCCTTAGAAAAAAAGAAAGAAAAGATTTTATATATTCAAATGCAACATGTGTTTCCAAAAATAAAGCAACTTGGGGAATACATAAGAAATTCCCCCTTTTTCAGCAACCACCAAAAAATGCCTATTGAACATTTTTCTGAGTCACATGCTATTCTAAGATCTGGACAAGACAGGTACATTTCCTGTATAGAAAACAAATAATAAACAAAAAAACCAGTTAGAATAATTGCTCTGAAGAACATAAAACCGTATGAGACATGGTGGGGAGGGTGGAGACAGGGCAGGCAATGGCAATTCATTGTGGATGGCCAGGGAAGAGTTGCTGAAGACAGGACACTTGAAATGAGAGTTGAATGAAAATAAGCATCAAGCCCAGGACACCACGTCCCTGGGCAAAATAAGACCCCATGTCAGGTACAAGCTCCACCTATCAGATAAAGAGATATTAATGGCATTGCACATAGTGGAGTCCTAGATGAGAGCCTTGTTACCCATGGATGTTGTTGCTAGTGATGTGGAATGCCACTTAAGCAGGGGAGGGGTGTGATATAATTTACATTTTTAAAGATTATTCTGAGGTTTGGATGGAAGTGATGTGCTCAGCAAAAGAGAAAGCAAAGTTTTCACCTATTTAGGCCATAACTGCGTTAGACAAAGAGAGTGAGAGTAAGTAGTAGATTTGGAAAGCATAGAAAAATGGGTGGATTCTGAGGCTTCTGAGATTTTGTTGAGAGGCCCTGGCAAGAGAACAGATGGGAGGGAGATGGCCCGGAAAACAGAGGATAAATATTGGCCTCTGGGTTTGTTACTGGGCATTCAGAAGGAGTATAGGGAAGGAGTGAAAAGGGAAAATACCAGAGGGCGGGTAGCTTGTCGCAGGTGTGTCTGTATTTGTGTGTGTACAGGTGAGGGGAATAGTGAATAGAGGACATGTTAGATTTGAAATGCTAACAATATATCCAAGAGGTATAAAATTCACCCTTGCTGTCAAGAGGGGAAATAAAGGAGCTGGGAATTTGCAGCAAGACTATTGCAAGGATATTAAGACATGGAACAACTGCAGAATCAGGGATATAGGTTAAGAAGAAATTTCAGAATAACTGAAAAGCCCTGGCATGGATTTCTAGAAAATGTGGGAATCCAGAAAGTTAAATCCAGCCCTCAAAAACGTTTTTCTGAGAGCTTTTGCTAATCCTCCATCCAGCTACTAAAGAGCTGTGAGATTGAGCTAAGGGAACAGAAGTCAAAGCCCAGACATGCCCCCTGCAGACTTTATTAGCATTCAGCTCCATGTGACCAGGGAACACTATGCTAACTCTCAAAATATGAAACTAAGCAAGGCAGCTCTTGAAACCAGAGTTTGTATCTCCTGGATGATTCAGGTAACATCAAACTTTAAACTTGGATTAAGGTCATCCACAAACCTAGTATTTTCAAGTGCCTAATGGAAATGTGATCCCTCTTTGGAAAAATATTCCTTCATCTTAGACCTCCCATTATTCCTACAAACAACCTTTAAAATATGATGGTCAACTACTACATATATATTAGAGTGGCCGAAATCCAGAACTCTGATAACATCACATTCTGACAAAGATGTGGAGCAGCAGGAACTCTCATTCATTGCTGGTGGGAATGCAAAATGGTTTCAGCCACTTTGAAAGACAGTTTGACGGTTTCTTAGAAAACTAAACATATTCTCACAATATGACCCAGTAGTCATGCTCCTTAGTATTTACCCAAAAAGTCAAAAATTCATGTCTACACAAAAACCTGCATATTGATGTTTGTAGCAACTTTATTCATAATTGCCAAAACTTAGAAGCAACCAAGATGTCCTTCAAAAGGGTGAATGGATAAATAAACTGTATATTCAAACAATGGACTACCATTCAGTGCTAAAATAATTTTTAGACCCCAGAATCCCACTCCTTGGAATATATGCAAAGAATACAACTTCTCAGATTCAAAAAAACATATGCATCCCTATGTTTATCACAGCACTTTTTACAATAGCCAAGATATGGAAGCAACCTAAGTGTCCATCAGTAGATGAATGGATAAAGAAGATGTGCTACATATACACAATGGAATACTATTCAGCCATAAGAAAGAAACAAATCCTACCATTTGCAACATGGATGGAGCTGGAGGACATTATGCTCAGTGAAATAAGCCAGGCAGAGAAAGACAAATGCCAAATGATTTCCCTCATTTGTGGAGTATAACAATGAGGTAAAACTGAAGGAACAAAATGGCAGCAGACTCAGAGACTCCAAGAATGAAATAGTGGTTACCAAAGGGGAGGGGTGTGGGAGGGTGGGTGGGGAGGGAGGGAGAAGGGGACTGAGGGGTATTATATTTAGTACACATGGTGTGGGGAATCACGGGGAGAACGGTGTATCACAGAGAATGCACATAGTGGATCTCTGGCAACTTGCTGCACTGATAGACAGCGACTGCATTGGGGTATGGGCGGGGACTTGATGATGTAGTAACCACATTGTTTTTTCATGTGAAACCTTCAAAAGAGTGTATATCAATCATACCTTAATAAAAATTTTTAAATAAATAAAATAATTTTTAAAGAACTATAAAGCCATGAAAAGGCATGGAGGAAACTTAAATGCCTATTGCTAAGTGAAATAAGGCATTTCGAGTAGGCTATGTAGTTTATAATTCTGATTATGTGACATTCCAGAAAAGGCTGAATTATGGAGACAATAAAAAGATCAGTGATTGACAAGCATGGGGTTGGACAGGGATAGAAATGACTAGGTGGAGCGCAAGGATGACTAGGGCAGTGAAAATACTCTGTAGGACACCCAAAACAATGAATACTTGTCATTACGCACTTGCCCAAACACTTAGAATGTATAGCACCAAGGGTGAACCATAAGGTGACCTAAGGTGAACCTATGGACTTTGGGTGATAATGATGTGTCACTGTGGACTAATTTTTTATTAAAACAAAAAAGTACCATTTTGGTGAATGATATTGATAATGTGGGAGGCTATGCTATACATGTATGGGAGAAGGCCATATATGGGAAATTAATATACTTTCCATTCACTTTTATATTATAAACATAATACTGCTATTAAAAAAATACAGTGACCAACACACAAAGATAACCTGCTACACATACACACACATACATAAATAAGACACAATAAAGAAGAAAGAGCAGACAAGAAAGATAAACCTGTAAAGACCAGATATTGAAATTATTAGATATGACTTCAAAAATAATTACAATTTAAAAAATAAAATTCAAGCTTAAAGGTGTCTTAAAACTAACAAATGATATAAGAAATCTGAAAGAGATTGATATTCTATAACTAAAAAATCTAAAAACTAAAAATATAAAGTATGACTTTGAGAGCAGATTAGAAACAGTTGAAGAAAAAATTAATTAACTGGAAAATAGGTTAATGAAACTATCAATTATGCAATACAGAGACAAAAAGGAAATCAGAAGAGCAGATAATAGTTTTTAAAATAATTTTCATTGAGGTATAATTGATATGTAATATTGATTTCAAGTATTCAACATAGTGATTCAACAATTATATACATTATTAAATTCTCACCCCAATTAGTGTAGTTATCTGTCAACGTAGAAAGATGTTACAGAACTATGACTATATTCTCTAGGCTGTACTTTCATCCCCATGACTAATTTATACTATGATTGAAATTTTGTGCCTCTTTAACCCCTTCACTTATTTCATCCATCCACCCCAAACCCTCCTCTAGAAAAGCAGAGAATACTTTTAATTTGCATCTACAAAAGATACTGAAAGAGATAATATCTGAATATTTAAAGAATCTAATAAAGTTTGCTTTGATGGGACTTTTCCTCACCTTGGATTGGCTGCTTAACTAACTGGTATTTAATATTTTTTTCTTATACGTTTTTGGATGCTACAAATTTCATTCAGAGGATTAACTGCAGTCCATATTTAAAAAAATTTTTGACTGCTATTTTTATTTCCTTAATTTCCATCTTCCTTTTCAAATCATGGATGATTTTTAAATGTTTCATGTAAACATTTTCATAAACATTTGAGGTTTCTACAAGCTCTTGCTAATTCTTTATTTTCTAATTTTATTGCACTGTAGTCAGAGAAGATGGTTGTATAGTATCAGTTCTTAGGAATTTGTTGAGACACTCTTCAATGAATGAATACATGGCACATTTTAAAAAATATTCTGTATATGCTTGAAAAAAGTGTATTCTGTCAAGAGTAAAATCCTATATAAAATCATTATATTGAAGTTTATCAATCATGTTTTTCAAAATACCTATGATTTTTTTTTTGTTGAGCTGTCATCTGTTAAGCCTCCCACTATGACCAGATATTGGACCAGACAAAATTTTTATCTTGTGATGAGAACTTTTTAAGATCTACTCTTCTAACATTTTTAACAGTAGTTAACAGTATTAGTAGTTAACTATAGTTAACAATATTGTTCACTACAGTCACCATGATGTACATTTCACTATCAGAACATACTTATCATGTAATTGGAAGTTCATACCTTTTGATCACCTTCACCCATTGCCTCATGCACACCTCTAACAACCACCAGAATTCAATGTCTATGATTTGTTTTTTAGATATCATATATAAGTGAGATAATACCATTTTTGTGTTTCTCTATGTGACTTATTTCACTGAAAATAATGCCCTGAAGGTTCTTCTTTGTTGCCACAACTGGCAGGACTTTCTTCACTTAAGTTTTCCCATGTCCAGTTACATAAAGAGCATTTGGGTGTATATAACTCTTTGAGATACTAATTTATTTTCCTTTGGATATATACTTAAAGGTGGATTGCTGTATCATATGTATTTGTATTTGTAATTGCTTAAGGAAACATCATATGTATTCCATAGTGGCTGCACTAATTTACATTCTCACCATTACACAGGGTTATCTATTATTTTGTTTTTTTTCAAAATTATCTTTTTTTAATTTTGGTATCATTAATCTACAATTACATGAGGAACATTGTATTTACTAGACTTCCCCCATCACCAAGTCCCCCCAACCTACCCCACTACAATCTCTGTCCATCAGCATAGTAAGATGCTATAGAGTCACTACTTGTCTTCTCTGTGTTGCACAGCCCTCCCCGTGCTCCCCCCTCATTATACATGCTAATAATATTCCCCCTGTTTCTCCCCCTCCTTATCCCTCCCTTCCCACCCATCCTCCCCAGTCCCTTTCTCTTTGGTGACTGTTAGTCCATTCTTGGGTTCCGTGTGTCTGCTACTGTTTTACTCCTTCAGTTTTTTCTTTGCTCTTATACTCCACAGATGAGTGAAATCATTTGATACTTGTCTTTCTCCACCTGCCTTATTTCACTGATCATAATACCCTCTAGCTTCATCCATGTTGTTACAAATGGTGGGATTTGTTTTCTTCTTATGGCTGAATAATATTCCATTGTATATATGTACCACATCTTCTTTATCCATTCATCCACTGATGGACACTTAGTTTGCTTCCAATTTTTGGCTATTGTAAATAGTGCTGTGATAAACATAGGGGTGCACATGTCTTTTTCATATTGGGCTGCTGCATTCTTAGGGTAAATTCCTAGAAGTGAAATTCCTGGGTCAAATGGTATTTCTATTTTGAGCTTTTTGAGGAACCTCCATACGACTTTCCACAATGGTTGAACTAATTTACATTCCCACCAGCAGTGTAGGAGGGTTCCCCTTTCTCCACAACCTCGCCAACATTTGTTGTTATTTGTCTTTTGGATGGTGACGATCCTTACTGGTGTGAGGTGATATCTCATTGTGGTTTTAATTTGCATTTCTCTGATGGCTAGCAATGTGGAGCATCTTTTCATCTGTCCATTGGCCATCTGAATTTCTTCTTTGGAGAAGTGTCTGTTCAACTCCTCTGACCATTTTTTAATTGGATTATTTGCTTTTTGTTTGTTGAGGTGCGCGAGCTCTTTATATATTTTGGATTTCAACCCTTTATTGGATCTGTCATTTATGAATATATGTAGGATGCCTTTTTGTTCTATTGGTGGTGTCCTTTGCTGTACAGAAGTTTTCAGCTTGATATAGTCCCACTTGTTCATTTTTGCTTTTGTTTCCCTTGCCAGGGAGATATGTTCATGAAGAAGGTGTTCATGTTTATGTCCAAGAGATTTTTGCCTATGTTTTTTTCTAAGAGTTTTATGGTTTCATGACTTGCATTCAGGTCTTTGATCCATTTTGAATTTACTTTTGTGTATGGGGTTAGACAATGATCCAGTTTCATTCTCTTACATGTAGCTGTCCAGTTTTGCCAACACCAACTGTTGAAGAGGCTGTCATTTCCCCATTATATGTCCATGGCTCCTTTATCGTATATTAATTGACCATATATGTTTGGGTTACATGGGGTTATCTTTTAACACATCCTCACCAATACTTAACTCTCCTCTTTTTTATGATAGCCATGCTAACAGGTGTGAGGTGATATCTAATTGTGGTTTTTATTTGCACTTGCCTGATGATTAGTGACATTGAGCACTTTTCATGTCTCCATCAGCCATCTGTATGTATGTCTTCTTTCAAAACAAGTCTACCAACTCCTTCTTCCTTTTTTATTGGAATACTTGATTTTTTTATGTTGTGCTGTATAAGCTATGTTAATATTTTGGATAAAACACCTTACCAAATATATGACTTGCAAATAATTTCTCCCATTCCTTACACTGCCTTTTCATTTTGTTGATGTTATTCCTGAGCAGAATTATTTAAATTTTTTAAAATGTATTGTTATTGTTATTGTATTTTGATTTTTTATTGAAGTATAGTTCATACCCAATACTACATCGATTTCAAGTATAAAGCACAATTATTCAACTGTTATATACATTATTAAATCCTCATCCCAACTGCTGTAGTTACTACCTGACAACATAGACAGATGTTACAGAACTATTGACTATATTCTCTATGCTGTACTGTCATCCCTGTGACTAATTTATATGATTGAAATTTTGTGCCTCTTTATCCCCTTCATCTATTTCACCCACCCACCCACCTCCCCAGCTGCCATGATAACCACCAGTCTCTTCTCAGTGTCTATGAGTCTATTGCTGTTTTGTCCAGTTTGTTTTGTTTTGTTTCATTTTGTTTTAGAATCCACATATAACTGAATTCATATGACATTTGTCTTTCTCCACCTGGCTTATTTCACTTAGCATAATACCCTCCAGATCTATCCATGTTGTTACAAATGGCAGAATTTCCTTCTTTTGTATGGCCAAGTAATATTGCATTGTGTATATGTACCACAGCTTCTTAATCCATTCATCTACTGATGGGCACTTCAGTAGCTTCCATATCTTGGCTATTGTAAATAATGTGGTAATTAACATACGGGTGCATGTATCTTTTCAAATCAGAAATTTTGTTTCCTTTGGGTAAATGCCTAGAAGTAATTGGTCACATGATATTTCTATTTTTAGTTTCTTAAGGAACCTCCTCATTGCTTTCCATAGTGGTTGCACCAATTTACATTCTCTCCAACAGTGTAGGAGAGTTCCCATTTCTCCACATCCTTGCCAACACTTGTCATTTTTTATCTCTTGGACAGTGGTCATGATAACTGGTACGAAGTGATAGCTCATTGTGGTTTTGATTTGTATTTCCCTGATGATTAATGATGTGGAGCATCTTTTTATGTGCTTGTTGGCAAATGTGTCATTTGGAAAAATGTTTATACAGGTCCTCTGCCCACTTTTTAATCAGGTTATTTGTTTTTATGGTGTTGAGGTGTATGAGTTCTTTATATATTTTTAAATGTTAAATCCTTATTGGATAAATCATTTGTGAATATATTCTCCCATACTGTAGGTTGTTTTTCGGTTCTGCTGCTGGTATCCTTTGCTTACAGAAGCTTTTTGGTTTGATGTAGTCCCATTTGTTCATTTTTTTATCTCCCTTGCCAGGGAAGATGTGTCCAGAAAAATATTACTCATGTTTATGCTCATGATATTTTTGTCTCTTTTTTCTTCTAAGAGTTTGGTGGTTTCATGTCTTATTTTTATGTCTTTAATCAATTCTGAGTTTACTTTTGTGTATTGTGTAGGGAGTAATCCAGTTTCATTCTCTTGCATGTAGCTGTCCAGTATTCCCAATACCATTTATTGAAGAGACTGTCTTTTCCCAATTGTATATTCATGGCTTTGTCATATATTAATTCACCAAATATGCATGGGTTTATTTCTGGGTTTTCTATTCTGTTCCATTGATCCATGCATCTATTCTTGTGCCAGTACCATATTGTTTTAATCACTGTACCTTTATACCTTAGCTTGAAATAAGGAAGTGTGATACCACCAGCTTTGTTCTTCTTTCTCAAGATTTGTTTTGCTCTTTGGGGTCTTTTGTGGTTCCATATCAATTTCAGGATTATTTGCTCTAGTTGAAAAATGACCTTTGTATTTTGATAGGGATTACATTGAATCTGTAAATTGCTTTGGGCAGGATGGCCATTTTGACAATATTAATTCTTCATATTATGAGCTTGGAAGAGAGTTTCATTTATTTATGTCTTCTTCAATTTCTTTGATCAGTTTCTTATATTTTAGAGTACAGGTCTTTCACCTCCTTGGTTAGGTTTATTCCTAAATATTTTATTATTTTTGATTCAATTGTAAATGGAATTGTTTTCCTGATTGCTCTTTTTGCTAGTTCACTGTTAGTATATAGGAATGCAACAAATTTCTGTATATTGATTTTGTATCCTGCAACTTTGCTGAATCAGGTTATTAGTTCTAACAGCTTTTTGGTTGAGTCTTTAGGGTTTTCTATATATAGTATCATGTCATCAGCAAATAGTGACAGTTTTACTTCTTCCTTAACAATCTAGATGACTTTTGTCTCTTTTTCTCATCTGATTGCCATTGCTAGGACTTCCCGTACAATATTAAATAAAAGTGGTGAGGGTCAGCATACTTGTCTTATTCCTGATCTTAGAGGAAAAGCTTTCTCCTATTCACCATTGAGTATGACATTAGCTATAGGTTTGTCATATACAGCCTTTTTCATGTTGAGGTATGTTCCCATTTTGTTGAGAGTTTTCATCATGAGTGGATGGTAAATTTTGTCAAATGCTTTTTAAGCCTCTATTGCGATGATCATATGATTTTTATCTTTTTTGTTACTATGGTGTATCACATTGAGTAATTCATGAATATTGTACCATCCTCACATATCTGGAATAATTCTCACTTGGTCATGATAGATTATCATTTTGATGTATTTTTGAATGTGGTTTACTAATATTTTGTTGGGGATTTTTGCATCAATGTTTATCAGGAATATTGGGCTGTAATTTTCTTTTTTTGTATTGTCTTTGGTTTATGTAATAGAGTGATGCTGGCCTCATAGAACAAGTTTGGAAGTATTTCATCCTCTTCCAGTTTTTGGAATACTTTAGAAAGGATGGGTATTAGCTCCTCTCTAAGTGTTTTGTAGAACTCAACTGGGTAGCCATGTGGTCCTGGACTTTTGTTTGTTGGAGTTTTTTGATTACCAATTCAATTTCTTTCTGGTAATTAGTCTATTCAGTATTTTGGTTTCTTCCTGGATCAGTTTTGGAAGATGGTGTTTTTCTGAGAATTTGTCCATTTCTTCTAGGTTTCCCAGTCTATGACATATAATTTTTCATAGAATTCTCTAATAATTCTTTGCATTCCTATGGTGTCATTTGTAACTTCCTCTTTTTTGTTTCTGATTTTGTTTATTTGTGTCCTCTTTTTTCTTGATAAGTCTGGCTGGAGGTTTGTGTATTTTATATATCTTCTTGAAGAGCCAGCTCTTGGTTTCATTTTTTAATTGTTTTCTTATTCTCTCTTTTACTAATTTCTACTTATATCTTTTTATAAATGTCTCCAGGTATTGTTTGATTTCCTCTTTGATTTATTCATTGATCCATTGCTTAGAAGCATGTTGTTTAGCCTCCATGTGTTTGTGGGGTTTTTTGTTTTCTTCACGTAATTGATTTTTAATTTCATACATTATAGCCTGAAAAGATGCTTGATACAATCTCAATCTTCTTGAATTTATTGAGACTCTTTTTGGGTCCTAATATGTGATCTATTCTGGAGAATATTCCATGTGCACTTGAGAAAAATGTGTATCCTGTTGCTTTAGGGTGGAGTGTTCTGTCTATATTTGTTAAGTCCATCTGGTCTAATGTGTCACTCAATGCCTTTGTTTCCTCATTTATTTTCTGTTTGGATGGTCTAACCATTTATGTTAGTGGGGTGTTAAATCCTCTAATATGATTATGTTTCTGTCTATTTCTCCCTTAAGGTCTGCTAGTATCTTTTCTTTAATGAATAATGTGCTTCTATATTGCACATATAGATATTTACAATTGTTATACCCTCTTTTTAGACTGATCCTTTTATCGTTATGTAATGTCCTTCTTGGTTTCTTGTTGCTTTCTTTGTTTTTAAGTCTATTTTGTCTGATATAAGTACTGCTACTCCTGTTTTTTCATTCCTTTTATTTGAAATGAAAAAGATGAGATATCTTTTTCCATCCCTTCACTTTCAGTCTATATATGTCTTTAGGTCTGAAATGAGTCTTTTGTAGGCAGCATATAGATGGGTCTTGTTTCTTTATCCATTCTGCCACCCTATGTCTTTTGATTGGTGTATTTAGCCCATTTACATTTATGGTAATTATTGATAGGTAAGTACTTATTGCCATTCTGTTCATTGTTTTCTGGTTGTTTTCTAATTCCTCTCAGTTCCTTTCTTTCTATCTTATACCCTTCTCCTGTTATTTGATAGTTTTATTTAGTGTAGTGATTGGATTTCTTTTTTTAATTTTTTGTGTATCTGTTGTAGGCTTTAGGTTTGTAGTTATGATAAGATTCATTGATCACTTCCTAAATATATGATAGTCTATATTAAGTTGATGGTCACTTGATTTTGAACACATTCTAAAAGTACTACTCTTTTGTTCTTCCTCCCTCACACTTTTATATAAAATGTCATAATCGACATCTTTTTTGTATCTCCTGACTAATTTGTATATAGTTGATTTTACTACATTTGTTCTTTGAACTTCACACTTGTTTAATAAGTAATTGTTCTAGTACCTTTACTGTGGGTTTATTTTCCTTGATGAAAAATAGACTTAAGAACAATTCTATCTACTAAGTTCTTTAACATATCCTAAAAGGCAAGTTTAATGGTGGTGAATTCTTTTAACCTTCATTTACCTGGGAAACTTTTAATCTCTCCTCCAATTCTGAAGGATTACCTTGTTGGGTAGAGGATTCTTGGTTATAGCTTCTTCCCTTTCAATACTTATTTCATGCCACACCTTTATGCCCTGTAAAGTTTCTGCTGAGAAATCTATTGATAGCCTTATGGAATTCCCTTTATAGGTAACTGAGTCCCTCACTGTCTGCTTTTAAGATTCTCTTCTTACCCTTAATCTTTGTCATTTTAATTATTGTATGTCTTGGTACTGCCTTCCTGGGGTTCCTTTTGTTAGGGGCTCTCTGTACTTCCAGACCTGGGTGTCTAGTTCCTTCCCCAGCTTGGGGAAGTTTTCAGTTATTATTTCTTCAAAAAGACTTTCTATCCTTTTGTCTCTCTTTTCTCCTTCTGGGACCTCTATTATGTGAATATTGTCATACAGCTTTCTTAGCTGCTTCTCATTTTTCAAAATTCTTGTTTCTCTCTATTCCTCAGCTTGGATACTCTGCTTTTCTCTATTTTTCATCACACAGATTCCTTCCTGTATTTCCAGTAATCTGCCAATCCTCACTCTATTATATTTTTCATTTCAGTTATTGTATTCTCCAGTGCTGAGTGGCTCCTTTTCATATTTCCTTGTCTTTGGTGAAACTCTCACTGAGGTAATCAATTCATTTCCACAGGTTAGTTAGCATCTTTATGACTGTTACTTTGAAGTCTTTGTAGAATATTGCTAATCTCCATTTCATTTAGCCCTTTTTCTGGTATCTTACTTTATTCTTTTGTTTGTAACATATTCCTCTGCCTCATCATTTTGTCTGAGTTTCTGTGTTTCTTCCTATGTATTAGATCCACTATACCTGCTGGTCTTGAAAGTAATGGCTTTATGAAATGGGCATCCTGTGGTGCCTAGAAGCTCAAGACTCTGCTCACCAGTGCCTGGTTCTCCTTTGTAGCCATGCTGCAGTTTCTGCTGGTTGGTTGTGGATGGGGCCCACCTTTCTGCCTGTCTGCCCACAGTGCTGGATATCTGAAGCTTGCCTCTGCATACCCTTTTTGTGACTTGAGGTGCTTCGGTTGGGATTCTTTGTAGGCAGGGTTGCCCTTCACCTTATGATCAGCAGTGGTGGCCCATTTCTGGGTCACATGAGCCAGCCAGGTGGGCATTCAGAGAAATACTACTGCAGGGCTGAGCTGCCAACAAGGGAGCTGAAGAGTTTCAGATCCGGCTCCCATAAACACCTGACCAGTTGGGCTGAAGGAGGGCTGGGAAAGCATTTCCTGCCTGCCCTTCCTTCTCCAGAGAGAGCTCTCTTCAACCCCCACCTCTCTTTCATACTTCCCACTGCTGGTAAATCTTTCAAACTGTTCTCTGTGTTCTCAGCATGCCTGCCCTCCACAAGTGACAGGAGTCTTAGCTTCCCAGGGTGTTCCAACTCTCCCTGGTGTCCATCCCCATTAATCATCAAAGCCCAGTGCAATGTGGACTCATATTCCCAGAGCAGATCTCCAGGGCTAGGTGTGCCAGATTCCTGAGCATTTCTACCCTCCCCATCCCATTCCTCTCCCTCCCACTTGTGAGCTGTGATGGGGAAAGGGCATGTGTCCCACTCAATCATGGCTCTGTCCCTTAACACTTTTCAATATGGTCCTCTTTGCTTCACCAGATGTAGAGGGTCTGTTCTAAAGTCTTACGGTCATTTTCAGGGTTCGTTGTATTTCCTGTAGTTGCTTCCTTGTTCTGTACTTGGGAGGAGGTTTTCACCTTGCTATCATACTCTGCCATCTTTTCACCAAGACCCCCTTGTTGGCTTTTAATGTAGATTCTTTAAATAATATGTACAAATTAAATAATATGTACAAGTCTTTATACACAGTAAATGTCTTTTTTCCCCCTAATGCTTAAATATTTACTTATTTTTTCTTCTTTTCTATTTCCACTAGGTTGATCAAACTATACATATGTCCTATTTTCCCCTCTACTAATTTAGAGATTATGCATTGTATTTTTATTAGTTTACCCTTAAATTTTTAACATACTTACATAATTCTTAATTTTCTAAACAATAAAATAATCAATATCTCTATCCTCTTCCCAAACAAGATAAAAAGTTTAGTACTAACTTCCCTCCAAATTTCTCACCCTCTTAATCCCCAACTCACATGCTTAGTGTTCTTTTACTTCTATATGGTTGTAAACTCACAAACACACAAGCGTTTTCAGTTTTGTTCTCATTACTTTTTTTTAAATCTTAAAGTGCATGTGTATCTAAATATGCCACAATGTTCCATATATTTTTTTGCTTACTATTATCTCTTGATCCCACTCTTTCCTTAGGAATCATTATTCTTAAGTACTTTATTTGTTTTTCATATTTCTTGCTGTTAGAGTCTTTAAATAATATGTACAAGTCTTTGTATACAGTAAATGACTTTTTCCCCCTTAATACTTAAATATTCATTGATCTAAGCAATGATTCCAAGTTCACAATATTTTCCCTCAGGACTTCAGATACTTCAGTCTATAGTCTTCTGTCTTCTTTCATTTCTAAACAAAAGATTAAAGTCTATTAGCCTGTTGTTCCTTTATCAGTGACCTGATTTTTCTCTGGTGGATTTTAGAAATTTCTCTTGCTGTTTTGCAGCTTATTACATATCTTTGTGCATGATTAAAATTTACCTATTTTAACTTTCCACTTTGAGGGGTGTTTTGCTTCTGAAATATTCTCAGCATTATCCATTTTCTTGAACATTGCTTCTGCCACTCTCTCCATAACCTCCTGGGATTCCAATTAGAGGTATATTGGACCTTTCTAATTTTGTCTTCCTTATCTCTTTTCTACTTTTCATTTCATCTTATTAGTTTTCTGTGATGATTTCTAAAAGGTTCACCTAATCTATCGTCCATTTTACTGATCCTCCCTACATCTTGTCTAGTGTATCATTAAAACTCTTTCACGATTTTTTTAAATTACTAGGTTATTCTTCATATCTGCTGTTCCATTTCATGACCTCTTATTCTTATATCATGTTTTCTCTTTTACCTCTTGGCTTTTAAACATGTGTATTTAAGTTGCATTCATATTCTTTTTTTATTGTTTCCCCCCTAGATATGCATTCACCAATTTGGAGACTGGGGTTGGGGCTGGGGAGTATTGTACACCAATTTTTATGGAACCAACTCTATCAAACATTGTCCCATATGACCTCATTTTGCATCATAGGCTCTTGATGAGTATTCTTTCTCTGGGTGTGGGGTTTATTGATTGTCTTTGCCCAAACCCTATTGTGAGTTCTGATACTAAATCTCTGGTGGGGTGTAACTCAGTGAATTCTAACCAAATGCTCCACAGGCTTGAAGTTCTGGTCATAGATGATTCTGTCTACAGCATGACCAGGAGTGGTCAGTTTGCTCTTTGCTCTGTCCTCATCCGAGTGGGCAGATGGTCCAGCCCTATTCAAGGACAGGCAGCAATTTCCCAGTCCCTGGTTTCACTTAGGAGCTCAGTGTGCTGCCTGCTCCAAGTGAACCTGACAGATCTGCTTCCCAATCCCATACAGTTTCCAAACTCTCTGTATCAGAGGCCACTATCCAGGGGCTAGCTCAATTCAGCTTCTGCTCATTTCTGGGGTTTCCTTCTTTAATTCTCAAATTTTTGAAAATATTTTAAAATAGTTCATCCAGAATTTCTCTGTGTTTAGAATAGATGGAAATTTGTTATGTTCAATTCATCAATATGACTAGAAGTCAAGAGCTCTTTTAAAAGGAATATTCCACTTTGCTTTAAATCTTAAAGAATCTCTGCATGCTGGGTATAGGCTTATCTGTGAAAAGACTAGATTGATTAGCTTAGCCTCTTTCACATCACTGGGTGTAGGCATATCTGTGATTGAAGTTAACCCACACCATACGCAGCTGTCTGTCTGCTTTTGCCAATTCATACAGGAGTCAAGGAGCCTCCTGGAAAAAGAGTTCAAACCTTGTTGGATAGTGGTATTCAGATCCTTAAAAAGAAACCTGTAGCCAGCAGCCATAGGTACATGAGAAACCCAATTTGCCAAGCCACTTCATGGCAAGTACAGCACTAGGAGGCAAAATGATGTATAAATTAAAAGGGAGTTGCTTGGACCAAGCTACTGTGCAGCAAAGGCCCTCTATAAGAATAGGCTTCAGAAGTGGAAATGCCATTTCCCTCTAAGCAAAAACAAGGTAAAGCCATACGATGGCTTCCAGGAAGTAGAAATAACAGGGCATTGTGACTGGCAAGTTTCAGTGTCATGGCAGCAACTCCTGCAAACCAGGAGATTATGTTGACAGTGCAGACATGCCCTCTCTGCATGCACCTTTTCCAGGGAGCCCCACAAAGGAGCTCAAATCCCATTGCTGTGTAAATGGAAACTTTCAATGAAACAAATTTAATTCAAAATAACAAAGTGCCTCAGTTGTGCCAGAGACCAGAAGAGAGCTTTTATCATGTATATAAAGGGAGATTTCAGTAAATAAAATTTCCAGACACTTAGGGGAAATAGTGGCCAACAGAAGTTGAAACAATAGCAACACTAAGAGATTGAGCCAGAAAATTAGATAGTTTCACATGATTCTATTTCATTGTCTTGGCAAATAGGGGAGGAAGGTACTGGTGACCTTTGCTTTTAGAAACTTGAAGTTAAGTTCCTGAACTGAGGTAGCAGATGTAGGGTTTAGAGTCTGAACTCATATCTACCTTGTTCTCCTGTATTTTCCCATATCACATATCCCCCAAAGCATATATATTATATTCACATATACATTTTCTTATTTATTATGTTTGGTTTCAGCTTCTGATAAACTGGTGCATTAGGAGTATGTATTAACATTTTGCAGTCACTTCCATCTACACTTTTATTATGTGGATAGAAACCACAAGATCAGAACCTTCTAGGCAGCAAGTTGTCATTTGTGGGATACACCTGTGCTGTCGCCCTCATTATACCGTTTGTCAATTCATTTATTTACCTTTTAGTTTCCATCACTTCTCCAAGACACACATCCCATGACTTCTTTGAGAATGAGAACTGTGTCTTATTCACCTTAAGTCTCTAACACCTTGTAACTTTCTCCCAAAGAATGTGAACTTGAAAATAACTTATGAGTGAATAAATGATAAAGGCAAGATTTGTTTAATGCAATAACCACTGTAAAGGACTTTTAGAGTGTCTGATTTCTACCCTAGTTATAACTTAAATACTGAGAATTACTGGATTCCTTTGCTTATTTCAAGATTTTTCAAATGCTTTTGTATTTAATGCATTTTGTAGATATGCATCTGATGATGAAGGCAATAACCCTTCTGTTATTTCACTCTGGAATGATAACTTTTGATGTGGAAGGGGCTAAGTTAGCTAGTCAGTCTAGTCTTTTTACAGTTGATGGAAGTTTGACTTAAGAAAATCTGAGTGTTTAAGTGACCTACTTAGACTTGCACAGTTAGACAAGCAGAGTCAGGGTGGTTCTGCAGATCTCATAGTTCCCAGCACAGAGCTCATTTCACTCCTACAGGCTGCCTCTCAGTTCTGAACCACATGGTATTCTCCATTCCCCACAGAAAACTCATCTATCCCTTTGACAAGTGTTAAGTATTGGTTAGATTTTATTAAATTTCCCAGGCACACACACAGCAGGAAAACCAAGTTCTGTCAGAATACATCTGTCAGATGGGATTGAACCTGCATTTAATTGCTAAAATAAGGTCATCTGCTCATGTAAATATAAAGGGGTGCATACACACGCACACACACACCACATGCACACAGCAGGACAATACTTAGCAGTTGAAGCTTTATTTTTGAGCAACAGATGGTTTTTTATTCTGTATTTTCCTGGTAGTGACAACAGGGCCAAGCAGGGAGAGCATCAGTCTGCTTGCCAGTCCCCTGGAGAGCTGATTTCAGGTGACAGTGTTTTCAGCTCTCTTCCTCCTGCAGAGGTGCACCTGGACCCACTCACCATTCAGCATGTCGCTGAAGGTCAGCAGCTGTCAGTCTCCCTCCCAATCCTGTAGCCTCCCCTCTGTCCTGCAGGCTTGGAGTCCTTGCCCAAGAGGACAGGGAGCATGGTCTACAGGATGAGCCAGTCCCTGAATTTCAGCCCTCATCCCCCATGGGGTGCAGTGTCAGGCTTGGTGGAAGACCAAGTCGATGTCCACCATCCCTGCGAAGTATGGGCCTGGGAGTAAGTCAGCTTATGACAGAATGATAGCTGGAGGAAATGCCACGTGCAAGAACTCTTTGCTAGTTAAGCTACTTCTTGATCATTCTGCAACTTCTCCCTTGGTATCACTTCATTATAACATTGCTTTTCACACAATATTTTAAATAAAACCTTAACAAGTTCCATAAACTCTAATAATAGCATAATATATCTTTCATGAACTCTTATTTTATCTGTATTCATGGTTGCAATTTATTTAGTGTGTGTTATTAAGAATGTACAACTAGTAATATCTGGTTTGCTCTTTGGAGTTAAAATTTTCATAGCACTAAAGCCAGAAACTGTATTACTCCCCACCAGGACCAAGGTCCATGATAAGAATATTTCCAACAGTGAAATGCATGCTATTCAGAAAAATATAACAATTTCCTTTCTGCTGCCCAAACATTCCTGAAGAGAATGAGGTTTCTTTCAAGGACTGGGACATGACTTCAATGGAAACCACTTAGATTATCAGACAGGCTCAGTTAAGCAATGTTCATTCTCTGCACAGAGGATAGTGAAGTGATATGGAAGAGTTAAGTTGGTTGCGGGGAAGCTGCCTGGGCAGGATCAAAGGAAGAAAGCCACAGAAACTGGATTCATGCCTTTGCATGTAAGTTTAAGTCTCTCCAGTGAAGAGAAAACAAATCTCTACATTTATGAAAATCAGTGACAAAGACAAAAAGGCCAGGGAAGTACTTTGAATTTCCAAAGTAAGGTCAGGGTCAATCCAGCAGTGAACTGGACAGCTGAATAACTAACTAATCATGACACGTGTGGAGACACCCTCAGATTCACTGACATTTAGATGGAATCCACACGCTTAGAGAGCAGGTGTGCACTAAGGGAACCCAGGGGTTTGCTAATGGAGCAGCTGACCACATCTCCTGTCCCCAAGTGCCCCTCGGCAACTCCACAAGGGGCAGGAGGAAGTGGCAGAGCCAGGGCAGCACTGTGGAGGTGTAACACATCCAGGCAGGCTGCTGAAGCACCGCATCTCTCCAGGCACAGGAGCAGTTCAAGGAGCACAGCTGACATGCTTTCCCACTTGAGAGGCAGAACACTCACAAGAAACAGAAGTGAGTGAGGCAGGGAGATAAGGAAAAACAGTATTTATGTATACAGACACATTCCCTGGGGGCACATTTCTGCAAAACAGACATTAAATTCAAAATTGTACTATATTAAGTGTAGTAAATACAGGCATATGTTGGCACATGAGCACAAGTCCAAGAAAAGACAGGAAATGAATCAGATGGCTGGCACAGGCCCAAAGGGATGAAGGGGGATCAGGGAGAGGTGTGCATGCACACACACATACTCATGAACACAATGCTCACATGTGTGCACACACAGCATACACATATGCATACACAGACACACACAATCCTACAATAAATTGCCTGCACGGTATGAATTACAGGTATAAATACATATGCACAGAGCAAAGCATGAAGAAATGATCATTAGAAACTGAATGGTGGTTATCTCACAAGGTAGAATTTTGGATGATTTCACTTTCTTCCTTATATATTCCCTGCATTGTTTGGATATTTAATCATGCCCAAATGATATTTGAAGAATCACATTATTTGTGGTATCAGGGAAAAAACAATGAAGTATTTTCATGAGCAAATCTTGTCCTGGAGCTGCCATGATGTCAGGGCCCTTACGGGAGCCACTGCCAAGTGTGACCTGGAGCCCCATCCTTGTCACCAACTCTCCCCACAGCCACAGAACATGAATCACTTCCAGCCGTCTCCCTCCCCAGAGAATGAGCCTGTTTTCTTAATACCAAAGCTCATCTATAACCATGAAATTCTTTTCATTCTGAGGCAAAACTTTATGCCTAATTAAATATAATTGCACATGGTATCGTTTCTCACTCAGCAAAACAGTCATTCCCGTTTCCTCCTCCAGCTCCCGTCTCCCTCGCGCCCACCCTCACTCCTCTCCTCCTTACAGCGTCTCTCCCGGAATTGTTAACCCTGGTAGTAGCACCCTGACCAACAGGAATATCTTAGGCATCCAGATTTTGTTTTTAATGGAACCTATATCTTGACGGTACCTCTGACTTTTGAAGAGTTCCTCTGTGCTGTCCTTATCTGCCCTTCTGCTGGGTCTGCGTATCTGCTCCTTGGGGACACTTATGGGCTGAATGGTTCTTATCAAAATTTATGTAATGCAATCCTAACTCCCCAGTACCCCAGAGTGTGACTCTGCTGAAAACATGGCCTCTAAAGAGCTGATGAGTTCAAATGGGGCATTACCGTGGGCCCTGATCCAATCTGCCAGGTGTCCTTCTAGGAGGAGGGAACTCGGGCACAGAGCCACCAGGGACGGGAAGGGCCATGTTGAGGACACAGCGAGAAGGTGGCCGCCGTCGGCAGGCCACAGAGAGAGGCCTCAGGAGAAACCAGCCCTGACACCTGGGTCCTGGGCTTCCAGCCGCAAGGCTGTGAGAAAATTCATTTCTGTTGTTTAAGCCACCCAGCCTGCAGTACTTCATTATGGCCACCGGAGCTGACAGGCGCTGTGCCCTTTCCCAGTCTGGGAGGATGCCGGTTCTCTTCCTCTGCGCCCTGTCACCGAGTGTCGTAGAAACCCCATGGCTCCGCCTCCCAATCTCCCAGCTGTCCCTCAGCCCAGCCCCGCCAGGCCTGCCCTAGGCTCCCACCGCCCAGCCATCAGAGTGCCAAGCTCGCACCCGGGCCTCTCCTTTCTCTGGATGAAGTCCAAACTACTCCATGAAGCCCAGCGGTCCTGAACGAGATGGTCTCTTGTCATCTTGCACCGCCGTTCCCTTCGGCTACGCTCGGCTACACTGGCAAATTTCTCCGGGTCAAAACACAAGGTTGCTCGGTGCGGAGCTCTGCCCTGGCTGTGCCCTCTGCCTGGGCCTCGCGAGCCTCTCCTGGAGGGCCTCCTCCTCCCCCTGGGCCTCAGGAAGGCTTACCTGACCACCCCATCCAAGGGGCTCCACCGGGGACTCTTACCCCATTGCCTTGTTTTTTTTTCTTCAAGCCCTGATTTCTGTTTTAAAGGTGTTATCTGGCTATCTGTGTATTTGCTTGTTTTCTGCCGCCACCACCAGGATGCAAGCCCCAGGAGAGCCTGGAGCCTGACTGGACGCGCTGCCCCTGCACCAGCACACAGATGTGCCTCCTAAATGTGGAGTGCACACCCTCGGCGCACAGTGCCTGGAGCCTCAGGTGCCCAGTGACTTTCCGTGGAATAAGTGGATGAATTAAACCGTGTCTTGAATATGTGAAAAAATACATCTCTAGTGGAGATGAATAAGGGTATAACTGTATGCATTCTTGAAGGGGCCATTTATCTTTGAATTCCATTCTTGCCAAATCTAAATTCTAGATTACTGATCAAGATGTAGTTTGTATTCACTCTCATGAGCACCACAACAATACATTTTTTTTCTTAAGGTATTGTCAGAAATATTTCCAGTTCTCCTCTTTTAATGAAAGAAACTTTAGGTCTCATCTAAAAAACTTCTCAAGAATACCACACTCAGAATTATGTTTATAAAATTCTGTTTTATAGTAAATAATAGAAAGAAGTTACTTTCACACAAATTGCAAAAAGATAGGATACTGTAAGCATAACATGGTCACTACTAAGAAATCTACAACTCTAGCAACTCCACGAGAATCCAGGTGAGGACATGCCAATTTGAAAATAAAATAGATTTCACTCCTTTGCTGCAAAGAATGCCACATGGTATAGTTTATTACTGAAATATTCCTGAAGCTTCTGAGAACGTTCCTTCTTTCCCTACAAAAAGCTACAGGTTCATCTAGTTCTGCCCCTTGACCTTCCCCTTCATCCTGCCTGGAGGTGGCACACCCATCTTGCAACTGTGAGTTCAAAATCCTCCTGCAAAGAGCAAGAAAATACCAGCTTCTGGGTGACTCCTTTGCTGCTCCACACTGAGGATCCTTCAGGATCCCCACGTACCATCCAGCAGAACACCAGATATGCCCCTCTGATTACTTCCCTCCAAGCCATTCTCTATGCTGCAACCAGAATAATTTTTTTAAAAAGCAAAATGGATTATCTTACTCTGCTGATTACTTCCATGCATCTCGCTGCTCTTACAATAAGGGCCTAAATGCCCAGCCTGGCTTGGCTCCCCCATGCTGCTCCCCAGCCTGCCCATCATGTTGGCTTGTGGCCTCCCTGACCTGTGCCCCCACCCATCTCTGCCCAGTGCCCCTCTCTCCCTTCCTCTCCAGGAGACCAGGCTCCTCTCAACGGCGTTTAGCCTGATGTAATTTGGCCCTGGCTGGGTTGGCGGGATTCACAGTTGTCCCTGCCCTATGACTTCGGTTCCATGAAGCAGAGGGTGAACATTTTTACTCACCAGCCAATGCCAAGGGCCTGCTGTACAGCATATCCTCACCTGAAGATTGGTTCAAAAAACACTTCCCTCTTGTTTTATATGCTAGTAAAACATTGGTTATTTCTAACAGGTTTGTTCAGAATGACAGCTCATATTACGTTAGAACAATCATATAACATCAGTAGTATACAATGCTTGGTTTGTGTAATTTCCTTGAAAAGATCCTTGAAGTCTATTAAAATAGCCTCAAGCAAGCCCTAAAACACCATGAGCTTTCATTTCTTGTGGACACAATGATAGAAAGAGCAAAGAGTAAAAACTGTGCATCTTTTCCTTACAGAGTGGTCCAAGGGGTTTTACCTGGCGTCCAGATTTCTCATTCCCACCTCACACCCTTAGCCCATGCAGTAGGGTCAGAGCCCCATGATAGGGAATCTCCTTCTCTGCCAGGGTTCCTCCATTGCCCCACTACTGATGTTTAGGCTGCATAGTTCTCTGTTGGGGGGAACCCTGTGCATGCAGGGTGCGGGAGTCCTCCCTGAGCTGGATCTACGGGAGGTCAGCAATGCCCTCTCCCGATGATGACAAACAAAATGGTTCCCAGACATGGTCAAATGCACCAACGGTGGTGTGGGGAGGGCAAACTGTCCTGGGCTGAGAACCACTGCTCTCCCAGGGAACACTGACGTGGACCTGAGTCGGTCCATACTGGGTGGTAGGTAAGCCCCTGACCCAGAAGGGCTTCTAGGGAGGTGGAGGAGTGGAGGGTGGCGGCTTTCATCATCATCATTGTCGTCACCATGGTTTCCTTCCCCTTAGTGACATGGCTCCCAGCCCCTTCCACAGCAAAAGGACCTGTCTTCCCATCTCAGCTGCTGGAGACTGGGCTTCCCAGGATTTTTGTCACACTTGCAAGAAAACGCCGTCTGAACTTAGGGTTTCATTACTTTAAATCACATACTTCAGGGGTGAAGGGGAGACATTAATAATCTACAGGTGAAATCACCCCAGGCATTGCTTTCTGGAGTGAAGGTGAACACTGAACACAGAGAGCCCCAGAGACCCCGGGCTTGGGAGAGCTCATGGTTCCTGCTGGGTGACAGTGCAAGGCCACGGCTCCTCCAGACACAGGGTTCAGGAACTACCAGCTCAGAGGGACAGAGGAACACACACTGGGCCCTTGAAGAACATGAGTCTGAACTGCACGGGACCACCTATACCCAGATTTTTTTTTAAATTAATGTATCAGAAACTTCTTTGGAGATGTGCAACAATTTGAAAAAACATTTTTTCTCTGTTCATGTTATCAGTAAGGCTTACATTCAACAGAAGGCAATTTGTGGTTAGGCTTTGGGTAGCTAAAAGTTGTACGTGAATTTCCGACTCTGTGGGAAGGAGGTATACTTGACCCTCATGTTGTTCAGAGGTCAACTGTATATAAAAAATCATACATGTATGTATATATAAAATAATAATCTAAAAAAAATCTAACACATCTAACAAATCTAAATTCATATATATGAAACAAAATTTCATTATTTCAAATATTTTGGTGAATAGTGTCTAGCACACTAGATTCTAGCACCACTCCAGTTTTTACCTATTCAATTAGACAAAGTGAATGGAAATTATTTACATTTACATAGACTTTACATCTAAAAATTAAATGTCTGGAAAACCAAAGGAAAGCCAGATTTCCATACCCATATTCATATTGCTTGAGAATTTCTGACATCGAAGCCAGAGCAATTTAAAAAGCACTTATTACAGAATTAAGTCACTTGTGGAGTCTGTTGCTTCACATACTGGGGTGTTTTGTTTTTGCTTTATTTGTCAGGGAGAAGTTTTGAGGACAGTGCTTTTAAAAGAGTTATTTTGAATATGAAACAACTTCTGAATTTGCTATAAAAATACAAATAAGGGAGATACATACATTCATTGAATTAAAATAAAGGTATGACCATTGTTAAGGACTGAATTGGCTTTTGACAGCTAAACTTTACTTACTTTGGCTAGTAACTCAGGTTGAGTGACTTTATGCTGTGTTTTGGCCAACGTTAGGAAGTGGGAGAACATGATAATGACTACTATGTTTCAAGTTCTACAATTTTAATTTTAATCCTCACTTACTGAGGCCCTACAACAATGCTAAGTGGCTAGAGCCCCACTTAAGACAGAGTAAGTCAAGACCCTGAAAGATCAGTGTCCTACCTGTGAAGCTAGGATGGGCCAGGCAGATCCCATAGCCCAGTCACAACTTTAAATGCTTCCCAAGGCACCTGCACCTCCAGTGGGGTGTGTTTATCAACAAGTGGGGATGGCGACAAGTGACTGAGCAAGAGACCAGTACCACCTTGTCCGTCCTCCCTCCTGCCCCCATGTGCCCAATGTCAATATAACAATACATGTAGAAAACCAGTTTCAGATCATTGCACATACAAACAACTTTTCCTCTAAATTGACAGTTTCTGGAACCACTATCTGTGGTAGAGACGAGTGACACTACTCACTGTTGTGCAGGAGAAAATTCTGGGGCTGATGTACTTCTTTCTGGCATTCACCCTCACTCTATAAAGCCACGCCCTGGATGGCTTCCTCGTGTGCAGAGTTTTCTCTCAGACAGATTACTGTCTTTAATCTCCCAAAATTATATTATTATAATGACCTAAAAAGGTCTTTCCTTTTCAGAATAACCCTTTCTTTTTTTCTTTGAAAACAGATACACTAAAAGACAAACAAATAAAAAAGTTAATACTCGGTTTGGCATTCTCCTCCATGGAGATGAAGAATCTGTCAATTCCCTACATATTTTCAGGGTAAATTCTGAATTTCTTTCTAAAAGGAGAGTCAAAGTCCTTTTATACCACAAGGTAGTTTTTTGGGGTTTTTTTACTTCTCTATTGGGATTTTTATTTTGAATATGAGCGAAAAAATGCCCAGTGCTTCTGAGATTAAGAATTAAGGGTTCTTGTCACATTTTAAACAGTAAGGAAGTATGATTCTAAAATGAGCTGAAATTGAAAACGCAATCATTATTTTAAAGTAATATGTCACCCATCTTTGATCTTGTCTAAAAAGAAATCTGGTTTTAAAAATACAACATCGCCACCTAGTGCTCTGCATAGAAATTATGAGTAGGAAGGTGGAGAGTGCAAGAAATTCCATCTTAAATCCTATCTTAACTGGGCAGAGTCTAATCACACATATGCACAAATGAATAGGAGGAAATTTACCACATAGCATAAAGTTGTGGGTAGGATTTAATAAATCACTAAGTCACCCAGTACTGTGAATGGTATTTTGCAGATATATTTCCAAATTTTAAAGAATACTTATTGTCTCCCAACTAGAATTATTGCCCACATTCCCTCCACAAGTAGTCTATATGCCCTGTATGTGCAGAGGAGATGTAAAATAGTAATATCTTAGAGTTTGAAAGTCCTTATGGAACATCTCATCCAACTTACACTTTTCATAGATGAGAGCACTCTACCCAAATCCACATGTCCAGAAATGGCAAGACTGGGACGTGAGCCCCATCTCAGCAATGGCCAAGTAGCTAGTTTCTATGTGCTCATCTGTGTCCCCTTTTTAGCGTGGTGTGCCAACATCAATTATCAAGTTCAGTAAATTCCCTCACCTGGCTTTCATCCTCACCCTCCACACCATGTCTCATGGACTCAAAGGGCTACAGCATCCAAATAAGGGACAGAGATGACAGAAGCCAAGGGTGAAATACAGTGGGGAGTGGTGGAGACTGTGGTTGATTGGCATGGCCTACCTAAAGGACCATCATGGTGTTTGTCATTTTTTTTACAACACATCAGAATGGAAAGTATGGTGCTATGTGTGTTAGTTCAAGCTAACCAACTGCTTCAACATCATAACTACAGTCCTGAGGTGCCTCAGAGTGGGGGGGGGGAGGGTGATGGTCCCGTCAGTAGCCTGTGTTCTAGAGGCAGCTGTGTGAGTACCCTGCCATTCACATCTCGACCAACACTGGAATCTCTTCTAATGATCATACTAAATGTCCAGAAGCCATTTTCACTGAGAAAATAAAGGGCTGTTGTAAGATGTTGGAAGTTAGAAATGGGCTCTCACTGTAAGGGTGAAAGTACTTGAGATACATAGATTGGTTAAAATATTGTGGACACTGCCTGTCTTTGCAGAAACAGGGCACAAGGACTCAGAGAGGCCTGTGTCCTTTCCTGCCTTGGCATGTCCCCATGCCGACCTTGCACAAGCCCTTGATGACAAGTGGTGACCTGAACCCCAAACAGGATAAGCCTAGAGGCTTCGTCGAGCTGACAGGATAGGTGTGCCAAAGCTTTGTGCCTCCTTGTTAATGAATGGCTACTCACTTAATGCCAGTACCTGTGGCTGAGTTTCCCTGGGGCTTGCTCTTAACACTTGGCAGTGAAGCAGGTAGGTATGGAGAAAAGCTACCCCTCCTCACCCTCTCAGGCTCTTCAGTGATGACTACTGCAGACTACCCAGGAGAGCCTACAGCTGTCTGCAGCCAGGTGCTTAGGTCTTTTACCAGAAGATTCAGAATTATACATACTGAAATCATTTTACCATTCAAGCCAGTCTCATCCAAGAGAAAAACTGGCCCCAAGGAGGCCTTTGTTCTTTTGGGTCCGCCTTACACCTTCAGACTTGACTCTCATTGCCCCACACACGTTCACACAAAAGCTCAGACCGGTCCCCTCTTCACCTGTAAGTGCTGATGCTGTTGAAGCACATGCAGAGCCAGTTACATAATTTGTGGGACCCAGCAAAAAATGAAAATAGGGTGCAGAGTTGTTAGAAAATCATCAAGAATTACAAAATGCCACAGCAGCACACTAGCCAAGCATGAAGTTTTTTAAGCACGCGGTCCTGTGCAACTGCACAAGTCACATGAATCCACCCTGATCCCATGGACTGCTTCTCCAACTCCACCCTAAACCTACCGATTCCAGAAGCCAACCTCACACTTACCTATTTGTTTATTCAGCACACTCAGGCTTTCTGAGGATACACAGGTGAAAAGACACGCTTCAGAGGGACTTCATGCAGCCCCCCCCATGAACCTCATTAGCCACACACATGTCTCTTCTTTGGACTTCCACAGAATTACCCGCAGTGAGACACATTTGAGCATTTTATTATATTATTACTGTAGATCTCTACCCAAGTCTAATTTCCTCAACTGGATCATAGATTCCTTGAGGACCAAGTATGTAATATTTTTCGTGTCCTCAGCAGCTAGACATTTGGTGAATGCTTAACAAATAATCCCCTACTGGACAGGTAGGAACAGATAATACACATTTCCAGATCAAATTTAGACTTGAACATTTTTCTCACTTGAATGATGGCATCTGATTTTTACCACATGGTTTCTATTTTGTCAAATGACTAGGTTTACTTCCCCTGACAATCAGGCAATCAATAACTATGTATTACACATCAACAGTGCACCAAATATTGTACTGGGTATTGAGAAAACAATGATAAACAAGGAAACAGGGTCACTGCCTCATAGTGTCCCAGGAGAGCTTTAAGCCAGAATGAGAACCTTAGCCAATGACTCTTTGAAGATATGAGCTTTTCATAGGTTTAAATATCAACACACTTATTCCTACTTCCAAATTAATTTGACTCACAATAAACATAGGGAGAAAATGAGTTTGTTGTCAAAATGTTTGCCTTTACTCCCTCCAACTACCTTCTATATCCCAATGTTGTTTTTTTTTCAAGCTTTATTAACTCTTTGGTACCAACATTTTAAGTCATTTCTGGAATAAGAAAGGAGATTAAATGCATACATACATAAAGAACAGGAAAGAATGTTGAGTATTAGTTTTCTAGGACTGCCATAACAAAGTACCATAAACTGTATGGCTTAAACACAGAAATCTATTGACTCACAGTAAATTCTAGTTCCGGAAGCTAGAAATCTGAGATCAAGGTGTCAGCAGCGTGGCTCCTTCTGAAGACTAAGAAAGAATCTCTCCAAGCCTCTCTCCTAGTTCCCAGTGGTCTACTGGAATTCTCTGGTGTTGCTCAGCTAATATATCCAACTCTCCAATCTCTGCCTTTGTGCTCACATGAAGCTCCTCCTATGTATGTCTGTCTCCAAATATCCCCTCTTTATAATGACACTATTGGATTAGGGGCCCACCCTCCTTATCTTAACTAATTGTGTCTGCAACATCTTATTTCCAAGTAAGTTCTCATTCTGAGGTAGGGGCTCAGGACTTCAACACAGGAACTTGGAGGGGACATAAATCAACCCATTACATGTCTTGAGATTAAAATGCAAGAACAGACACCAAGAGTGAAGGGAGAGATATGATGCAGGGATCAGAGGATTCTTTGAACTAGAACATCATCTCCAATGTAAGAAGTAACTTGTCTGTGTCAGGAGATGATTTCACATGACAGCCAAAGGTGGGGGAAAAAGGATGGGGAAGAAGAGGAGGAGGAGAAGTGAGAGGAAGTGGAGGGGAAAGGTAGGAGGAAGGGACACAGAAAGAATTAGAGTAAAAAAGACACACATTCCTCCAGTAACAGTTAGCCTGAGGTTCAGACCGCAATGTACTGCAGTGAAATTCTAGTTGGGTAACAAGTATATGTATATTTGTGCACACAGACACCTGATGGTTGTTTAATAAGTGGCATGTAATTAGCTCCACAGAAACCCTCAGGCAGTTTAAAGGAGGCGCATCTAAGCCAGGTGGGACTGGATGACGAATGCAGCGTCGGTCCTGACCTTGCTCTGCGAGGACACATCTACATACATTTTAGGTTTATTTTTTTTATTCTTGCACCAAGAAAATTATATTGAAGCCATAGTACTTTACCAAATACCACATTTATTTATGAAAACCCACACATACCTTTCCAGAGCTATTTTACCACAAACCTCTAGGTACAAGAAACAAAATGCACCTTTATCTTCTCTCTGCTTCTGAAGAGAACATGTGACTGCTCGGTACACTCAAGTTTTACCTTCATGGACCAGGATAATGCATACCTGTCAGCTAGCTTTAGCCAGCTTTTATCAAATCTTCATCTTAAATGTGAATAAGGGGTATTCCGTTCAGCCAACACCACAGCCGAGGTCAGCAGTGAACCAATCCTGGATCACACTTGTTCTTCCACACCTCGTCTGTTGCGCTCTGGAATGTCTCTCTCTCTCACTGTTCCCTATGGGCCTCTCCCTGCCAGTGTCACTCACCTGGAGTTTATCTTCTTGTGTTGCTGTGTTTTTGTGTGTGTATGGCTAATATCCACACGGTTTTTCAGCCCTTGTGGGCATCGCCTCAAGGAATCATCACCCACCATCAGCCCACACGCACACTATGGGATCGACCTCCCCAAAGCATTACTTCCTCGTGGTCTCTGACTCCCAGAATGCCAGCTGTTTGTGCCAGAACTCGGCAAGTGGCAACATTTCCCTGCAGATTAGTGCCATTGTTAATGACAATGATGCTGGCACACCCTAGTGCCCTCCAAGCCAGGCACCCCTCCCCATGTCTCACACAGCACCCATCTGCACAGCCCTCCACCATCCCCAAGAGACCCTGGGAGGCCCAGTGATTTGCCTAATTAGGGCCACACAGTAAGTGATGGGGACAGCTTCCACCTCTGACAAACTGACTCCAAACTTTACGACTTCATAGACTCAACTGCTGCCCCAAATGATGATGATAGGCAGACAGACAGATGATACTTGATACATGATAGGTAGAAGATGATATAGATACACACACACACACACACACACACCCCTGAACCTCAGAATTATTTTACTATCATAAGTATATGCACATAACTTATAATAGTACACACGTCCACCAAACATAGTCTTGTATGAAACCAAACCTATCCTTTGTCTGACCACAGTTCAATTTCCATCACAAGCTCTAGTCTCTCCACGATTTGGCTCTAATGAACTTTACCAGTCTCATGCCCTCACAATTCCCTGCATTCATTCAACTCCCCCAAATATTCTTACCTTTGCAGCCAAGCTACACCTCTCTCAGCATCCATTTTTTAATTTTTTCCCACAACGAGACCAAGAACCTGTCTCTGGTAACACGAGTACCTCCGAATGGAACTGTGTTTTGATGACAAGGTCTTTTAAAGAGGTGATTCAGTCAGAATGAGGCACCAGGCTGGGCCCTTATCCACTCTGACTGTGTCCTTCTAAGAGGGGTTTAAGACACATAGACACCAGGGATGCACGTGCACAGGGCAGAGACCATGTGGACCCAGCAGAAGACAGCCATCTGCAAGCAGGGAGGGAGCCCTCAGGAGTACCCAAACCCGCTCTCACCTGATCTGACACTGTCTGGTTTAGGCTGCCCGGCCTGTGGCACTGTTATGGAGACCTGAGCGGGCACCTTTGGAGAAGGGCTAAGATTGGGGTCAGAGGCTCCCAAACAGTATCTGCTTCCCTGTCCTGTCCAGCCCTAACCTGAACGGGGCACTATCAGTGGGATGGGCTGGGCCCACATCTCAAGGTGAGGTGGACGTGGGGGCTGCAGGCATGGCACCCGCCCTCCCTTCCCCTCATTCTTCTGGCTGTTGGCTAGCAGGAAGCACCCTCAGACCTACCTGCAGCTTCCTCAGACCAGAGGCTGGAGGCCAGAGCAGGGCAGGAGGCAAGGAGGTGCTGATGGTGGAAGGGGAATCACTGGAGCCGTGGTGCCGGCCAGATCCCAGGAGCTCGTCCTGACCGATGTGCAGGGAACGTGTGCACATCACAGGACACTGTGTTTGGTCTCCGGTAAACCTCAAAGGTCTTCCCCACCCTGTACACCTGAGACACCGTGGGCCTGCTCCAGCCATGCTGCAGTACCCTCAGTCTCAGCCATGGTCGAGCCTCGGGCTGGAGAAGAGGGGTCCACACAAAGCGGGCGCAGGAAGGTGTCCACACGTGCCGAAGCACGGGTGGCCAGATCCTCTTCGGCAGCATCGGCCCCAATCCTGGATGGGCTGCGCTTCTCCACCGCGTGGGGCTCTTCATGCAAAGAGTGTGCGACTGAGGTCCACACCGGGAAAAGCGCCTGCGGCCGTTTGCGGGGAGGCTGCGCCAGCCGACGCAGTCTGGGAGGAGGAAGGCAGTTGAGCGTGCCCACTGTGGTGAGAGAACTTGAGGACCTGTTTTGTTCTGAGACCTGCGTTACAAGTGAACAGCACAGCCACCCGAGAGGGAGTGGGAGGTAGGGGGAGGGTAACCTCTGTGACTGGGAGGCTGTATCTTCCCCGAATACTGTAGGAATACAGACAAGAAGAGCCCTGAAAATGCCCTAATCTAATCCTCAAGTGCATTTCTCACTGGAGAAAGGGTCAGCGGGTCTGAAAACAATTCAGGTACATAGACAACCTGAGCAAACAAAGAATATTCTGAAGATAATGGAAGCAGGTCCTCACTGTTAGTGAAAGAAGTTACAGGTAAGGGGAGGCAGAAATCTGAAGTGGGGTCTGTGCTGTTGGACTGGAGCCCGAACTATGAGCATAAATTCGTGGCTTTCAAGTACATGCTCCTGAGCAGACAGACACAGACACACAGATGTGTGAATACCGTGTACTAGGATGTACGCACATTTTCCCAACTCTATCTGTCAAGAGGACAATGACACCCAGTCATAACCAACACACTTCATGCTCAGATCTTGCTCCTAATCATCTTTTAACAATAAAAGGAACCAGGGCTCTTTGAGCAGTGGTTGACTCCAGTGCAGAAGCTAGGAAAATGCGAGATAAGCCTGGAGCATCTTGTGGTGCCAAAAAGCAGAGGAAATGCTCAGAAAAAGACAGGGCTTTAGAAAGACCACAGGAGCCGACCTGAAGCAGATTCTACTGCCGTGGCTGGACCCATTTAAGGAACAAAATAGACAGTGATGCTATTTAGTTATTACCCATATCATAAAATAAAGGTCCTTGAGTCCTTACTGGTTATAAAATTTTTAATTGATATAATCAACAAATAAATGGAGAAAAGGAGAGAGCTCGTCCTTATAGGAGAAATTCAAATAATGAATGTAGAAGGACAGAGGGAAACAGAAAATCCCCATTAGGCAGACACTAAAGTCATAACTGTTCCTGAAAAGATCCAAAGATAGATGCTAAACTCCATGGGTAAAAGTTTCAGAAGAAAGAGGGTTTGCATAGTCTTCATGTATCTTCCCCAAAATACTAGCTGCAAACGGAAGGAGAGTAAACCTCAGCAGAAATCACCCTCACCAAGTAAAAATCACCAGCAGTTACATACCTCAACACCTGGAACCCTCTGATATTGAGAAAGACACACCATCCTTCCCTGGTATTCTTGACAGAAGTGTACAACCTCAGAACAATCAGGAGTCTCATCAGACATACCCAAACTGAGGGACTCCCAGCAAACTAACTGACATAAAAAACAGGAGACAACTGGAGAATTACACATTACAGGAGAATAAGGAGAAATGAAAACCAGATACAATTGTGGAGTCCTGGGGAGGATTCTGGAACATTAGCACAAAACAAGATCAGAATATGGTCTATATTTTATTAACAGTTTTCTAATAGTGTTAATTTCATGGGTTTAGTAATTGTTCTATAGGTATGTAAGATGTTAACATTAAGAGAAGTTGGGTGAGGGATATATGGAAACTCTGCTTGACTTAGACTTTTCTGCAAGTTTAAAATTAGTTTAAAAATACCATGTTTTTAAAAACGTTAATCCAAGCACTATTGCATGGATAGCTGGAATAAATTGTCCTGTGCCCATTCAGGGATCACTCTTGCCTTGTTCCTTTTAAAATCTACCTTGAGCACTTGCTTTGAGCCATGTGGTCCTAAAGAAAACAAGTTTCCAGTGCGCAGACAGGATCATGAGTTCTGAAAACGCTGAAAGGTCTGCACTCCTGCAGTTTTCTTCCCTGGCTCGCACACTATCATCCCCACTCATTCCATTTACCATATGTTCTATTCTCTTTTACTTCTGGGAAGTGTGTTCTGCACCCTCTGTTTTATTACCTTCTAATTTTACAATAGGTTGAAGGGATAAATCCCATTTTATGGCCTGCCTAGCAGGGTGCTTATGTTTTCTTTCCTGCTGCCTAATCCCAAACAAATAACCACAAAACAGCACTTACCTTTTGGTAAGCTGAGACAGTGCAAAGGTAATTCTTTGCTAGAACATCAGAGAAGGAAGCAGTTATGGGTATGAGTTGTTATGAGCCAGACACTCTCTCTACAGGACTGAGAATGTTTCATCCCTGCTCTGTTTACTACAGGGAACTGACTACTTCAAGCTGCTCTCCGAATGGAAATCACCTCAGCCTGACACTTCTGATGGAAGTACACGACATGCTTGGGGTTGGGTGTGGGGAGAGGATTAGGAGTCACCAGGAAAGGAAAGAGAAAGAAAAGATTTAAGAAAACAGATATCTCCACAACCAGCTCACACACAGCTTTAATTCTACAAAGTGCTTTCCCATTTGATACAGTAAAACTCTGCAGCATGTCATAGTTCGTATTCCTATTATACAGACAAAGAAAAGCTGAAATCTTGGAAAAACCTAGAGGATTTATGAGGCCTACTCAAAACAAAAAAAGTGAGTTAATATGGAGCCATGACTAACATCTATTTTGACACAAAGTTTTGAACTTTTCTAACACTAAGTCCTATTATTTTCTTTCTTTAAGAAGCCCTCTCCAGCTGATAATGTTGAGGTGCCCAAGATACCAGCTCTCTTTGCAGAGGAAGCCATCACCCACTGCCTTGTGCTCCCTCTGGCTTAGCAGTTACATTCTCTAAGGCCGATGTGGATGGATGGCCATGTAACCACACATGCAACATAGCCCGGACTGCCCCTGAATGGGGCCAGCTCTGAACCCCGGCAAAGGAGACACAGGCTGGCTTTCCAAAGGATATTAACTAACACTGATCTCACATAGAAAAATGAACTTCCAAACCACACCATTTCACCAAACACATGCAGTCCACATGATGTGAAAAGCTCTGCATGCCTGTCATCCCTCCTTGTACTTGAATTTTGCCCTTGAGAGGGTAAAAAAGGTTCTTTGGGTGGAGGCCGTAAAAACCAAGAAATTCAATGGGGCCCATCAAAGTCATATCAGCAGCCAGGGAAAGAGCAAGGGAAGTAAGGTGTGGGCTGTAGGCCTTCTCTGAGAAATGAGGGACAAATGTCCTGACACCAAAACAGCAGGAGCTCTGGCTTTAAAAAGCCTGACCTGTAACCACATACACAGGACCATCCTGGGCTCAATTCTGTCTCCTGCAAGGCTTCTTGTTCCCCAGAGAACTGTGCTAATAATGCCTAAAGGAGATGATAAAGAAAAAGAAATCATTGTTTGGACTTAAACCATTAGCACATGCTTAGTCTTACTAGAGCTTGTTTCTAAGGTATATATGTAGTGTGTGTTTATGGAGATACCAATGCCAATGTGCAGGTGCAGGGAAGGACTCTGAGACACACAGAAAAGAAACGTTGCCCTTCTTCTTAACTGCAGAGTGTACAATGGTATTTCTTAATCACAATTCTTACCAGCAAGCCAGTGGCTAAAGCAATGATTGTCTTATACATATGGCCCACGCTGCTGCCAGGCTCACTGTAAACTACTCTCAGTTTGCAAACACAGATGAAAACAGGTGTGCGGGAAACAGAAATGCCTGCTCTTATGGAAGCTTAAAGCACTGTGCTCATAGTTCCTCTAGCAATTGTTTCACCTCTTCCCTGAAGATCAGGCAATCTTGATGATTCATAAGGAAGATGCTGGTTGTTTCCAATATGAATACTAATGACACTTGATCGAATGTTTGTTTATTCTTGAGATAATCAGCAAATGATTTTGATTTGAAAATGCATGTACAAATAATTATATACATCACAGGAAAAGGAGCATAAGTGTGTCTGAATTTTTTATTATTTTAATAATGACTAAATAAAGGCAAGATGAGAAGTATTCTTTCTCCTTGCTGTGATGATATGCAGCTTCATATATTTGGAGGTAAATAGGATGTTACAGAATTTTGAAATCAGAAAATATAGGAAACTGCCCATGAAATTAGCAAATGTTTTTTAGGTAGTACTCAATGAAGGGGAGGGAAATGAAGCAAGCCGACTTACCACTTGCTAGCAGAACTGTAATTTCTCACAGCCTTTCAGGAAAGCAATTTGGCAGTGTATCTCAGGATCCTTACAACTTCTCTTACTCTGCAGCCAGTAGTTTCTATTTTAAGAAATATTCTGGAGAAATAATCCTAAATATAGGCAAAGGCTCCACAAAAAATGGGGCTTGTCACAGCATTTTTAAAACAGGGGAATATTAGAAATTACTAAGCAGATGTAGAAGAGCAGCCTCATCAAAATGGTAGAATACAAGTGTCCTACTGCCTTCCCCACAAAACAACACCAATTTTAATAGTCACCCACAGATGAGAGGACATTGGTGGATGTTCTATTTGTATTTTCTCTTCCTTGCCCCAAGCAGAATACTCAGTTGTGCTGCCTGTCTTTGGGTAGGGTGGGGCTGGAAGAATAGCAGCCAGGGCTCTAGAAGTGCATCAGAGTGATGGGGATCCTACTAATTGACTTGCAGACTCTAGAAGGAAGCCTGTCCATAAACCACTGGGGACAGCTTACCCACAGATCACCCCAACTCGTCCATAGGCAACCCCAACATTTCACATGCCTCACCCATGCAAGCCCCCACCCTGTGGCTGGCTCCCTGTGCATGCTCCCAAGGGAGGCAGGTGCAACTCTCTGTACACAGCTAGTGAGCATGCACAGAAAGCCAAGCAGACTCTGCAGATTGGGAGAAAACATACAAATGTGAGCATTTAGCACCACCCTGGAGCTGGCACCTTATCTGGCTTTGCAATCTAGAGAAGGCATGTAATCTTAAGAAATCCACTCAAGAGGTAACAAGAAATATGGAGCAAGCTTATCCACAGAAAAGTTCAGAGAAATCCTCAGAATCCCTAGCAGAACTGACAGAGGTATTTCTCTCCAAAAGTTAGTAAGCAGACTGAAATAGGTGACTACTACTTCAAATGCAAAGAGAGAAACACAAGGCTTCAAGGAAGATTAAAATCAAGGAACATGATACAACCAATTTTCCAGCAACCAGCCACAAAGATAGGGAGATCTGTGATTGTCTAATAAAGAATTAAAAATAGTTGTGAGTTACAGGAAACACAGGAAGACAATTCAGTGAAATCAAAACAATACAAGAACAAAATGAGAAGTTTGATAGATAGAAATCATTAAAAAGGAGTAAATAAATTCTGGAGCTAAAGAATAAATTCAATGAAATAAAAAATAGAACAGAGAGCATCAACAACAGACTTGTTCGAGCAGAAGAAAAAATCTGTGAAATCAAAGACAGGTCTTCTCCAGGGAGAAGAGAACAACACAAACAGGAGTGAAGAAAGCCTACACAACCTTGTAAACGGGATTGTTCCCTTAATTTCTTTTTCTAATAGCTCATTATTGGTGTATAGAAACACAACCCATTTCTGTATATTGATTTTGTATCCTGAAACTTTACTTAATTCATTTATTAGTTCTGATAATTTTTGATGGAGTCTTTAGGATTTTCTACATATAGAATCACATTACCTGCAAATAGTAAGAGCTTTACTTCTTCCTTTCTGATTTGGATACCATTTTTCCCCCTAATTGCTGTGGTTAGGACCTCTAATACTATGTTGAATAAAAGTGGTGAGAGGGGGCACCTTTGTCTGGTTATTGATCTTAGAGGAAAAGTTGTCAGCTTTTTACTGTTGAACATGGTATTTTCTGTGGGTTTGTCATACATGCCTTTCATTATGTTGAGATATATTCCTTTCATCTCTACTTTGTTGAGAGTTTTTAATGATACATAGAGGTTGAATTTTGTCAAATGCTTTTTCTACATCAATTGAAGTGATCATCATGTAATTTTTATCTTTCATTTTTCAATTATGTTCTATTATGTTGATTGATTTGAAGATTTGGAACCCTCCTGGCGTTCCTGGAGTAAATCCCACCTGAGCATGGCATACAATCCTTTTAATGTATTGTTTGTTCATATTTTTTTGAGGATGTTTGCATCTCTGTTCATTAGAGATATTGGCCTATATTTTCTTTCCTTTTTTTTTTTTTTTTGTAGTGTCCTTGTCTGGCTTGGGTATCATGGAAATACTGACCTTGAAAAATGAGTTTGGAAGCATACCCTGCTCTTCAATTTCATGGGAGAGTTTAAAAGGATAGGCATTAGATGTTCTTTTAATGTTTTGTAGAATTCACCAGTGAAGCTGGTCCTAGGATTTTTTTTGTTGGTAGGATTTTGATTACTGACTCAATCTCTTTACTAGTAATCAATTGATTTATATTTTCTCTATCCATGTCTTCTATCTTTTCCAGTTTGCTGGCATATAATTATAGTAGTCTCTTATGATATTTTGTATTTCTGCTGTATCAGTTGTAACTTCTCTTTTATTTCTGATTTTATTTGAGCCCTCTCTTTTATCCTTGGTGAGTCTAGCTAAAGGTTTATCAATTTTGTTAATCCTTTCAAAGAACCATTTTTAGTTTCATAATCTTTCCTGTTGTTTTTTAGTGTCTACTTCATTAATTTCTGCTATGATCTTTATAATTTCCTTCCTTCTATTAATTTGGGGCTTCATTTCTTCTTCCTTTTCCTGTTCCTTTAGGTGTGAACTTATTTGATATTTTTCTTGTTTCTTGAGATGGGCCTGTCACTATGACTTCCCTTTTAGAACTGCTTTTGCTGCATTTCATAGATTTTGGGTTGCTCTACTTTCATTTTAATTTGTCTCAATGTTTATTTTTATTTTCCCTTTGATTTCTTCATTGACCAGTTGGTTTTTTAGTAACATGTTGCTCAATCTCCACAGATTTGTGTTTTTTCCAGTTTTCTTCTTATAACTGACTTCTAGTTTCTTATGACTGTGGTCAGAAAATATGTTGTTTTCATTTAAAAATTCTTTAATTTATTAAAGTAATTTCATGGTCTAACATGGTATCTATCCTGGAGAATGTTCCATGTGCAATTGGCAAGAATGTTTACTCTGCTGCTTTGAGAAAGAACGTTCTGCATATATCTATTAAGTCCATCTGATCTAATGTGCCACATAAAGCTGATGTTTTCTTGTGGGATTAATACATAAATCAAGTATAGAAATCAAATGTATAATTGTATATGACTTGATTATTTTTCCTGTAATTCCTGATAAGTGATCAAGAACAGAACAAACAAGACCAAACAGTTTTTGTGCTAATTACCCTTGCTATTGTTTCAATACCATCTAAGACATCGCACCCCAGGAGACTGGAGACTGCTGAGGATTAAGTTTAGAGTTAGTTAATGGTTGTCTATTAAGTTCCCCCACACAGAATTCTATTGTTGTTAACATGTATTTGCTCAATAAATATGAAGGGTGCCCTCTCAGCACCACTCTTGCACTGTTAACCCTCGAGTCCCCTGGCTGGTCCTTTCAGATCTTCGATATCTCATCGCGTCTCCTCCCTTATCTGCTGGTCAGAGGCAGGGAGGGACCGACAAATGGCACCCGAACAGGGACCTGAAGCTCAGAGCAGGGAAGCTCTGAAGATCGTCGATCTGGTAAGATTTCCAGAAAAGTATGTGTAGGGACTGAGTCGAGACGTCAGGGACACTATAATGGGCCAATATGAAACTAAAGCAGATAAACCAGAGGATTACTTAAAATTACTCCGTGCCCTCCTGAAAACCTCAGGAGTGAAAACTTCTAAAAAAGACTTTGTTCAACTTCACAAATATATTAAAAAACATTGTTACTGGTTGCCTCCACAAGGAACCCTCAGACAAGCTGAATCGAATAATGTATTAAGAGATTTCAAAAAGGCTCACAGACAGGAAAACATTATCTCTGTACCTGTTTGGGTGGATCAATGGCCCCTCAATAAAGAAAAACTGGCAGCCTTACACACATTAGTTCAAGAACAGCTTCAGCTAAATAGATTAGAATTTTCTACAAGCCCGTGGAATTCCCCTGTATTTGTTATGAAAAAGAAATCCAGAAAATGGAGACTCTTAGATGACTTAAGACAAACTAATACAGTCCTTAAACCCCATGGGTCCTTTACAAGAAGGCCTCCCTTCTCCAGCTATGATTCTGAAAGACTGGGACATGATTATCATTGACCTTAAAGATTGTTTTTTTACAATTCCTTTAGCTGTGGCAGATAGGGAAAAGTTTGCTTTTACTGTACCATCCTTAAATTTACAAACTCCTTCAGAAGAATTCCAATAGAAAGTACTTCCTCAAGGAATGTTAAACAGCCTTACAATTTGTCAAAATTATGTGCGCAGGGCTCTTTTGTCCCCAACTGGTGTGAGCCAGGAGCTGTCTGTCCTCTCACTGTAACCTTCACTCTCCTACCTTGACTGTTCGCTAAGTTCATTTATCAGTTCCGCAAACAAGAACCCTGGCATCATCTTTGGGGACTCGTCCAGGATTAACTTCAGAGGTGAGTATCGGCATCCAAGCCTGCCTTTTCTTTCACTGTCCTTACAGAAGGAAGCCATCTATGGCACACAACATTGGGCACCCATCAGCCACTTAAATGGTACCAGCCTGGCTGCCGATCTCAAAGTCTCAAGCGACAAGTTCCCCGGCGTCTCCCTCAGTGGATCCCCCTTCTCCCTTGGGAGCCGGGAAAGTCACCTGAGTGGAGGCCAGGATTCCCCTTCAGAGGCATCTCTTTGGATGCGAGGGACTGAGGAAGGCCATGGGCAACTGCGAGGGTCTAGGCTGAGGCTACACTTCAGCAGCTCCTCAAAGGCCCACATGTCTGGAATCAGACCCCGACAGCCCGACTGGGTATCCATGAGGAGTGTCTCTTTTTCTGTCTCTCTGACTTCCGGCCTGCTGCTTCAGGCTGCCCTGGCCTCTGAGCGAGGCAGGGAATGTTCTTAACTCTCTCCTAACTTCATCAGTTTCATGGAACCCAATGCCCACCACCACAAAGTAAGAGATCGCTCTTATTCCCGACTAAATGCTGTACTCTTTATCTCATAAAATGTGTCTGGGCACCCATTAGCCACTTAAAAGACAATTAACATTGGCTACCAGTCTTAAGTCTCTGATTAGAAAGGCTTGGCCCCTGAGAGAAGTATACAGTATAAGATTATGCAGCTAAATATATTTTGATGCAAAGAAGGGAAATGGTCAAAAATCCTGTAGACTACAATATGGAACTAGTTTTCTAAATTATTTTGGTGGAAATCTATTCTTATTGGGTTCATTATTATCTTCAAAAATTGGGAGGTTTTTAAACTAGACTCCCTGAAACAGAAGAAATGTATCTTTAAAGCCTGGCTTTAAATGACTGGTGCTAGAATTGTACTTGTGTTTCATTTCCAGCCCCCTGGACACACACAGTCCCTATCAGTTCAGAGCCTTCATCGGCCCTGTTAGTCTGGGACCATCTAAACCTTAACCCAGTTATGTAAACTGCTAGCCCTTAGAGCATATTCTTGAAAACTGCGATACTTTCAGTCAAATAAGCTAAAAGGAAAGGCATTGGATATCAGTAACTCAAGTCTCTGTATCAGTTTGTCTGTGTATATGTTCTTTTATGAAAAGTGTTGCTAACTGTAGTCATTACATCTCAATCTGTATGTTTGTGTGTCTAAGTGTATAAATGAAAGATATTTTTCTACCTCCAGATGGTATTAATAAAAATTGATTTAAAGAAAAGTGATTGTGAAAATTGGGATTCTAAAACTTCCAGAAAATTCTAATAGAAGATATTAAGCATTAATGCTAACTTAAGTTGAACTAAAATGGACATATCCTTATAGTTATCAGCTGCCTAAGTTTACCTAAAGTCATTGAAGTTGATATTATCTGTTAAATCTTTCAAGAAAAAATGCTTAAAGAGAGGCTTGACTCTGTCCATTGATTGATAAAAGTTTTGTGAACGTATTTATTAGGAATGAGTAAACTAAAAAAGTGTATTAAGTAAACATCTTAATAATAGTGTGTTAATGTATTACAATGTGTTACAGTGTGTATACCTACAAACAGCCTGAGAATCTTTGTGGTAACCTAAAATCTTAATGTTTTGCTACGTAGACATATTTTGTGCTTAGAGATTATGCTGTAAAGTACATGGTTCCAGGAATTATAAAGTGTGTTCATAAATTTGTTAATCTAAAGAATGCTAGTGCAATAGTTTACAATAGCCCACCTCTCAGTGTTCACTGAAAATCAAAGTATCTAATGGTTTTACGGTCTAATTAAAGCTACTTAAAGTGATAAAGAAAACATTTCTACTTGCTAAAAAAGATGTGTGTTCTAATAAGAGAAGGTATAAGGAATGGAAATTCGTTTTGTTGAGGGTAAAAGAAGGTAACTGTTCTAAAGTACAGCTGTTTATTTAAAGAGGGAGAACACTAAATGTAAAAAGAAGGTTGTAGAAAGTTTATAGAAGAATTATTGATATGGTCATGCTATGTGAAATTAAAACAAGTCTTGATATCAAGTACACAGCAAAATTAGAATTTTGTTCTCAGTTAAAAGGACAAAGTTTTCTTAAACTGTTAGTCTGCTCTTAATTTTGAAAGATTGCAAAGGGTTTTCTAATTGTTTTATCAAAACAGTTTCTCATTCTTAAAGTCTCAATCAGTTGTCTACATATTTAAGAAAATGAGATCTTAATATTAAAAGGACTAAAACCAAAGCTTTTCTAACAACTGTGTAATCTTCTGTATTTGCCTTTAAAATCTTCTATTGTCATTCTGGTTAAATAGGTAACTATTGTTTCATAGTAACTTATGATTCTATTTAGGCTATTTAGGCAAGTGCCTTAAAAATTTTCTGACAGCTTCCCAAAATCAAATTCAAAAAGGTGCTTTTTACCTCTAGTTCACTCTGATATTTTCCAGAGGGCCCCTGGAACTTGTCAGAGGTATTTTTTCTCCTCATTGGGGAAAATATTTGGCTAATTTGGCTTATTTATCTGACATATTTTTACGTGGAAAGCACTGTCAAAGGAAATGACACTAAACTTTGTTACTGAATGTTTTATGTTACAGAAATATCCACATTTTTTTATGTCAACTGTCTTACTGTAAGCTCTCATCAGATCTTTAACCATTGTCATTTGTAAGTCTTTTGTCATTTACAGTCACTGTTTTATTACTCCTAAACTAGTAAAGAACTGGATTTCAGCAGAATAAGTATTGGTTACATAAGATTAAGTAAACTAGGGAAATGATTTTGTGACTTTTTGTTTCAAATGTTGCTGATAAAGTGCTTTAAGCTTTTTCTCTTAAGCTGACTGACAACAGTTTAGTAAATGACAATACCGTTATAAGCAGAATTGAAACATTTATCTTTCTCTCTACCTGACCCCTCCAGAATTTAAAAGCTTTCAGTATTTTTATATTTTATGGAAGTATGTTTATTTGCATAAGCTCAGTAAGAATCTGCTTTCCTTATAACAGGACCAATTAAAAACACTGGTTATGTTACCAAGGCTTTGACTGGAATGTCATACCTGAGAGACACGTGCATAAACTCAGCTATGAACAGACAGCTTTAAGGAACTAAGGTTGACTTTATAAAGCCAACAAAGTTCCTTGGAAGAACTGGCCTGGTACCTTGCTTACAGGGTTTCCAGCAGCCTTACCAGGTGAGTAAGGAAGGTCACTTCCTCGCAGGTGCAGAAACCTCAGGAATGTCTTGAGAACCTCAAGAAGAGAGGAATTCACCCAAATCTACAGGTACTGCAGGCACAACCTGATGGAAAATCTGGCTTGGTTGTCTGGCCTTGAGAGGCCTTTAAAAGTCCAATCTGAAATTCCTTATTAAAAGTTCCAGCAAAGCACATTTAAAAGATCCTATGTAATCAATTGCTCTTCTTGCTGCCCTTATGCAAACAGTCAAGCCAAGTGTTTATTATTTTCTTAACCTAGTTAATTCTAATAAAAATGAGGGTGATTTTAGAGAAAAGTATTGTTTCAATAATGCAACCTTATCTATACTAAATCCTAATACTAATCATTGGGACATAGACTAGATCCAGAATTCTAGTTTCCCCAAAATATCTAGCTATGTTTCTCCAGATGTTTTAGTTTTCTCCCATAATTTCAATTAAAATTTTACTGTTTCTAGTCCTCATATTCAGCCATGCATTCTTAATCTTGTCAAGTTGCTTCAAAAAGGAAAATCCAACTCCAGATGTTGCTACTTGACCTAATAATACAATTTGTTCTGTCTTGCCTAGAAGCCACAAAACTGCAAATAGTAATAGAAATGGAACCCAGAATAGAAGCACCAGTCTTCCAAGGCCCTCTCAACTGACCACTGGTGGAGACCTAACTGCACCCTTTATGTGCCCCTCTCAGCATGAAGCAGCCAGAGCGGTCATCACCCCCTTTCCCTAGCAGCAGCTAGGGTCTCTATCTGTAGAGGGGGGAATGAGACAGGGACCTTGAGCTTAGACCTTGAGCTTAGAGATGAGGCCTCTGGAAAAAGCAAGGCAGGATATTTGCAGCCAGAGCAATGTAACTAAATGCAAGGAAACCCCTTACCAAAACCCTGTGTTAAACATTCAGCTCTAGAACCATTCTTCAGTGAGAGCAGGTAAAGCTCAAAAGACCAGGAGCAACTTGGCCTGGAATGTTTGAGTGTTCTGCAAATAAAGACAGGTATCTCAGCATAACCCGTGACTTCACTGTAAACAGCCCTGGCAAACAGACAACAACCCAGCCCACCTTAGGGGCAGGGCAGGTGCTGCAAGTCCACACCCTAAGCCCTCTCTTCACATTATCAAGGTATATGTGGGGTGGGATGCATCCTTCCTGCTCTAATAGATTATCCTGGAAATAGTCATGAAAGATTTCTCCAAGTTTTGCCATCTGATTGTGACGACAACTTGAAGCTTTTAGATCCCACCTCTGTTCCAGTTGCAGCTGCATTCATCCTGCCAGTTCCTGGACTTGTCGGTGGAATGCAAAAAGAGACATCTAAGCTGGCCTGTGTATACAATAAGATGAAGAATTTGACTGCTTCTGTACTATCTGAACTCAGGCAAGAGCTAGGAGAAGTGCGAGTTGCGGTGCTTCAGAATCACGCTACTATAGATTATCTGCTATTAAAAGAACATATGGGATGTGAACAGTTTCCAGGAATGTGTTGTTTTAATTTGTCTGATTTTCTCAAACTATTCAAAATCAATTAGACAATATTCATCATATTATTAATAAGTTTTCACAAATGCCTGGGTTTTCTAACTGGTTTTCTTGGTTTCATTGGATATATCCAGTAACTATAGGTCTGCTTTTGTTATGTATCTGTATTCCTGTTCTGTTAATGTGTGTACACAATTTAATTAGTACTTCATTAAAACCTATACATGCTTACATTACTCTACAAAGAGTTGTGTCAAAGAAATAATCAATCTTCTCATATTTTCTTCCTTTGCTACTTCTATAGCTTTTCTTCTTCCTTCCTAAATACAGCCCTTTACTAGAATTCATGCCTCATACTTAAAATTACTGTGTATCATAATCCTTCCAGCTGGTAAAGATACCTCAAGACATGTGCTGGGCATAGAAGCCAGGGGCATAAATCTGCAAAGAAGTAAAAAGCTAACCTTTTCGAACAATATTGCTTCTCTCTCACTTACCAACTTTACATCTTCCTGTGTGGCCCTGGAAGATGGCTGGTTAGCCAGAGACGGGTAAGATTCCTCAAGGGAGGAACAACCTAAGACAGGCACAGTCACAGGGGGGCTATCAGGTGAGAAGTCGGGGGTCAACTGAGGTGAGGCTTAGAACCTCATCCCCCCAGTTTTGAGAGAAGTCTTCTGCCCTTGTCTAGCTCGGATCAACACCTAGTCTATAGGCACCTGACCCCTACTTGCCTTCCTACTGCACTAAACTCTACTTTCCACTTTAATTTTACACATGAGATTTTAAAAATAGTTCATCTTTTATGAAAAGGTGAAGTGTGTTAAAAAGCTTTCTATTAGAAACTGTCATCTTTATTATGTCTACCTACTACTTAAACATTTTATTAAACATATAAGGGGGAAATGTGGGATTAATATATAAATCAAGTACAGAAATCAAATGTATAATCGTATATGACTTGATTATTTTTCCTGTAATTCCTGATAAGTGATCAAGAACAGAACAAACAAGACCAAAACAGTTTTTGTGACCTAATTGCCCCTGCTATTGTTTCAACACCATGTAAGACGTCACACCCCAGGAGACTGGAGACTGCTGAGGATTACGTTTATAGTTAGTTAATGATTGTCTATTAAGTCCCCTCCACAGAATTCTATTGTTGTTATCTTGCATTTGATCAATAAATATGAAGGGTGCCCTCTCAGCACCAGTCCTGTGCTGTTAACCCTCGAGTCCCCTGGCTGGTCCTTTAAGATCTTCGATATCTCATCGCATCTCCTCCCTTATCTGCGGGTCAGAAGCAGGGAGGGACTGACATTTCCTTATTGATTTTCCTTCTGTGTGATCTACCTATTGATGTAAGTGGGATATTAAAGTCCCCTACCATTATTGTATTGCTCTCAATTTCTCCCTTTAAGTCTGTGAATATTTGCATTACATATTTAGGTGGTCCTATGTTGGGTGCAAAATATTTACAAATGTTTTATCCTCCTGTTAGATTGACCCCTTCATCATTATGTAATGTTCTTCTTTGTATTTTACTACAGTCCGTTTTAAAGTTTATTTTGTCTCGTCTAAGTATAGCAAACCCGCCCCCAGCTTTTCATTTCTATTTGCATGGAAAATTGTTTTTATCCTTTCATCTTCAGTCTATGTGTAACCTTAGATCTGAGGTGAGTCTCTCATAGGAAACATATGTATGGGTGTGTTGTGTATTGTGTGTGTGCCTTGTGTGTGTGCATGTGTGTGTGTGTGTTGTGCATGTGTGTTTGTATGTTTTGTCCAGGCAGTCTTCTTGATTTTTGATTGGAGAATTTAGTCCACTTACATTTAAAGTAATCATTGATAGGTATATACCTACTGTCCTTTTATTAATTGTTTTCAGGTTCTTTTGTTGATCTCTTCTGCTCCTCTCTTCTTCTCTTGAAGCTTGATGAATTTATCTAGTATTATGTTTAAACTCCTTTCTCACTACCTTCTGTGTATCTACTATTGGTTTTTGCTTTGTGATTACCATGAGATTCACTAAAACAGCCTATATATACAGCTGTCCAATTTTAGTCAGTAGTAACTTAAATATGAATGTATTTTTAAAGATCTAATTTTTACACCTCTGCCCACATTGTTTTTAATGTCATATTTTATATCTTTTTATTTTATGTATCCCTTAACTAATTATTGTAATTATAGTTAATTTTACTGCTTTTGTTTTTGACCTTCATGCTAGCTCTCTAAGTGATTAATCCACTATCCTTACCATATATTTATTTGCCTTTAACAGTGAGGCTTTTACTTTCATATGTCTTCTTGTTATTAGTTAATGCATTTTCTTTTCAACTTATAGAGGACTCCAGCATTTTTTACAGCTGGGTTAGTAGTGATGGTGACAAACTTGATTAGGTTTTGCTTGTCAAGAACACTTTTTATGAAGTTAACTTTCTGAATGATAGCCTTGTTAGGCTGACTATTCTTGGTCAGAGTTATTTTCTTAGAACACTTTAAATATATCACGCCACTCCCTTCTGGTCTACAGAGTTTCTGCTGAAAAATAAGCTGATAGTTTTGGGGGGAGTTGCCTTGTATGTCTCAAGTTGTTTTCCTCTTGCTGCTTTTAAGATTCTCTCCTTACCTTTAACTTTTGACATTTTAACTATAAGGTGTCTTGCTTTGGATCTCCTTGGGTTCATCTTGTTCTGGATTCTCTGTGCTTCCTGTACCTGGATTTCTTCCTTAGGTTAGGGAAGTTTTCAGTATGATTTCTTCAAATAAATTTTCTACCCCTTTCTGTCTCTCTTCTCCTTAAGTGGCCCCGATAATGTAAATTTTATTCTGCTTGATGTTGTCTCATAAAGCTGTCTTTACTATTTTAAATTATTTTTTTCCTTTGGGAAATGTTCCACTGGTACATCTTCCAGGTCACTGATTCACTCTTCTACTCTGTCTAGCCTTCTGTTGAATCCCTCTGGTATATTTTTCAGGGAAGTTATTGTATTCTTCAGCTCTTTGACTTTCATTTGGTACTTTCTTACATTTTCTATCTCTTTATTGAAGTTCTCACTGTGTATATCCATTCTTCTCCCAAGCTCAGTGAGTATCCTCACAACTACTTCTTTTAACTCTTTGCCAATAAGATTATGTCCACTAATTATTTCCAAGATTAATTACCTCTATAAGGCCTACTTCTAAGGTTCTATATTGTTCCTCCACTTCAAATATATTCCTCTGATTCCTCATTTTGCTTGAGTCTGCTTGTTTCTATGTATTAGGTGAAATAGCTACCTCTCCCAGTTTTGAGGAAGTTTCCTTCCTTGTGTAAAAAGTAAAATTTATCATTCAACCTTGCCCTATCTCTTGTTTGTCTCTTGAACCTTTTTGGTTGCCTAACAGCCTGATTTATTTTTTATAGAACCCCATTGCTGAGGCTGGGCCATGACTTGTCAGTGTTCCAAAGAGAGGGTCTCGATGAAACACCTAGAGTCCACTGATTAGAAGCCAGATCCTCAGGCAGCAGTGTTTAAAGTATGCAGGTACATACAGGCCTGTGGAACCCTTTCACAGACTCTTCTGGCCTCTAGAACAGGAGATCTGGGGGTGTCCTTTGGGCAATAGTTGCAAGAACTGGGCTTTCAGATAATTCTTTTCTTGGAGGTACCAATGGACTGTGGCAAGGCCATGGGAGGGCATAGAGATGATGTCTCCATGACTGCATCCCATGGGAGTGTCTCTGTAGCCTTTAAATGTGGCCAACTTGAAGTCTGTCCCATTGGTTGAAGCTCCAGGACAATCCAATGGGCTTTTTTCACAAGAAGACTGGGAGTGTGTTTCGGTGTGCTGCCTGTGTAATGCCCTATGTGTGGTATCATGCCAGAACTATCTTCCTGATTGTTATAGCTCCATGGCACCCAGGAGTGTACTCCCACCTGGCCACTACAGCCAGGCAATTAAGAGGCATCCAGTGTGGACGGCACTCTTCCACCAGCTTTAGCACGGCTGCAGGAGAATTTTTGGGGGTGGGACACAACTGTGGGTGGCAAAGTCAGAAAATAACACTGGGGCAGGGGATGCCCACAGGTTTAATGATGCTGGAGAAGAGTGCTGAGGATGGGCCATGCCCCTGGTTTTGGCCAAGTTATGTCCATGTGTGCCCACCTATACCAGCAAAGTAAAAGGCAAGAAATGGCACCCTTCAGTCCCCCCATCTCTGAGGCAAATCGCAGCTAATCCTTACCCCCATGACAGACACCTCTCAAACTGCTACTTGTGGGCTTGTTCTCAGGACAATTGAGTCTGCATGTGAACCCCTCAAAAGGAGTATGTCAGATCTCTACAGCTTTCCAGGTCCCCTGGATATAAGACCTGTTGGTTTCCAAAGCCAGACACTTTAGGGACCTCTTAGTGCAGGTCCCAAGGCTTAGGGTCCCAATGTGGGGCACAAACCCCTTGTTCTTCAGGAAAGAATCTGGGCCTGTAGGATCTCTCCCTATTGTGTGTCGCCACACTAGGGGTGGGTTCTCTCCTAGCTGCCTTGATGTGGTTTTTATCCCTTGTTGTGTTCACCTCGACTTCACTTATTTTTCAGTGGTAATTATTCTGTATATAGTTGTCAATTTAGTGTGCCCATGATGGGAGGTGAGCTCAGAGATTTCCTGTGCTGTTATCTTGAACTGGTCCCAATAACCACTTTAAATAAGAATGCTTAAATACACCAATTAAAATATTGACACTTCCAAAGTGGATAAAAAGTCTCAAATGTATGTTGTCTACAACAAACCCACTACAAAAAACACAGGTATATGGAGAAAAATATGCCATAATAATGATAATAATCAAAAGAAATTGGATAGTTTCAGACAAAGCAGACTTCAGATCATGGAAAATGATCAGGATGCATAGAGGCATTTCATAATGATAAAGGGGGTCAATTCTCCAAATAGACATAATAATCTTTAATGCATATGTGCCTACAAAAGAGCATGAGGAAAAAAACTGATAGAAGTGCAAGGAAAAACAGGCAAATCCTCTATTAAAAGCTGGCTCAGCACTCCTTTACCAGGGACTGACTCATCCAGCAAGCAGGAAATCAGGAAGCACATAGCTGAACTGCACAGCATCATAAATCAACTGCATCAAATTGACATTTATATAATACTTCATCCAACAACAGCTGAAAAAACATTCTTCTCACACTCACATGGGACATTCACCAAGACAGACTGCATTCTGAACCGTAAAGAACACTCACAGATTTAAAGAATAGATACCATATAAAGTATGCTTTTGGACCACAGTGGAAATAAAGCAGAAATTAGTAACAGAAAGATAGCTAGAAAATTCCAAAATAGTTGGACATTAAACAAAACACTTCTAAATGACAGAATCAAAAAAATGACAAGAGAAATGAAATTTAGATACATTTAAACTAAAATAAAGTGAAGATATAGCCTATCAAAATTTGTAGGGTGCAGTAAAAGCAGTGTTTAGAAGTAAATTTATAACAGTTAATGCATGTATTAGAAAAGAAGAAAGTTGTAAATTCAATAATCTAAGCTTCCACCTTAGGAAACTATAAAAGTAAGAACCAGTTAAATCCAAAGTGGAAGAAAATAATAAAAATCAGAATGGAAATCAATGAAGTTGAAAACAAGAAAACAATGGAGAAGATCAATAAAAACATAAGCTGTTTCTTTAAAATCAATAAAGTGGTTAGACCTATGGCCCCACTAACCAAGAAAAAAGAGAAGACATAAATTACTAGTATCAAAAAATGATGCCATTACTGCTGATTCCATAGACACTGATCATAAAAATATTATACTCTATACCCACAGATTTGATAAGTGAAATGCAACCATTCCTTATAAATACAACCTACCAAATGCACACAAGGAGAAATAGATAATCTGAACAGACTTAGATCTATTAAAATAATTATCAATAAATAATAACCTTCCACAGAAAGCACCATAAAGGCTCTTGTTGTATTTTCCTCCTGCTCCTCTGCCTCCTAACTGACCCTGCTGCTTCCCCTCTGGCCCCTCATGACATGGCATACCCCTCCTCCCGGAGAAAAAAATACTTTTTCAGTGGCCATTATCTCATGATCTGCATAGGCATGATCTGCTGGTTTCATCATGCCCAAATAATCATTAAACTTATTTAAAGTTTTAGAACAAAGATCTATATGAGGAAAACTACAAACCTCTGATGAAAGGAATCAAAGAAGATTTAAATAAATAGAAAGATCTTCCATGTTCCAGATAGGAAGACTCAATACCATCAAGGTGTCAAGTCTTCCAACTGAATCTATAATTTCAATGTCATCCCACTCAAAAATCCCAGCATGTTGTGGAACTTAAAAACTGGTCTAAAGTTTATTCGGAGATGCAAAGGACCCAGAATAGCCAACATAACTGAAGAAGAAAGACAGGACCAACACCACTCAATGTCAAGACTGACTATAATGCTAGAGAATCAAAATTGGGTGATATTGGTGAAAGAACAAATGAATAGTTCATAATAGTTTATTGGAACAGTAAAGAGAGCTCAGAAATAGATCCCTATGAATATAGCCAGTTGATTTTTGATGAAGGAGCAAAGGCAATATGATGGGGCAAAAATTGCCTTTTCAACAAGAAATGCTGGAACAGCTGGATATTCACATGCCAAAAAGAAATGAATCTAGACTCTCACCTTACACTTTTCACAAAAACGAATCCTAAATGGATCACAGGCCTAAACATTCCATGATGGAAGGGTCAGTGTCTTTTCTGTTCACCACTGTGCACCCAATGTCCAGCATACTGCTCAGCAAGGATTCTTTGAGTGGATTCAGCTTATTGAGGAGCCACACTGAGCCATTTACAATGGAAACCAAATCACCACATTAGTTTTGCATTGGTTGGATAAAATGAAAACTATGTAATTATATTAAAAGTGGTTTGAAATTACACTATTTTGCAGGCATCAACAATTACTATAAGGCACATTCTTACTCATAGTTAAGATACATTGGAATGCTATGACAATAGCCCTATTTCTGAAAGGCTTATAATACTGAAATAATTCCAACCACCTCCATCTCCCACAGAAGCCAACAAAAGGAATTACGTTTAATAAGTATTACTTAAAAATCTATATGAGCCTCCTCAGTAAGTACATAATAAGGGTCTCTACCACAGCATCAGCTAGACTTAGATTGAGCCCATTTATTGGAAGAAGAGACCTAAGGCTTTACTCTAGTTTAAATAATAAGTGAGTGATTTAAAATTTGTATTCAGCTTGCTTTCAGTTTCAGGTAGATGGGGATTGATTTATGCAGGGAGAAAGAATTGAATGTCCTGCAGAAGTTCCTTTGTTTGAAAATTTTGCTCTATTTGCAGCTCCTTTGGACATTGAACATAGCGTGGTCATATATCTCCTGGGCAACCAATACTTTCTGAAACTTTCAGGTTTCCTCATCAACCTCATCCTCCTCCAACCGAAGTGAGTGAAGATTGACACTGAGTTAATATAAAAATGTATCAGTCAGCTTTCACCAAAGTTTACTGCAGAAACAAGCAAGCACAAACTTTTGGTGTCTGACAGCCATACAGCTGTGCACATGGGCTACACATCAGCAGCGCTTCTGCTCCTGGTCTCTTCTTTCCCTTCAGGCACAACAAAGGAGCAGCACCGTCTGTAACACATCTCGCTGCAGAGGGAAGACATGGCTGTACTCCACAGGTGTCTGCTGGCGGAGATCTAGGTCCTGCCTGCTCCGAAGGTTCAGCTAAGGCCAGTGCCAGTGTGAGGCCAGCTGCCACACAGGACTCGCTGAAGTCGCAGCTTCCACGGGCAGGGATGCAGGAGCTGCAGAGCCTAACATTCCTGCTCTTTGCTCATTTTCAGAAAATGTTTTCCAACCTTGGCCTAGAACTTGAACAAGACAAAGCATGGTGATGTTCAGAGGCAGACAGATGTTGGTTTCTTTGTTTAAGAATTTTGTTTACTTAAGAATTCTTTATAGGCCATGAGCTCCATTCTTGACTGACCGAATCTGATATTTTTGCCCACCTACCTTTATTAAGCCACTGTTGATTATCATTCAGTTTTGTGGGTTTATAAGGTATAAATCCTCTTATACATTATATCTTATGTAAAGGGAATTCTTCATTATGCCAATTATTTGATAAAAGATGCATAACTACATAATCTGGACAAAGCCATTTTATTCCAGTTTTTAATTTTCTTTCTGAACTTCAAAAATATATGTAATTTGGCTTTCTGTCCAGCACACTTAAGTTTGATATAGATGTTTCTAAGTAACAGTTTGCTACAGAATGACCGAGACTAGCAAGCAGTCCACTTGAACACCAAACACTTCCTTGATGGATGTCAGGCTGCATTAAATCAAACCACAAAATGTTAGCAACTGCTGTCATGTCCATAATTTGTTTCTTAGGCTCATCATCTCTCATACATGTCCCCACTGACAATTATATTACAATGCATCTGACTGTACACAACTCCTCTCTAGGTTTAGTTTCTTCTGGTTCCTGTGACATTCCCTCTGACACTTTTACATAACTCTCCTTGCTGCAAAGACAATATTGTCCTGACTTTCTTAGGAGACAAGGCAATAAACAATAGAGAAATTTTTATATCATCACAGGCACAGAGATGAAGCCATCAATACTAGATTCTTTTTTTAATGAACACAAATGTTTAGATCTTTACCACTTTGACCTTTTTATAATATGACCTTGTGACCAAAAGTCATTATGCTAAACCATTTTAATTGAAGTTTTTGAGTGCATGTCCTTGTATAACACAAATTGAAATAAGATTATCTAGTTAAAGCAATCAGTTGTTTTTAGGCATTTTATGGGTGAATCCTGAGAAGTCTGGTAGAAATATTGCAAACAATATTGGACGCAGAATAATCTTCCATTCAAAGGCTGATAATATCTTTTTCTTTCTCTCATAGAAATGAAAATTTAGAATTCACCCCTTAAGTTAAGTATCTGCTCATTCATTGGCATCTTTAGCCAAATATCTTAAAATTAATATGTGAAAACCTGAGGAATAGCCTAGCTATGAGTAGAGAATATTAATAATTTAGATAGGTCAATGTCATTTTTCTAAGCTTTATGAAAAACTCATGTGCATCATAACATACAGCATGCTTTATATTAATTTCAACTTATTATTAGCATATGTTCAAGGAATTTTATAAACTCAACTGTTTCAAATTGTCAATAATACACATTAAAAATTTTTTATTCTAAAAATTTTCCAACATAAAGCAAACTTAGAGTGGTAAAATGAGCCTCCTCATCGCTCAGATTTTGCAACATTTTTAATGCTTAAATTATCTCAATTGGTATGGTATGCACCCAAAAAAAACATTTCTGCAAGTATGAGTGCCTACATATCTCAGACTCTTCAGCTTTCCCTGTTCAAAGACTATCCTCTGAGAATAGTGGTGAAAGATTGCATGATGAACTGGAATTGGTGCCCTAAAGTCATGGCCTACTGGCACCACAGTGAATTTACATTACTTTAGTGAATGCAAGTGAGTTTATGAAGATCTAGCCACCTCAACTGTCACTTTCCTAACATGTTATCTTCCTTCAACATAGGAGTCATTCAACTGATTTTTATTAAACATGCCCATTTCATTCTCTATCTCATGCAACATCATGTCATAACAGATAATTTTTTCATTTATCCAACATATATTCACTGTGTGTTAATTATATACCAGATACTGTTTAAACCACTAGGCATATAGTGGAAAACTGACCAGTCTATATCCTCATGGACCTTATATTCCTATGGAAGAAAAAGGTTTTAAAAGTGTTAGACAAACATATATATTTCAGGTGCTAAATTAGAGAAAGAAAACTGAAGCTGAGGTGGGAGAAATTAAGTGAAATGCTACACAATGCACTAAAAGCATCAATATTTAAATGCCGACATATGGCTACTCTTCAAAGATAACCATTCAAATAACTGCATTAAGTGTAGGTCTGTTAAATTACATTTTGGCTAATAAGACCACATTCTTCAAGAGTCTGAATTTATTATTTGTTCTTAATTAAATTTGGTAACAATATTCCTTTTGACATTTCACAGATTTTTGATATTCCAACAATAAGGTTCAGTTTGTCAAGGTTCAATATAGTTTTTTCCATTAAGGAAGATACATAACATATGTATAAGTAACTCTATTTCTAAAATGTTCTCAATTCTAATCTAAATATATCATTATACAAAATAGAGATTATTGAATCATTTCATCAAAATGTGTTAACATCTCTGATAGAATATTTTATACACTTCATAGGGAGGGTAAGTATTATCTAAATAAGGACACTTTTAAGAGAGAAAAAGGGTTCCATTAGTAATTAAACCAGGAAAATCAGTGTAAGTCAGGACTTACCTGGGTACATGAGTTTTATGGGTGACCTTAGGTTATCTTATTTCTAAATGGTTCTCTCCCAAACTTAAGCATTTACTAAAGGCCTCTCTTCTAAGCTATGTGGTTTTATACTTAACTGTCTATATACATCTCACTTGAATTTCTGGTAAGGCATCTCAAACTTAGCATTTCCAAAACCAAACTCCTTATATTGCATGCACACCTGCTTCTGCTGCAGGCTTCACACTTCAGGAAATAGCTACGCCAACCTTCCAGCTGTCTAGGACAACAGCACTGTGTCAGGATGACTCGCAGCCTGCAACCCCAGGGAGGATGGAATGAATCTTAGGCTCCTATGAGTGCATCTACTTGGTTTATAAAGTGACAATTGAGAAGGGTCTTCTTGGGGACTGGGGGCAGGATGAGCACCAGGAACCCATGTCCCAGTAGCAAAAGCATAACTGGTAAAGACTATTTTGAAAAAAGAAAAACAATTAAATCCCCTGGGAATTGTCCTCAAGGCATAAAGCTAAGGGGAAATTATTTATTCAAGGAAAATTTACTAAAACTTGGTTAATAGAGGAAGAGTTTGTGGCACTAGAGCACCCTCCTGCTATCTCTCTCATGCTTAGCATGATCTCCATCTCACATGAGTGCAGAAAAGGCTGGGCTCTTTCGCTCCTCAGCTCCCAGACACTATGTCCCCAGGAGGGGCAGGCTGCCAAAGTTCTCATCCCTACAAATCAAGTGGCAGAGAGTAAATTCTTAGTGTGGCCAATAAGTTAAAATATATATTCTAAAAACTACAAAATATTGTAGAAAGAAATTATAGAAGATCCAAATAAATAGGAAATCTGCCCATGTTTATGAATCAGAAGACTTATCATTGTTAAGATGTCAAGTAGTCCCCACATTGGTCCACAGATTGAATGCGATCTCTACGAAAATTGCAAGGAATTATTTGTGGAAATTAACAAGCTGATGTTAATATTCTTGTGGAATTTCAATGGACCTAAAATAGTCCAAACAATCTTGAAAAAGAAGAACAAAATGAAGAATTCACATTTCACAAATTCAGAACTTACAGCAAAGCAGTGGTAATTAAAACAGTGCAGTTCGGGCACAAAAAACATGTAAACCAATGGATTATAATCAAGAGTATGGAAATAAACTAATATACCTATGGCCCACTGATGTTTGACAAGGGTCCCAAGAAGAATCAATGGAGAAAGAATAGTATTTTCAACAAATGGCACAGGGTCAACTGATGGCCACATGCAAAAGAATGAATTAGGAAATTTTCTTCATGCCATATAAAAAATTATCTCAAAATGGATCGAAGACCTAAATGTAAGAGCTAAACCTACAAAACTCTTACAAGAAAAATAGTGGAAGAGCCTCATGACATTAGATTTCGTAATGTTTTCTTAGATAAGATGCCAAATGCATAGGAAACAAAAGTAAAAATAGATAAATTGATCTGCATAAAAATTACACTTTTTGCTTCAAAGGGTACCATCAAGAAAGTAAAAAAACAGTCCACAAAATCAGAGAAAATATTTACAAATAATACATTTGGTAAGGAACTTATATCTGAAGTATACAAAGATCTCATACAATTTGATAATAAAAGGGCAAATATACTTATTTAAAAATGGGCAAAGGATCTGAATAGACAAGAAAATACTTCTCCAAGAAAGTATTCAAATGACCCACAAGCACATAGAAAGATGCTTAACATTATTAAACATCAGGGAAATGCAAACTAAAATCACAATAAGATACAACTTCACACCCACTAGGATGGCTACAATCAAAAAGTCAGATGGTAACAAGTACTAACAAGAATATGGAACCTTCATACTTTGCTAGTGCAAACACAAAATGGTGAAGTGCTTTGGGAAACAGGCAGTTCCTCAAATTATTAAGCATAGATTTACCATATGACCCAGAAATTCCACTCCCAGGCTCAAATATATGTCTACAAAAAAGCTTGTCCATGAATGTTTATAGCAACACTATTCATAATAGAATAGCTGAAAGACAGACACAAACTATGTCCATCAACTGAAGAACAGATGAAAAAAAAAATGTGGTATGTCCATCCAATGGAATATCATTTGATCATTAAAAGGAATGAAATACTGATACATGCTACAATATGGATGCACCTTCAAAATATTATACTAAGTTAAAGAAGTCAGTCACAAAAGGCCATATACTATATTATTCCATTCATAGAGAAGTTCCAATTAGGGAAATCTATGGGGACAAATCCATAAGATTAGTGGTTTCTTAGGGCTGGATTGAGCTAAGAAAATAGGGTGGTGATAGCTAAAGGGGATGGAGTTTCTTGCTGAAATGATGGAAATGTTCACTGACTCATGTCCTTCAAATGAATTGTATGGTATGCACATTGTATCTCAATGAAGCTATTAAAAAGGAATGAAAAGAGACTATTATGAAAACTTTGAAAGATAAATCTACAAATCTCATTCAAAAAGAAACAAATAACTTGAATAGCCCTGTATCTTTCAAATAAATTGAATTTGTAGTTCACACTCTATTGAACTTCCTAGAGAGAAAACTCCTGATCCAGATGCTTCATTCACAATTTGCCAAATTTTTAAAGAAGAAATAAGACCAGTTCTACATAAACTTGTTAGAAACTATAAAAAGATGGGGAGCTTCCCTAATCATTTTATGAAGCCAGGATTACTCTGATACCAAAATATACAAAGACATTATTAGGAAAAAAGTAAGAAAAAATATAGATCAAAAATCTCTCATGAACATAAACACAAAAATCCTAAGCAAAACTTTAATAAATCAAATCTAGCAACAAATATAATATTTTTTCACCAAACAGGTTTCTTCCATGGAACACGTGTAGTTTAATGCTCACAAATCAATTTACCATATTAGCCAACTGAAAAAAGAAAAATCACATGTTAATTTTATGGATGCAGAAAAAGCATTTAACAAAATTCAATATCCATCCATGATGAAGTCTTAGAAAACTAAATTTCTAATTAGAAAATTAGAGCTGTACCCATACGATGAAAGGTAGCTTAAAAACGCTACAGTTAACATCAAACTTATTGTTAATGAATTAATTCTTTCCTCTAATATTGGAAACAATATAAAGATGTTTACTTCACCCTTTTATTAAACATTGCATTAGAAATTCTAACTAGTGCAAGAAGACAGAGAAAGAGAGAGAGAAGGAAGGGAAAGAAAAAAGCACACAGACTGGAAAGGAAGAAGGAAAACTATTTACAGATGGAATGGTTGTTTATAGGGCATATTCTAAAGAATATACAAAAAAAGAAAAACTAGCAGATCTAATTAGTAAGTCTAATGAAATAATACGGGCCAGGTCAATATACAAAAACAAATTATATTTCTCTGTAGTAGCAATAAACAGTTGGAGATTGAAGTTTAAAAGAAATAAAATGTACAATATTATAAAAAATTCTGAAGAGGAAATTCAATCTTTTTAATAAAAAGTACAAAACATTGCTGAAAAGATATTAAAGAAGACTTAAATAAATGGAGAGAGATGCCACATTCATGGACCAGGAAACTCAATGTTAAGAGGTCAGTTTTCCCCAGATTGATGGACAGCTTTAATTCAATTCTAATCTATGCCAACATGCCATTGTATAGAAGTTGGCAAATTTCTTATAAAATTTGTGTGGAAATTCAAAGGGGTTAGAATATTCAAAGCAATCTTTAAAAATAAAAATATTTGAGACAACTGATATTAAAATATTAATGCTTCAGTGGGATCTAACAATACATGTTGTATCATTGCACATGCATTACATACATGCAATGTACATGTATGTGCATATATTATATACACACATGCTTGTATACATATATGATATGCACCTCATAAAATGTGTGTGCTTATATTACATGAACATAATATATAATGTGATGTGTCTGCATACATGCATGTCACAAATACATACACTTACATTGCATACATGCACATTTACATTATATGACACACACATTGCATGGCTGCATGTGTGCCCACTTATCTGTGTATGTCCTTGTATTACATACAAATGTCACATGGGTACACATTACATTGCATACATATGCATTACATGCTAAGTTATATTGCACAGGTACATACATGCACATATGCATATTTATATCACATGCATGCATGCATGTAAATATGCACACATACACACACCCAGAAGGCTGTCTTATGTCTCATTCCCACAGTACCCTCCTCTCTCTGGCTACCAGGAACTCCCTTAAAAGCAGTGGCTCACAAAAGGAGAGGAGATCGTTTCAAGATGGTGGTGTGAGAAGTGAGACAGAGAACTCCTCCCAAAACCACATATAATATGCAAATATAGTTAATACAACTAATCCTAAAAGGGCAACAGGAAAGAAGGCTACATCATACTGTATACACTTGGAGAACAGAGCACACCTCACAAAACAGGGTAATGTACCAAAGCCTTGATCTGGTGGAACCCAAGCCCTTCCCCCACCCCAGCTCAGGTGGAAGAAAGAGAAATGGAGCGAGTAGGGGGTGGAAGCCTAGGACTGCTGAACACCCAGCCCTGCTTTGTGAGCACAAACTTACCCTACATGGTGCTCTGGAGATTAGTGGGATTGGAAAGCTAAGACAGGTGGAATACTTGAGAGACTGAGAATCCAGCCATTTGTAGAAGGCAGGGATCCACATCTGGCTGCTCTGGGACAAAGGAAAGGCAGGCAGTCTGAGAAGCTTCCTAGTAGCATCAGGGCTGCTGAAGGGGTGGGGTTTGCACAGAGCTTGCTGCACAGGAGAAGAGATAGGTGGACAAAGTTGTCTGGGGCAGGCTCTGCCCACCAGGTTGGGAACTTTCAGAAACTTCAGGCACTCCATCCCCTTGGTTGGCTACTCAGCTCTGAGGCCCCCGAATTTGCAGCCTGCTGCACCTTCCTCCTGGCCTGCCAGCACTGGCTTGCAAACCAGCAGTCACTACCTTGGCACCGGGGCAGCCAGAGAGAAGCCCCACCTATGACAGGTAGAGATGCACAGCACAGAGGCTTATACCTGTGTTGAACTCACCAGTCTTCCTGAAAGAGAATTCAAAAAAAAAAATCACAAACATGCTCATGGAGATATAGAAAAATATTCAAGAACTCAGGGATAAATTTAGGATGGAGATTCAATCATTAAGAAATTCCATATCTGAAATGCAACATACAAGGGAGGGATTTAAAAGCAGATCAGATGCAGTAGAAGAGATGGTAAATGGAATAGCAATTAGAGAAGAGGAATACAAATAAGTTGAGGCACAGATAGAAAAAAGGATCTCCAAGAATGAAAGAATATTCAGAGAACTGTGTGACCAATCCAAACAGAATGATATTCTCATTATAGAGGTACCAGAAGAAGAAGAGAGAGAAAAATGGATAGAAAGTGTCATTGAGGAGGTAATTGCTGAAACTTCCCCAATCAGAGAAAGTAGATAGTCTCTCAGGCCATGAAGGTGCACAGATCTCCCAACACAAGGGACCCAAGGAAGACAACACCAAGACATACAATAAATAAAACAGCAAAAACCAAGGATAAGCACAGACTTTTAAAAGGAAAAAAGATCACATATAAAGGAAAACCCATCAGGCAATCATTAGATTTCTCAACAGAAACCTTACAAACAAGAAGGGAGTGGCACAATATATTTAATGAAATGAAACAGAAGGGCCTTGAACTAAGAATACTCTACCTAGCAAGATTATCATTTGAATTTGAAGGAGGGATTAAACAATTTTCAGATTAACAAAAGCTAAGAGAATTTACCTGCTACAAACAACCTCTACAGTGCATTTTGGAGGGACTGCTATAGATGGAAGTTTCCTAAAGCTAAAAAGCTGTCACCAGGGGAAATAAAACCACAGCAAAGTAGAAGAATTAATTACTAAGCAGATGCAAAATCAAATCAACTACCCATAAAGTCACTCAAAGGATAGACAAAGAGTACAGAATAAGATACATAATATATAAAGAATGGAGGAGGAAGAAAAAGGAGTGGAAAAAAGGAAGCTTTAGGATGTTTGTAATAGCATATTAAGTGAGTTAAATTAGACTGTTAGATAGTAAGGTTATTCCCCTTGATTTCGGAAACCACGAATCTAAATCCTGCAATGGCAATAAGTACATATCCTTCGATAATCACACTAAATGTAAAAGGTCTGAATGCACCAATCAAAAGACATAGACACACTGAATGGATAAAGAAATAAGACCCATCTATATGCTGCCTACAAGAGACTCACTTCAAACCCAAAGATTAGCATGTATAATGTGGGGGGTGGGCACACAGAGAGGGCTGTACAACACGGAGAAGACAAGTAGTGATTCTACAACATCTTACTATGCTGATGGACAGTGACTGTAATGGGGTTTGTGGGGGGAACTTGGTGATAGGGGGAGTCTAGTAAACATAATGTTCCTCATGTAATTGTAGATTAATGATACCAAAAAATAAAAATAAAAAAAACAGGGCACAAAACTATGAATAATTGTCAGGAAAAAAAAGTTCTTCAATAAGTAAGAGATACTCAACCCCACTTATAAGAGAAATGCAAATTAAAACAGTACTCTATCATCTTTTGTAGAGACAAAGATCAAAAACTATTACAGTGTGGATATGGGAGTTGGGAAACAGAACTTCTCTTAAATCTTTCCTCCACAGAGAAATTTAGCAAAATCTATCAGTTTTTATAATTTATATTCCTTTTGCCCAGCAACTTTACTTTTTAAGAATTTGTCTTATAAATTCACATATATGCAAAATGCTATTTGTTCATGGATAGTCTTTAAGGATAACAAAGTATTAGAGGCCAAAAAATGTCTATCGATCTGGGTCTTGGCAAGACCCAGATTTTGGCAAATAAGTTATGGTGTGTACACATGACAGAATACCAAGAAGTCATTTTTAAAAAATGGCTGTTCTGTATGTACTTACATGCAAAAACTGAAAAAATATAGAACAAAATACTAAAAATTAAATGTGGTATGCTATCACTTGTACTTTAATTATATTCAGATACACACACACACATGCTTGCCTACACACCCACGGGATGGGCGAGAAGGAACCAACTAAGTGTGAAGCTGCGGTGAGTGTTCTCCCGTACCTACCTCTTCAGTAGTAGCTGGACAGTCTGTGTTAAAAGCCCTAAAAATCTTACTTCAGCCCATGTAATAATTCCAGTTCTAGTAATCCATCCTGAAATACTGAAAAAGCTTTCTGTTCACTTGTGTCCAAAGAATTATCTATACTGAAGAAAAGTTGGAAACAAGTACCATGTGTGTTGGCTGTGCCATTTAATAATCCTCAGTTCTAATCTACACAACAAAACAACTGGATGGATGGAACTTAGGACATGTCAAGTACAGAGAGTAAACAAGCATGGAGCTTGCAAGACATGTTAGTTATAAATGAAGTAGAACACATATGGTCTAAACATAGATAGGAAAACATCAAAGAACCAAGTGGTCACCTAGTACTCATTAGCATCTAAAATTGGCCACCCATTGCTGGTACCCATTCTGGATCAAAGTGTCTGCCTGAGACAGGGGAAGACAAGCTCTTGATACCCAAGAGGGGCTTTGACAAGAGACCTATAGCCAGGCATGCTTGCCCCTGCACTTCTCCAACAGAGCATGTGTGTATGGGCTCCAGGCCCCTTCCATCTCCCGAGTCCAGAAGCCCATTCTCAGATCTGGTCCTCATGACCAAATCATCAGCAGGGAATGGTGTGGAGGCAGAGAAAGAGATAGGCTATGTGAATGCTGCCCAACCCAGGATCCAAATACTATAGTCTAATATATTCACCTACTCTGTCTTCTTTCCCTTGCTCCTTAGGGTATTTGAATCATTTATTAAGTCCATTTAAACAGCTTAATTTGGTCTGTGGGTCTGTTTATGTCTTCTAGGACAGTATCTTTGGAGGCCACAATAGCATCAAGATAATTTCCCACCACCGCAATTACAGGAAATGATTAGGTAAATTCTCCTGTATCCACATAACAAATTATCTATTTAAACTATATTTACATAGTTTGAAATAACATAAGCATTGTTAATATTAACTGAAAAACAAAATATAAACATGAACAGACTGTAATTTAAAATATCCTAATTTTATTGAAGGAAAAGGTTTTTTTATAGATGTATGTATATACTTAAGGAAATGCACTAAAATGTTACCAAGTTATCTCCAAGGTAAATACATACACATGATCGTTAAATTTTTTTATATTTTTCTTCTGTGTTACTTTTGTAATCTGGAAAAATTATAAACTTTGAAATATGCACAGAGAAGTTCAAGATTCAAGACAGCGGCGTTAGAGGTGAGACGCAGAACTCCTCCCAAAACCAAAAACAGCATGAAAATGTAGTTAATTGATACAACTAACCCTGAAACAAGGCCCGTTATCCCATACTGAGCAGGTGCATGGCTGTTCCTTACTCCAAAGTGTGGGTGCAATTTGCCTGCACCCAGCAGAGGGCAGCAACAAGACTAAACAGAAACACTGAGCATCAGCAACTGCTTTGCTATTTGAGCAAAATAACAAACTCCCAGATCACTGAGTGGACTGCAGAAGAATATAACGATTATGATGAATTGCAGTCTACCAGATAGCAACGATTCCAGAGATTAAATGCTTTAATTCCAAAAGAGAACAATGAAGGTAAAAATATTTTAGCAAAGTATAGAATATAATACTATGGAATGTAAGGTACACAAAAATAAATGAGTCTTAAATATTTGCTTAATATAAATGTCATATGAATCCAACTGAAAATATTAATAAACCATGTATTTATCGTTTTGTGCAAATCAAGAACACCTGCTGTGAACACCACCTTCATCTTCTTGTCTGAACTCACTCTGGTGCTGTTCTGAGAAGCCACTTGCCCTGCTGCCCACGCAGGGGGAGGCGACCTTCATGGGACACCCGACCTTCCTCTGAGCTCAGAAGGAAGAATGCCCAATTTCTCCTCCTTGTACTTCTTTTCCCCCAGGCAAGAAGAGGCTCTACATCTCATGCCATAGGCTCCACCATCAGCCCTAGCGATTCAAGCACCGAGCTCCGCCACCTCACTCCCGGTTCACAGGCTGCTCCCCAGCACCACTTCCGCTATAGTTCTTGGCGTTCGGTATCCGCGCCGGCGGCCCCTCTTGTCACTTTCTCCTCTCGTCTGGGATCCTGCCGCCCACCCGAAGTCAGACCCATCAGAGACTTAGTGTGGGTCAGACCTGTGTCCCTGTGCCATCTCGATTTCCAGCAGCCACTCGGACACCCGCCTCCCGTTTTCCAGACATGCGGCTCCACACCAGCAATTCTCTGGGCCCGTTGAAACCTCCAACTACGGATGCCAGATTGGTCTTCCGTCCGTCCCACCCCTTGCTCGCTTTCCCCTCACCTGCCTGGAACCCCAGAGGCCACCATGCAGTCCTCCCTCTCCGCTCGCCTTCGGGGCTTCTGCTCGCCTTCCAAGGTCCTCAAGCTGACAAATCCCAAGAGACGGAAAGACGGAAGGAGGGAGGGACAACCTTTCTCAACCTCCCATTTCCCCCTAACTTCTGCTCCACTTCTCAAGTTCTATGTAAGAAAAACTTCGGGGCGTCCCTTTGCTTCTCCAGGGGTTCACTTCTACCACCTGGCCTCCTGTTCCCTCTGGAATCCACTCCACAGCACCTGCTCCCCTCAAGGCCACCTTCACACTGTGCAGGCTCCGCCCTCATCCTATTTGCCTCCTGCAGCCTGGGGCATGGCTGATGCTGCCTCCCGGGGTCACTTTCTCTTCTGAAACAGTCTTTCCATCTTGACTCTCCTCCTGCTTTGCCGAAAGCCCTTTCTCTGTCCCTTTCACCGGCTCAGCCTCCTCTCCCTGAAAGCCCCAACCCCAGATGCAGTCATGGGTCACCCACCTTTTTCCAGTCGCACTTTCCCCTAAGTGACATCTTTAAACACCAGCTCTCTATTGATGATGGCCAAGGGGATGTCTTTATCCTGGACCCCGCCCTCCTGGTCTGCACTGCCAACCTGCCACACAGTACCTTCCTTCGGACATCATCTCAAAAGTATCTCCAGTTGTGCACAGGCAGACCCCTGCTTCCTCTAGACTTCTTCATCCTGTAAGAGACAGCAGGCTCCTTGGACCTTACGCCTCTCCCAATTGTTTCATTAGCAAATTCTAGTAGCTTTATCTGAACATACACTCAAATTCGACCACTTCTCCCTATCTCTTTAGTACCACCTTTTTCTCAACCACGTTGCTGGAGTTTATCATAATTGCATCATACCTGGTTCTTCTTGTCCACAGCCATCCCCCTACAAACTGTTCTCAAAATTGCAATAAACATGGTCTTTCAAAAATGAAGTCGTCATTTTCCTCCACACACACTTCCAAGAATTCTTCATCTCACTTTAGAGCTCGAGTCAAAGTTCTCACAATGACCCAATCTTGCACCTTCCTCCCGCCTCCCCTCCGCAGCCCCACACACACGCCCCCAGGGACATGGGGCTCTTTGCTGATCATCGGACATACTCGACAGATCCCGTTCTCCAGGCCCCTACTCCCAAACACCCTTCCCCAAGCCTTAGCTCAGGCTGCCTTAGCACAGACTGTGGGGCTTAAACAGCAGACATTCGTTGCCGCAGTCTGGAGGCTGGAAGTCCAGGATCAAGGAGCTGACAGACCCCGTGTGTGGCAGGGGCCTGCTCCTGACCTACAGCCACCTTCCTGCTGCGTCCTCACAGGGCCAGAAAAACAAGGCCCTAGTCTCTTCCTCTTATAAGTACATTAATCCCATCATGGGGCACCGTCCTCATGACCTTTAACCCAAATTACGTCCCAAGGCTTCCACATTCCCTTCCTTAGGGGGTAAGGCTTCCACATGAATTTTGGTGGGACACAAACATGCTGTTCATAGCACCCTGACACCAGCATGCAGACTCACTTCCCTCCGGCCTCCCCATGGAGTGCCTCCACAAATGGTACATCTATAGAATCTAAATATTTAATATCAAACACAACTCCTTCTCATATATCAACTTTTAATGTACAAAAGAGAATTTGAAGCATACTGACACCTGAATATCTTGATCCCTGGGAAATCCTTGCCGGTCTGCAGGCCCAGGTGATAGAACTGTGTACATAAAGACTTGCTGCAGTGGCCTCTGCAGAACCCAAAGGTGACAGGCCTGCAGCAGCTGTTATGAAAAGCTCCACCATGTGTTTATGCCCTGACTCTCCTTTCCACATTTCCCCTTCCCTAAACATCAGAGCTCAGTCCTCCTCTTAGGACCAGAACCTTGCTCCATGACTGACCTGTGTGAGATGTCCAGCACAGTCATAGCCTCAGGCACAGCTGGGGTGGGTATGTCTGTGATAACCCAGGCCCTTCTGTCAATGTCACATAGATTGGGCCTCACGCCTCCGATAGTCATGAGCAGATCACACACTCAACAGGCATTAGAAGCTATAGAAAATGGTCCTTTTAGGAGAGGACCATGTTTCAAATAAGGAAATAAAAATATAAATAAATACGAAAATTTAAAAATATATTAAAAAAACAGTATTTATTTGTATGTTTCTCATATTTAAACTCTAAGATACATAATCTGCAAATGCAGCAATAATATCAATGGCTAATATATATACATATTTACCACTGTGACAAGTGTTTTACATAAATTACCTAATTCTCAATTGTACAATATTATGAAGAAATCAAAATGCAATAAATTAGAAAATGCAGACATTTGACATCATTCTCCTTCCATATAATTTAGTAATCAATCCTGAAGATCAAATAATTCTAATTTGTAGAAGCAGTTTGTAGGGTTCTCAAAAAACTGAAAATAAAAATACCATATAATCCAATAATTCCACTTATGGAATTTCTACCCAAAGAAAAATGAAATCATTAAGTCAAAAAGATATTTGCACCCCTATGTTTATTGAAGCATTATTTATGATAGCCAATATATGGAAACAATCAAGTGTCTGTCAATAGATGAATGGATAAAGAAGAGTGGTACATATACACAATGTAATATTATTCAGCCATAAAAAAGAATGAAATATAACCATTTGCAACAACATGGATGGACCTAGAGGGTATTTTCCTAAATGAAATAAGTCAGTCAGAGAAAGATGAATACCTATGTTTTCATTTATGTGTGGAATCTGAAAACAAAACAAACAACAGAAATGGACTCATAAACACAGAGGATGGGCAATTGGTTACCATGGCTGGAGAGGACAGGTGAAATAGGTTAAGGGGATAAAGAGGGACAAACTTTAAACTAGAAAATAATTTAGTCCCAGGGATACAAGTATAGCATATGGAATATAGCTCATAATATTGTAATATCTTTGCATGGTGACAGAGGGTAACTACACTTACCACTTACCACGGTGAGCATTTCATAATATATGTAACGGATGAATCACTAAGTTGTTCATCTAAAACCAATATTGTATATAGGCTATATTTCAATAAAAAATGATTATGAAAAAGAAAGAAAAGACATACAGATTTTATGAAAAATCTCCAGTTTTTATCAATGTTGGCAATAAATCCATATAAAAAAAATACTGCAGGCCCAGTATATCCAACTCACTCAAAAAAAATAATAATAATTTTCATTTGTAGCTTAAAGATTTCTGTTTGATCTTGAAAATGGAAGGAAGAGTGAAGTAGGTGTCTGGTAATTCACAGGAGAAAATCAGAGAAAATTTCATCAAAATAATGTCCAGTAGTACCCAGCTGTCATGTCTTTGGGCTGGTCAGCACCATGAAGCTACTGAGATTTTGAAAGTATGTCCATGTTCTCATCCTTTGCCCTGTGCTCAGGCCTGTGCTGCTGCCTGGAGGGCCTAAACCATAAACCCCCAGATTAGCCTGGAAACCGCATCACCAACTCTCAACTCACCTTTTGTCAGGAGGACATGTCCCCCAAGTCTGACTTATTTGTCTGCAGTGCCCCAAAAGGAGCAAGAATGGCCTCTGCGAGTTGGAGTCCTTTGAGGAGGTACAGGTGGGCCAAAGCAGCTCCCTCCAAGATCCCAGCAGAAGGTAGTGGCGGCTCTGTGACTTCACGACTTTGTTCTTCCAGCTGTTTGGGAGTAAGTGCGACCTTCACTCACACACACACACACACACACACACATACACACACCAATGGTGAGTTGTCTATTTCTCAGAAGGACCACAGTTTACCCCTTAAGGAGCAGAATCCTCTCCTGCCTGCTGTGTATGATCTGCAGCTCACAATGGAGTCGCACTTCACGGATTTTACGTAATTTGCAAAGCATGGGTGGTTCTCTTCCCCCTTCCTTGATGCATTTCAAATATGCTGCCAGGGCATTATAAATGAGAAAGGGAGTCACATCTAAGTACAGACTTCTGAAAGACCAGTCGAAGACTCAACAGAAGCTGCCATATCCTTTCCTGTCAGGACCAACTGAATCAGTGCACAAGGTTCTCCCCACTCCACCCCACTGTGTGGCTAGGATGAAGGCTAATAGTTTTGTTCTTTCAGTTGAGATAATACACACCAGGTAGAAGGGGCTGTTCAGTCTATCCCAAGGAAACAACATCCCTTTCACAAGGATGCTGTACCTGAGGGTGCCCCATTTCAGAAACGGACGGAGCCAACATGATACAGGAGAACTGAGGGCAAGGCCAGCCCTGAGAGGGGTCAGCGTCCAGGAAAAATGAGGCCAGCGTCATATCCGAAACATTAAATATAAGCTCATGTCTGGAGGCAGCAAGGAAGAGAATAGCTCAAGAGCAAATAAAGGGTCTTTTAAAAACCCCAAATACTAAGCAAACAGTCAAAAGCAAACCTCTGATGCTACAGTTAAAAATTGTCCCAGTGAGGGATCAAAGTGTACAGAAGCCTGAAACAACGAACACTGTCTAGTCAGCGAGAGCTCTGGTGAGCCAAGGTATAGGGCAGGAGGGTGTGGGAAGCATGCCACATGTAATAGCAAATGAGGGCGTGGAAAGGAGGACGTTTCCAGAAAGCCATCGCCTAGAAAGAACTAAACCTGGTTGAAAAGGTGCTGGGCCAAAATGCAGCTCTTGCCGAAAAGAGGTGCCACCCCGAAGCAAGTTCACTCAGGCTTCAGTGGGACTGAATGCTGACCATGGAACTTTGGGAGTAAACAGGCTTCCTTTACTCTCCCACAGCCAGTAGCTGTTCCACACTAGTCGTGGCATATCAATACCCCTCTGACATGGGCAGTGGCCTGATCTGTCATCTGACAAGGGACATCGGTCCCTTAGCTATTGTGCCATGTTGCTGTGGAACTCGGTGTGTCCCTTTTAGAGCATATGATGCACACCTGTTGGGCTCTGCTGACTTCTTCAAAAGTCAAAGGCAGGCCCCAAAGAAAGGCTACAGCCCACGTGGTCTCCTGCCCCATGTGCAACAAACGCTGATGTAACTATTGGGCCACATCAGAGGCAGGCTTTCCTTCTAGCCAACGCACATGGGGCAATTCATCTGCTTCATCATTTCCTCCAAACGGCCTGTTCAGGTATGAGCAACAGAAGCACAAGAGCCCCCACTTAACAAGGGACTTAACCAAAGAAAAAGGAAGCTCACTCAACGGCCCTGGAGCATGAAGGTGGCGAGGTGCTGGAAAGGAAACACCTCTCCGAGTATTTTTAGAAACGCATCTTTCCAAGCAGAGCATGTGGGCTTTGCCCTCCTGGTCTCACTGCAGGGCCTCCATGGATTACAGAGCACATTTTCAGAGGGAATCTAACAAATTCGCTTTGTTCTGGGAAAAACCACCAGGAGAGTAAGAGGTCAAGAAAGTCTCTCAGAAGAGGACAAGGTGTGGAAACACAGATTCTGTTTGGAAAGAGCAGATGAAGGGGACCTAGGGCTGCAGTCACTGCGTGTTTGTTAGACGTGGCTCTTAGATCTGAGTGTTTTTATTTAATCTACAAAAACACTTTTAAAAAACTATGAACTATTTAAAAGGAGAAAAAGAAAAGAAATGCTCAGTTTCATAAAGCAGAGAACATGGTTATCCCTCTGAGTTTCTGAGGAGGATCCCTGCTTTGGAAGCAAGGTTGAGTCAGATGACTTTCAAAGTCAAGGTCCCCATGAACATCCAAACCCTAGGAGTCTACTAGGTCGTTCAAAGTCAGGAGAGGCACAGTCGGCAGGGTACGGTGGGGGCGGTCCTGAGCATGATTTGGCTGTGACAAATGGTTTCTTTCTTTCAGAGTAAGAGCCCTCTGGAAGCCCGGGGAATGTGTACAGCCCTGTGGGTGCAGCCGCGGTCTACAACTTCGAGTGCTGTGGGTTCTGAGATGGCTTCCTTGTGGCTGCAGCACTGCGCTTCAGATGGAGCCTCTCCATGAATGCCTGAATTTGCTGCTCCTAAAGCACAGGGACTCCTGACACTCCACGGTGTGTGGCTGCAGAGGACAGGAGTCATGCCCACCCACATGCCCACGGTGCCTCCGTTCTGGCCCCTGGCATGAGCCCACCCATTGAGGGACACGGGACTTCGATAACTGTTGGCTGGGTTAATATACGAGCAAATTAGTTTTTCAATTCTTGATTACTTATTTAATCTCAGTGTTAACAAAATATAAATAGCTGATTGATAAAGATCTGAATCCTGCTGATGGGGATTTACAGAATTTTAAATTTACTTCATTACATAACATTTCATTATTAAAGTAAGTAAACAAAAATTGTTGATGCAGTCTTCCATGAATAACAATTTTGTTCAATGTCGGTATCAGATGAATACCAATTTCCTCATTTCTTTTCCAGAAAAGTCTATATTAATGACTTACTCTATACTTTTAGTGACCTAGTCAGTATCAAACTATGTTGGAATTTTCTTGCACTTCTGTGTCAAAACTAAGGAGTGACTTTTCCCTTTTTCTATGGTATTTCCCACCTCCTACTGGTTAAATACTATTGGTTCCACTAAATGCCTTTACCATTGGAATGGCTGGCCTTTTACAAAGTATTTATTACACTAACTAGGGGGCTTTTTTCCAAGGCTAACCAGAAGTAGCAGAACTTTACATTTTTGTTACCAGGAATTTCAACTATTTCTCTCTCAAAACCTACTTAAATATACTTCTTACCTTCCTTTATTTTTTTTACTACACACTTTAGAGGGAAGTTCAGTAAATAGAAAAATCAAACTAAACTCTATGTATATGGTGTTGCCTTTTTAAAACAGTCCCATCAAAGTATGAATAGAACATTATGCTTTATTTTTATTTTTTTATTTTGGTATCATTAATCTACAATTACATGAGGAACATTATATTTCCTAGACTCCCCCCATTACCAAGCTCCCCTCACATAACCCATTGCAGTCACTGTCCATCAGTGTAGAAGATGTTGTAGAATCACTATTTGTCTTCTCTGTGTTGTACAGCCCTCCCCGTGCCCCTGACCCCACATTATGCATGCTAATCATAATCATAATCATAATCATAATCATAATCACAATACCCCCTTTCTTTTGTTACCCACCTTATCCCTCCTTTCCACTCATCCTCCCCAGTCTCTTTCCCTTTGGTAACTGTTATTCCATTCTTGGGTTCTGTGAGTCTACTGTTGTTTTATTCCTTCAGTTTTATCTTTCTTCTTATGCTCTACAGACAAGTGAAATCATTTGATACTTGTGTTTCTCCACCTGGCTTATTTCACTGAGCATAATACCCTCTAGCTCCATCCATGTTGTTGCAAATGGTAGGATTTGTTTTCTTCTTATGGCTGAGTAATATTCTATTGTGTATATGTACCACATCTTCTTTATCTATTCATCTACTGATGGACACTTAGGTTACTTCCATTTCTTGACTACTGTGAATAGTGCTGCAATAAACATAGGGGTGCATATGTCTTTTTCAAACTGGACTGCTAAATTCTTAGGGTAAATTCCTAGGAGTGGAATTCCTGGGTCAAGTAGTATTTCTATTTTGAGTTTTTTGAGGAACCTCCATATAGTTTTCCACAATGGTTGAACTAATTTACATTTCCACCAGCAGTGTAGGAGGGTTCCCCTTACTCCACATCCTTGCCAACATTTGTTGTTGTTTGTCTTTTAGATGGTAGCCATCCTTACTGGTGTGAAGTGATATCTCATTGTGGTTATTATTTGCATTTCTCTGATGACTAGTGATGTGCAGCATCTTTTCATGTGTCTGTTGGCCATCTGAATTTCTTCTTTAGAGAACTATCTGTTCAGCTCCTCTGACCATTTTTTAATAGATTATTTGCTTTTAGTTTGTAGAGGTGCGTGACCTCTTTATATATTTTGGATGTTAAACCTTTATCTGATCTGTCATTTATAAATATATTCTCCCATACTCTAGGGTGCCTTTTTGTTCTATTGGTGGTGTCCTTTGCTGTACAGGAGCTTTTCAGCTTGATATAGTCCCACTTGTTCATTTTTGCTTTTGTTTCCCTTGCCCGGGGAGATATGTTCAAGAAGAGGTCACTCATGTTTATGTCTAAAAGGTTTTTGCCTATGTTTTTTTCTAAGAGTTTTATGGTTTCATGACTTAATTCAGGTCTTTGATCCATTTTGAGTTTACTTTTGTGTATGGGGTTAGATAATGATCCAGTTTCATTCTCTTACATGTAGGTGTCCAGTTTTGTGAACACCAGCTGTTGAAGAGGCTGTCATTTCCCCATTGTATGTCCATGGCTCCTTTATCCTCATATATTAATTGACCATATATGTTTGGGTTAATATCTGGAGTCTCTATTCTGTTCCACTTGTCTGTGGGTCTGTTCTTGTGCCACTACCAAATTGTCTTGATTACTGTGGCTTTGTAGTAGAGCTTGAAGTTGGGATGTGAGATCCTCCCCCACTTTATTCTTCCTTCTCAGGATTGCTTTGGCTATTCAGGGTCTTTCTGTGGTACCATATGAATTTTAAAACTATTTGTTCCAGTTTGTGAAAGAATGCTGTTGGTATTTTGATAAGCATTGCATTGAATCTGTAGATTGCATTAGGCAGGATGGCCATTTTGACAATATTAATTCTTTCTACCCAAGAGCATGGGATGAGTTTCCATTTGTTAGTGTCCTCTTTAATTTCTCTTAAGAGTGTCTTATAGTTTTCAGGGTATAAATCTTTCACTCTTGGTTACGTTTATTCCTAAGCATTTTATTCTTTTTGATGCAATTGTGAATGGAATTGCTTTCCTAATTTCTCTTTCTGCTATTTCATCGTTAGTGTTTAGGAAAGCAACAAATTTCTGTGTATTGATTTTGTATCCTACAACTTTGCTGAATTCAGATATTAGTTCTAGTAGTTTTGGAGTGGAGTCTTTAGGGATTTTATGTACAATTTCATGTCATCTGCAAATAGTGACAGTTTGACTTCTTCTTTACCAATCTGGATGCCTTATATTTCTTTGTTTTGTCTGATTGCTGTGGGTAGGACCTCCAGTATACTATGTTGCATAACAGTGGGGAGAGTGGGCATCCCTGTCTTGTTCCCGATCACAGAGGAATAGCTTTCAGCTTCTTGCAGAGGTATGATATCGGCTGTGGGTTTGTCATATATGGCCTTTATTATGTTGAAGAACTTGCCCTCTATAACCATTTTGTTGAGAATTTTTATCATGAATGGATGTTGAATTTTGTCAAATGCTTTCTCAGTGTCTATGGAGATGATCATGTGGCTTTTGTCTTTCTTTTTGTTTATGTGGTGGATGATGTTGATGGATTTTCTAATGTTATGCCATCCTTGAATCCCTGAGATGAATCCCACTTTGTCCTGGTGTATGATCCTCTTGATGTGTTTTTGAATTCGGTTTGCTAATATTTTGTTGAGTATTTTTGCTTCTACGTTCATCAGGGATATTGGTCTGTAATTTTCTTTTTTGGTGGTGTCTTTGCCTGGTTTTGGTATTAGAGTGATGCTGGCTTCATAGAATGAGTTTGGAAGTATTTCCTCCTCTTCTATTTTTTGGAAAACTTTAAGGAGAAGGGGTTTTAAGTCTTCACTAAATGCTTGATAAAATTCAGTGGTGAATCCATCTGGCCTGGGAGTTTTGTTCTTGGGTAGTTTTTTGATTACCGATTCAATTTCTTTGCTGGTAATTGGTCTGTTTAGATTTTCTGTTTCTTCCTTGGTCAGTCTTGGAAGGTTGTGTTTTTCTAAGAAGCTGTCCATTTCTTCTAGGTTTTCCACTTGTTAGCATATAGATTCTCATAGTATTCTCTAATAATTTTTTGTATTTCCGTGGTGTCTGTAGTGATTTTTCCTTTCTCATTTCTGATTCTGTTGATGTGTGTAGATTCTCTTTTTCTCTTAATAAGACTGGCTAGGGGCTTATCTATTTCGTTTATTTTCTCAAAGAACCAGCTCTTGGTTTCATTGATTTTTTCTATTGTTTTATTCTTCTCAATTTTATTTATTTCTTCTCTGATCTTTATCATGTCCTTCCTTCTGCTGACTTTGGGTCTCATTTGTTCTTCTTTTTCCAGTTTCAATAATTATGACTTTAGATTATTCATTTGGGATTGTTCTTCCTTCTTTAAATACACCTGGATTGCTATATACTTTCATCTTAGAACTGCCTTTGCTGTGTCCCACAGAAGTTGGGGCTTTGTACTGTTGTTGTCATTTGTCTCCATATATTGCTTGATCTCTGTTTTAATTTGGTCATTGATCCATTGATTATTTAGGAGCATGTTGGTAAGCCTCCATGTGTTTGTGAGCCTTTTTGTTTTCTTTGTACAATTTATTTCTAGTTTAGTGCTTTTGTGGTCTGAGAAGTTGGTTGGTAGGATTTCAATCTTTTTGAATTTACTGAGACTCTTTTTGTGGCCTAGTATGTGGTCTATTCTGGAAAATGTTCCATGTGCACTTGAGAAGAATGTGTGTCCTGCTGCTTTTGGGTGTTGAGTTCTGTAGATATCTGTTAAGTCCATGTGTTCTAGTGTGTTGTTCAGTGTCTCTGTGTTCTTACTTATTTTCTGTCTGGTGGATCTGTCCTTTGGAGTGAATGGTGTGTTGAAGTCTCCTAAAATGAATGCATTGCATTTTATTTCCTCCTTTAATTCTGTTAGTATTTGTTTCATGTATGTTGGTGCTCCTGTGTTGGGTGCATATATATTTATAATGTTTATATCCTCTTGTTGGACTGAGCCCTTTATCATTATGTAATGTCCTTCTTTACCTCTTGTTACTTTCTTTGTTTTGAAGTCTATTTTGTCTGATACAAGTACTACAACACCTGCGTTTTCCTCCCTGTTGTTTGCATGAAACATCTTTTTCCATATCTCTTGTAAGCAGCATATAGATGGGTCTTGTTTTTTTATCCATTCTATTACTCTGTGTCTTTTGATTGGTGCATTCAGTCCATTTGCATTTATGGCGATTATTGAAACGTATGTACTTATTGCCATTGCAGGCTTTAGATTCATAGTTATGAAAGGATCAACAGTAGCTTCTTTACTATCTAATCATCTAACTTAACTCGGTTGTTAAGCTATTATAAACACAGTCTAATGATTCTTTATTTCTCTCCCTTCTTATTCCTTCTCCTCCATTCTTTATATGTTAGGTGTTTAAATCTGTACTCTTTTGTGTTTCCTTTGACTGCATTGCCACCCAGGGGGCTGGGGTGCCTGAAGTTCATCAGGGTTCCCAGCCTGCTGGGCTGAGTGTGCCTGGATGAATCCATCCAGCTGTGGAGCCCCTCTCCCTTTAAGACTTTCAAAAAGCACTTCTTTTTCTTTTGTCCCAGGGGAGCTGGCTGTGGGGACCTGCTTGCAGATTTTACTTTTCCGTTTCCCTAATATCCAGCACACCATGCACTGTGTGTCTGTGCTCCCGATGCCGATTACTAGGGCTGGGTATTTAGCAGTCCTGGGCTCCCTCTCCCTCCCCGCTCTGACTCCTCTCCTCCTGCCAGGGAGCTGGGGTGAGGGGTGCTCAGGTCCTGCCAGGCCACGGCTTGTATCTTACCCCCTTCATGAGTTACTGGGTTCTTGCAGATATAGATGTAGCCTGGCTGTTGTCCTGTATCCACTGGTCTCTCTTTTAGGAATAGTTGTATTTGTTGTATTTTCAAAAATATGTATGGTTTTGGAAGGAGATTTCTGCTGCCCTACTCATGCTGCCATCTTGGATCCTTCCCAGAAGATTAGTCTTAAAAAAGAAAAAATTTGTAATGTTTCCACATGAATACCCATGTCCCAATATTCTAGACTTTTAACATGGTCTGGATTTTTTTAATATCACAGTTTCCAAACATGATTTCATTTTCTTTTCCTTTGGCTGATTCCACCTCATAAGAAAAAGCTTCTGAAATTTGCAAATGGATTAAGAGTGTTTGCTCAATGGCTAGGCCATGGTCCTCTTCCATATTCTGAAGTTCAGAATAAAATAAAAACATAAAGTGGCCTGATTAAACTAAATTGTACAATAAAAATTAGTAATAGCTTCAAAAGTCAATCCCTTTTGTACTCCTTGAATCCAACTGAAGACAGCTCATTAATGATAGTTACAGAAGGGGTATTAATGATCAGGCACCATCCAGAACCTGCCATGGCCACAAGACACTTCCTTGCATAGCTGCTGCCTCCATCACACACTCCACACTCCCAGCTTGGGCAACACTCTGGTGGTGCGAGTCAGACCACAGGCTCCACCTTAGCCATCAGGAAGACTGGGAAAGGTGGGATTGTTTGCTCCTTAGCTTTGGAAAGGTGGGGCTTACAAAGTTGGAATTCTCAAAATGTAAAAACAGCTTCAAAAAGTGTTGGGAACACATGAATGACCAATTCCAGTACAGAGGAGAGGACTAGAGAACTGATTCATATAAAGGTTATCCAACTCACCCAAGGAAGCACAACCAGACAGTGACAGTCCGGGAACCCAGGCTGTTCTATCCATTGCCTAGGACCTGCTCCTAGAGCACAGGGCTGCTTGGGCTGGTTGGGCAATGATGACAGATTTCAGTGATAGATGATAGATAGATGGACAGATAGATAACATGCAAAACCATTTGGACAATAGAACAGAAAGCCCAGGAATAGTGCCACACATTCATACATTTTGGACACTTGACAAATGAGAGACTCAGAAATGCAAATGAACTGGGGAAAGACACTTTTACGTTAACTGAGGTAAGGACAATTAAGTATCCCTATAGGGAAAATAGACCCCTATGTGACACCATTCTAAAAAATTAATTCCAAGTGCATTTAGAGGAAAATCTGAAAGGTAAACCCAGAAAGGTTTTAGAAAACAATACAGGAAAATATTACAGAAAATGATACAAAAGAATAATATCTTCATGGTGTCTTAAAAGATTTCTTAGACAACATATGAAAACATTAACAGTAAAGGAAAAGGTTGATAAATTGGAGAAAATTACAGTTAAGAACTTTATCAAAAGTTACCAAGCCTTTTGCACACTGTTACCCAACAAACAAATTTTTTCTGGGAAGTATAACTAATTTATACCAATCAGTAAAGAAGCACAAACAATAAAAAAAATGTGCAAAAAGGCTTGATCCAGCACTGGGAAGAGATGCACAAAGCCATGCATCATATGGACCATTGCTCAACCTCATTAGTAGTCAGAGAAATGCAAATTAAACTGTAGGGGGACATTACCACATGCCTACTCCTTGGGCCAAATTTTAAAAGTCTGAAAAATATCATTCATTGGAAAGCATGGGAGAAAGGGAATCTTCATATGCTGCTAGCAGAGGTATAAATAGGTACAACCCCTGTGGAGGTCTGTTTGCAATACATATTAAAGTAAATACATGCATATCTGTGACCCAGCCATTTCACTCTAAGATATGTACCATCAGGAGAGTTTTGCACACATATATGTTAGAATAGGTGTTTAAGGATCTTTGTTTCAGCATTGTTTTCAAAAAGACAAAACCAGAAAATGCCCAACAGTAGAATGGGAAAGGAAATCTGTAGGTTCCTGCCCTGGACTAGTATACAGCAGTGAAAATGAATGGATTTCCATTCCTTCGGTATGGACCAATCTCACCAGTACCGTGTGCAGACCCAAGGGACATGAAAGAGCTACAGAGAAGCCTGTGCCACCTCATTCCATTCAGTGCATCCCATGCAAATTCAACACAAGACAAAGCAGTGTGATGCCCTGAGATGTGTACACAGGTGACATGAAACAACACAACTTCTGGCTTGCAAATAGGGCAGAATCCCTGCCTTAACTGCCATGGCATGTTCACTGTTCTCCATTTTAAGTTATGGGTTTCTCCCGCCGCTCTAAAATCCTGCAATCTTCTGCTCACAGTTTTGACCAGCAAAGTGAGGACAGGGTCTTTTGCAGCTGTTGTGACTTCCCTCAGACAGCTCGGAAATTTGGTGGGTCATAGAGGAGAGTTCTGTAGAAGAACCAAGAGTTCTTACCGTAATTGTTTCCAACTCTGCCTCCCATTTGACTAGTCCCTGTAGCAAGTAAAAAGGAGCTAACAGAGGACCATAGTCCAATTTAGGTGCCGCCTCCATAAGCAGAGCATGAAATGCCTGGATGGAGGAAAGGCAGCCATTGGTGTCAACATGTGATGTCAAATGTTTCAAATGTTCGGTGTATGGGCTTCTGTCTGCAAAACAGAGGTTCTTGTTTTGTATAAAAATGACTTTCCCTTATTAAAAGCTATATTAAAACTAGTCAGTGAACCCCTTCTCAATGGCAAATGGACCTTTCAGAACACAGCTTTCCAAGTGTCCTGGAGAAGGGAGAGGATTAAATGCTCTCATGACACAAGTTAGTTACACAGGAAGTGAAAAGAACATGGTTGGTTAAAGCCTATGATAAAACTCTCAGGATGTGACCCAGACAGAGAGAGTTATTTACCTGATTTTGAACAAAAGGGGTTTAGTAGACATTATCAGAAGTCCCAGACTTCACCCTCACTCACTACGTCCCCAACTCCATCATCTGAGACCAAAGGCTATGGATTTAACATCAGCTCCTCATCTAATCTGAAAGTTGCAGTTTTTCCCCATCCCTGCTTTGAATGCAGGACTTTTCAATGTGCATCTTCTGCCTGCTGATTTGACAGCCAGCGATCCTCATGAGAATTTGTCGTGGGTAAGAGAGTGGGGGCCTGGGCCCCGCTGCTGCACACTACTCTTCACCCCTCTGCGTGCTCACAGTGTGACCTTGGGTAAGTCACTCAGGCTCCATGAGCATCGGATCCTTCATCAGTAAAGGGTGGAAATCAGTATCGCCACTTCGTGGAGTTATTGCTGGGATTGCTGAGTTAGAACATGTAAGTTTAGAGCAGTGCCTGACCTGTACTCAGTATTCAATAAATGTTACTTTTATAACATCTGAAATTGGTACAGGTTTCCCGGAGAAAATATTCACCTCCTTTGATTCAATAATTCGACTTCCAGGAATCAAAACTTAAGAAACAAAAACAGATGATCCTGAAGATACACACACACACACACACACACACACACACACACAGACATACACACACACACATGTCTGTGTGTTCATATATACACACCAGGAAGCCTACCCTTGAATTTTTAATGATGTAGAAAACTTGTAAGACCCTGTGTGAAGCATTTTTCATGCATTTTCTCATTTAATCCTCATGAAAATGTGTGGTAGAGATTATTTGCCCCATGTTAACAATAATAAAGAAGTTTGAGATACAGAAAAGTTAAATGACTTACTCAATATTTCATGCAGGTCTGTCTGACTCCCAGAACGCCCCGCAGCTGTGCACTGCACCATGGCATTTATGAGTGCTGTAATGCCTCAGATTTTGCAGACTATGTTCCCAAAGTTGTTAGTTTGCACACAAATGTGCACAGATACGTGTGTATGTGTCTGTAGACAGAGATGTTGCAAATGCACACAAAGGAAAAAGCACGAGTAAAAGGATTCACACTAGGATGTTTATAGGAGTTACTTCTTAGGGATGTTTATTATATTTCTCTGTATTTTTCAAATTTTCCATATTATATTGCATTTAGCTCAGGAAATATTTATTGGGTTTCTACTATGTGCCTGTCACAGTTACACACAACAGGTAGTACTTTTTAAATTAGAGAAAAAACCTTCTAAATTGATGCATTTTGTCTCCCTTGCAATTGGTGGCACTCATTAACAAAGCTCATTTTAATATGTTTTCATAAACTATGTAAGTGGCTAATAATAGCAAAAGTAATAAAATGAAATTCTGCTTCTATGTTGACATTTGGAAAAGATGGCTCTTCAAGAAAAGTCTCTTGAAAAACTGCTCTAAATCTGTGTTTACAAGTTTAGTGTTAGAAAGTATATTTAATTCTCAGAGAAGGCAAAAAGTAATCCATCAAGAAATAAAGTGTTGCATTTCCTGAAACCTGGTAAGATAAGGCAGGAGAGAGAGAAGGTGAAGCATAGAATGGAATGCTGAGTCACAGCAGGGAGGCATGAGGCGGCATGATGTGGAGGTCACTCCCACCCTCCAATGCACATGGCAAGCCCCCACCCTGCAGAGTATTGTCTGGTTATGATCCAGAGGAGTTCCTTCAGGCCCACTGGCTGCCCTGCCATCTCATCGCCAGAAACACACTGGTCTTATCTGCAACTGGCTCTGACAGGGATGCAGCTTTTTAAAACTTACTTCTTTGTGCATTGATCCAAGACATTCTAATTAATTAATTGTCATCTTGGTCTGTTTTGCAAGTCGGAGCTGGAAGAGTAGAGAGGGATGCATGTGGAGGAGGAGAGGCCTGGGCAAAGGCACAGGGGTCAGGAAAGCGGCAAGGAGGTCTCCAGAGAGGCAGCACTCTGAAGCAGCTGGCACTGTCCCCGATCCTGCTTCACCTGAGTCGTGTCAGGCACACACAAGCAAAGCCACATCACTTGAGTCGTGTCAGGCACACACAAGCAAAGCCACAGTGCCTGCTCAGAGATCTGAGCGGGAGCACCTGCCCACGCCACCTGGAAACCCTGACATAGCCTGCCACTGTCGAGATTTGCCTGGTGACAAGGTGCTGATTCAGCTCTGTGGGGAGAACCAGGCCTCACTGAGCCCAGCTCGCAGCTCCATGACAACCTCTGCCTCTTGCAGGGTGGTGGGAAAACCTCTTAGGTTGTTTCTTCATCTGTAAAATGGGGACATTAGACTAAAACACTTTCAGGATGCCTTCCAGCATTACAGGGCTGTGATTCCACAAAGCCTCACCAAACATATGGGTGCTTCAAAGTCTTTTTCCCTCAGATTTACAAAAAACGTTCCAAGTTTGGTTGCAACATTTCCTAGTGATATGACCATTGCTTAGTATCTCCAAACTTCAGATGCCTCATGAAAAATGGGAACATGAAAATCCACATTTCCCCCAAATAGCCAAAGCAATCTTGAGAAAGGAGAACAAAGCTGGGGGTATCATGCTCTCTAACTTCAAGCTCTACTACAAAGCAATAGTAATCAAACAGTATGGTACTGGCACAAAAACAGACCCATAGATCAATGGAACAGAATAGAGAACCCAGAAATAAACTCATGCATATATGGTCAATTAATATATGATAAAGGAGCCATGAATATACAATGGGAAAAAGACAGTCTCTTCAATAACTGGTATTGGTAAAACTAGACAACTACATATTAGAGAATGAAACTGAATTACTCCCTAACACCACACACAAAAATAAACTTGAAAAGGATTAAAGACCTACATATAAGACATGAAACCATAAAACTCTTAGAAGAAAACATAGGTAAGAAGCTCTTGAATTTAATTTAAGTATGAGCAATTTTTTTTCTGGACATGTCTTCCCAGGCAAAGGAAATAAAAAATGAACAAGTGGGACTATAGCAGACTAAAAAGCTTCTGCACAGCAAAGAACACCATCAGCAGAACAAAAAGGCAGCCTACAGTATGGGAGAATATATTTGTAAATAATTTACCCAATAAGGTGTTAACATCAAAATATGTAAAGAATCCATATGCCTCAACACCAAAACAACAAGTAATCTTATTTAAAAAGTGGACAGAGAACCTAAATAGACCTTTTTCCAAAGACATACAGATGATCAACAGGCACAAGAAAAGATACCCCACATTGGTAATCATCAGGGAAATGCAAATGAAAACCACGATGAGATATCACACCAGTCAGAATGGCCACTATCCAAAAAACAAGAAATAACAAGTGTTGGTGAGGATGTGGAGCAAACGGAACCTTCCTGTACTGTTGGTGGGAATGTAAATTGGTGAAGCCACTGTGGAAAGCAGTATAGAGGTTCCTCAAAAAACTAAAAATAGAAATATCATTTGACCCAGGAGTTTCACTTCTAGGAATTACCTGAAGAAAACAAAATCCTTGATTCAAAAAGATATATGCAGCTTGTATGTTTTCTGCCACATAATTTACAATAGCCAGTATATGGAAGCAACCAAAGTGTCCATCAATAAATGAATGGATAAAGAAGAGGTGGTACATATATACAATGGAATATTACTTAGTCATAAAAAAGAGAAATCCTGCTTTTGTGACAACATGGATGGACCTAGAGGGTATTATCCTCAGTGAAATAAGCTAGGTGGAGGAAGACAAATACCATATGATTAAACTTATATGTTTAATCTAAAACCAAAACAAAAAAAATGAACAAAACAGCAGTAGATTCATAAACACTGAGAAGGGATTGGTGGTTACCATTGGGGAAGGTTTAAGGTCAGGGGCTGAAAAAGGTGAAAGGGAAAAAGAGGCACAAAATCTTAATCATAAAATAAGTTAGCCTGAAAGTACAGCATACAGAATATAGTCAGTAGTTCTGCAACATTCTATGCTGACAGATGATAACCACACTGTTGAGGTGAGGATTTAATAACATAAATAACAGTCAAATCACTATATTGTATACTTGAAACCAATATAATACTGTATATCAATCATGCATCAATGTTTTTAAATTTTAAAAAATAAATAAAGAAAAAAGAGAAATAAAACAAGTTAGAAGAAAATCTCCACGTGTAGAGACTTGGGAAAATGAACTCAGATGGACTTACATATCCCACAAAGCCTCTGCCACATCACAGGTGCACCCCTCCCCCTAGGCTGCATGTTTCCATAATGACCATCTGCTTTTATGCCAGCATTCCTCAGCACTGTGGCACTGAGGGCTGGGTCAGTTCCTGCACAGGGCCATGCTGGGTGCTGAAGGATGTTCAGCAGAAGCCTCCCACCCTCTGCCTATGAGGTGCCAGGGACACCCCTCCCTCCGTACATCCATGACAGCAGAAAATGTCTTCAGACATTGCCAGCGGACTCCTATGAGGCCAAATCCCAACCACTGATTTACACAGCTTCCAGCTGCACAAAAGAAAACAAGTGCATTACGCTCATGACCACTATCCCAGTGAAAGTCAGAGTCCAGGACCCAGTCTTCAGCACGTGGCTCCAGATGTGACCTGCATGACATCCTGGGTTGTCTAGCTCCCAGAGGGCAAGAAGGCACAGAAAGGAGAACAGAACTGATACTTTGGTGTTGCTGAGTTTCAGGAGTCCTTGGAATGGCAACTGAAGGCTGTTCTAAGCAGTGGAAGCTCACATTCTCACTGGACAGGCATACTCAATTGGCAAGAGCAACGGCTGTCTTTCAAAGTCCAGAAAGGAATGCACATGTGCAGGAATCTTGCAGTCCTTTAACTGGCCATACATAGAAAGATAAATATAATGTAGTCTTTGACCTAATAAGAATGTAGTTAGATTTGTCCTTGCTTTATGTATGGTCCAGCCGAGTAGCACGATCTCAGATGATTTATGCATCTCTCAGGGTGAATCCATTCCCCACCCACTCTGATGTTACTTCTGCAGCAGAGTGGATTCATTACATTAGATTGGACTGTCCACTTTTTCATTTGTTTCCCTTCAAAGGTAACTTCACAGGTAAATGGCTCCAGCATTAACATTCCTGGAGAAAAGTCACAGTATACACCAGCCCATCCTGATGACAGTCAACTAGGAAATGTTTAACCCTTTAGAAGAAAAAATAAATGAGCTTATTTTACCTGAGGTTGTGCTTATGTCATGCTTCTTCTAGACAGTTCCTATTCCCAGGTCATAAACCAAACTTTTCATGAACTTAGGATGGTGATAGCCAATCCCTGGTGCTCACAAGAGTCACATCAGCACTTAACCTGTGCAGCAGGTTAAGAATAAAGGTGTGCTGACGGTCAGGAGGATGGAAGACTGTGGCAAGGGTGGCTCAGGAAGGACTTTCCAGGGCCAGTTTCTGGTGGAAGGGAGGGGAACAACAAAACATTAGGGAGCCAGAGATGGAGACATGGGCAGGGGCAAGGCCGAGGGCACGTCTCTAAGATACGCCCAAAGATGAAAAGCTGAGCTCCAAATGTGAGACACCAGGAGGCTCTGGGGAGGTGATCCAGTGCCATGGCCATGAGGGCCACAGCTGACCAAAGGCTGCTCTTCCTCAACTTCCTGATGGTGGCGTTACCTGCGAACACCCAGGCTATGACTTTCCAAGGGGCAAATGTGAGTTCTTGTTGCTGGACAGACTAGGAGGTGACAAGTCCTGAGGACACTGGACAAGATGTGAAGGCAAATGAGGAGGAGGTGTATGGTCAGCACTGGCATCATGAGAGCAATGAGAAATGAAAGGGCCAGGGGAGGACCAAGTCCACTGGGGCGTGAGGTTTACCCAAGCAAAGAAACAGAGTGCCCACGAATAACCTGTTTTTTCCTTAGGTCTGTTTGAGTCCATGCATCTTTTCAAGACTCCCTTTCCCCAGCATAATATGTTATATTGTACTGTGTATATTGTATGTATAATCTTTAAAATATCTATAGCATACTTCAAAACCAAAAGTCAAGCACGCCACTGTGGTAGTGGCTGGAAAGTCTAGAGCCAAGGCTGTACTGTGCACTGACGATAGCACCTTCTTGATGATGTTTTATGTGATTGATACAACTATTCAGAGAGAAGGCTGACTGCCGTCCCCTTGACTGCTGGCGGCACCACTGTGTGGACGTGCCACTACCTGCTGCCTGCCGCCCTGCCCCCACTTTCAGACATGTTCACCCACCCGCCTGTGGACACATGGGTTGTTGCCAGATTTTGACTATTGGCAAACAGAACTGCTACGAACATTTGTGTACAAGTTTTCACTTCTTTGTTTAAATGCCTAGGAGTGGAAAGGGTGGGTCATATGGTAAATACATGCTGAACATGTTAGAAAACAGCCACCCTCTTCTCCCACATGGCTCTGCCACATTCCATTCCCCCCGAAGGTAAGAGTGCCCACTGCCTCTCATCCTCCCAACACTGGGTGTGGGTGGCCCTTAGGCTCTACCCACTCTAACAGGTATGTCGTGCTGTCTCACTGTGGGTTTAATTTGCATTTCCCTAATGAGTCATGGTGTTTAGAATCCTTTTCTTCTTTGGACAGAAGGTGTCCAAATATCCCAATTTTTTACTGGCTTTTCTTACTATGAAATGTTCAGAGTTGCCTTTCATTCAACACGAATAGATTAGCAGGTCCACACACTGTGTGCCACACACTGAGCACATCAGAGGAAAGGTAGGCAAAGCTCTTTCCTTAGACATGACGCTCTCCATCACGAGGTGTCTGCTGCTCTGCCCTGGCCCCAGGCCAGTCTTTGTGACTGCTTCATGAAGAGGATGCAGCACAAGTGACCTCACAGGATTTCAGAGAGTAGGTCATCCACAGTGATAGGGCTTCCACCTGGCTGCCGGTTTTACCCCTCAAAACCCATCCCCCAAAGCGTGAGAGCCTCAGGCCACGAGTTCCAGCCAGCAGCCCCACCTAAGGCCTCAGCAGACAGCCTTCTGCCTTGGCTGCTAAGTAGGGCAGAGACAAGCCTCCCCTGATAATCCCTTCCCAAACTGCAGATTCATGACTAAATAGCTGTTGTTGATGTTTGGGACCATGAAGTATTGGGGTGGGTGTTGTGCAGTGATGAGCACAACACAATCAGAACAGAGATGAGCATTGTTATTGAAAATAAAATGTTTGGGATTCTGATTAGTTTTTCTACAACAGATGGGTGTATGTATTTAAATGAGCAGATTTGAATTTAATTTTACAATATTTAAGTTAAAACTAAAAGCATGCTTTTCTCATTTACAGACATTTGCCTTAGAAACGTAAGATATTCATTTTGTAACAAATGGTCAGAAACGCAAAGAATTTCCAAGCTGAAATGACACTGGTGGACTCCAGTCCCCTCCCTGTGGCACAGAAACCCGAAGTCTTCTTTCCATTTATCTTGCATAACCGGGAAAACATACGTATGCTTTCCTGCTTTGTCACCCTCTTAATGATGTCTCCTTTCAGGATGAATTATGTTAGATTTAATAAGAAAGCATTCCTTCCTTCCTTATACAAGAAAACACTTCTGCTTAAGGAGTTAAATGTTATCTCCAGAGTTATTAAAATCCCAGTTTACTCACTGCCTGGTCACCGTACCATGCGCCTCACAGAATCGGAAGTGCTGGGGAGGCTGTAGGCTCTGGGGATCCCTCGGTCTGGATTCAAATCCCAGCTTTGCTCAGTTATACTGTATTATAAGATAGGCCTCCCTAGGATTTTTATGAAAAATAAATGGAATGCCACATAATAGAGAGCTTTTGAAACACAGTTAATACTCAGAGTGGAGGCCACTGTTGTGACTCTTCCGCCTGCTTCAACAGGGGCTCCGAATTCCATTCATGAATCCTTCTTGCTGGAAAGAAAAGCAAAGCATCTTTTTCAACTCCCTTACCAAAAGTTCATGACAGTCCCTGCGGGCCATCAAAAAGGGTTTGGATTTATCCTGATGGCAATTAGGAGGCATTAAAGTGGTTACGCAGAAAAAAGACATCCTCTGAAATTGCCCTGAATAGTGATCACTTTGGCTGCATGTGAGGGAAGGACTGGGGGTGGGGGCTGCTTGGTGGGGATGAGACATCTGTTGGGAGGCTGCACCCCTAATTATGGAAAGGAAGTCTGTGGACTCAGCTCCAGCATGGCAATAGGACATGAAAGATAATCGTTATTATTATAGCTGGAATTTGTGGACTATTGATGCTTAAGGAATGGTCACAAGAAGAGGATCTGGCCAACAGTGGCAAGAACATGCTGTCACAGAAGTAAAAAGAGCATTTTAAAGAAGGAGACACAGGGAAGACTTATGTTGCACAAACTGGGAGAGGCCTGAAATAGTACCTACTTCATTGGTGACCTCAGAGAAGCCATCCCACCATTTACAGCATGACCTGCCCCATCTGTTTACAACCCAATTCTCTGTATACCCAACAGTGAGGTCAAGGGCATGGTGCATGTGAAAAGGCCGCGGAAGCAGGGCTCACTAAAATTCTTACTGAAAGGACAATCTTTCATTATTTCTGTCAATGTGTCTCTATGCAATAAGTCCAGAACTACTTTCCTTGTTGTGCAAGAGACAGTGAGTGGACGAGGGACAGCAGCAGATCCACACAAGGACCTGACATTTCTTCAGAGGAACTAGTGATGGCCAGTCCTGCTGGTATAACAAACCCAACAGATTTGTAGAGAACTGGTTACTTTTTGCAAGAGATGGCGCAGCAAACTGTCTGACAGTAGACACAACTGTACGGAGTGAGGATGGCAGCAGGTCCTGGCCATCCCAGAGCATGCATTCCAGCACACTCCTGCTCTGGGCATCCTGGGGGTGCTGGCTTCATGCCCACCTGCCCCACACATGCACACTGAGGGACTGCTGCCCGGGAGCACCCCTACTGCCAAGGTGCCAAGCCAGCGGAAGTCCCCTCTTGAGAATGCTGCCAGCAGTCAACATCCAAAAGCCTCTTGGGGTGCAGTGCCTTCACCAGGCTCCCTGGCCCTGTTCTTAGTGCCCTTGAGAGAGCCGTCAGGAGCTTCCCGTTTCCGTGCGTGGCGATTCTCCCCCTTCGCTCTAGCTCTTCACCTCTGCGTCATCTCCAGTTTAGGATCCAGAACCACCGAGTCGTCCCCGTGGATCATCCAGCCCCTCGTCCTGCAGACGAGGCAATGGACTCTCAGAACACACCTGGGGCTCGCTCTGGGTCACAGGTAACAGAGCAAACTGGATGGCGTCCTGAAAAGCAGCCGCAAAGTGTTGGGTCTCTCCTCCGGGTGAAGAAGCCAAGTGGAGGCTGGGCCTGGTGACACCAAGTGGAGGCAGCCCTTTACCACGTGCGGCGGAGACCCCAGGCATGTGGGTCCTCCCCGGATGGAAAGCATAAAACACACTCACTAGCAGGCAGGACTGCAGATGGCACTATGATGGCACTGAAATGCCAAGCGGCATCTAGTCGGAAATCTCTCTGTAATGCCTGCCCACATTCCAGATCCATCCATTAAAAATAATTCGGGTTCAGGAAAATTTTTACACCTCCCATGTAGTTTCAGGGTGGATCCAGAAACACATGGGCTCTGACTGTGCACCCACTTAGTGGTACTTATGTTAACAGCCAGTTCTGGAAATGGATCAGCAGAGACCCTTGCCCCCCTGACCGCGACTGACTGGGGGGCACCCAGCAGCAGGAGCCACGGGCCAGCTCACTAACAGGCATGGAGATGCTCCACTGGGAGGCTTGGCCTTGAGAAGCGGGCCTCTGAGGATGGAGAAGAGCCTCTAGTCAGATGGGAGAGGTGGGCAAACTGTCTATCTCAAAATATTTAGTGGGTTCACTGCCCCGAGGCATCAACATTCTTGGAAACTTTGGAACTCATAGACAAATGGAGATACAGGCAGCCCTGGAAAACTGGCCCCTGCCAGTAGGAGTAATTCTACTATCTTCTCCGTGGCCCAGGCCAGTTGAAACCCAGAACAAACTGAAGTACAAAACACAGACCGAAAAACTTTGGACAGTTTGTTTCAAAATACCAAAGCAGTGCTTGCAAAACTTAGTATTGAGAACTGTGCCTAGACAATTCTCCACAGTCTGCACAAAAAGAAACAAAATCTCCCTTTCTAGTTCTCTGAGGGGTTCTTGAAGCTTGACCTTCCTACCCCAACCCCTCCCCCGTGGTAACCACTGGTCACTTCTCAGTGTCTCTGAGTCTATATCTGTTTTGTTCCTTGTTTTGCTCTGTTTTGATTGCACTTGTAAGTGAAATCATATGGTATTTGTCTTACTCTACTTGGAGGTGAGCATCTAATATTGTAGCTAACTGTTGAATCACTGTGTTGTATACATGAAACCAATATAATTTTGGTTATATCAACCATACTTCAATAAAAAATTTTTAAGTAAGATGAGTTTGGGTTCTCTCTGATGTCCTGAATATATTAATGTCAGAAAAGACACCCTCTCCCCCTCAAAAGAGAACAAGGACATTGACTGACTTGGGCTCCTGGACCTGTGCATCTGACAGCTGCCTGCCTCCTGCAGTTCTGCACTGGGACACACGGGGGCAGCAGCGTCTAGCCCGCCGCAACCCCTGGGCCTCAGGTCTAGACTTGGAGTGGCGCTGGGCAAAACCCTCAGCCAGGAAACACTGGGGAGATGTGAGCCATCACCCAGCAGTGGCAGCGACACCTTCCTTGTGCCCACCGAGCTACTGGCTCTGGGATCAAATCTACACTAAACCCCACGGTCTACACCAAATCCGTTGCATGTGGCTTGAGGTGAGTCCCACAGCGGGGGGAGGGTTTAGTTTCCTGGAAATGTATGTCTCCATCTCCTTATCTGTTGATGTATAGATATAAAACAGACTGTGGAAGTTAAAATCTAAGAACACACAGTGGATATATGGTATACAATATATGAGGATCGCTTCCTTGCATATCTCTGTTCTATCTTTGTGTCTTTGACAGGCATGCATTTGTTAAATCATCAGAAAAATACACAGACTCCACAAACTTAAACACAGAAGAAAAATCTACATTATATGAAAATCTAGCATATATATTGAGAAGTTTTTTTCTCACATCATTTCAGTTCATGAAATAATTAGCAATATGAGGACTTTAACACTCCCCACCCACGAGCTTATTCTGCAAGGACCTTTTGATCACCTCATGTACGTGCCAGGCGCTCGCTCAGGCTCGGAAGACAGCGAGGTCATAAGCCACAGTCGGTGCCCCGGAGCTCACAGGGCGGCCGAGACACAGATGGTGACTGCTACCGCAGAGGAATAGACGAAATCTTGTGAAGACAGCAGGGGTGGAGACCACCAGCCACGAGGGATGGGGTGCGATGCCAACCCTCACAGATGAGCCTCTGGTCCTGTCTTCAAAGATTGAACAGGAACCGGCAGGTGGAGGTGAGTGGTGCATCAGGCAGGCAGAGGGAACCGTCTGGGCAAAGTGCTTGAGGAGCTGGAAGCAGCAATGGGCAAAGTGGGGCAAAGGGGTGAGCCCGGGGCCCCGACAGCCGGACCTGAGGGTGGGAGCCTGGGATACTGGCATGGACGCCCGGCCCAGCCACCGGGCAGCAGTCGAGGTTCTCATCTGTGGGCACCTGGGCTCGGGGCACACCTATGCCCAGGTAGGGCAGGTCCATGGTGTTGCTGGGAAGACAGACTGGCTGGAATGGTGGCAGGTTCTCTACACCAGAAGGACCGCCAAACGTCTTTACCTGCAGCCGGCAGTAAGGAGCACAATTTCCAGTGCAGCTCACTACAGAAGCACACGTGTGTACCACGTACGTTCACATAAGGCCCTTCCAGCATGTACACACCCAGTCTTCTCTGTTCTCTGTTTTTTCTATAGAGTGAGAGATTTCATAATCCACTAATGGGTTTGAAAAGCCCTCCTGGAAAGCAGTTTCTGAGCCCTCCCTACTGACACTGCGGGCGGGTGATCCGGGGCACGGGGGTCGCCCTGCTCGCTGTAGGGTGTTCGGCAGCACCCTTGGCTTCTATCTGTGAGATACCCGGAGCACCTCCCATGAGTTCTGACAAAATGAAATGTCTCTAGACACTCGGATGGCGCCTGGCGTGCAAACGCGCCTGAGCTGAAAACTGCTGCCCTCAGTAGACTTAACAGTGGAAATGGCCTGGTTTGGGGATTTGGGGAGGCACAGTGCTTGAAATCATCCACAGAGAGAGGAGATGGGGGCAGGTCCTGGCACAAACAGATACAAACAGGAATGTGTGAGCTGTCCCCTGCTTACCTTGACACACAGCGTGCCGCCCTGGCCCTGGCCCACCATCGAACCACACTTGTCTGCCCTCCACTCCCCAACTGCACAACGCTGTCCCCCCTCAGGGCCTTTGAACACTACCTCTCTGGCGGGAGCAGCTTACTCCCTCCCTTCTGCTGGACACCTGTGACCTATTTCAAGTCCCCAAGGAGGCCATACGCCTTCCAGTTGTCCCTTTTAAGTAATACTTACTACAAAAGGAAGTTGTAAGCATATTTGAATGGCTATTTGCTTAGCATTTTTTCTTCTCTGCTCCAGTTGGTGAACTCCAGGACGGCAGGGGCCTCGCCTGCTCTGCTCCCGCGGGGCAGTGCTGAGACCGCAGAGAGCTTCTTAGTGAGGGCGTAGTGATCACCAGCAACCCCCTTACAGGTCCTGTTCTTATCACTTTGGAAACTGACATTGCTGAGCTGGTCTCCCAGCGTGAATTACTGTTTCTTTTAAGTAAGCTTTTCAAATAAATAACAAAAATATGAATTTCTCACAAAGGCTGAATTTCTGATAAAAGAATTATTCCAACATGTATCTTGAGACTGAATTATTAAGAAATATGGTATTTTTTTCTCACTTAATTCTGCATAAACCATTCTCTGCATGGTTCTTTCTTTGGCAATTAAAGCTGCAATTTTCTCTTTCCATCATTAGTTTCCAGATAGCAAAATTGGATTTCCTTTAAGCCACAAAATATTGGAATATTACATTTAGCCTAATTTCATCTATATATTAAGTATATAATTTCTTCTCAAAATTAATTCTCAGTATAAACAAGGAAAGCAATCAACCAAAATTCACTTAATGTTTACCAAGAAAAAGACCTAAAATCAGGAAACCCCATGAAAAAATATTATCAGGGATTAGAGCAATGATGGAGTTGGTCAGAATGCTTGGCAGAAGGAGAATATACTATTTTCTTTTCCTCATGTGGCAAAGCTTAAATAAGTTTTAAAATTCCAGACCTCAGTCTCATGTTATCAGCCAAGAAATGGAATTTAAGTCAACATACATTTTCAGCTATAATGCATTGAACCGGGCACTAGGAGGTACAATGTGAAGCAAGGTGCGGCCCACCTTCAGAAAGTCTCTGGTGTTGGGGAAAAATCCTGTAGACTGGTACAAAACAGCGAAGGGCCACTGAGACTCAGAAGCCACAGCCCAAGGGGCTCCCTTAACTACATGAGACCCATTATTTGTCTTCAGAAGAAAGCATTAGAGAGCTGCACGCATGGTATTGTGTCACAGGTGTGCCAAGCCATCATGTTTTACCAGCACAGAAACAGGGCACCTCTCTTCTCCAATTCCCTAAAACAGGTAATTTGAATTTTACTAATGTGTGTTTGCCCTTTGGAGCCAATCATTTATTTCCTTAAACTCATTCATTCATTCATTCATTCCACAAACGTTTCTGAAGAGCTTTCCATGTGCCCAGTGCTGTGGTGGGCACTGGGGACACAGGGGAGCCATAGAGGAAGTCCCTGCATGCATGAAGTCCACCTCCAGTGGGGAGCCCGATGTGGCCCTCTGAATAATCGCATGACCAGCTCCAAGTGCTGTGGTAACCAGTTGCCCTTCCAGATGCATGATGCCACCCACTCCTCTTACCACAGCAGCTCCATGGCAATAGGAGCCACTGACCTCTGGAAGAAAGTGAGGCCAGGGAGCTGAAGCAGCTACCCGTTCCAGCTGCTGTTTCTGGGCAGAGACGTAAGTTCTACTGCACGTGCCTGCCTATGGAAGGCAGTTCTGGACCTCGGCTCCCCCGGCCCGTGTGCTCATGACCGCACACTGCCATGGACACACAGGCTCACACGGCACGAGCTTTGGAAGGGAGCATACCAGGCTTGGGGTCAGGTAAGATGGAGGACCCATTCTGACGGGAAAAGGGCAGAAGGGGCCTCTGTGGGGTCCTGGAGCCTGGAAAGTTGGGTAGGCACAAGAGAGAAGAAGACAGGAAGGTCCATGCATGGCAGAGGACTGACCCTTGGCAAATAAGTGGTCAAGACCCAGAATCACCCAGATGGAAGTCCACTATCATCAGAGAAAACACACAGGTGAGAATTGAGGGTGCTGGGTGTGGCATAGACCCCTGTTCAGCTTTTAACAGTGCAAAGGTGAGTTTGCACATACAAAGACACTTCTGGGGATTGTGAAGCACTACACAGATTCACCTCGCCCTTATGACTGTGGAGGTGGTGGTGGTGGGGGTTTACTGCCACACATAGCACACACTCACGTCCCGAGGATCATGTGAACCAAGCCAGGAAAGCTACTTCTGATAAAGGCCAAGGAGGAGAGAAGAAACGAAAGAAGCAAGACATTTGTATACTTCTTCAAGCAAAGAGCAAGATACATATTCTTCACCTGATAGATTCTACACAGATGCAAGGCTCTATCGCAATTCCACTGCCAGCCCCAGTGCTGGGACCACGTATTTAAACTGTTCTAAATCACTCTGGTGATTGTGTTATATTGGTTAGCTCTGTGCCCCCATGAAGAAGCATGCAAGTTGTATTGTGGTGGAGGTAATGGTTTACACCTCTCTGTGGGCAGGCGGGCTGAGTGGGTGCTGGGTAGGTGCACCTACCTAACACACCCTGGGAGGCTGGAGATCTGTGAGCTTGGAGATCACTAAGTACCCAGCACCCATCAGCTCTCAGGGAAGATTGGAGGAGGAGCCTGACAGATTTCTCTATTATTTTACATGCATTTACCCTGCTAATTTCCAAAAGGACATGGCAGAAATTTGTTAGACAATATGCAGGCGTGACAGCCACTCCACAGCTGACTTTGTGCATCATCAGTATGCTTGTTCTTCCTTCCCACTAACATTACCTTCAGATCTGTTAAGTTTAATCCCAGCAGTGCTGATTAGAGGTGGCATGACAGAAATTCTCTGCAAGGCCCTTTGGAAATCCAACAGGGCTTCAGCAAAGAGAGCCACACTATTCTTATCATTTTCTGCTATTACCTTGGGCATTCTGTAGAGAGCAAAAATCAGTATGTATGGAACTCAGGGCACCTCCAGAACCAAGCACTCAATGTAAAATAGAAATGTCAAGCACAGACTGACTCAAGTGAAAAATAGATGTGCAAGTGTGGCAAGCACACCTCTTTTTCTTCAACCCATTTGGAGAGTTTTAAGGCACACTTACAAATGAAGGTAAATAAGATATCCAGATTTTTAAATGCTGTGCCTCTGTGGCACTGGATGATAATTTGCTGTGTTGTTAGTTGAAGTTCCAACTTGTGGCCATACTGGGAACAGCAAACTCTGAAATGTCTGCACTGCCCTGAGAACACAAGGGACATGAAAGTTTAGGGCCATGAGTCTTGTCTCCAGGGTATGTGTGGATAAAGTGAAGGTTCCTGTGGCCTGGATTCTCACCTGGCCCTGGTCAGCTAGCTCACTACACACATGTGGGCAATACATTGTTATATAAAGAGCTCCACCCAGTGCTCTGGGCGACATGGTGGCATGGCTGCTGCATGGTGGCAGGAGAGCAGAGGCTGGAGTGGTGGCAGCGCTGAGGACAGAGATTGAGATGGTTTCACAGGAAGAGAGGCCCAGAGGCAGAGATGGGCTTGTTGCATACAGATTTTCTCTGAGTGGACAAGATTCTAGTGATTGACCTGCCACCATAGGAAGAAAGTTGGGTACAACCCTTTCACCCCAAGAATGTTCTACTGTCATTTCTTTGGTCACATTGAATTCATAGTGAACTTGCCCAGGGCTGAAACCCATTGGCAAGACAGTATGACACCTGATGACCTACCCACAGGAACAGCTAGTTGATGCAGTGATGGCTCAATGGGCATGCCCTCCCAGTGGTCCAAACAGCAAGGCCTACAGACCAAATGAAATGCTACAAGCACATGGTTGATTAAAGGCATGTAAACACAAAGTCAGAAGCAAGGACAAGTGACACAGTGGGGCAGCCAGCAGGGCAGCTTGGGGCAGGAGCAGCCCCAGAGCTCCAGGATCCTGTCACCCCGGCAACAGCCTTCCCACTGACAGGACGGTCACAAAGGCATAGTTGGGATTAGAGCAGGAGTCCAGCAGACGGAAGGTGCCTGGAGCCCATATCCTTGTGCTGCGGGAGAAATGCTGTGACTGGGTCCCTAGAGACACCGCCACCTGCCATGGCTGCAGCTCACCAATTAGCCTTGCTGAGCAGATGCTAACTTACTGGGATGTCCAGCGCCTGCCTAAGAGTGACAGAAATGCCAGCCACAGGGGCATGACTGTGACATCATCTCCCTCTCCCTCTTCACCTGTCAGTATGCTCAGTAGTCAGGTATTCCACCTAAACTCTTTCTTCTACGTGTCTTGAGGTTACTGAGTTACCATCTACGTTTAACACACTTACAAATTCTGCCAGTGTTTTACAAGCCCCTTGCTCACTCATTTTGCAACCTAACATGCCTGTTGAGATTCACCTACATCTCATGAACTACAGGCTCTCTTACTATCTGTGTTTAATATTCCTTCCTAGTGCCAGCCTTCTTCCACTGGTTTTGCTCGTTAATGCAAAATCAGGTATACGCCATGCAGCCAAGCCATATTACAGTAAGAATCTAAAGTTTATTTGGAATAAGTGTGAGGAACTTCTTCCCATCAAACTCTACCCAACTTATTACCTGGAATCTAGTGAGCTAATAATGTCTTTTACAAGCTTTAGAATATAACAGCTGGGATTAAAATGACTATCAAATAACAACATGGAAAATTGTCCAGCTCTCCTGTTGGTGGAGAAAAGCAGAACCGCTTTATACAACTACATAAAAAGAGCATCAAAAAGAACAGCAAAGGAGCAGGTAAGAACTTTTAAAAGGTACTGCAATAATGGAATTATGGCTGGTTTTTCCTCTGTTTTATAAATTTGCCTTAATGTTCTAATTAAAAAGTACATAAGAGCTGGTAGGAACCTCATCCATCCTCTAGCCAAGCACCTCCAGTTTGCCACACAAGGACTTCTTTTGAAAGGTGTTTGTGTTAGGCTTCATTCCAGTTTAATACCCTCTTAGGTGATGACATCTCAGCCCACAGCAAGCAAAACAGCCTTATGTGTCCTGGCCTCTTTGATGGAATATGTGTCAGCAGCCTGAAAATTTTAGATTTTTAATGAGTTCATTACAGTTCCTGACTCATCCCCCAAGTGACTGTCCCTAGAGGAATGTCTGGGCACTGGGAAAAATACAGATAGCAGGAAGAGGAAAATTATGCATTTTTCAAAAAGGGACCACTGGGGCATTATATGGAAGACAGGATTCCTCAAAACGTTTCTGGATTTTCACACTCTGCATTCAGGTGTTTTGAGCCCCAGCTCCTCTGTCCCCTGAGCACTGCCACAGTGGGGAAACCTTAGCGCAGCTGCCATCCAGGTGGCCTCCCTGGCGGCTCTTTCCTAAGTCATCAGATGTGCTGGTTCTACCCCCAGGAGCTGGGCATCCCCTCGTGGGCTGCACTGGGGCCTCAGCGCTGCTGTCAGATGCCTCCCTCTCCCGGGGCTGGGAGCACCAACCACCCCCTCTGCTTGCTGTCTCTGTGACAATGAACAGAATTCTCTCGAATCACCTTCAGCTAGAGGGGGCTTATTTTTAGTTGTGGTTGATGTTTCTTCTTTTCCTATCTTTTGGCCAATTTATTTTAAGATCATAAGAGGATGAGAACTTGATTCTAGGACCTAAATTAATTGCTCCGGGGACCAGCTCCTCTCTCTTTGTCTCTTTCTCTGTCTCGGCTTCTCTGCCTGCCCATTTAGTTCCCTTCTCACCACTGATTTTTATATCATTCCTACATGCTCCAGAGAAAGTTCTGGACTAGAGTGCCTGAGTCTCATCATCTCAGCTAATGAACAACATCCCTTCGTGTGCGGTTGGGGTATTGTGGAGTCAACTGCCTGGAACCTGCTCCATCACAAAAGGCTTGCATTCTGTAAGCAGGGATTCCTATTGGTACCAACATCCCAGAACTGTTATGAGCATTAAACGTGATGATTTATGTAAGCACCCTGCAGAAGGCTTGGCACATAGTAAGTGCTCCGTGAAGATCAGCCATAATTCCTTAGTCTAAATTATGGGTGGGTCCTAAGCAAGCCTGGGAATCTGCTACCTCAGGGTCAGGTGACAGATGGCTGCCTGTGACAGTCACCTTACTGCTTTTCCCCATGGAGATTGTTGTCTGTGTTCTCTGCCCAGATTCCCTCCCTTGGGGCATTTCCCATCTCCCTCGTTTGGTGACTGGGGGGCTGTCAAATGCAGAACCCATTCCCCTTCAGAGACAGGACAGAACTGTGAGCCAGGCTGAGCCACTTGGATCTGGGATAAGTCAGGAGAAAATTCTACTTGCCTTCTCAGCCTTTACACTCTTGTCTTCCATGCATAACATCAGCGTTTCACTTGTCACCCTGCCACCTTACTCCCCAGGGCACAGAGCCCTGAGAGTGGGTGCGCAGTGGTGCAGATGGGCATGATAAACAGCAAGGCTGCACTCTCCTGGTCAGTGCGACTTTGTGTAAGGGGACCGAGCATGGCTGTAAAGTCATCTTTGCTCTCTAGTGACTGACAGCAAGCGGTTCTTTGACATGGTGCAGAAGGGCTCTTGAGTTTCATCCTGCTCCTTGGGAAAAGACTTCTAGGGTCAGAGTCCCTCGAGACATCAGGAAAGCACAGCTCAGGGGAACCAGTCCTGTTCACTTGGTCTTCACCCCACATTCCGGGTCCCCAGGATCCTCATCCAGTGGGACCGAGGGGTTATCTGATTAGTGGTTTTGCTTACACACCACATGGGCTGGCTTCACATCTTGGAGAATGATTAAGAGTCTCATTGTCCTCCTCATCTTCACCTAGTAATGAATTCCAGGTAACTCTTGTCTCTGGGAGTCTGTGGCTGGCAGCTGATTGTCCAGGGCCAGCTTCATGAGGGTTCTAGCCAACTTGCACAGAAAAGAGGGTCAATGAAGGATACAGTGTAGCCTACAGGATTGGACAACTGGGTTCAGGAAGATTAGAAATGAGCAATTCTCAGCTCCAGCAGCCTGTACTTCTAGAAAGGCAATCTGTCTGTCAGGATTCAAATTCCAGAGACAGAGTATCTAAAAAGAAATGTATAAATGCACTTGTTTTACACACTTAGGATATGGAAAATATTTGTGGAAGTGGGTTTTGACAGTATGCAACCAAATAGCATGGAGCATACTTTCAGAACACAATTTTGGATTAGGCTGAATATACGATGTGGCTGCATTTACAAGGAGGCTGCCTTCTGTCTTCAGTGTGCACAGCTGCTTACAGAGCTAGCAGCCCACTGGGATGGCCAGACAGAAAGCTGGCCATGGAGACTGACATCTAAGGGCCACACATTTTTGGCTATAATGGAGATACAAGAAATCACAGACCTGCAGAGACAGGAATGTTAGGCTGAACTTGTTTGTTTCATCCATGCACCCACCTCACTGCCCAGACCAGCCTTCTTCATCCACGAAGAGATTGGAGAGTAAAGCACCAGGACATTTTAAAGGATCTTGGATGGCTCTCCTCACTGGACTGGAATGCTGTGGAAGGTGGCAAGTGAGGAGACTTCAGGATTGTACTGAAGGGAACCCGGGGTGGCAGCGACGACCTCAGAGGGTAAGTGGGTGGGACTCTCTCAGTGAATTATGTACAGCTCTTGTTGTGTGCCTGAAGTGAACTCAGAGGCCTGCACTGCCCTAGAGGCGCAGCCTACAGGACATCACACTTGTCCCTGGCACGAATAATAACATGATTAGGACACTAAGAGCAGGAAATGGCAGGCAACTAGGAGCCCTGATTAGACCCTTGTGTGATATAGAAAAAAGAAAAATGCAAGAAAAGCAGAGGCACCTGCCAGCTCAGTTTCTGATGCCCCAGAATCTGGGAGCCTATTGGACTCTCTCCTCCAAACTGAATGCAAGGTGCTTCCCTATCTTTCCCCCAACACTTGGAATATCTCTTTGCATTTTGGAGACAATATCTACCCTATTTAAGTGGCAAGAACCAAACCACTTTTTTCCTGACACAAAAAGCTCTCCTGGTCTGAGTTATAGAGCAAATTCTGCTGTTCAATTCTTTTAATATTAGATGGAGACTCCCTGTTACTTGGAATGTAAGTTAAATCAGTTAAAATGGCTCATTTTCAAGGCCTATGGACTTTCAAATCCCTCTCCCAGATTTCTGTGCCTGGCAAAGACCTGTCTTCACAGTGTCCTCGGGTGCTGGGCATTCTCTTCCACAGTGGTGTCACCCATCTACAATACCAACACTGGACACCATGAGGAGGGACAGAGCTGCAGTAGGCCACCTGCAGCACTCTCAGGGTGACAAGGTGGTGGTATCATTATCTCCCGTCCCCACTGCCATTCCAGTCACATTTGCTAGAAAACACTGCAGCAGGGGAGACTTGTCTATCTGAGCGAGTGACCCAAACTTTCAGTCTCAAAGGGTAGAAGTGCTAAGTGGTTTCACTTACATAGCCTTGCCGTGGTTTTGATCAATGAACTTAGTGTACTAAGAGGCACATGGACAGTCCTTGAGTTCCAGAAACACTGACCCCTTCCTGCACTGTATGATAGCAAAGATCCATCCCCTTGATAATCAGGATCATCCCTTCTGCCAGCATGGCTCCCTCTTTTTAGCCAGCTAGCGCAGCCAGCTTTGCCTAGCCAGCTAGGCCATCTCAACTCCAGTTGAATGGGACATTGCTGTGTCCCTTGAGAGCAACACCTACCTGGAGATGAAAGCTGTGGGGGTGGGAAGCAGAATATGAGTAAGGCTGCTGTCAGGTATCACAGGGAGAGGCTCTGCTTCCACGTCCGCCCATTGGTTCCTGGATGCTCATGTTTTGGCTCTGGAGAAACACCACCATCTGTTGGTCACTGATTATGTGCACATCCCATAGGACACCCTTCCAACCTTTCAAGTCATTAGCGCCCTACTGATACTGTAACTGAGTCTCCAGTGGGTCATTTGATCATTCTAAAAGGCCGGCATTATATGGGTGATGAGGTCCCTTCTGAATATCAATGAATCCACTGAGCCTGGTGGGGGAAGGAGGTTGTAAATAATTTCCTTGGTCAGATGCAATGTTGTATGGGACACCACTACCATGAATACGGCATTCAGCAAGTTCCCTCTTGGTGTTGCAGAAGCATCGTATCCAGTATTAATGTCTATTCCAGGAAGGATGAATCACTGACCCCTCCATAATGGAAAGGTTCAAATGTAATCCAAGTGGCTGGCTGGTTTTCTTCCACCAGGATTTGGTACAGTGTTGGGGGCTTAGAGCTGGGCACTAATGCTGGCAAGTTGGTGACTCACCTGTGGTGGTAGAAGTCAGCCTCCCCCAAGGGAAGGTCATGCTCCTGAGCCCAGGCATTGCCATCCTGCACCCCCACCCCCACCCCCAGCCACTTAGTTCACTTTATCCATCATTACTCCACCAGAAAACCACTGGGATGGCTGGAGAAGGAGGCTGATGGCTAATAATTAACTTATTGATTAATAAGTATTATTAATAATAACTACTTATTATAAGGAAACTCCTCCAAAGTGGGCACCCCTCAGAAAAGTCACACGGGCCACAAATACTCTCACATTCCAGGCCCGTTTTGAGAGGCTCATCTACATTTCATCCCCAGATCTTTTTGTCACTTTTTCTCTAGTCTTGTTTCTTCCAAACCTGTCTGCCTGGCCAAACAATAAACCATAACCCATGAAATAGTATAAATTCCAATCTCAGGCCATCTTTCCTTGCAGGAAAACAGACAGCATGTGCCACTTATAACACTTCTTCATGAAAGAAACTCTCTCTTCTGTCACCCTCCAAGGCCACTCCTGAATCAGAACAGAAAGCTACAGTGGTCCGGCTCACTCAGGCACTAGCATGTCTATGGCACCATCTGTAAACCAGCTTCAGTTGTCCTTCCTTGATCAGACAGGCCACAGTCAATGCCCATGAAGCCTCAGCTGCAGACCGAGAGTCAGATGGCACCTGAGGAGTAAGCGCACTGGGAATGAGCCACATGGTCTTCAGTTTATTTAGTCCTGTAAGATTCCCTGGGGCTCAGGCCCATAGCCACACCACCTCCAAGTGACGATGGAACACCGGGCACATTCCCAGTGTGGTGGCTTCAGAGTTCAGATAATCCCCAAGTCCATGATGGCAAATTCAGGTTCGATGGTCAGCCAGGGCCCAACAGCAAGACAAGAGCTATTTCTCAGAAACTCCAAATGAGGTTTGGCTTTGCCCCAAACCCAGTCACTGGGACATCGAGCCTATAGATGACCGTGGTCCTGTCACTGCAGTGGGCCAGTGTGGGACAGTGAGAGAACCGAGCCCCTAAACATTCTGATTAAGAAAGACTGTTTCTAGTGTTTCTTGCTTATTGAAAAGGAGGGGTACAGTGGGGAGACAAACTCCAGGATAATAACTTCATACCAAACCTAGAACCATGCTGATTTATTCTGTTAGAATAATCACACTGGCACAGTTGCTTCCCCTGGAGTAGGACTAGACTGTGGTGATTTACTATCACTTCCCAAGAACCATGTGTCTACACAGACACAATTTCCATGTTAAACGGGGTTGGAAGAGAAGCCACTATCCCTGAATCCCTTAAAATTTTGATGGTACAGGTTCCCCAGCCAGTGAATGTGGCTATTTTCTTCTGCTTACCATTTTGGGGAGGAGTGGGCATTTTGGTGAATTTTCCAGGACCTTCTTACTATTTTGCCTTCACAAGAGCTAATGTGGAGGTTCTGTTGGTAGGTGAGTGTGCCTATTCCCTCTCTATGTTCAGGAAATAAACAAAGGCCAGGTAAAAGACACATTGTGACACGGTGAAATTCGGGTTAACTCTCTCTCCCTCATGATGCTCTTAAGAAGCTTTGTTCTGACTACTGGACCACAGTGATACTCTGACTCCCCTATGACCCAGGATCCAACCATTCCAGAAATTTCTGGGTATTTTTCTTTCTTCTGGTAAATGGCTGCAGATCCATTTTGAAAAATACAGAAGAAAGCTTTACAGGATGTACTTGTCTTCTAACCAGAAGGTCCTTTCTCTGGGGTACCCTGATTCACCCCCATTTATTCAAGTAATTTTGGTCTGTGAACTGACACATACATGAGAAGTCCATGACTTTCCCTCATGATGACCCAAGTTAGATCTCCATTTGACAAGCCTAGGCTTTTTAGTGATGCAGATTAAGTATAATCTTAGTGGACTGCCCAAAGATCTCTGTGGTTCAAGCAGCTAAGAACCCCATCACCCCCATCCCTGCAGCCTGTTACGGCAATGAGGCCTTCCTGCTATGAGTGGTCAGAGATACACCCCCCCCTGGAATCCCACCATCCCCATCATAACCAGGGGCTCACATCTATGGCAGCAGCTCTCGTCTCCACCTCTGGCCTATGTAGAATGGGCTTTATAGCTCTTTTTGAAGGTGCTTGTGTTCCTCTTGGCAATATATCCCTCCATACATTGCCATTTCCAACTTTCAGTCAACAGTCAAGCAAACAAAACATTCCCAGGTATACGTGGTAGCTCATTATATGACAAAGCTTTGATAAGTTGGCCCCATAAATTCAGTAAGATCAAACCTCATTCTTGGCACCTTGGGAGTCTATCCTGCATGTATTCCTCTGGGGTTGTGCTACTATAAATTTTAAAATCTTATACGTCTTTCAGTGCATGAAGTTATGCTCCCACATAATTGTGTAACTAGCCCCTGAGACATGTTGAGGTCGACTGTCACTGTGAGGCAGTTACGGTGGGAGAATTCACATCTGTGACGTAACTGCTCAAGCACATCACCACAGGGTCCTCCAGCAAGGCAGACACACCTCGTTAGACTGCAAGTGGGCCTGCTTCTCCAGGCTAGGAATCCGTGAGGTTGGGACAAGCACAGAACACAGCTCATCTGAATCCTACCCAGTGTCACCTTTCCACGTCTCTGGATCCCACTCTTGAATGACCAGCACTCTTTCATTTTCATTCAATAGCAATGCTATGAATTCAACTCTATTATAAATTAGGAACCCATGAAATCAGTCTGTGTGTCCAACTTAAGGCTGTTTTCAGGACTGATGTGCAACTTTATTACACATTTATTTACATATACCAGTTTCTATTGGTGCCCCACATAGATCCCCCCAACACGTGCTTTTGGTGCGTGTCAACCCAGCATCCATGAGCCGCTGCCTATGCTGCTATGCCTAAGGCCTCCTAGGGCTGAGGCACCCATTCTGCCTCCACACAGGGAAGGCTGAAAGTGCCAAGGGATGACTGCCCACCCCTGGGAGCAGCCTGTATCCATGCTTGACACGAGCTTCCTGACCCAGGGGCTGAGGTGACAGTGCGGCCTAGGCTCTGTCCCGAGTTCTCAGTGAGGCTGGCCTCCCGGGGCCTGTACCAATAGCTAGCTTGATAATGCACCTTCTATTGGCTACTGTCCCTTTCTTGACTCACTTTCTCACTCCTGCACCTGGCATTTCCTCCCAAGTAAACAACTTACATGGGAATTTGCTTCTGGGAAAGAACAAACTAACACAGGCAGTAACAGAAACTATGTGTCTTAAGATATTAAATTGCTGAATTAATTACAGCTCCCTGGCCCAGTTAGAAGAAGACCGTTCCATCCAGACCTCTTTTATTTTTCATCCCTCCCATGATGGATTGTCATAGCAGACATTGGGTCTGCCTAAACTTTGTGTTCAATGGGCTCTTCATTCCAGGAGGCAGCAGGTGACCATTCAGGAACGACAGGGGGCCGAGGCAATGATGTTCCATCTTCACTGGCAACTGGTAGCTCCACATTTTCAAGGCCACCCAAGCCAGGGACAGATCTCAGGTTCCCACATCCTTGTGTTTTTCCTGCCACCACTTCTTTACTGATTACTTCAATTATCAATGTTCTTAAGTGCAGACAACATGATCTCCTCTAGCTAGTTTGAGTAAAAACAAAATTGTAAATTACTCATATGCTCATGGAGAACTGAGGAAACTGAACTGAACCTGCAGGACTCTCAGAAGCACACCAGGAAGCGGCCGAACACAGAAGCTGCCTCTCCCCCATGCTAGCTCCCAAATCATGCTCCCTTCGCCAGGGCCAGAAAGCCACCCCATCAGGGAGCTGTCCTTAAAAAACAGGAAATGGCATCTTCAAATGTGGGTTCCAGAATGATATGTCTCTGCCATGACCTGCCGTGAGTTTCTGCCCACTTGGTTAATCTGAACCAAAGTCTCATGCAAATGGATCTGAGTGGTAGAGTCGAAATGACATTGGAAACTATCTCCAGGGGCCTCCCCCGATGCCGAATGCTAGAAGGGACTTGGAATAAGCCTTAGCTAACCATTCCACTGCCACATACTTTATTGATGCAGAGTAAATATTCAACACAGTTAAAATATATATATAAAGAATTTAATTATTCATCGACAATACTTTTCCAGTGTATCATCCCAGTTATTCTTAAGTCTCTACTCAAATTTCCATTGAGCAGACTTCTGGCATCTCTTTCAAGCTTATTAAATGTATATGATCTCTCCTGCTCCCTGCAAAGAGATATACACATTTCCTTTCAACAAATGGTGCTGAGAGAACTAGACAGCTACATGCAAAAGAATTAAATTATAATGCTTCTTTATACCATAGTCAACAATGAACTGCAAATGGAAGTAGACCTAAATGTAAGAGCTAAAACTTAAAAAATATATGTATAAGAAATTTATAATTTTGGTTTAGGCAAAGACATCGTAGATATGATACTGCAAATACAAGCATGAAAGAAAGAAAGAGAGAGAGGAAGGGAGGAAGGAGGAGAGAAGGAAGATCGTAAAGCAAAAAAGTTAACATCATTAATTAAAATATTCTGTGCTTCATCCTGAGAAAGAAGAATAAAGTAGGGGGATCTCACTCCCCAACTTCAAGCTCTACTACAAAGCCATAGTAATCAAGACAATTTGGTACTGGCACAAGAACAGAGCCACAGACCAGTGGAACAGATTAGAGACTCCAGACATTAATCCAAGCATATATGGTCAATTAATATTTGATAAAGGAGCCATGTACATACAATGGCAAAATGACAGTCTCTTCAACAGATGGTGCTGGCAAAACTGGACAGCTACATGTAGGAGAATGAAACTGGACCATTGTCTAACCCCATACACAAAAGTAAATTCAAAATGGATCAAAGACCTGAATGTATGTCATGAAACCATAAAACTTTTAGAAAAAAACATAGGCAAAAACCTCTTAGACATAAACATGAGTGACCTCTTCTTGAACATATCTCCCCGGGCAAGGAAAAAAACAGGAAAAATGAACAAGTGGGACTATATTAAGCTGAAAAGCTTCTGTACAGCAAAAGACACCATCAATAGAACAAAAAGGAACCCTACAGTATGGAAGAATATATTTGTAAATGACAGATCCGATAAAGCTTGACGTCCAAAATATATAAAGAGCTCACATGCCTCAACAAACAAAAAACAAATAACCCAATTAAAAAATGGGCAGAGGAACTGAACAGACAATTCTCCAAAAAAGAAATACAGATGGCCAACAGACACATGAAAAAATGCTCCACATTGCTAATTATCACAGAAATGCAAATTAAAACCACAATGAGGTATCACCTCACACCAGTAAGGATGGCTACCATCAAAAAGACAAACAACAACAAATGTTGGTGAAGTTGTGGAGAAAGGGAAACCCTCCTACACTGCTGGTGGGAATGTAAATTAGTTCAACCATTGTGGAAAGCAGTATGGAGGTTCATCAAAATGCTCAAAACAGACTTACCATTTCACCCAGGAATTCCACTCCTAGGAATTTACCCTAAGAATGCAGCAGTCAAGTTTGAGAAAGACAGATGCACCCCTATGTTTATCACAGCACTATTTACAATAGCCAAGAATTGGAAGCAACCTAAATGTCCATCGGTAGATGAATGGATAAAGAAGATGTGGTACATATACACAATGGAATACTACTCAGCCATAAGAAGAGGGCAAATCCTACCATTTGCAGCAACATGGATGGAGCTGAAGGGTATTATGCTCAGTGAAATAAGCCAAGCAGAGAAAGAGAAATACCAAATGATTTCACTCATCTGTGGAGTATAAGAACAAAGGAAAAACTGAGGGAACAAAACAGCAGTGGAATCACAGAACCCAAGAATGGACTAACAGGTACCAAAGGGAAAGGGACTGGGGAGGATGGGTGGGTAGGGAGGGATAAGGCGGGGGAAGAAGAAGAGGGGTATTAAGATTAGCATGCATGGGGGGAGTGGGAAAAGGGGAGGGCTGTACAAGACAGAGAAGACAAGTAGTGATTCTACAACATTTGCTGTACTGATGGACAGTGACGGTAAGGGGTTTTTTGGGGGGACCTGGTATAGGGGAGAGTCTAGTAAACATAATATTCTTCATGTAATTGTAGATTAATGATAACATAAAAAAGAGAAAGAAACAAAGAAACAAAGAAACAAAGAAACAAAGAAAGAAAGGGGGATTACTCCCTGATAGGATAAAACTAACTGCAAATCACTGATTAATGCATGCTTTACATATCCTTAATTTTGATCATTTAAAGGGTGTCAGATGATCAGCTATGGAAGTACATTTTTCTGATAATATTCCTTTCTCTTAAAAAAAAAAAAAGCAGTTCCTGTGTGGTGATCTACAATAAGTTCTTCACAATGGTATAAAGGGCATATCAAAGTGTGGGCAAAGGGTTTGTTTGTGTTTATACAGAGGATCAAAGCCTAATTTGGCTACCCAGAAAATGAATTAAGATACGATATGAAGAAGAACTTCCAACATCAACATTTTCTGGAAGAGTCATTCCAGAAGATGATCATCAAAAACTTCAACAAAGATCCTGGTGCTGTTGCAGTTGTAGCTGCATTCATCCCACCGGTTCCTGGACTTGCCATTGGAATGAAGAAGGAGATATCTAAGCTGGCCTGTGCATACAGTAAAACAACAAATTTGACTGGATCTATACTGTTGGAACTCAACCAAGAATTAGGAGAAGTGCATGTTGCAGTGCTCCAAAATCTTATGACTATAGACTATCTACTGTTAAAAGAACATATGGGAGGTGAACAGTTCCCAGGAATGTGTTGTTTTAATTTGTCTGATTTTTCTCAAAATATTCAAATTCAGTTAGACAATATCCATCATATCATTGATAAGTTTTCACAAATGCCTATGGTGCCTAACTGGTTTTCTTGGTTTCACTGGATATGGCTGGTAACTGTAGGTCTACTTTGGTTATGTAGTTGTATTTCTATTATGTTAATGTGTGCACATAATTTAATTAGTAATTTAAAACCTATACATGCTTATGTTACACTACAAGAAGATATGTCAAAGAAATAATCAATCTTCCCATGTTTTCTTCCATCTGCTACTTCTAGAGCTTCTCTTCTTCCTTCATAATTACAACCCCTAAGTAGAATTCGTGCCTCATATCGAAATTACCGAGTATCACAATTCTTCCAAGTGGTAAAGATACCTCAAGACAAATGCTGGGCATAGAAGCCACAGGGCATAAATCTGCAAAGAAGTGAAAAGCTAACCTTTTCAAACAATATGGCTTCTCTCTCACTTACCAACTTTACATTTCCCTGTATGGCCCCAGAAGATGACTGGTTAGCCAGAGATGGGTAAGATTCCTCAAGGGAGGAACAACCTAAGACAGGCACAGTCACAGGGATGCCATCAGGTGAGAAATCATGGATCAACAGAGGTGAGGCTTAGAACCCCACCCCCCCTGTTTTGAGAGAAATCTTCTGCATCTGTGGATGTTTTATTGCCCTTGTCTAGCTTGGATTATTACTTAGTCTATAGGCACACACCTAATCATCTATATTTGCCCTCTTACTGCACTAAACTATGCTTTCTACCTTTATCTTGCATCTACCTACCACTTCAGCAGTTTATTAAAAATTTTAATAATAAGGGAGAAATGTGGGATTCACATATAAATCAAGTATAAAAATCAAATGAGTAATCATAATTGACCTGATTGTTTATAGTTCATGATGCATGATCAAAACTGAAAGTTTCTGTGATGACTGCCCTTGCACTGTTCACCATGTAAGAACTTATTCACTATGTAAGAATTTGTTCACCATGTAAAAACTTGTTCATTATGCTTCAGAAGATTATAGACTGTTGAGAATTAGACTTGGGTTTAATGATTGTGCATTGAGTCCCCTATTCAGAATTTTATTGTTAACAACCATATGATCAATAAATATGAGAGATGCCCTCTCAAAAAAAATAAATAAATAAAATAAAAATAAAAATAAAATATTCTGTGCTTCAAAGGATACCATCAAGAAAATGAAAAGATAGCCCAGAGAAAGGAATAAAATAAGGGCAAAAGATATGAATAGATGTTTCTCTACAGAAGATACACAAATGGCCAATAAGCACATGAAAATATATTCAGAATCTTTAGCCATTAGGAAATGCAAATCAAAACCCCAGTGAGATATCACTTCATAATCACTAGGGTATCTATAATCAAATCACAGATAATAACAAGTGTCAACAAGGATGTGCAAAAATTGACCATGTGAACCCTCATGCATTGGTAGTGAGAATGTAAAATGGTGCAGTCACTGTGACAATTCCTCAAAATGTTAAACATAGCATTTACACCTCACCCAGCCATCCCACTTCTGGGTGTATATCTAAGAGCAATGAAAACCTATGTCCACATAAATATGTACATGGATCTTTATGTAGCATTATTCACAATGGCCCCAAAGTAGAAACCACCCAAATGTCTATCAATTCAACAGATAAATAAAATGCACTCTATCCATACAATGGAATAGTGTCCAGCAATAAAAAGGAATGAAATACTGATGTATGCTACAATGTGGACGAACCTTGAAAATAGTATGCTAAGTGAAAGAAGCCAGTCACAGAAGACTGTGTGTTGTATGGCTCAACTTACATGACATGTCTAGAATAGGTAAATAAATGGAGACAGAAAGTAGATTAGTGGTGTCCTGGGACCACTGGGAGAGGGGCAGGGATGTTGGAGTAAATGGTGATGACTGCTAATGGGTCTGGGCTTCGTTTTGGGGTGCTAAGAATGTTCTAAAGCTGAAAAGGTGATTGTGGTGATAGTTGCACAATTCTGTGAATATATTAAAAGCCATTCAAATTACATGTCTTAAAGAGGTGAATTGAACAATATAAAAATTATATCTCAATAGACCCATTTCTTCAAAAGGGAAATGTACTTAATATATTTAGAATTGTACAGACAAATCAAGTATCCTAAATTCTCTGTCCTGGAAAATCTACCCGGACACTGAAGTTTCATTACAGATCAAATGGAAACATCTCAAAACCTAATTTTTGTTCTAGTAATAACCTTGGTATTTATTCTGTATGTAATGCCCTTAGTCCCTTGCTTTCTTATATAATCTTTTACCTCCTGGGTTGTTTATGTTTTAATTATATCCTCTGATTCCTATATATTGCCTATATAATCATGAATGAGTTTCTTCTACTTTTTTCTTTTGCCTAGAAATTTTCAGTTGAATTATGACTACTTTGTCATAATATTAACATTTTATTAATCCTCCCTAATACCCTCTTTGCTTTGACCACAGATAGATTAAAAATATGTAATGTTCATCATTTGTCCTTTGGCCCAGGCATCTCTTGATTACACTCATCCTCTACTATAGTCTTCATAGGAGCTCAGGAATATATTTTGTATATTTAAAATTATATTTCTACAGCATTGAAATTTTGCACTTTTTGACAGCCTTACAGAATGAAATGGACAGAAATCATAGCCTATACCCATATAAGAGTAAATTCTCTAAAATAAACTAGTATCTTCAAAGGATGAGAGTAAACCAGTCTTTGTTCAGAATTCAGCTTGGATTTGAATCACCCAGGAAGCATGAGCTGCTTAATTCATGCCCACCCATGAGGCCTCTTGTCCGTTAGGAAGCTGCCCGTCTTGCTCAGGATAAAGTACCTTTTTCTATTTAGAACTTGAACAGGGTGATTTCCAGGGAGCTGAGCCTTGCTCTCGGGGAATACAGGGAGGGACATCCTGAGTGGGAATGGGAAGAGTCTGTGATTAAAGGAGATGGGGCAAAGGAGACCTGACCAGCCCGGAGTTGTACTGGAGGCTAGTCCTATCTACCCATTGTGCCAAGGAAACATTGCACTGACAGCAAGCAGAGTGAAAAACAGAAGGAGGAAATTTAACTGAAATATGTTCTTTTAATTAAAACATGTTCTTTAAATTTTTCCTATTTGGCAATAACGTCATATTGGAAAGTATATTTTACAAGAGCCAAAAATTAAGAAGAGTAAAATCAAAAGTCTATGTCAATTGCAGCTAATAAAAACAATAATAATGCAACAAAAAGCTACTCACCATTTTGAATGTTATGAAGACTAACCTTGGCAGTGTGATAGGTAACCTGAGGGCTGTTGTCCTTTTAATCTCAAACCCTATTCTCATCTCCTAGCTCCCACACAGTAAGGGATGACTCATTAATCTGGATGGTTACCAAACAGTGCTGCAGGCAAGGTGACTCAGTTTACTTGATGACAGGGCATGACTGTGCAGAATGTTCACTGTTCATCTGTCTCATGTCTTCACCTAACATCAGCCACCTCTCCCTGTCCCTCTGCTCAGGAGTGCCTAGTCCTCAGGCAGATGTGCCCACTTGAGCCCAAGAAGCCCAGTGGAGAGGAGGGTACGTCCCTGGCCCCTGCATTCATCCAGGTCCTACCTGGCTTCCTGAGAGGCTATGATAACACGGTTTCACTCTCTGGGCCACTTCCCTACCACCCTCCCACATGCAGCAAACACTCTGAGTCTTAATAAACATATTTATACACATCAGTCTGGGTTTCCTTTATTCACCATTTATTCTGCTCATCCTTCAGATCCAGAGCCTTTCACATCCCCACATCCTAATTTTTATGTGATTTATCACATACAGTAAAAAAAAAATCCATGTGTATTTTTCCTTCTGAGCAGTGCAGGGGCCAGTCAACAACCATACCCCATTTATCCTTCCAAACAAAACCCTGATTGTTGGGGAATCTGCTCTTTCCTACAGGAAATAAAGACACTGACCCCTCCTCCAGCCCAAAATGTGGGTACTGATTACACAAACTAACTCCGAGCCCAGGATTCAATTAAATAATAGACCAACTTTCTGCATTCAAGCTTCTAGCATTGGAGGTCCAGAAACCTTGGCTACATTTTACCGTGCTTTTTCAATCAGGTTTCCAGTCCAGAAGCTAAGTGCTGTGTTTGTCACAGAACACTAACAGGATGCCAGCTGTACACTGTACATGCTATGGGTCCGGGGCAGCAGGGTAGGTGTAATGCCCCGACTTCCTTCTTCTCTTTGTTGCTTTCACTCAGATCCAGGGAAGTGTGGAGGGCTCGGATTCTGGAGCTCCCAGGGCCCTTCACTGCCCCCGACACAGTCTCAACTTGGCTCTGAATTTGTTAATCAGATCATTTGTGATCTTGGTTCTTAGATTACAGAAGCCAAATTATAGCTTCACCCACTGCAATGCTAGAGATTTTATTAAATGATTAAAAAGGAACAGGGCCTCTTACACAGAGAACATGTCATTTTCTACATCAATGAGATTACTGCAACTGCAGAGACCAGGGAAATGATCCCAAACACCTGTGCCCAGGACCCCTGCACTCCAGCCCAGGTAAACCGACAGTCAGGAGGCCGGCTGGTGGAAAGCGGACGGGGAGTACGCTCCTTAAGGGGCGTGGGGTTTCCTACCCAGGTGATGGAACTGCTGAGTGGCAATGGTTGTACAACATTGTGAATGTGCTAAATGCTACAGAACTGTACACTGCAGAGCGGCCAAAATGGCAACTTTCATGTTACATGTATTTTACCACAGTGAAAAAGAAAATGATTGGGTGCGTGCTGTTTCACTGTGCCTCCAGACCCAGTCATGATAGATAACATGGAAATACATGCAGGACCTGCGTGGAATTAGGACTCCCGGCGAGGGTGAGGGGAGAGTGGGGGGTCACCAGGAGCCCCAGCCTGGGTAAGGTTGTGGTGCCAAGAAGTGCCGGCGTTAGTGGGTGAACACGGGCAGGACCTACTGTATCGCGTCCCGCCACCTAGGGCAACGACAGGAGAACGATCACCGAAGGCCTGGTTCGTTAGGAATCTTTATTATGGGTGTCCGAGCATCCATCTAGCGAAAGGCAAAAGCAAAAAACAACAACCACAACCACCCCCACTTCCTCCAGGGCAGCAGCTTATATAGCATATCCCAACCAATCAGCTGACTGATCACGCACCAGGTTCAGTCTTATTGAAAACATGTGAAAAGCATGCTATGAGCACGAGCACGGAAATGGGGACAAGCCAATCATGGAGACTTCCTTATGCGCTGAGCTGTAGGGCCAGGAAGGGTGGTGTCTAGGAAGCAGGTGCCATCTTTAGGGCATTGTCCAGCTAGAGTGGGGCTCAGCCTCGGCCGTAGGCCGGGCCCCCACATCTCCTCCTTTATTGTTTTATAACCAAAGAGCTGTCGGGATCATGCCTGTCTTAGGTCATCCGGAGTCTGCGGCATTCTTACCCGTTCTCAGGCAACAGACAACTTAGGTCTGCGCCCTGTCTTAGGTTGATATGCGCAGCTCCCGGTCTTACCCATCCTTGACTACTGATCCAGCATATTAAGCCATACTCTAGGGGAGATGCCTTTGTCTAGCGCTGCCATGGCCTGCAACAGGACCTTCCGTTCTCCCCGTTGCTGTTTTTGTATGGAACAGACTTTCCTCCCAAGCAGGAGGAGGCCCACAATTAACAATATTTCTATGACACCTACACCTGACCAGGCTTTGGTGGCGTTTAACACAGCTTCAGCTATTTGAGCTACAGAGAGCATCTCTACCTTCTTGGAGCTAACATTCAAAATTTCTAACCGTAGCTGAGTGGTGAGCTCGTCAAGCTCACTGGGCCAATTTGTGGTTAACATCTTGCCTAACTGTCTGGACAAGTTGGCAGCTTTAGAATAATTATGAAAAGGAATACCAGTAATACACCCCCGTATAAGAATGGACGCAGCCCACAGGCAAAACCTCCCCCAAGAAGTCCAATTGTTCTTGAAGAAGGTTCATGCATTGGTTGACCAAGGCCATCCCATTCTTACAATGGCCGTTGATGATGTTCTGCGTTGTCATTGCCAAGGCAGTGGCCTGGGACAGACCATTCAGCGTCTCTGCCGTAGGAATGGTGATAGCGCAGCAGTGGCTGCAGCTGCAGTGGCCACCGAGGTGGCAACAGCCAAGGCAATGGCTGCAGAGATGCCGAAGTCTCTCTTGTACCGGGAGTGGCAGAGGCCACGCCTTCACCACTCCCCACAGCATTCTCGGCTCTGCCGTCGCCTGCTGTAGGATCCACGGCAGGAGCAGAAGCAGTGCGATCATCTTGTACCTCCGCTCCGGGGTTTTCCACTCTGCATATCAGACATTCAGGCACCCAGACGGGGTTCTGCTGGTCCTGTGGAAAAACACAAACTGAGCCTCGGGTCCAGATTATCACTGGGTCTGGGCCTTTCCATGTTCCTTCCAACACATCCTTCCACAAAACTTTAGGCATGTGTTTTGGATTGGATTGTTGGCCGTGCCGCTCTGCTGCACTGCGGCCACTTTTGTCCAGTGTTAAAAAGTTTAAAATGAATAATATGATGTTTAATTTGTCTCTAGGGGATCTAAAGTCTTCTCCTATTCCCCCTTTTTGTTTATATAAGGCATTCTTGAGGGTGAGGTGGGCGCATTCCACCATACCCTGACCCTGAGGGTTGTAGGGAATGCTGGTACTTTGTTTGGTGTCTAGAGTTTTGACAAAGGTAAGAAATGGTTTGGATGAATACACTGGCCCATTGTCCATTTTCAGATGCTTGGGCTTTCCCCAGGCCGAAAATGCTTGCAAACAATGGGAAATGACATCCCGAGATTTCTCCCCCGTGTGGCAGGATGCAAAGATAACACCGGAGCAGGTGTCCACAGACACATGAACATATTTCATCCTGCCAAATTCGGGGATGTGAGTGACATCCATTTGCCAAATGTGATTGGGAAGCAATCCTTTTGGGTTAACCCCTATGGGGGTAGGGGAAAGAAGTGATATACACCACTTGCAGATGACCACTATGGCTCTCGCCTGTTCTCTAGTGATCTGGAACTTCAGGCAGAGGGTGGAGGGGGATAGAAAAGAAACAGTCTTTGATATCCACAACTATCATTTCCCAATCTTAGGCAGGGCCATGGGCAGTGGCAAACCCAGTTGTATTGAGCCCATAAGCACCATCTGCTTATTTACAGCTCTAAGGTCATGTAAAAGCCTCCACTTCCCCGTTTTCTTTCTTATCACAAAAATAGGTGTGTTCCAGGGGGAGGTAGAGGCCTGAATATGCTTGGCAGCAAGCTGCTCCTGTACTAAAGTGTGGGCTGCTTCCTTCTTCTCTTTAGTAAGGGGCCACTGAGGAACCCACACAGGATTCTCAGATCGCCACTGAATCTTTATTTGCTGTTCTCCTTCAGTGGCCTCAAGGAAAAACCCAGCCCGGGCCCTCCAAATCAACTGGGCGTAATGTTAGACAAAGGAATGGGCTTTTCTCGACCTGACAAGTTCTTCCCAAGTCCACCTGTCCCGGGGTAGCCCTGTCTTTTCATAATGCAGTTAGACTGTTCTCTGTAGAAAGTTTCCGTGGTCAATTTGAGATTCATTTGGGTTAGTACATCTCTTACCCAGAGGGACATGGGTATGTTTAGCACAAAGGGTTGAATTATCCCCTCGTGCCCTTGGTCCATCCAAGACAGTGAAGCAGCACTACATAGGGGTGCTTGGGCTATCCCGAGTCCTCTTAAGGTTTGTGCAGCTCAATTTAAAGGCCATTCCTTCGGCCATTCATCTTCCTTTATGATACTACGGTCTGCTCCTGTGTCCAGCAATCCTGAGAAATGCCTACCTCTGATCTCTAAGGTGTGCATGGGCCTGGTTCCCAAATCTAATGTAAGACAAGCCAGCGGAGCCCCAGAAGACCCAAACCCTTGCTGTCCTCAAACAGCATTTTTATGAGCATACAAATCATGTTTGCTAGGAAGCATAAGAATTTGAGCAATGCGATCTCCTGGTCTAATAGCCATGATTCCTCGTGGGGAGGAGACCATAATTTTAAATATTCCTTCATAGTCTGGATCTATAACTCCTGGGTGTACTATTAACCCTGCTTTAGTAGTGGAGCTCTGGCCCAATAAGAGACCCACTACTCCTTTTGCCAAAGGTCCCTTAAAATCTGACTCTACAACTTGAACTCCCATCTCGGGGGTCAATACGAGTCTGGTGGTGGCACAGATGTCCACTTCTGCACTTCCTGCTGTTGCTCTCCATGATCCCTCGGTGCTGGGTGAACTCCCTGACCTGTCAAAGGGAGGTGAGTTCTGGGTATCTGTTGAACCACCCCATACATTTGCGGGCCCTGAGGTGGAGGGCCCCTCCTCCTGTTTTTTGGCTCTTGAGGGGGCAGCGGTCGGCCTTCCACATCCACCACTGACCTACACTCACTGGCCCAGTGATTTCCTTTTCTACATCTCGGGCATAATCTTGGTTTGGGCCTGCTAGCAGGTTCGTTGGCTCCCTTCAACTTGGGACAATCTCTTTTCAAATGACCCATTTGTTTGTAGTAGAAACAGGCCCCAGGAGGGGTTGACCTGCCACAAGCATCTCTCAATCCCTGAGTTATGGCTGCAGCCATAACCTGTCCTTGCACCATGCTGTCATTAATGTCCCTACAAACCTTAATATAAGTACTCAGATCTTTGCTCTTCCAGGGTCTTATGGCCTCCCTACACCATTTGTTGGCCTGCTCATAGGCCAGCTGCTTCACAAGGGGCATAGCAGTATCAACATCACCAAATATGCGACCGGCTGTTTGCATCAGTCTGGCTAGAAAGTCTGCATATGGCTCATTAGATCCTTGCAACACCTTTGACAACTGACCCTGTAGGTCACCTGTGCCTTGCAGCGTCTTCCAGGCCCTCACTGCTGCCATGGCTATTTGCATATATACCACTGGGGGAATCCTACCTGATTCTGTTGACCCAAATATGGACCCGTGCCCATCAACATGTCTAAGTTCCATTGATGATTACCTGCTGCGGCATTATGCCGAGCCGTGTCCTGTGAAAATTCTTGCCAAGCTGTCTTAAATGTCAGGTACTGACCTCCAGAGAGGGCTGCTCTTGCTACATTGGCCCAATCATCCGGTGTCAGATTAAGAGAAGCTACTGACTCCACTAAAGAAACAGTGAAAGCTGCCTGGGGGCCATACGTTGTGGATGCTTCCCTCAGACTTTTAATGACCTTGAAATCTAGGGCTTGATGATACCTCTGTTGTGTATTAGGGTCTTCGAATACAGGGAAAGTGGCACTTCCTTGTTCTCTCAGCCACTCCCTCCACCCCCCTCTTTCTAGTTCTTGATTGCAATCACACGTACAACGACAGGGCTGTACGTGATAAGGGGGTGCTTCTGCAAATGAAGCCGGAGGAAGAGGGGGGGCTGACGGCACCATTTTCAAGGACGGTTTCAGAGTTGTTGCGAGGGGGGTGTCCTCTGACTCCTCTTCCTCTTTCTATTGCCTCAGCTGTGTTAGGGAGGGATAACTGCGGGGGATAGGGTGTTCCTTCCTCTGGGTGATTCTAAGTCTCCTTATATGCTTTTCTAATTCCTCCTCCAATAGCTCCCCTTCCTCATCTGTAGATCCTCCTCTCTTGGACCCCCTCTCTGAGGTCCTAGCAGAGGATCTTTCCTCCTGGACATCTTCCAGGACTTCCTCCCCCTCTCTTATAGCCTCTCTGCAGCTTGGCTTATCCTCCTTAAGGCACCCCCTGACTAGACTCCATATAGGAATCGTCCCTACTGGGAGCGGTTCCACTTGATCTGCTTTGCGCAGATCGTTCCCTAGTCTTTCCCACAAGGGGGCAGTGATCCTTCCCTCATCCAAAAACTACTGCGCATGCTTCTCAACAGTATGTAAGAAAGCCTTTAATGGAGTTCTATTAACCCTTAGGAGTGCTTGGAGTGGTTTCTCCGCCTGCATCCTAGACACCTCAGAACCCATAGTGTGGAGGAAAGGAGGTTGACTCTATTCTAAGTTGAGGTTACGTGCGCCCGCGCTCGTACCCCTGAATTGAGTCTCCTTACAGCCTGAGAGTCCTCGCTAACTGGTTTTTGTTACTTCCTGCGAACTTTAGTCTACGTCGCTTTACCTGCGAACTTTCCACAGCACTCTTATTCTTTCGTGAGGAAACGCAGAAACATATACAGACTAAGACAGAACAAGACAAGGAACACAAAGGCTAAACACACACCACAATTGCTTGCATTCACACGACCTGATGTTGCTTTCACTTTGTCCCTGACCATACTCACCACTCTCCAAAATGTCAGTCACTCGTGTAACTCTTCCAAAGGGTGTCCACTCGGATCGCCGCAGGGTGAGAAGTTCCACTCCATCCTCAGATGCCAGGTTTTCATCCCGGGTTTCAGCACCAGCTATTGCGTCCCACCACCTAGGGCAACGGCAGGAGAACGATCACTGAAGGCCTGGTTCGTTAGGAATCTTTATTATGGTCGTCCGAGCATCCATCTAGCGAAAGGTAAAAGCAAAAAACAACAACCACAACCACCCCTACTTCCTCCAGGGCAGCAGCTTATATAGCATATCCCAACCAATCAGCTAACTGATCATGCGCCAGGTTCAGTCTTATTGAAAACATGTGAAAAGCATGCTATGAGCACGAGCACGGAAATGGGGACAAGCCAATCATGGAGACTTCCTTATGTGCTGAGCTGTAGGGCCAGGAAGGGTGGTGTCTAGGAAGCAGGCACCATCTTTAGGGTGTTGTCCACCTAGAGTGAGGCTCAGCCTTGGCCGTAGGCCGGGCCCCCACACTACTGCTCAGTGAACGCTTCGCAGGCCCAGGTCGTTGGCTGCCTCTCTGTCACATGGGAGGCACCACAGAGAAAACTCAGGAGTGCCAGGGAACACCGAGCCAGACCAGGAGAAAGGGGATGGGACAGAGAGGGCCTCGGTGCCAGCAGGAGGCCACCCAGCAGGGACCGTGCAGGAGCAGGAAGGCACCTAAGTCTGCAGGGAGGGCTGGACAGGGACCCTGACCCTGAACAGAGAGCCCTCACGCCCACAGGGGGCCTGGGGCTCAGAGCCGGCCACAGGCCAAGAGCGGCAGCAGGGGGGCGGGGAAGTGGCTGGTCCACCCCAGGCCCTGGGACTGCACCTCGGAAGCAGACCCCCAGTGCCGGCTCTCAGGCTAGCAGGTGGCTGGGGATCTGGCTCCTCGGGCAGCGGCGTGGGTCAGCAGCTCCCTGCGCAGGGTGCCCATCCACTGTGGGTCCACAGAGCTCTGCAGCACGCAGGACGCAGCTGAAGGCAAGCCTCCACCGAGCCCTCTCCTAGAGAGATGGCAAGGCTGGCCCCCTGGGCCTCGGCTGTGCCTGCCACCCCTTAGGCAGGGGACAGAGTGGAAGACCGAGCACAGCGTCCGTCCAGCCCTCGGCAGAGAAGTGAGATAATGCAGATACAAATGGGCAACAGCCAGTCAGGTGTAAGCGTACAGCTCGGCCCACAGCCTGCAGCAACCCGTCCAAGACAAAATGCGGGAGCCAAGATGGCGGCATGAGTAGACCAGCAGAAATCTCCTCCCAAAACCACATTTATCTATGAAAATATAACAAAGACAACTTTTCCTAAAATAGAGACCAGAGGACACAGGACAACATCCAGACCACATCCACACCTACAAGAATCCAGCGCCTCGCGAAGGGGGTAAGATACAAGCCCCAGTCCAGCGGAACCCAAGCGCCCCTCCCCCCAGCTCCTGGCTGGTGGAGAGGAGTCAGCAGGGAGGGAGAAGGATCCCAGGACTGCTGAACACCCAGCCCCAGCCACCCAGACCAGAGCACAGACACAGTGCATGTGTGGGGTCCTGGATACTAGGGAAACAGGGTGGTGCAGGACCGGTGAGTGAGTGCCTGAGGCCAATGCTGGAGAACAAAGAAACGGGAGCGGCCTTTTTTTTTCTTTTTTCTTTTTTTTTTTTTTGGCAAGTGCTTTTTGGAAGTCTTAAAGGGACAGGGACCCTAATACTAGGGAAACAGGGAAGTAAGACTGGTGAGCGGGTGCCTGAGACTTGTGCCTGAGGACAAAGAAAATCATGCGTTTTTCTTTTCTTTTTTTTAAAATTATTTAATTTTTTTTTTCTCTTTTGTTGTTGCTGTTGTTGTTTTGGTTTGGAGAGTGCTTTTTGGAAGTCTTAAAGGGGCAGGGCAGGACACTTAGTCCAGAGGCAGGGAATCTGGAGATCTCTGGGCACTCTAACCCCCTGGGCAGCAGGGAGCACAGAGGCCCCTTACGGAGATAAATAGCCTCCCAGCCGTTCCCCTTCCAAAGGGGCTCCACCATTTTGGAGCAGCAGCCCCAGCCAGGCCACGCCCACAGCAACAGCAGAGATAAACTCCATAGCAGCCGGGCAGGAAGCAGAAGCCCTGTCTGCACACAGCTTCCAGCACAAGCCACTAGAGGTCGCTATTCTCCCAGGAGAGGAAGGCCACAAACCAACTAGAAGGAAAGCTCTTCCAGCTGTCACTCATACCAGCTCTGCAAACTATCTCTACCACCATGAAAAGGCAAAACTATATGCAGATAAAGATCACAGAGACAACACCTGAGAAGGAGACAGACCTAACCAGTCTTCCTGAAAAAGAAATCAAAATAAAAATCATGAACATGCTGATGGAGATGCAGTGAAAAATGCAAGAGCAAATGGATGAGATGCAGAGAAAAATGCAAAAGCAATGGGATGAAGTTCGGAGGGAGATCACAGACGTCAGGAAGGAGATCACAGAAGTGAAACAAACCCTGGAAGGATTTATAAGCAGAATGGATAAGATGCAAGAGGCCATTAAAGGAATAGAAACCAGAGAATAGGAACGTATAGAAGCTGACATAGAGAGAGATAAAAGGATCTCCAGGAACAAAACAATACTAAGAGAACTATGTGACCAATCCAAAAGGAACAACATCCATATTATAGTGGTACCAGAAGAAGAAGAGAGAGGAAAAGGGATGGAAAGTATTTTGGAAAAATAATTGCTGAAAACTTCCCCAAACTGGGGGAGGAAATAATCAAACAGACCACGTAAATACACAGAACCCCCAACAGAAAGGATCCAAGGAGGACAACACCAAGACACATAATAATTAAAATGGCAAGGATCAAGGACAAGGAAAGAGTTTTAAAGGCAGCTAGAGAGAAAAAGGTCACCTATAAAGGAAAACCCATCAGGCTAACATCAGACTTCTCAACAGAAACCCTACAGGATGGAAGAGAATGGCATGATATATTTAATGCAATGAAACAGAAGGGCCTTGAACCAAGGATACTGTATCCAGCACGACAATCATTTAAATATGATGGTGGGATTAAACAATTCCCAGACAAGCAAAACCTGAGGGAATTTACTTCCCACAAGCCACATCTACAGGGCATCTTACAGGGACTGCTCTAGATGGGAGCACTCCTAAAAAGAGCACAGAACAAAACACACAACATATGAAGAATGGAGGAGGAGGAATAAGAAGGGAGAGAAGAAAAGAATCTCCAGACAGGGTATATAACAGCTCAATAAGTGAGCTAAGTTAGGCAGTAAGATACTAAAGAAACTAACCTTGAACCTTTGGTAACCACGAATCTAAAGCCTGCAATGGCAATAAGTACATATCTCTCAATAGTCACCCTAAATGTAAATGGACTGAATGCACCAATCAAAAGACACAGAGTAATAGAATAGATAAAAAAGCAAGACCCATCTATATGCTGCTTACAAGAAACTCACCTCAAACCCAAAGACATGCACAGACTAAAAGTCAAGGAATGGAAAAACATATTTCAGGCAAACAACAGTGAGAAGAAAGCAGGGGTTGCAGTACTAATATCAGACAAAATAGACTTCAAAACAAAGAAAGTAACAAGAGATAAAGAAGGACACTACATAATGATAAAGGGCTCAGTCCAACAAGAGGATATAACCATTCTAAATATATATGCACCCAACACAGGAGCACCAGCATATGTTAAACAAATACTAACAGAACTAAGGGGGAAATAGACTGCAATGCATTCATTTTAGGAGACTTCAACACACCACTCACCCCAAAGGATAGATTCACCGGGCAGAAAATAAGTAAGGACACAGAGGCACTGAACAACACACTAGAACAGATGGACCTAATAGACATCTATAGAACTCTACATCCAAAAGCAACAAGATATACATTCTTCTCAAGTGCACATGGAACATTCTCCAGAATAGACCACATACCAGCTCACAAAAAGAGTCTCAGTAAATTCGAAAATATTGAAATTCTACCAACCAATTTTTCAGACCACAAAGGTATAAAACTAGAAATAAATTTACAAAGAAAACAAAAAGGCTCACAAACACATGGAGGCTTAACAACATGCTTCTAAATAATCAATGGATCAATGAACAAATCAAAGTAGAGATCAAGGACTATATAGAAACAAATGACAACAACAACACAAAGCCCCAACTTCTGTGGGACACAGCGAAAGCAGTCTTAAGAGGAAAGTATATAGCAATCCAGGCACACTTGAAGAAGGAAGAACAATCCCAAATGAATAGTCTAACATCACAATTATTGAAACTGGAAAAAGAAGAACAAATGAGGCCTAAAGTCAGCAGAAGGAGGGACATAATAAAGATCAGAGAAGAAATAAACAAAATTGAGAAGAATAAAACAATAGCAAAATTCACCGAGACAAAACGCTTCATCAACGTTAAACACCTCAGGAAGCCAGCCTGTCCTGATCAGGCTGAAGACAGACCACGACCTCTAGGAATAGTCCAGCATGCCAATAGCCCTGTGATAATTGGCCCCAATGACCGGGACTTGATCAATAACTGACATTTTTCTCATTTTTTTCTTGTGCCTTCCAAGGCAGGAGCAATCAGAGAAGGCAAAGGCTGCCCTAACAATACCACAGGGCGCCCTGCTTCTAGGCAGGCCCCTCCAGCCCCCCATGATGGCCCCCAGGCAGGGCATAGTGCAGCCTTGCCCTTTGGACTATACGGCTTTCCTGCTCCTCTGCTTGCCTTTGAGTCTCTGCCAAAGCCACGTGAGAGTGGCCGCCTCTCTCACCCTACCTCAAATAAAACCAGGTGACAGAGGCTACTCTTCTGCAAACAGACCCACACACCACGGCACTGGTTCACTTTGTAGAGGTGTTGAGTGACACCAGAGCCGTGGTGTGTGAGTCCAGGGGCTGCCTGCCCTTGCAAAAGTGAAGACATCAGGGCCTTTGCATTGAACTAATTCACCTTTAATGCCCAAAGAATGCCGTGGAAGCAGCCAGGCAGCAGGTTCCAGAAGAATCCTGGACCTGACTTCACCAGCATCAAGAACCCCTGGCTAGGATGGAGCAGAGTAAGAAATTAATGATGCTTTTGCACTTCTGTGCCTTTGGACTTTGACCTCACAATGGAAAAAGAAGCCGATTTTGAACTTTATAACTTGAATTTGTAAGGTAATTTAATTGGTGGTGTCTTCTTCCTTGGAATTTGTTCACTTATTTTAAATTGCATGTCTATTTTTGTTTGTTTTGGAATTTTGATATTCAAATACCTTTGAGCACATGTTATTGGGAAATCTGGTGTTATTTAACCACATTCCAGAAATTTTAATATCATAGTTTGGGACAGGAGATAAAAATCAAGAGTGAATTTCTTGCATATAGAATAGCTATACATTTAATTAGTTAATTGTGCTGATGTTTTCATAGCCTTCTGAGGGGTAAAATCACAGGTCCAGAAGGAGACACAGTGAGCAGAGGTGGAGATCCTCTTCATGAAGATGGGGGACCACCCTGAGGAGCTTCTGGTGAAGGCCCCTGAAACCATGTAGCAGAGGGATTGCTGCTCCCTCTTAGAGCGGTGGTCCCAGAGTGTGCCTTGGGCCACGGACAGCAGACACCAGGCCCCACCCCAGACCATGTGAATCAGACACTCTGGGTGGGCCCAACCAGCAGCATTTCCACAGGCCCCACCCCCCACCCCAGGGATCCCTCGCAGGGCTGAACTGTGGTAGGGAATTCAAATATAGGGAAAATCAGGACAGCAATGCTTTTTCCCATTTCCGATGTTTGCTTTCACCTGGAAGGTGCTCCACAAACAGTGACACCCTCTCTCGATTTGCCAGGGACTGTCCCAGTGTTAAAACTCAGAGCTCTGTATCCTGAGGAACTTCTCCTTCCCAGGCAAACTTAGCCGCATGGGCAAAACTCGAGGCCTTCCTCCAAGTTCTCAGTCACCTTCTTCAGGTGATTATCTAATCAGTAGCTTGAAAAGAGAGCTGGGTCAAAGGAGCCTAACCCCCTCCCCCACCTTCCAGGAGCCTCGGGCCCAGGATCTGGGTCCCCCTGCCACAGTGGTTCTAGAAAAGCCCAGCAGGCAGCCAGGGAGGGTCTCAGGAGGGCAGGCAGATGGGCATGTAGGAAGCCCTCTGTTCACACACATTGTCTGCTGTCGGCTTGATCTCTAGTGAACGTCATGTTTTGGTCTCTATCTGCAGACTCTGAGGAACAAAGATGCTATTCATTGGGATCCACCTAATCCTGTCAAATCTCAGAAAAATCTAAACAAGACTTGAGTATGTAAATTTATTTTTAATGTGGAAATATAAAATCAAGGACTATGAGTTAGATCACATGCAACATGATAGGGGGTGTCTGGAGTAACCTGTTTTACGCCCATGCTGAAATTGGTCTATATTGGTTCTGAGAGGATTTAATTTCCTTGCTGGGTCTGTGAGATAAAACTGTACCCCAGTGTGTGGGAGTTGGTTCTCCTGAGGAAGTGAATATTCCCACTGTCAAACATCCTAATAAGTCAACTGAAAATCAGAAAATAATGACATAACAATAATCGTTAGACTAAGGCAGGAAGAGTAGGAGATGCATGGAGGGAGGAAGAGAGACTGGTGCTATAGACTCAGAGTTTATGTTCCCCCAAAATTCATATGTTGAAAAGCAGGCACCAATATGATGGTATTTGTTATGTACACTTAACAACCGCCATGGCACTGGGGATTATGACGTTAACACATGGAGGCTGGGGGGTCCCAAATATGCAGTCCTCACAGAGGGACAAGCTCCTCAAAACGGGGCACTAGGAAATGGTCTATACTAGTGTCAGCCTGGCAGTTACAGCCCAGCTACAGGAGGACAGCCTCCTTCTCAAACAGCCCTGTTCTATCTGTACCACCTTGGATTGTGCTGGGTAGACAGCAGAGATGCACAGAAAGGGCAATATTTGAGCTTATCCTCCCAAACATTATAGGAACACACAGTATTCTTACATTTTCTCACAATTGAACTTTCAATCAGGAAAGAGCTTATCAAATCCACACACATGAAATCAACAGAAAGGAGTTAATGAGTACCAGCTTCTTGACTAATTTATCAAATTAATAAGAATGCTGCTTCTTTGCTCTTCATGTGTGTTCAAGTAGCACCTTTCAAGTTGATCAAAGTTTTTTGTGAGCATTCAGACTCCCAGAGTAAATTATCATTTATATTTTGCTGTAATTGTTGCCATTGACAGAAACTGTCTTACATATATGATAATTAAGGGGTCACATTCATTTAACATGTACATCTTATTATACAATAATCTGATTTTTCGACAAGGTCTCAGGGGTGTCTTTAGTTACGGGAGTCTGTGGATAAAGTGAAGGTTCCTGTGGCCAGGATTCTCACCTGGCCCTGGCTGACTAGCTCACTACACATGTGTGGGCAATACAACATTATTGACTCTATTTAAAGAGCTCCACCCAGCAGTGCTCTGGGCGACATGGTGGCAGGGCTGCAAGGCTGCAGGAGAGCAGAGATGAGGCTGGAGTGGTGGCAGCACCAAGGACAGAGACCAAGATGGCTGCACGGGTAGAAAGGCCCAGAGTCAGAGACCAGCTTGCTACATGCAGACTTGCTCTGAGTGGACAGGATTCTAGTGATTGACCTGCCACTGTGGGAATAAAGTTGCGTATAACCCTTTCACCCCAAGAACATTCTACTGTCATTTCTTTGGTCACATTGAATCCACAGTGAACTTGTCTGGGGCTGAAGCCCATTGGTAAGACAGAGTCCTTTCCAAGTGATGGCCTACAGGGTTGATTAGGAGCAGCTGTCAAAGACAGAGCTGTCACCTGCCCCAGGACAAGAGATTGAAGGTCCCAGAACCCAGTGCTCTGTCACTGGTCCTGGACCTGCCCAGCCTGCCTCTTACCTTCTACGTATAACATCAGCCCTGCCCCAGCTCCTGCCCCAGGGAACTTAAGAAGCCCAGCTCAGTAGCGCAGCAATGTGGGATCTCATGGTTTCCCCAGCCCAAGGTGAAATCAAGTTGTTTAGACTACATCACCACCACTAGTCTTGGCTTCACAGCATCCCCAAACCAGGGCGATTGTCAAGCTGCAGGTGTCAGCCACCCAGCTGCCCAGGAGTATCACCACCTCCTGCCGTCCTCTCTGGGTGCTGGTGGATGCACCCTTCTCCCCTCTCACATGGCAGCTGGCTGACTCTAGGCCCTACCTCCCACAGCTCACAGAGCCTCCCCCTGTTCCCAACCCTGAGGGGCCAGGCCCAGCACTCTGCACAGTGGCCGTCCTAGGGGGAAGGGACATCCCCTCCCTGGTGCTCTCCCTGCTTCCTCCAGCTCAACTAGTCTCTGCCCCGAGCACTCTCCCTCCTAACACCCTTTCCCAGATCGCAATCCTTCTCTTCCCTCTAAACTGAATGGAGGAGCCCTGAATTCTAGTGTGAGAAACAAGAACAGTGAGCGAACTCCTTCCTTTTCCATCCCTGGTCCCTTTATCAGGATCCCTGGACCCAGCAGTCCCTCGACCCCATCCCACCTTCTCCTTGGTGACGGCCTGCCAGGTTCAACAGTAACCATGATGGATGAGTAGTGATAATTACCATGAGCCCTTATATAGAGGTGCCCACATGTCAGCACTATGTCTATTAACCTCTTTAATCTCACAGCTCTCCTAAATCCCCATTCACAGTTGAAAATATCAGGGCACAGAGAGCCTAAATAGTTTGCTGAAGTTACAAAACTGGAAGGGGCCAGGAGAGATGAGAGGTGGGGACTCAGCCATCACCCCCATGCCCTTCCCAGTCACAGCCCCGAGGGCCCTCGGAGACCCAGCACATCAGCACTTCTATGCTGAGGGCTCATGGGCCTCATGCACAGAAACCCCTACCTGGGCCAGGCCCCTGTGGGGTATGTGTGGTTGTGCCTTATCTCTGTGCTCCTGTTCCCAGGCTGGCACAGACAGAGCCCTGCAGCCTGCCGTGTAGGTCTCCCCTCCTTGCCTCACGCAGGACAGACTTCTAACCATGAGCCTTGGGCACAGGCAGAGAAGGACCAGGATTCCAACTGCTGTGCTGTGCTCAGTAGCTCAGCCCTCCCTGCTTGGTGCCCCGGGCACAGCCCCTGGGACCAGCTCACCTGCCATTCTGGCTTCTGTTACCCGGCTTGCCCCAGGAACTTCTGCCCCCATGTGAGTGATTTCCCATGGTTCTGCCCTACCAGAAGGAAGGAGTGGATCATGTTTTGGTTCAAGCTGGAGCCACTACCCCACCTGTTACTTCCAGGATGATCTGTGGTGTGCAAGGGGCTTAAGAACCAGTTGGAACTGTTCTGGGACTAGGTGGTAGTGTCCATTGTACAATATTGTGACTGTACTGGGAGTCACTGAATCATACACGTTTAAGTGGTTAAAATGATTAATTCTATGTTGCATGAATTTTATGTCTTTTAAAATAAAAAAGGCAGCTGGGATGAGTCATCAAAAGGGGGCATTGCTCTCTCTGTCTCTGTGTGTCTATCTCTCTGCTGCCCTCTCTCTCTCTCTCTCTGTCTGTGTCTCTCTGTCGCTCTCTCTGCCCCCTGCTCTCTCTCTCTCTCTGCTCATTGCTCTCTGTCCTGCTGCTCTCTCTACTGTTCCCTCTCCCTCTCTCTCTCTCCCCATCCCCCCTCTGGGACAGCCACTCTCTCCTTCAGATAATAAAGTCTCTTGTGTGGGCCCATGTCTCCTGAGTTGTTCCGGGTAAGGAGGGTTGCGGCGAGATACCCTTTCATTGGTGCCATGACTCGGATGAGGCTCTCCCATTGACTTTGCTCTTCCTCCGGGAACCTGAGCTGCTTTGGGAATCCTCACTGCCCGATCCCCCTCCATGGGCTCACCCTCCATTTCCTACATCACTCGTCTTCTCGCCCAACACTAGCCTTCGATTTGGTGAGTCTCCCCTTCATGGTTGACTTAAATGTCCCTTTGGAACCTGGGAAGTGACCGTTGAGTGTCTGGCACCCCCAAGGGCTCCTCTGTGACAGGGGTACCCCCAACCATGACTTTCAGAGTCATGGTTGATCCCCATAGTTGACCCTTCTCTGCCACCCCCTGGTGAGAATTCTCATCCACTGAGGCCCAGTCTCCCTTTATCTATGTATCTACTCAACTCAAAAACTCCTGGTACCAGGTACTGAGCCTTCGTGGCATTTTCACCTCGACCCCACAGTTAGAGGTGGTGACAACCCCCTAACTGTGCCTGGTCTTCTCTGCGACCTTCTCAATCGCTCAGGGATGCCTCAGCAACTTCTGAACAGTCTCATTCTCACCATGGGATCTGGCCTCTCTGTTCCCACAGATTCACTGCTAGGTTGCTTACTCAATAATCTAAAGCCCCTCCCCCTCACTCCAGACCTCAAACCTGTTCCCTACTGTAATGAGATCTGGTCACAATATCCCTTAGACAATCAGTCTAAATGGCCTCCAAATGGCTCTTTAGATCCTAAAATTCTCCATGACTTATACAACTTCTGTGAGTGCACAGGCAAATGGAAGGAGATCCCATATATCCAGGCTTTCTCCTACCTCCGAACCAAGCTCTCTCTCTGTCTCCCCTGCTAAACACCTACTACTTGGCTTAAAGTCCACACCCCTAAGCTTTTTTCATGTTCCCAAATATCCTCAACTGCCTATAAAACTCCTAGACAATGCACCACCACGGGCTCTCTTTCCCTCCTGGCTCATCCCGGGAGCTCTGTCTGTCCTCTCACTGTATCATTATGTCTCAATCTGTATGTTTGTGTCTAAGTGTGTGAATGAAAAATATTTTTCTACCTCCAGATGGTATTAATAAAAATTGATTTAAAGACAAGCGCTTGTAAAAATTGGGCATTCTAAAGTTTCCAGAAAATTCTAATAGAAGATATTAAGCATTAATGCTAATTTAAGTTGAACTGAAATAGACATGTCCTTATGTTTATCAGCTGCCTAAGTTTTCCTAAAGTCATTTAAGTTGATGGTATCTGTTAAATCTTTCAAAGAATAATGCTTAAAGTGAAGTGTAGCTTTATCTAATGTGAGTAACTATTTAAGCAAGTGCCTTAAAACTTTTAACAGCTTCCCAAAATCAAATTCAAAAAGGTGCTTTTTACCTCTAGTTCACTCTGATATTTTCCAGAGGGCCCCTGGAACATGTCAGAGGAGTTTTTTCTCATTGGAGGAAAATATTTGGCTAATTTGGCTTATTTACCTGCTTAATTACCCGGAAGGCACTATCACAGAGAATGATGCTAAACTTTGTTACTGAATGTTTTGTTACAGAAATATCCAAATTTCCCTAACAACTGTCTTATAATAAGCTCTCATCAGATCTTTAACCATTGTCATTTGTAAGTTTTTTTGTCATCTATACTCACTGTTTCATTACTCCTAAACTAGTAAAAAACTAGATTTCAGCAGAACAGGTATTAGTTACATAGGATTAAGTAAATGAACTACGGAAGATAATTTTGTGGGTTTTTTTTCAAATGTTGTTGATAAAGTGTTTTAAGCTTTTTTTCTTAAGCTGACAACAGTTTAGTAAATGACTCTTTATAAGCAGAATTGAAACTTTATCTTTCTCTCTTCCTGATCCCTCCAGAATTTAAAAATTCTCAGTGACTATTTTTATATTTCATGGCAGTATGTTTATTTGCAAAGTTCAATAAGAATCTCCTTTCTTTGTAAGAGGACCAATTAAAAACACTGCTATTACCAAGGCTTTGACTGGAACGTCATACCTGAGAGACACGTGTGTGAACTCAGATATGAACAGACAGCTTTAAGGAACTAAGATTGACTTTATAAAGCCAACAAAGCCCCTTGGAAGAACTGGCCTGGGACCTTGCTTACAGGGTTCCCAGCAGCCTTACCAGGTGAGTAAGGAAGGTCACTTACTGGCGGGTGCAGGAACCTCAGGAAGAGAGAAGTTCACCCAAATCTACAGGTACTGCAGGCACAACCTGATGGCAAGTCTGGCTTAGCTGTCTGGCCTCAAGAAGCCTTTAAACGTTTAATCTGAAATTCCTTGCAAAAAGTTCCAGCAAAGCACATTTAAAAGATCCCATGTAATCAATTACTCTTCTTGCAAATAATCAAGCCACTTATGCAAATAATCAAGCCAACTGTTAATTCTTTTCTTAATCTGGCTACTTCTAATAAAAATGAGGGTGATTTTAGAGAAAAGTATTGTTTCAATAATGCTGTCTTATCTATACTAAATCCTAATACTAGTCATTGAGATGTAAACTTGATCCAGACTTCTAGTTTCCCCATGATATCTGGCTATAATTCTCAATTAGACTCTTCATATTTCTAGTTCTCATATTTAGCCAAACATTCTTAATCTCGTCAAGTTTGTCCTTTCAGAACGGAAAATCCAACTCCAGACGTTGCTACTTAACCTAATAACAATTTGTTCTATCTTGCCTAGAAGCCACAAAACTGCAAATAGTAATAGAAATAAAACCCGGAATAGAAGTGCCAACCTTCTGAAGCTCTCTCAACTGACCAGTGACGGAGACCTAGCTGCACCCCTTACTGCACCCCCTCTCAGCATGAAGCAGCCAGAGCAGTCGTCGCCCCCTTTCCCTAGCAGCAGCTAGGGTCTCCATCTGTAGAGGGGGAATGAGACAGGGACCATAGGCTTAAAATAAGGTGAGAGCCTCTGAAAAAAGCAAGGCAGGATATTTGCAGTCAGAGCAATGTAACTACATGCTAGGAAACCACCCCCCCTACTAAAACTGTTGAACATTCTTCATTGAGATCAGTTAATGTTCCCCAGATAAAGAAGAGTAGCACATGTTTTATTATGCTAATCATTTGTAATCATGTATAAGATTCACTTTAGCATGCTAAAAGGCCCAGGCCTATGTGCTGTCTTTCCTCCTTCAGATCTGATGAGGTAATTTTGCAAACTGAGCAACTAACTTAGCACGCAGACCCAGCTGTAGATGGCACGGTAAAAGGCAGGATTCTTTAACAAATAGACAATACCTCAGCCCACCTTGGGAGCTGAGCAGGCAGCCTTTTTTGCTTTTTTTTTTTAATTGAAGGGTAGTTGACACACAGTATTACATTAGTTTCAGGTGTACAACACAGTGATTTAACATTTATATACATGATAATTCTAGGTACCAGCTATCACCATACCAAGTTGTTACAATATTTTGACTATATTCCTTATGCTATACATTACATCCCGGTTACTTATTTATTTTACAATTGGAAGGTGTACTTTTTTTTTTTTTTGTGAGGGCATCTCTCATATTTATTGATCAAATGGTTGTTAACCACAATAAAATTCTGTATAGGGGGGGTCAATGCTCAATGCACAATCATTAATCCACCTCAAGCCTAATTCTCATCAGTCTCCAATCTTCTGAAGCATAACGAACAAGTTCTTACATGGAGAACAAATTCTTACATAATGAATAAGTTACATGTTGAACATTACAAGGGCATTCATCACAGAGGCTTTTGGTTTTGATCATGCATTATGAACTATAAACAGTCAGTTCAAATATGAATATTCATTTGATTTTTATACTTGATTTATATGTGGATATCACATTTCTCTCTTTATTATAATTATTTTTAATAAAATGCTGAAGTAGTAGGTAGATACAAGATAAAGGTAGAAAACATAGTTTAGTGTTGTAAGAGAGCAAATGTAGATGATCATGTGTGTGCCTGTAGACTGTGTTAATCCAAGCTAGACAAGGGCAATAAAACATCCACGTATGCAGAAGATTTCTCTCAGAATGGGGTGTTGGGGGGGGGGTTCTAAGCCTCACCTCTGTTGATCCCCATTTTCTCACCTGATGGCCCCCCTGCAACTGTGCCTGTCTTAGGTTGTTCCTCCCTTGAGGAATCTAGGCAACCTTTTGATATGCTCCCAGATCAAGATTCCAGTATCCCAGAGAGAAATCAAGGCAGGAAATTCCTTATGTTAAGTTAATTTTTAATATTTTCAAAGAACACTTAACAAGTCCTTCCCCAAGGCTTTAGAGCTAGTCCCCACCTTTTTGGACAGGCTCTAGCACAAGACCTCAAATCCCTTACTCTCTGGAGCTCCACCCTCCTTCAATATGTAGATCTTCTCCCGTACAGTCCCTCCCTACAAGCCTTTCACCAGGATATTATTCTCCTTTTAAACTTTCTCTCAGAATGCGGCTATTGGGTCTCACCCTCCAAAGTTGAGCTGTCTGCCACTCAAGTCACATACCTGGTAGTTCAGCTCTCCCCAGGCTACAAAGCCATTACCACAGACAGGAAAAAAACTTCTCCAAACCATACCCATTCCAAACACCAAGCAACACCGTCCCTAACTCCCAAATGGCAAAGACCATACACAGTAATCCTTTCCAAGCCAACTGCAGTTAAACTCCAGGGTCTTCCCCATTAGATACACAACTCCCACCTTCAGCCGTTCATCTCACCTTATTCCCCTCCCACCAAATCTCCCATAGGTTCCTACTCCTCCACCCTGATGGGAGCTTTTACTCCCCGCATTTTGCGCTGCTCATCTCCACTTCCACTCATCACTGAAGAAGTTTCTGCCAGCATGGAGTCCTAATACCTCCCTTACAACCGCCATGTGACATGCTTCAGGATTATTAACCCTGGTCTCAACATTTACTCTCTCACCAGACCTATCTTCCCAAGACCAGCCCTTCTCTTTCAGACTGTCCAAAAGATTGCACCATCAAGAATTCCCTTTGCCCTACAGGTTGCTTTGCTGCCTACACATATCTCCAAAAAAATGCTATTAATTCAGCCACCCTATGTAAATATAGCAATCAGCCCAAATGCAAAAAATTTCTAACCAAACCTTTAACCAGCTTATATTACAGGATTACCAACCCCTCTCCAAAGACGATGATCCTTATTAAACCTGGGACACGCCATTGCCACTGCAGACCAAGGGCTCATCTGAGGACCGCCCCCCATCAATACGAAAATGAACTTCATCGCCCCTAATCAGCAGGAAGCAGTTACTGAAGACTAACCTTCACCCCTTCCCAAATCCTCTACCACTTATAAAACAGAAAAGGGAGGAATGTAAGAAAATAGTCATTTATCCTCCATTTGCCCCATGGTCCCAAGCACATAAGCCGGTGAGAATTACACCTGGGACTTGCCTGGGCTTACCCCGCCTTATCTCTAAACATCCCGACCCTCCCGCAAAGCAACAAGCCCAGCGTATCCGCCACAATAAAAGGCACCACGCTGCTGCCCTCTCACTCTGTCTCTGTGTGTCTGTCTGTCTCGCTGCTCTCTGTCTCTGTCTCTCTGCTGCCCTCTCTCTCTCTGTCTCTGTCTCTCTCTCTCTCTGCTCTTTGCTCTCTGTCCTGCTGCTCTCTGCTGCTCCCTCTCCCTCTCTCTCTCTCTCTCTCTCCCCACCCCCCTCTCTGGGTCAGCCACTCTCTCCTACAGATAATAAAGTCTCTTGCGTGAAAAAAAAAAAGGGGGGGCATTGCTGGACCTGAAGGGTCTCCCAAATCTGAATAATAATGAGCCTTGTTCAAAAGGAAATCTGCTATACTGTTTGAGTGGGGTAAGTCAATACCATGCATGTCAGAATGTGGTACAAATTCTTCCTAAAGGGAAACTTTGATTTTGAAAAAATCAAGGCCAACATTGGCAATGATCCTGGCCACGTGGTGTCTCTATGGGAGGAAAGCAGTTGCTTCTCACCCAGAGGGGTAGGGTCTGGAGAAGCACAGACCTGCTGTTTGCGCTTCATCTTGTCATCATATTCTCAAAGCCCTTGAAAACACATTATGCAGCCCCGCCAGGGCCATCTGTTGGCTGTGCATGGACCAGATTGGAAATAGAAATGCCAGGGTGGAGAGAAGTAAAGCTCTGGTTGTTTGGATGGAAAGGAGAGCAGTGAGGTGAGCTAGCTGCTGCTGGGGAATTGCCGAGAGATTGAGGGGGAAGCCCTGCAAGCTCAGGGAAGGAACATGCCTCACGGATACAAAGGACTAAATTTTCTAGACCCACAACTTTACACAAAAGAATAAGCAAATGACCCTCGGTGGATGAGATAACCTGCCCTCAGGGCCACGCAGACCAGGGTGCTGAAGGTGCTAAGTCCAGGAATCAATACATTTCTCTGTGCTTCCCCCAAAGGGCTTGGAATTTGGCAGCAGCCATCCTCAGTTCCTGGAGCTCAGCCCTCACAGAACGTCATGGGGGCAGCTGGTACAACAGCTCCACCTGCCCTCCTGGGCTTTATCACCTCCCCGGGTGAACCCAGGGCTACTGGTGCCAGGGCCGAGGCCAAGCCCGAGCCAGCAGCCAGCAACAGAGGCAGCCTGGGCAGGTGTGAATGGCTTTTGCCTTTCTCTGGGCCCTCTCTCCATCCGAATCGGGACCTTCGGCTTTCCATCCACCTTTTTTCTTTTTCCCTCAGCAATTCTCACATGCCCCCAAAAGGTATGTCCTGCTGTGGGTTCCATGAAATGTGAGTGACCCCTTTGCATGAATGACTTCATCACATTGCTGTCAACAGTGCTCAGATATTTGGGACAAAGGACAGATACATTTTATGGCAGAAGAGGTGAGCACCCAGAAGTTCCAAGGAAGAGGAGAAAAGACTGCACTTTCTGGACTTCAGGGCCTTCTTGGAGCGACCCTGAGCTCCTCACATCGTCCCTGCCATTAACTCTGACCAATCCACAGGAGCCTAGGACTTATAGCACTAAGGACTTAAATCTGTGATCCAGGGAAACAGCTTTTTCTAGATCATTTCCACCTGTATTTTAATTTATTTCTCTGTGTGAATGTATTAATGTTTTGTATTTACATAAAGATCAAATACTTACACTTGGCCCTTTAAATTTATTTAATCGCCCACTACCACCAAATCATCTCTTCTTTTCAGAGCAAGTTGAAACTGTTTAGGTTCACATAGTAATGAGTCATGTTCCTAATGCTAATGTCTTGATTATTTTGTTTTCATTCTACAAGCATATCCTGTCCATGTCTTGTTCTCATCCTTCATTTAGTGAAATAATATTCACTCTTTGTAACCCACTTTTATTTCAGAAGTTTGGTTATTGATTTCAGATGATGATGCAGTATTTTGAAAGGACAGATGAACTTAAATCTAATTGTCCTCATACAGTTAGACTATGATAGTATTACCATTTTCTGCATTTTTAAGGCAAAGAATAAATGTTACTTGAGGACACCTGTGGATAAAATGAGAGTTCCTGTGGCCAGTATTCTCACCCGGCCCTGGTTGACTAGCTCACTGCACACCTGTGGGCAATACATGGCTGTTGACTCTATATAAAAGAGCTCCGCCCCGTGCTCTGGGAGCGACATGGTGGCAGGGCTGCAAGGCTGCAGGAGGGCAGAGCAGAGGCTGGAGTGGTGGCAACACCAAGGACAGAGGCCTAGAGGACAGCTGTGTGGGACGACTGTGCAGAGAGGCCCAGAGGATGGCTGTGTGAACAGAGGGGCCCAGAGGATGGCTGTGCAGACAAGAGGGGCCCAGAGGCAGAGACCAGCTTGATGCATATAGACTGTCTCTGAGTGAATGGGATTTTAGTGACTGAAACGCCACCTGGAAATAAAATTGGGTATAACCCTTTCACCCCAAGAACGTTTTGCTGTCAATTTCTTTGGTCACATTGAATCTATAGCAAACTTGCCTGGGGCTGAAACCCATTGGCAAGACAACACCCAAACTTGGGACTGCAAGTAATATTATACACTTCAAAATATCTTTTTTGTTCTTTTCAAAATGATTTTTATTGCATTATTATTTAATTACCTTATGAAATGGAAAGGTCAATTGGATATCATTGCTTTGTATATAAAACAACTGAAGTCCGTAAGGGAAGGGGGCTACCCACCCCAGAATCATATGGCCATATAATGGCTGAGCTGTGCTTTCCAGAAACCACTGGCTTTTGTCCCAGAGTAAGGTTTCTTTCACCTGACCACAAGGGAACCAAAATTGCAAAGGGTCCTCAAATCTACGGACTCACCAGGGACTGCCTGTCACTGATGTCTGCCACTTGTAAATTTGCTGCCAGTTTTCAAATATATGTGAAGGTTATAATTAGTAAAATAAAATGTATTTAAAAATACTATTGAAGTCGCAGCAGCTTTTAGACAACATGTATTTTCTCTGTGGGATATTTTCTCAAGGGATATTAAAATGAAAACAGGTCCTCATTGTTGAAAAGACTGTCCACAAACCATTGCCATTAGCCACTGAGACAGTCAGGATGTGCAGGAATGGGCCGCAGTGATAATCCCCAAATTTCAGTGACATAGAACAAGGGGGCTTATTTCTCACTCGTGCTACATAACCATGCTGCAGTCTCTGTTGCGGACTGCCTGGGGGCTCCATTCCACATCTTCCTGCTGCACCAGGGCAGGCTAGCCCATCCGTCACTACCTGGGGCCCCTCCATCTGCCCTGGCGGAGAGGCAGTGCCTCGTGCCCTGGTTTGTAAAGGCTCCACCTGCAATTGCCAGAGGCGCCTCTGCTGACACCTTAGCCCTGGCCAAAGCAAGTGGCACGGCCGCCACTAACACCAAGGCAAGTGCGGTCCCACCAGGTGCCTGAAAAGCAGGAATATTTTGATCAACATATTAATGACAAACCACAGCTCGAGTAACTTCTGCTCTGTGGTGATGGGACACAGAAGCTGGAACTTTCCCAAAGCAGATTGCAAAGTTCTTTCGGAAGGGATTCATAATTAACAATTCAGTGTGATCTAGGGGTTCTTAAATGTTTTAATTTTAATGATTCTCTTTCCTCCACCACATTTTACACCACATATTATTTTTCTACAAAAAAGTCAGGGGGCAGAGTCCTCTCCAATCTGCACTTCATCTCAGATCTCAGAGACTGGCAGCTAGAAACTGGCAGCAAGTGAGGTTAGAAGCAGTTACCCTTTTTGCCCATGGCTACACCAATCAGCGTTCTGGAGCTCAGCCTCTTCATCCTTCCTTGGCATTTACCCAACTTACAGGCTGAGAAAATCTGGTGTGACATATAATTCACTCTGCGTTCTGACTTCAGCTTCACTGTGATAAATTTTTTCACTCTGTTCTTTAACACACTGCTCCATGCCCTTTTCAAATCAAGTTTTAGAAAATCTCTAGCTATTTTAATTTGAAAAGTCCTTTTTTCTTTATATCCACATATAGCTGCTGATGCTGACAGAATGAGCTTATCTCAAATAGCCACAAAGTAAAATGTTTACTTGTTCAGAAGTACCATTTCATATCCTTCATTATTAAATGCCACCCCCATCATATATGGTAAGTGAAGTTATGCCGACATAGTCTTTCTCAAAGTGTGATTCTAGACTACTTATAAAGATTGAGAAGTACCATGACACCAAACCAATCAACATAACCCCACATCCTACTGAGAGAAATATGGAGGAGTGTTTGCAGTGAGACCTAAGTGAGTAATCTTTTGTGCCTCCATGCATTTCTGGGGTGATTGTGTGACTGCACTGAGTCAGCCCACAGAGGACAGGGGTGCTCTGAGAGAAGCCTGGGAATATGTGCCAATTCATTTTGGAAAATGAAGCAGGAATTCAAACACTGTGAAGGTCACCCACAAGTATTTATATAATAAAAATTACTCAGCTTATACTCAGAGCTTTATTTTAATTTGTATTTTATATGTTATTTTATATATATTACTAATACCATTAATCTGAAGGATGCTGTTTTGGCATATTTCTTAACTCAACTCAGTTGTTTTACTTAAAATGGAATCCTTTGCTTAATTTTAAAATAATATCAGTTTGGAAAAGTTAGATGTGTGATCACTTACTATAGAAGTGGCTGTTAAAATTAAGTTCTTAACCAGAATTCCTTGGAGAAAGGGCCAAATACGGTGCTGGAGCACAGGAAGTACAAAATGGTCCTGGAGAACCTTGTGCCAGAAAGTAAGGTAGTGTTTGAAAAATGACGGGGATGGCATAGGACACAGGAACCAGCTTGAGGAGATTCTCGCTGACCAGGCCAGTGACAGCTGAACATTAAAATGAATGATGAGTACAACAGCTTATGATCCACTGAACAGTGAGTATTTGAGTACACAGAGGTTGATTGATTGATGAGAGAGAGAGAGAGAGAGAGAGAGAGAATGGGAATGGAAAACCTTACCCTTACAACAGAAAGCCAACTAGTAAATGAATAAGAGATCATGGAGTTAGAAAAGCATCAATAGATTCTAGAGGAAAGTTTAATGAGGAACCAGATGTTGATGTAGTCTCAAAGTATCTCCCAGAAGTTACTTGTGAATTCCAGAGTTGAAAATAGGCACTTGATAGTGGGAAACATGGCAGGGGCCACATCCACCAAGTGATCAAACCTAGCCTCACCACAGTAGGATACGCTGCCATCAGATGCCTCCTGACAAGATGCTCTGAGAAGGTCACAACATCGCTGTGTATTTCTGCCAAAATGCAAAACCTATACCTAACTATGAATATCTTATACAAACCCAAATTGTGGGTATTCTACCAAATAACTGTCCTGCATGCTAAAATGATGTCAAGGTCAAGACACACAAAGAAAGTCTGTTCCAGATTAGAGAAAACTAAAGAGACAGTGTTTGAAACTATTTCTAAATGAGTGTTCCAAAAAAGAGGAAGATACTTGTGGAGAAATGCCTACCAAATGAAAGGTGTAGACCTTGTTTTTATCCTAAATGAAACAAAACACATCTAAGCAGATTTTTTGAGAGTAGAGGTTGAATATGGATGAAGTATCGTATACTATTGAAGAACTATTGATGTGGTGTGTGATAAGATATTGTAATTATGTTTAAAAACGTCTGTATTGAGTAGAGATACATTCTAAAATATTGACAGATGAAATGGTGTAATATCTGGGACTTGCTTTAAAATATTCCAGGAAAAAAAGAAGATGTGGGAGGGAAGAAAGGCAGGCAGTACAAGGAAACAAAAGGGAAAGAACTAGAAGGAGGGAAGATGGCCCTCAGCCTGACATGGTGGACTCAAATTTACAGCTATTGAGTGGGTCCCCAAGCTTTGGGAGGCAGTTTGAGACCCGTAACTATATAACACCACCCAACCTACACAGAGACTCAGCTTGATGGGTTCCCGTTAATACGACCCCCTAAAGAATTACACTAAAACCTGTGACCTGTTTGAGAGCCATTTGCTATTCTCCCTGTGTCGTCTGAAAAACTAAGTCTGTGATATGAATTGTCTGTCATGTCTGTCATGGTTTCTAGCAAACATCTGGATCAATTCTTCAAGAATAGTTTACCACATGACCTTCTTTTCTGAGGTCATAGTCATGACTGTGTAAATCACTTAATATTAAAATCATCTCTTTTTCAAGCCTTACCCTTCGGCCACCTACTAATAGAAAGACCTTTCCTTAGTATCTTGTTAGAAAGAATTGTTATGGAGACTGTAAAGGCTTCAGTAGCAAAAGCTACTTACTGTCTGACATCTGACTGCTTCCACCCCAAGGGGCTCCCTCACTGCAGGGCAGGTATGCAACAGGGCTTTCCTTACAGGCCCCTTGGTTTACTCACCTTCACTCCTTCCAGCAGCCCTGGAATGGGGCTGTCCTTGGAAGCAGGAGACCAAGACCCTGACAGAGGACCTGTGACGTGGCTCTGTCACCTGGCCTCTCAGAGCCTCTGTTTCCCCAGTTTTTATTAGTATCCTGTTGCTCTGTAACAACTTCTCACACATGCAGTGGCTGAAAACAATGCATTTATCCTCTTACAGTTTTGCAGGTCAGAAATCTAAAATAGGTCCCCGTGGTCTCAAGTTGCTGGCAAGACTACATTCCTTCCGTGTAGTAACATTTTATTTTTAATAATATTGGAAGCAGAGAGATGTGTTTTTATATCCCTTTCTCTAGATGCTGTAAGCTTCTACAGCAGATTTGTGCCCAGTACAAAATATAATGTGAACCACATATGGAATTTAAAATTGTCTGGTAGCCACATTAAAAAGTAAAGAGGAATAGGTAGGATTAATTTTAATAATAGTTGGATTTAACCTAATGTATACACAACATCTCTTCAGCATGTATAAGTATCAAGAATATGTAATGAAATATTTTATATTCTTTTTTTACTCAATATTCAAAATCCAGTATGTGTTGTCAAGAAAAAAAAAAGAAAAGCTAGGAATACATGCTTCCAAGAAGTGCCTGGCCTTAATGCTTGGGTTACTTAAAACAAAGACCTGACTTGTGGTCTTAGGGCAAGCGTTGTACATCTGCTCTGTGTCTGAATAGTTTCCTGAAATTACCTTGTGCCTTGAAAATCATCAAAGAAATGTCCTGTACCATCAATTTCTGTTTGTACTAACCTATAAAATACAACTATTGACAACATGACTTATATTCTTGTAAGAAATTTCTCCTGGTCGGAGTGGTTTTCCTCTTCAGAAGGACTGTGTTTCCCAGGCAGCTCTCCTAAACTTAGACTCAAATGAAACTCTAATAACTCTTTCCTGGAGTTTTACTCTGGGATTTTGTTTCGTCAACTGCATTTATCCCTCCAGCCATTTAGACCCCAACATGCCACATTTTGCATGCTCACCATGTGATGATTAGCTGTATATGGGACAACACAGTACTAAAGGGTATTTCCCCATTACTAAACAAACTCTGTATCTGTGTAATTCAGAAGGGCTCAAAATTTAAATAATATTAAGAATTCTTAAGATTAACTTTGGAATCACCACTGGTCAGTCTATTGATGAGTCAAAGAAGAGCTGCATGTGGCAGGATTTGTCTCCCTTTAGACCAGCGCTGGGCTTCACATCAGGTGAAGATCAATATGTTTAACTCACCAAGGCATAAATGAAGGTCAGTTGTCCACTTTTCCTGAAGTTCATTCTGTTAAGGAAAATACAAATGCCCCCAAATTAATTCAAGCTCCTGGACTTTGATCCAGGGTAGCTAGCCCTTTACAAATAGTTCAAACAACTTTGACTTGTATCTTTGCAACATCCATCATAAGTACTTTATCTTAATAACATTCCAATTTTTACTCATGACATGAAATCATCAGGTTTTACATGAGTTGAGCCTAGTAGCTCAGTGGAGAAAAGTTATGTTTAAGAAACTTAGATTGCTGGTTGAGGCCATCAACCCAATGTACAACACTAGGACCATCCCACAAATCCAAGATTTAGGACTCTATAAGGTGGGACAGGTGAGAGCAAATGGGTAACCACAAATCTGTAAGTACTGCTAAAATCAACCAGAAATCCATGCTTTAAAGTTGCTATTTAGTGACATTATTTTTGTATTGAAAAAAGGCACATCGTTTTTTAGAAAGTAAAACCACAGTACATATCCACCAAGTTCCTGTCAACAAAAACAGAACAACCAGCTGGTATATGATTCATTTTTCACATGAATATTTTTATATTTGTTTTGACTTGTGCTCCAAATGTTCCAGGGTACATTTGAGAAATGAAAGTTACTCTACAAAACTAAAGAGTAAATAATGAGTAGAGTGCTGATTATCAACTCATTATTGCCTACGTAATAGTTCAACACTAGTTAGCATGCTAGAAAGCAATAATGGTCTCCATTCTTTGACATTACTCTAATAATAGGTAGTATTTTTCTCATTATTCGGTCATGGGAAGGAACAGCTCCTGGGATGTGTGGCCTCAAGGCAACCATGACCTGGATCTCTGAAGACTTCAACCAGACACCTGATCACTCACTCCTCTGCAGGTGGAGGCCCATGAGGCATGTCTGGAGGACTACCACCGTAACTATGACTTGCCTGCTATTCACTGAGCACTCTTCTGAATGGTTTTATACATTCTTAAATTAACACGTTCATTGATAATCTTAACTGGACCATTTGACCATTAGAAACATTTTTTCTTCTCTGAGCCCCCATGGGGTTCAGTTTCTTATTTTGTAAAATATAGGTAATGCTGATTCACTCAGAGTATAAAGAGGAATCCCAAATGTGTACTACATAGATCCCTTATCAAGTGAAAGCAATACATTATCATGATGAAAAAATATATATTTATGTCCTGTAGCTCCAGGAGGAAGCGGTTCCCCATCTGGTGCAAGTCCTCCATGAATTTGAAGAAACCAAATAAAGGCAAGGGCCAGAAGTTGGGGATAAAAGAAGGTCCCATGTTTATTCCCACAGTGGTCACAGACAACTCAGTAAATTTGGCTGGCTCAAATGTACTCCCCAGGCCAGCTACAAATTTGCTCCCCAGAACAAGCTTGATCCTCTAGGAGCACTGCTCTCTCCCCATTTTTCCAGCAGCAGCCAAGCTTCCTGTTCCCGCGCTCCAGAAGGAACTCTGTGGCAGGGTCCCTGGTGACTGGCAGACAGCTGACCAATTACATACCAGGGAAACAGGGAGAGGAGAGGATGGGTGTTTCCTCTCCACCCCTCCCCTGGGTGCTCCTGTGACTGACCAGTGGCTCTGTCACCAGTAAACTTCCTATAGATGTGCAAATAGGCTCTTATTTATTTACTTATTATTTGTTTGTTTGTTTGTTTATACAATGGACACTATTAAGGTCAGGCAAGAATCCTGGTCAGAAATATCCATTTTCTGCTCTTGTACCCTGTTTTAACAGATGATCAAATGAGTGGCCAGACTCCAGGGGCAGAAATGCTAACATTCCATGTTAAAAATGAGATGCACCATCCTTCCCCCTGAGGCACCTGTCTGCCTCCCAGATTAAGAGATACCCCCTGAGATCTGTGTGCAGCAGCTGCCCCCAAACTCAAAAGGGGACATATCCATAAGTGCAAGATGAGTTGCTCATACTGAGAACAAGCTGAGTCTGAGGCAAGCAGGGAAGGCACAGGAGCTGACTGTGAGATAAAATGGAATTGTGTGGTCCCACAGGCACTGGGGCCCAAGTCAGCCAGGTTAGCTCCTGTTGTGAAGATGCTCTGAGACATTCCTGCCTAGTCACAGGACTCTCAAACCCCCACCCTTTACACTTGACCAGCCTGGAATGATAACCCTGTCTGGTTCTTGTGTCCCTAGGAGAATCCTTTAGGAGAATAATTAGCAATCCCAATCTTTGCTTCTCACACAAAGATGGCATCAGAATTGTCTGTTCTTTTGGGACAAGGCCCCGGTATATTGACTGACATAACTCTTTCCTGCACCCATCCCACATTATAAAAAGTATTTAAGATGTTCCCAACCAAAGAGGCTTTGCTGATGCATGGCTCTTGCGCCATCATCCACAGTAGGACACTGCATAAACTTTTTTTTAAACACAGTGATCTTGTTGATTTCAGTGGACATGACCAAACAGTTGGGAGACAAGAAAGTGCTGTGTGGAGAGGGGCTGAATTCTGGAGATTTGCTCCAGTGAAAGTGTGCCTGAAAAACTCGGGGGTTGCAAGAGGTTGAGGCTGAGTGGAACAACAGGCACAGGTTTCACTAGCTCTGGCCGCGGCAGAGAAAAGTGGCTACCATGTGCTGCCCTGCCTTGCCCCCTACCCGCTCCACCCTCCTGCACTGCCCCACTGTCCTGCTTCCAAGCAAGCTGTCAGAGCTTTGTCTAAGGATCTGCTTTTGAAAGCCCAAACCAAGACATGAGTGTAGTGTCACAACACTTCTTGGAGGGCCACTGGGTGTGCCTCCCACCCACCAGGAGAATCTCTGCATTGAGCAACAGGTCAAATAAGATCCCTCACTTCCCACCCCTTGCTGGTGGGGGTGTTTGTCAGTATGCTCCTTTCCTCAGAGGCCAGAGGCCAAAGCAATACAGACAGGCAGTACTCTCTCCATGGGTGTCCACAGGAGCACAACTATGTGATCTCCAAAGGGGAAGGGAAAGAAAAACAAGCATTTTTACTTCATGCCATTCAATCCTCAGAATGGTTGCAAAAGCCCCATTTTATAGATGAAGAAACCAAGACTCAGGACACCACACTGGGCCAAGTTCACCCAGCAGGGTACTGGGACTCAGGCTCAGGGCTCTCTGATTGCACAGGCTGCTTTCACTGTGCAGGGCCCCCACAGTCTGGGCACCAGCAGCATCAGAGCTGCCTGAGAACTGGTAGAAATTCAGATTCTCAGGGCCACCCCAGACCTGCTGAGTCAGCAACTCTGGGGCAGGGCCCCACAATCCATGTTTTATCAAGTCGCCCGATGGGATTCTAGTGACCACTCCAGGGTTATGCCCATGCACTGGACCATGTTATCTCCAAACAGGAAGATATAAAGACCTAAAAGGAAGGCAATTCTACACTTTACGTGAATATAAAGATCTCCATGTCATAGTTTGGACTTCCCTCCATTTGTCCTTAATTTATTGAATGAAAAATAGGGACCCACCACACATACCTGGTCTAGGAGTTCCAGGCCTGGCTCAGATAACAGATTTGTTTTTAAACGTGGTTTACCTAATGCATCCCAATTTATTCAAGGGGAAAAACATCAAACAAATCTCACACCACTGCTGTGAGGCATACAGTACTCAAGAAATGTTTGTTAAATAAACACACAAATCTCATTGAATGAAGATAAGGGTGTTCATTGTTGACTGTTTTCAGTCCCTCTGTGTCACATGAGTGAATTAAGCTTATAGATATGAGAATGTTTTGAATAGCACATAACATAAATAAATTAAGATGGATTATCAGGAGCAGCAGTATAAGTACAGCTTAGTGATTAAATGACGGCTGAGCATCTACACCTCCAGGGTTCAAATCCCAGCATAGCCACTTACTAGCTAAGTGATCTTGGGCCACATACCTAACCTCTGGTTTATAGTTTCTTCATCTGAAAAATGAAAGAATAGTTGACTACTATGAGATTAAATGAGTTAATACCTGAATATCGCTGAGAAATTTTTCCTGCTTCACTCAGGGAGAATTAGGTTCTCTCTTCTGAACTCAGAAAACATTCTGTTCATACAACCACTACAGTGGGAGCCACTACAATACAGGAATACAATATATGATTCCCAGTTAGATTTGAACTTCAGATAAATTAGGAATCATTTTTTAATGTAAGTATGTCCCACTTACTACATGTGAATTATACTATACTACACATTCTGAAAATAATTCCTAGTTTATCTGAAATTCAAATATAACTGGTATTCTTTATTTTTTCCTAGATCTTCAACCCTAGTTTATCACCCCCACTTTGTTAGAGGAGAATCATGTCTTACTTAATTTTTTATCCTCAGAAACCAGCAGAGTTCCTGGCACACAATAGATGCTCTGTACATCTTTGATAAGTGGATCAAGAGGAAACACTTCCATGAAAGGCAATACTCCCATCATTGGGCTGTCACAGTGATTTTGTTGTTCATATAGAGCTACATGACTTGGTGGTCTGGCTAGCTAAATTTCTTCTACAGACTGCAGTGGTCTGTGTGGGTAGATTTTTGCTCCTTAGTTAATGCCTGGATCTATCAGGAGGCATTCCATACTGTACAAGTGAGCATTTCCTTTTGGCATGACAAGGGCCACCATATTAGAAAACAGAGCCAGACATCCATTCAGCATTTTGAAGAGCGTTCTACATACCACACACTGGGCTAAGAACCAGCAACCCAAAAACACAGAAGACACAGTCCACATCCATCAATAGCAGATTTTATAATCTAAATGCAAGTGTTAGAAAAGAAAATAAACTCAGGAAAAATGTTGGCATTGAACTAAGGGACTTGATGCCTCAAGAGGATCACACATTAGCTCAAAAGAGAACACTTTTCTCTTTTCAAAGTAGAGAAAATTTCCCTTGACGTGCACTAGCTTCAGGGGTCTGAATTCTGCTTTCAGAACACAGAGAGCTGCGACTCAGAGCTGCGGGCTCTTGCTCCTGGGACCTCGAAAGCTCCACTACTCTGGCTGACAGACTGGAGGGGAACCCTGGCAACCAGCTCCAGTATTAAACTTCTTTTCCTTTAAGGTAGTGAGAGATTCATCTTTTGAAACTAGATTTTTTTCCCTGGGATCTATCAAATCAGGAGTCCTTTGCTGTCTTGTCCTGCTTCATAAAGCCCGGGGCCATATCAAAAACATTATGATCTTGAGTTTTATCAGCCATGGGAAGAAGAGTAGAATATAGCAAAATCACTGTAGAAGAAAGAGAGAGGGAAGGACCCATAAAAATGCAGAGAGCTTTCCTTTGCTTTGCCATCAGATCTAAAGAACAGCTCCATGCATGGCACCCAGCTGCATATAAGAGTAGACTTATAAAAAAATAATCAGATTTATGACAGGCCTTCAGCAGTTAAGTCATTGCATGGGGCTGAGTCGGGAAATTACAAGTATGAAAAATTGATCCATCTCTCCAGTGAAGCCATAAATCAAGAAAGGGATGAGTTTCAGAGATGAGCAGAGAGGATTTGATGTGTTCCTACTCAGAGACAGCTTAATGCAAGTGAAAGAGAATCACGTACAGACACATAGATCTTCAAATTTCCCAAAACAGTTGTTCCTCCTCCTATTATTGAAGTGTCTCATCACTCATTTTCTGAGAGAATATGAAGTTTTGCAGGACTTAAATCTGTTTAAATCTCAAAATATTTTAAATTCTGTTACCCAAGATTTTAAAAAAGGTAAGAGACACCAAGAAATGTTTCCTTGGCTGATTAATATCACAGATATTTCAACCTGAAAAGGTACTTGAAGAACTTCTTTTCTAACTTTCCATTTTAGAAATAAGGAAACTGAGTCCCAGAAAGGGCAAAAACCTTGCAGAATCTGACCACCCTGAGAGCACACCAGGCCTTAAGCAATCGTGACACAAGGGCACAGAGTGATCAAGAATTTCTGTTGACTTAATGCATGTATCTCACTGGTTGAAGAAGGTGAGATGCATTATAGAGCTTCTCCATTCCAATCTGTACCTTGTTTTGCTTAACAATTCTTATGTATTGCGAGAGAATGCAGAACAAAGTAGATCTTATTTTAAATTCAGTATGACTCTCAACTTTGAAATAAAAGCCCTTCTGACCATTTCTGTGTCCAGAAAACATATATTCATCTAATTTTCTATGTTCACCTCATGACAGTATAGGCATTAACTGACCTGAAGGCACACAGCTGCACAGCTTGGACAAAATGCCAGGCTCCTAACTCCCAGACCAGGGCTTGATAAACAACACCCAGCTGTGTCTTGGCTTGTGGAAGACCAGGTTTTGTGCTTCCCAAAACAGTTGCCACTGAGTGGGAGAAAATGCCATGCAGAGTAAGGTATTATATAATAAACCCACCTAACATTTTCATCTTCTTCCTAAATAGCATCACAACTCTGTTTATTTAGTCAGTCAGCGAACATGTCCTGAGGACCTGCTATGTGCCAAACTGAGTGCTGGGGTGGCACTGCCTGAATCCAGCTGGACAGGCACAGTGCCTGCCTGGCAGATGCCTACACTACCTGGGGAGAGAGAACTTCGGGGGCACAGAAAAACTCCAGAAGTTTTCAGCGAGTGAAATTTTGAGTAAAGTACAATGTACATGAAGCACAAGAAACAATTAATAAGCAGAGGAAGAAGAAAATCACATGGGGCGTCAGGAGAAACATTCTTTTCCTTCTACAGTTAGAAACTTAAAGTCAACATTAATTGTGTCAGTAACTTCAAATGCTGGAAGAGAAATGGAGCAGCTCTGGCTTTAGCAAGCCCCTGTGGCTATGACCATATTTCTGGGATCAGTCAGGAAATATATAACTCACCCAGGGGCTTGCTCCTCGTCCACAGTGATGGCCATTCAAACCAGCATATCTCCTGGAACTTGCCGTCCCCTGGGGAGAAGGAGACACAGCCTGCTTCCTGTTCCCATCCTCATGGCACCTACCATAGCAGTTTTCAAATGCCTTGGTCTCAGGAACCCTTTCCACTCTCAGAATCTACAGGTTAAAACTGAGAAAATTTTAAAGCAAATAGTATTCACGTTTAAAAAGATTAGATCTACCATGGGTTAACATAGAAGATATATTTTGGGGAGAATAGCTACATTTTTCAAAATAAAAAGGCCAGTGAGAAGAACAGCACTGCTTTGTATTTTTGCAGATCTCTTTAATGGTTGTTTTCCCATATCTGCTCCTGTATTCAGTTTGTTTCAATATATTATTTTGGTTGAAGTAGAGGATACAACCTAGGCTTATAAAACTATGCCTTTGGAAAAGGGAGGAGTATTTTAATCACCTTTAAAGTACTTGTAGATCTTTGATACTATACCCAAACGCAACAAGTGGTGCTTTTTAAATGTTGCCTGCAGTGTGAAACTGGAACCTGAATCAGTGAACTGTACATACTCTGTGGATAAGATGGGAATTTCTGACCAGGATTCCTACCTGGCCTTAATAGCACCTACTGTATATATAATAAGAGTCTGTTTGCACATTCACGGGATGTTTACTGGGGACAGAGTGGCTGGTCAGTCACAGGAGTACTGGTGCAGGGGATGAGTGGAGGGGAAACACCCATTCTATTCTCCCCTCAGTTCCTGGTATGCGATTGGTCAGGCTTCTGCCAGTCACCAGAGACCCACCTACAGAGTTCTTCCTGGTGCTGGGGGTAGGGAAGTAGCCTGTGGTCAGGGAGAGCAGGGAGCTAGGAGAGACAGACCTACTGTCATGAGAATAAACCCCCTTTTGAACCCCCAACTTCTTGCCCTTGCCTTAATTCAGTATCACCAAATTTATAGGGAACTTGCCCCAGGTGGGGAAAGCCCTTCTCCCAGAGCAACACTCTGTGACATAGAACTGTGAACAGGTCTTTCAGCTAGGCCTGCTCTGTAGCATCACACATGGATCATTCAGAAGATACTGGCTCTCTGAGCTATGCAGATCTCCCAAATATTGATTCACTTCATTTTACAATATCAGAAAGTTCTAGTGTCACCACAGATCTCATCAGAAAGGTCTATAAATGCTAAAAAGCTCTCCAGTTCTTCCAAAGTGCTCATTTTCACTTAAGAGCTTCAGTGTTATCATATGCAGAAAATGCCGATACTTATTTTCCTTGAAATAATGGGCTCACTGTTTATTGTTGAGAAAATGGCTGCCAGATGCCCAATTTTGAACAACCACAGTTTGTCAGTTCTTTCACGTAAAATAGTGTCCCATGAAGAAAAAGCTGTTACCTGAGCTTGAGTCATGGCACTGAGGACTTTTTTCAAAGACTGCTACTGCAGCTGGACACCAGGGCTATGACTTGTCCTAAGACATCAGCAGCTTTAACCCTCCATTGCTTTTGCACCACAAGGCAAAAGTCAGCACAGTGCAAAAGGCAAGTGTGATTTAGTATTGTTACTAAAACAGTTTGGACTTTTAGACCTGCCGAAAGGGGTGCATAGATCACACTTTGAGAACCACTGATCAGCTGCACCCAGGATGGAACAGAAGCCAGTACCCCGAATGTGATTTGGCAGCCCTCTCCACTTATCCCCTGGGAGAGGCCTCTTGCACAGCTGATGTTATGAGAACAGTGTTCATTTTACCAACTAGGGCTGGATTTATGTTCCATGACACCAGAATTAGGTTTCAGTTTATTGAAATTTGTTTTAGGAATGCCGATTTTGAAAGGAAAACTGAAGTCATGCCCACATTAGTATACACATATTTAACTCTTAGTGGGTGCAGAACACGGTGCTAGGTGGCAGCATGGAAAGAGCCTGTCCTCAGCCTACCTGCCACTGAGCTGGCAGAGTAAAGCAGACACAAAGGATGTGCAATAAACAGTAAGGCAGCACTGCCCGTCAGATGGGTGCCTATTAAAAATGCAGCAGCCCTTTGAGAAAAAGAGAGATCACTAACACCTGGAACATCCACAGATTCTTCAGCAAGTTTACTGAAGACCTACTGTGTGCTGGATGTTGTTATGGGTACAAGAGATACAGAAATGAATAGGAGGAAATCCCTGAATTCCTGGAATGTCCTTTCCAGAGCAGGAGACAGACAGTAAACAACCAAATGTAACATAATGACAGACTGGGATGGGGGCTCAGGGACAGGGCAGTGGAGGGAAGGCCCAGAGTAGGTGACCCAAGAGACAGGACCTCAACAAAGACAGGGAGTGAAGGTCTACAGGAGAAAAGTGCTCTGCCGAGGGAACCAGGCTCGTAAATACCCTGAGGCCAGATCCAGCGTGGTTTGTTTGAGGAAGCTGTTAGAAACTACAGTGGCTACAGCAGAGAACAGGGAGGATATGAGTCGTCTTTCCACTGGGCAGGCTGAGAACCCACTGCTGGTGCTAAAGGGTCTCGTCACATGATCTGATTTAGATCGTTCAGAAACCACCCCTGAGCCGTGGGGTCTGAGGGAGGGCAGGAGGGAGCCAGGACAGCAGAATGGAAGGCTGCGGGAATGCTGGGGGCAGGGATGGGGCTCAGAGCAGGGCGGTAGGCTGCCCTGACCTTCATTAGGTAAGGCTGGCCACGTTGGCTAATGTAGACAGTTGAGAAAGAGCAGACCTAAGGACAACTGGGCTTTGAGTGTGAAATCACCTCAGACTGAAGGACAACTGGGCTTTTGAATGTAAATGATGGCACCCTTCACCATGAAAGAGAAAAATGAGCAAAAGTGGTTGTGGGGTGGGCCCATCACAAGTTCTGACTGCAGTGTATTAAAACTGAGAGGCCTATTAAATATTCAAGAGAATGTTGAGTACATCATTACCAAATATATGATTCTGGGTCTGGAGTTGGCAGAGTTAGGACTGGAGATACAAATTTTTTTTGAAGTGGAACAGGTTTTATTTCTTTTATATCCCATTTTTAACAATTAGGAGATTAAAGCTTAGAAGAATTTAAGTTATTTATCCAAGGTTCATACAACCTTAATGAGAAAGCTTCAGTGCACACCAAGAGGCTGACACAGAAGATGGAGATACAAATTTGACTGGCATCAGAATATAAGTGGTGTTCCAAGCCACTGGACTGGACAAGACCAGAAAGGGCCAAGACAAGAATCAGGACACTGCGACATACAGAAATCATGGTGAGAAGGAGCCAGTCAGGCCCATTAAAGGAGGCAGCCCAGGAGAGGGACAGCATGGTGCCCACGAAGCCAGGGGCAAAGAAGGACGAGGAGGAGCCAGGGATAAACGGTGCCAAGCGCTACTGGGGGTCAGCTGAGATGCAGACAGAGCCCACCATGGATCCGACAGGGAGTGTCAGCAGCGAGGTCCTTCACAGCCCTCCTACAGCGTGGCACAGGAGCCCAGTGTGGGAGGCAGCAAACCAGGAACGGAGGCTGACATTAACCAGAATTACTGCTCTAAAGGTGGGCAAAGGAATGGGACTGCAGGTGAGAAGGGCTGGGGGTCTAGGGGTGGTTTTGTGTTTTTCTTTCTTACTAGGAGTTATTGCATGTAGCATATCTGAATGCTTGGGGTGATAATTTAGCAGACAGACAACCTGCCTTTCCTGGGAGAGGAGAGTAGTCAGCAGAGCGGATGAGAGGGAACAAGATCACCAGGTTTCCCTGGTCACAGGCAGCATTTCTCCAAAGACAGATGTGTTAGTGGAAAACACACGTTTTTCTCTCCCTGCTTCTGTTTGCTGTATGATGTAGGATATGTGGTCATTAGCTGACAGGTGAAGGCGTGTGGGTGTGAATTACTAGAGAAATGCAGGATTGAGGTTGAAAGCTGATAGAGAGACTCATAGCCATAAATTTAAAGTGAAATGAACCAGGAACTACCTCACAAAGAGATGAAATTTGAACTTGCCTCAGGAGAAAGGATAGTGGTCAGGTTCAGAGATAATTAAGACAGCTTTTTAAAAAAGTGTTGGAAATGTAAGCATGTTGAAATCTGGTACCATTATGGTCTTGTTCAGGTGAGTATTTGTTAAATAAGTGAATGGGTGAATGAAGGAATGGATTAGTAAATGCTGAGACATATTCAAGTATAGTAGGTGAGGGACTATTTAGTTCTTTGGTGGACATTGGGGTTCAAAGTTGAGACACAGATAGGAACTAATTTAGGAAGACCTCAAACTCCTGAATAAAGGGGTTGGCCTTGAACCTGCAGACCAACAGAGAGCTATTATCAATAATTGGTGTCAATAACCACACTTACTGATGGAAATTCTTTACTTCATAGAATGAGGACTTGACCCAGTTCCACACCACCTCAGACCACCCAAATCTGACCGTCTCTTCAGAGGTTCAGGGTCTTGAACACTATGACTTTGGAGCATGACAATCCTACCCAGTCACATTATGAAAAAAACCAGCATGTGCATTTTAAAGACCAACATGTCTGCTTAGATCTTCGTTCTGAAGTAGTACAGGGATCAAGAGAGAAGAAGAAGCCATTTGCGTGCCATCTACAGCAATATGAACCCATGTCAAACCTAACGTGGCCTCTACTTTCAAGGCCAAAGAGGCCTCCAAGTGCTGATTCATAGAAAACATGTGCCTCAAAGCTTTGTTGTCTCCATGGTCTTAAACAGAATTTAATTGGCTTCCATTTTAACTCAATAAAGTCCTGGGAAGGAGACAGAAATATTGTAAAAGAGTTTGAAAGCCTTTTTAAAGGGAATCATGTCTCAGAGAGGGAAAGCCACAGGGAAGCATTAGGAAACCCTTGGGCCCCGGAGGCTAGGGGCATTTCTGCCTGCAGCTTTCATCCTGAGGTGCCTGGAGATCAGGACTATCATACTCATGAAAGGTGAGCAGGCAGGGAATTTTCACAAGTGTTTGCCTCAGACCTTCTCCCAGACACCACCCTGTGCTGGGTGCTCAGGCTTCCACCACCTAAGGAATTAAGAGTTGTGAGCCCCTCAGAGCCAGTCTGGTCCAATGCAGGGCCCCCTTTCCTAGAGTTTGCCCTGCCCACAGGACTATGCATTTTGCCACCAGGTTTTGGCAAGAAGTTTCAGAAATGGAAAAAGCAAATCGTTCAGCAAAAGTGCATGTTACTGTAACTGAATGCCACCAAGTAAAACCCAGGGGGTAAAACTGAAGATCTTTGAAGGAGGGAATATTTCCCATGAGGGACACAATCCTTTGCTGCACGCTGCTGCTGGGGGACATTCATAGTTGGGGATCCTCTCCCTTTGTGCCCTGGTGCCTCGCAGCCTCAGTGCCCCTTGAGGCAAGGCCAGGGCTGCAGCTGTGCAGGCAGGACCCTGTGCTCTCTTCTCTTCGTTGATCCTGCCCCTCTGTGGCAGCCCTGGCATGGATATACCTTCTCTCCGCACCACCCTCAGGTGAGACCCACCAGGGCTTCCTGCAGCAGACTCCTTCAGTTCTTAAGGAACATGAGCTTCTGCTCAACCATAGTGTCCCTAGGAATCACCCTGGGGCAGTGTCTTAGAGAAACTGTGTTCCGGATGATACTTTCATTGCCATGGTTGTGCATCTTCAATATAGAAAAATTTGAAGTACAGAAAAGACAAGAAAACAAGCCTCCCTGTTCCCACAACCTACATGCATCTCTGGTTAACATTGTGGAGTGTTATTTTCTTTTAGTCTCCACTTATGGATATTTGTCTTTTTACCATGGTAAACTGGGTATAGATCTTATTAGTCATGCTTTTCCATTGATTTTTAGAACATTATATTGGTTTCAGTTGTACAACATAGCCCACAATTATAGACATTGTTAAATGTTCACCCTCCTAAGTTTAGTTACCATCTGTCCTCATACAAAGAAATTACAATGCAATTGACTATATTCCCTATATTCTACTTTCACCTTGTAGATTCTATTTTGTAACTGGAAGTTTGTAGCCCTTTATCCCCTTCACCTGTTTTGCCCATGCTCTTACCCCAGGAGTGTTTTCCATATTTAAATAAATTAAAAAAATATTCAACCCCCTCCTGTGTGTCAGTTTCCTTACTAGGAGCTAGTGATAGAAACCTAAGAAAGAAGCCTTGCATCCCAGGAAATATCTTTTGGGAGCAGGGCATTATTTAGGTGGGGAAACGCACAGCAAGCCTGTCCCTGAGGCAGGGTCCTCCCCTTCCTCCTGAGCAGACGCACAGTCTTGCCTTTGCTCTATTTGTACGAAGTCTGCCCAATAAAAAAACTCCTTCAAGTTCCTCCCCCAGCCGTGCAACTGGTTCCCTCTCTTCCCCACTCCCCATTGTGATTGGTTCTTTTTCTTCCCTCCAAACCCACTGTGAATAGCTTCTTCTTTTCTCCACTCCATGTGATTGGTTCTTTCTCTTTTCCCTCTCCATTCTGGCAATAAGAGGAAAATGGAAGAGAAGGCAGGTAGTAATCAGCCTTTGGGGATTATGAGGTAAAACATTGCCAGGTTTAAGGTAAAACTTTCATGTGCCATTGTGTTTTGAAGGCTTGTACTCCAGGAAGGACGAAAAGGATCTTGTGTTTGGAGTGGTGAAAAGGACCTTGGATAAGGGTCCTAGGCCTGGGAAAGGACCTTATTCAGGAGATGGCACAGTCTGCCGGGCAGAGGGCTGGGAGATGACCTCTCTCTAAGGAGGGGCTGGGGCTGTGCAGGAAGCCATGAGCACCTTGGGTCCGCAGAGCCCAGGAGGCGCGGTGGGGGCTGGGAAGGACCGGGGCAGGGCAGGGGCTGGGACGGGCCAGGAGTAAGGGGGCGGGCCCATGCGGAACCGTGGGGAGCAACCCGTGGCTCCCGGGAAGCCTTTTTTCCTGTGATCGCTAAGCTACAGATTTCCTGCGGGCTGGTGGGGGAGCCCACGTGCGTTGTGTTCCCAGTATCAGACAAACCGGAATTCGGGGCAAGAAGCAGTAAATGCGTAGGAACAGCACGTTACAGGAAGGACCCCACAGGGTGGACCTGCTGTGAGACTTTGATAACCTTGCTGCTGTGTTGTTTGATACATGCAATTTAGAAATCTTAAGTGTTATTCACCATAGTGGATGTCAAAGAAAATATAGTTATCCTCTGAGATGCTGAAAAACATTTGAACAATTTCAACATCTTTTTAACATTTAAAAATGTGAAACTAGTTATAGACGAATATTCCATATGATTAACTAAATACATAAAGCTAAATCTAGTAGCATTGTTCTTCCTGATGAAACATTGTAAGTGTTAAATGAACACATAGCTGCCCAATGTACCATTATTTTTTTCCTTCTTTATCTCCTTTGTGCATTCACTGTCCATGTTTTCTTTTTCTCCCCTAGTGTGCATTAGGCCTGTCAGGAGCTCTCTCTGGAAAAGCCCTGTCTGGTCCTGTTAGGCCTTGACCAAATGGTCAACAGCTGGTGAAGTGGAGGCTGCCCACCTTGATTTCACTCATAAAACCCTGATTTACCAATTAGGGGAGAGAGGGAAGGCAGGAACCTGGGAACAATTTCTCTCTTTATTAAACATTATATGGAGTCAACCTAAGGTGATGTTACTGTAAGTGGATGCATACTGGAAGGAAAAGAAATCAAGGATGATATAGGAAAGGAAGAGGCAAAAATAACATCATTTATAAATATGATTATATGACTAAAAAACCTAAGAAACTTCATTAAAAATTATTAGAAACAATCTGTATTGTGAGATAGCTAGTTACAAATTTAATGGGGGAAGAACTAATAGTATTTTCACATATAATCAATATCCAGTTAGAAGACATGATGCAATGAAAGATCCCTTTTATAATAGGAAACATGCATGGGTATCAGGACTCTACACAATAGAATTCATTCTAGCTAGCTTAAGCAGAAACAGGTTTATTACAACAAATTAGGAAGTTTACGTATTTGGGGGTACAGTTCAGGGAGCTGAGCTTGGATGCCCCACAAACTCTATCAGCAGCAATGCCAACCACACCACAGGAATGTTCCCGAGAAAACCTCAGTGCCACTGAACAATTTTGCCACAAGCTCTATACCCCTAAATGGCTGCCCCTTCCTAAATTGGCATCTTCCTAAATCTCACCCTAGTAGTGTATCTGTTCCATAGAACTCAAGTCACGTGGAGAACCCTAGCTACCAGAGAGTCTGGAAAATGTGATTTTTAGCCTTTCAGTCTTTACAGCAAGCATGCTAGGAGGAAGTTGGAGCAGGTGTTGAATGACACAGTTCACAGTACCTCCCAGAGTCTATAAACAAACTTAACAAATTCGTAAGATGTACAGTATGCACAGAAAATAGTAAAACTCTGTTGAGAGACATTGAGAGTTTGAATAAATGTATCTATGTACCTAGTACTTCAGTAGAAATAATAATGTGAAGGTGTCAGCTGTCTCTAAATCACTGCCAAAATCCAAAACGAGAATTTTTGAGGTGGAGCATTGTAAATATTTTCACCTGAAAGATAAATCTATGGAACTGTCAGGAAAATTCTGGAAGAGAAGAAAAGTGAGATGCAACTAGGCTTAAACATATAAAAGGTGTTTGTATAATATTAACAGTGTGGCCCTGATGCAGAAACATAGGTAGATCAAAACTAAGCCGAAATATATGTAAAAATTTAGTACATAATAAAAATGGCAGGGAGCCAGGATGGCGGCTTGAGTAGAGCAGTGGAAATATCCTCCCAAAACCACATGTATCTATGAAAATCAAACAAAGACAACTCTTCCTAAAATAGAGACCAGAGGACACAGGACAACATACAGACCACATCCACACCTGCGAGAACCCAGCACTTTGCAAAGGGGGTAAGATACAAGCCCCAGTCCAGCAGGTCCCAAGCGCCCCTCTCCCCAGCTCCCAGCGGTAGGAGAGAGGTCTGAGATGGAGGGAGAAGGAGCCCAGGATTGCTGAACACCCAGCCCCAGCCATCCGGACCAGAGTGCAGACACAGTTCATGCATGGGGCCCTGGATACTAGGAAAACAGGGCAGTAAGAACGGTGAGCGGGTACCGGAGGCAGGTGCCGGAGGACAAAAGAAAAGCGAGCGGCCATCTTTTGTTGTTGTTCTTGTTGTTGCTGTTGTTTTGTTGTGGTGAGTGCTTCTTGGAAGGCTTAAAGTGACAGGGACCCCAATACTAGGGAAACAGGGCAGCAAGTCCGGTGAGCGGGTGCCCGAGGATGGCACTGGAGAATAAAGAAAAATGAGCAACGATTTGTTTTTTTTTGTGGTCATTGTTTTGTTTTGGCAAGTGCTTTTTGGAAGTTTTAAAGGGGCAGAGCGGGACACGCAGTCCAGAGGTAGGGAATCCTGGGATCTCTGGGCACTCTAATCCCCTGGGCTGCGGGAGCACAGAGGCCCCATACGGAGATAAATAGCCTCCCAGTCGCTCCCCCTCCAATGCAAATCCGCCACATTGGAGCAGCAGCCTGAGCCAGGCCACACGCACAGCAACAGTGGAGATAAACTCCATAGCAGCCGGGCAGGAAGCAGAAGCCCTGTCTGCGCACAGCTACCCAGAATGAGCCACTAGAGGTAGCTATACTCCCAGGAGAGGAAGACCACAAACCAACAAGAAGGGAAGTTCTTCCAGCCGTCACTAGTCCCAGCTCTGCAAACTATTCTTATCACCATGAAAAGACAAAATTACAGGCAAACCAAGATCACAGAGACACCAGAGAAGGAGACAGACCTAACCAGTCTTCCTGATGAAGAATTCAAAATAAAAATCATAAACATGCTGACAGAGATGCAGAGAAATACGCAAGAGAAATGGGATGAAGTCTGAGGGAGATCACAGATGTCAGAAAGGAGATCACAGAAATAAAACAAACTCTGGAAGGATTTATAAGCAGAATGGATAAGATACAAGAGGCCATTGATGGAATTGAAACCAGAGAACAGGAACGCACAGAAGCTGACATAGAGAGAGATAAAAGGATCTCCAGTAATGAAACAATATTAAGAGGACTGTGTGACCAATCCAAAAGGAACAATGTCCATATTATAGGGGTACCAGAAGAAGAAGAGAGAGGAAAAGGGATGGAAAGTATCTTGGAAGAAATAATTCCTGAAAACTTCCCCAAACTGGGGGAGGAAATAATCAAACAGACCACGTAAATACACAGAACCCCCAACAGAAAGGATCCAAGGACAACACCAAGACACATAATAACTAAAATGGCAAAGATCAAGGACAAGGAAAGATTTTTAAAGGCAGCTAGAGAGAAAAAGGTCACCTATAAAGGAAAACCCATCAGGCTAACATCAGACTTCTCAACAGAAACCCTACAGGCCAGAAGAGAATGGCATGATATATTTAATGCAATGAAACAGAAGGGCCTTGAACCAAGGATACTGTATCCAGCACGACAATCATTTAAATATGATGGTGGGATTAAACAACTCCCAGAAAAGCAAAAGCTGAGGGAATTTGCTTCCCACAAACCACCTCTACAGGGTGTCTTAGAGGGACTGCTCTAGATGGGAGCACTCCTAGAAAGAGCACAGAACAAAACACCCAACATATGAAGAATGGAGGAGGAGGAATAAGAACAGAGAGAAGAAAAGAATCTCCAGACAGTGTATATAACAGCTCAATAAGCAAGCTAAGTTAGGCAGTAAGATACTAAAGAGGCTAAACTTGAACCTTTGGTAACCACGAATCTAAATCCTGCAGTGGCAATAAGTACATATCTTTCAATAGTCACCCTAAATGTAAATGGACTGAATGTACCAATCAAAAGACACAGAGTAATAAAACGGATAAAAAAGCAAGACCCATCTATATGCTGCTTACAAGAAACTCACCTCAAACCCAAAGACATGTACAGCCTAAAAGTTAAGGGATGGAAAAATATATTTCAGGCAAACAACAGTGAGAAGTAAGCAGGGGTTGCAGTACTAATATCAGACAAAATAGACTTCAAAACAAAGAAAGTAACAAGAGATAAAGAAGGACACTTCATAATGATAAAGGGCTCAGTCCAACAAGAGGATATAACCATTCTAAATATATATGCACCCAACACAGGAGCACCAGCATATGTGAAACAAATACTATCAGAACTAAAGGGGGAAATAGGCTGCAATGCATTCATTTTAGGAGACATCAACACACCACTCACCCCAAAAGATAGATCCACCGGGCAGAAAATAAGTAAGGACACGGAAGCACTGAACAACACAGTAGAGCAGATGGACCTAATAGACATCTATAGAACTCTACATCCAAAAGCAACAGGATATACATTCTTCTCAAGTGCACATGGAACATTCTCCAGAATAGGCCACATACTAGCTCACAAAAAGAGCCTCAGTAAATTCCAAAATATTGAAATTCTACCAACAAATTTTTCAGACCACAAAGGTATAAAAGAATAAATAAATTCTACAAAGAAAACAAAAAGGCTCACAAACACATGGAGGCTTAACAACATGCTTCTAAATAATCAATGGATCAATGAACAAATTAAAATAGAGATCAAGGAATATATAGAAACAAATGACAACAACGCAAAGCCCCAACTTCCATGGGATGCATTGAAAGCAGTCCTAAGAGGAAAGTATAAAGCGATCCAGGCACACTTGAAGAAGGAAGAACGATCCCAAATGAATAGTCTAACATCACAATTATCGAAATTGGAAAAAGAAGAACAAACGAGGCCAAAAAGTCAGCAGAAAGAAGGACATAATAAAGATCAGAGAAGAAATAAACAAAATTGAGAAGAATAAAACAATAGCAAAAATCAATGAAACCAAAAGCTGGTTCTTTGAGAAAATAAACAAAATAGATAAGCCTCTAGCCAAACTTATTAAAAGAAAAAGAGAATCAACACAAATCAACATAATCAGAAATGAGAATGGAAAAATCACGACAGACTCCACAGAAATACAAAGAATTATTAAAGACTACTATGAAAACCTATATGCCAACAAGCTGGAAAACATAGAAGAAATGGACAACTTCCTAGAAAAATACAACCTTCCAAGACTGATCAAGGAAGAAACACAAAAGTTAAACAAACCAATTACGAGCAAAGAAATTGAAACGGTAATCAAAAAACTACCCAAGAACAAAGCACCTGGGCCGGATGGATTTACCTCAGGATTTCATCAGACGCACAGAGAAGAAATAATACCCATTCTCCTTAAAGTTTTCCAGAAAATAGAAGAGGAGGGAATACTCCCAAACTTATTCTATGAAGCCAACATCACCCTAATACCAAACCAGGCAAAGACCCCACCAAAAAAGAAAATCACAGACCAATATCCCTGATGAATGTAGATGCAAAAATACTCAATAAAATATTAGCAAACAGAAATCAACAGTATATCAAAAGGATCATACACCATGACCAAGTGGGATTCATCCCAGGGATGCAAGGATGGTACAACATTCGAAAATCCATCAACATCATCCACCACATCAACAAAAAGAAGACAAAAACCACATGATCATCTCCATAGATGCTGAAAAAGCATTTGACAAAATTCAACATCCATTCATGATAAAAAAAACTCTCAGCAAAATGGGAATAGAGGGCAAGTACCTCAACATAATAAGGGCCATATATCATAAACCCACAGCCAACATTATACTGAACAGCGAGAAGCTGAAAGCTTTTCCTCTGAGATCGGGAACTAGACAGGGATGCCCACTCCCCCCACTGCTATTTAACGTAGTACTGGAGGTCCTAGCCACAGCAATCAGACAAAACAAAGAAATACAAGAAATCCAGATTGGTAAAGAAGAAGTTAAACTGTCACTATTTGCAGAGGACATGATATTGTACATAAAAAACCCTAAAGACTCCACCCCAAAACTACTAGAACTGATATCAGAATACAGCAAAGTTGCAGGATACAAAACTAACACACAGAAATCTGTAGCTTTCCTATACACTAACAATGAACCAATAGAAAGAGAAATCAGGAAAACAATTCCATTCACAATTGCATCAAAAAGAATAAAATACCTAGGAATAAATCTAACCAAATAAGTGAATGACCTATACTCTGAAAACTACAAGTCACTCTTAAGAGAAATTAAAGAGGTCAGTAACAAATGGAAACTCATCCCATGCTCGTGGATAGGAAGAATCAATATCATCAAAATGGCCATTCTGCCCAAAGCAATATACAGATTTGATGCAATCCCTATCAAATTACCAGCAACATTCTTCAATGAACTGGAACAAATAATTCAAAAATTCATATGGAAACACCAAAGACCCCGAATAGCCAAAGCAACCCTGAGAAAGAAGAATAAAGTAGGGGGTATCTCACTCCCTAACTTCAAGCTCTACTATAAAGCCATAGTAATCAAGACAATTTGGTACTGGCACAAGAACAGAGCCACAGACCAGTGGAACAGAATAGAGACCCCAGACATTAACCCAAGCATATATGGTCAATTAATATTTGATAAAGGAGCCATGGACATACAATGGCAAAATGACAGTCTCTTCAACAGATGGTGCTGGCAAAACTGAACAGCTACATGTAGGAGAATGAAACTGGACCATTGTCTAACCCCATACACAAAAGTAAATTCAAAATGGTTCAAAGACTTGAATTTAAGTCATGAAACCATTAAACTCGTGGAAAAAAACATAGGCAAAAACCTCTTAGACATAAATATGAGTGACCTCTCCTTGAACATATCTCCCCAGGCAAGGAAAACAACAGCAAAAATGAACAAGTGGGACTATATTAAGCTGAAAAGCTTATGTACAGCAAAAGACACCATCAATAGATCAAAAAGGAACCCTACAGTATGGGAGAATATATTTGTAAATGACTGATCCGATAAAGGCTTGACATCCAAAATATATAAAGAGCTCACATGCCTCAACAAACAAAAAACAAATAACCCAATTAAAAAATGGGCAGAGGAACTGAACAGACAGTTCTCCAAAAAAGAAATACAGATGGCCAACAGACACATGAAAAGATGCTCCACATCATTAATTATCAGAGAAATGCAAATTAAAACTACAATGAGGTATCACCTCACACCAGTAAGGATGGCTGCCATCCAAAACACAAACAACAACCAATGTTGGCGAAGCTGTGGAGAAAGGGGAACCGACCTACACTGCTGGTGGGAATGTAAATTAGTTCAACCATTGTGGAAAGCAGTATGGAGGTTCATCAAAATGCTCAAAACAGACTTACCATTTCACCCAGGAATTCCACTCCTAGGAATTTACCCTAAGAATGCAGCAGTCAAGTTTGAGAAAGACAGATGCACCCCTATGTTTATCACAGCACTATTTACAGTAGCCAAGAATTGGAAGCAACCTAAATGTCCATCGGCAGATGAATGGATAAAGAAGATGTGGTACATATACACAATGGAATACTACTCAGCCATAAGAAGAGGGCAAATCCTACCATTTGCAGCAACATGGATGGAGCTGAAGGGTATTATGCTCAGTGAAATAAGTCAAGCGGAGAAAGAGAAATACCAAATGATTTCCCTCATCTGTGGAGTATAAGAACAAAGGAAAAACTGAGGGAACAAAACAGCAGCAGAATCACAGAACCCAAGAATGGACTAACAGGTACCAAAGGGAAAGGGACTGGGGAGGATGGGTGGGTAGGGAGGGATGGGGGGGGAGAAGAAGAGGAGTATTAAGATTAGCATGCATGGGGGGTGGGAGAAAGGGGAGGGCTGTACAAGACAGAGAAGACAAGTAGTGATTCTACAACTTTTTGCTATGCTGATGGACAGTGACTGTAAAGGGGTTTATAGGGGAGACCTGGTATAGGGGAGAGCCTAGTAAACATAATATTCTTCATGTAAGTGTAGATTAAAGATAACAAAAAAAAAGAAAGAGAAGGGGAATTACTCTGTGATAGGATAAAACTAACTGTAAATCAACAATTAATGCATGCTTTAAATATCCTTAATTTTGATCACTTAAAGGGTGTCAGATGATCAGCTATGGATGTACACTTTTCTGATAATATTCCTTTCTCTTAAAAAAAAAAATCAGTTCCTGTGTGGTGACCTCCAATGAGTTCTACACAATGATGAAAAGGGCATATCAAAGTGTGGGCAAAGGGTCTGTTTGTGTTTATACAGAGGATCAAAGCCTAATTTGCTAAGAAATGAGCTAAGATAAGATATGAAGAAGAACTTCCAACTTCAGCACTCTCTGGAAGAGACATACCAGAAGATGATCATCAAAAAACCTCAACAAAGATCCAGGTGATGCTGCAGTTGTAGCTGCATTCATCCCACCGGTTCCTGGACTTGCCATTGGAATGAAGAAGGAGATATCTAAGCTGGCCTGTGCATACAGTAAAACAACAAATTTGACTGTATCTATACTGTTGGAACTCAACCAAGAATTAGGAGAAGTGCAAGTTGTAGCACTCCAAAATCTTACAACTACAGACTATCTACTGTTAAAAGAACATATGGGATGTGAACAGTTCCCACGAATGGGTTGTTTTAATTTGTCTGATTTCTCTCAGACTGTTCAAGTACAGTTGGACAATATCCATTATATCATAGACAAATTTTCACAAATGCCTAGGGTGCCTAACTGGTTTTCTTGGCTTCACTGGAGATAGCTGGTAATTATAGATCTGTTTTGGTTATATAACTGTATTCCTATTATGTTAATGTGTGTGCACAATTTAATTAGGAGTTTAAAACCTATACATGCTTAAGTTACTATACAAGAAGATATGTCAAAGAAATAATCAATCTTCGCATGTTTTCTTCCATCTGCTACCTCTATAGCTTTTCTTCTTCCTTCCTAATTACAACCCTTAAATAGAATTCGTGCCTCACATCGAATTCACGGAGTATCATAATTCCTCCAAGTGGTAAGATACCTCAAGACAAATGCTGGGCATAGAAGCCACAGGGCATAAATCTGCAAAGAAGTAAAAAGTTAACCTTTTCAAAGAATATTGCTTTTCTCTCACTTACCAACTTTATATTTCCCTCTATGGCCCTGGAAGATGGCTGGTTAGCCAGAGATGGGTAAGATTCCTCAAGGGAGGAACAACCTAAGACAGGCACAGTCGCAGGGGGGCCATCAGGTGAGAAATTGGGGATCAACAGAGGTGAGGCTTAGAACCTCACCCCCCCCCCCCCTGTTTTGAGAGAAATCTTCTGCATCCGTGGATGTTTTGTTGCCCTTGTCTAGCTTGGATTAATACTTAGTCTATAGGCACAGACCTGATCATCTACATTTGCCCTCTTACAGCACTAAATTATGTTTTCTACCTTTATCTTGCATCTACCTACCACTTCAGCATTTTATTTAAAAACAATAATAATAAGGGAGAAATGTGGGATTCACATATAAATTAAGTATAAAAATCAAATGAATAATCATATCTGACTTGATTGTTAATAGTTCATGATGTGTGATCAAAACTGAAAGTTTCTGTGATATGACTGCCCTTGCACTGTTCACCATGTAAGAACTTATTCACTATGTAAGAACTTGTTCACCATGGAGAACTTGTTCATTACGCTTCAGAAGATTGGAGACTGTTGAGAATTAGGCTTGGGGTTGATTAATGATTGTGCATTGAGTACCCTATTCAGAATTTTATTGTTGTTAACAACCATTTGATCAATAAATATAAGAGATGCCCTCTCAAAAAAAAAATGCCATTGGGATTTTGCTAGAAATTGCATAGCATCTGTAGATCACACTGGGTAGTGTGGACAATTTAACAAAATTGAGTCTTCCAATCCATGAATCCAGGATGCCTTACCATTTATTTATGTCTTTAATTTCTTTCATCTGTGTTTTCTAGTTTTCCATGTGCAAGACTTTTACCCCCTTAGTTAGTTTATGCCTAAATTACTTCATTCTTGTTGATGATATTATAAATGGGATTGTTTTCCTAATTTTCTTTTGGATAGTTCATTTTTAGTATATGTAAATGCTACTGTTCATTTTGTATTGATTTTGTATCCTGCAACTTTTACTGAATTTATTTATTAATTCTATCAGGTTTTTTGGTGGTGTTTTCAGGGTTTTCTCTATGTGAGATCATGTCATATACAAACAAAAATAATTTTAGTTCTTTCTTTCTAATTTGGATCTTTTTAGTTGGTTTTTTTGTTTGTTTGTTTTTGCCTAATTGCTCTGGTTAAGCTTTCCAGTACTTTGTTGAATAAAAGTGGTAAGAGTAGGTGTCCTTGCCTTGTTCATGAACTTGTAGGAAAGGCTTTCAGTTTTTCACTACATGTAATACTGTGAGCTTTACACTGATCAGTTTAGAAAATGATTAAGCACCCTTGCATATCTGGGACAAACTCTTGTTGTGCCAGGAGGTGGGGGTTCCCAGCCCAGGGCAATTTCCCTATGAATTCAATGAGACTGAATAAAAGCAAAGGCAAGGGCAAGAAGTTGGGGTTTAAAGGGGCTTTTATGCTCATGGAAGTAGGTCTCAGTATCTTGTCTGCTCCAATTTCCCTCTGCCAGCCTCTGTTCTCCCTTAGTTCTCTTGCCAGTCTTCCCTCTTCTGCTCTTCAAGCTCCCTGATCCCACACTTGGGCATGATCCTCCAGTATCACGAGGGCTCCACAACTGTCTCCCTGCTCTCCAGGTGACCCTCTACTTCCCCATCCCTAGCTCCAGGAGGAACTCCATAGGTGGGTCTCTGGTGACTGGCAGTCACCTGACCAATTACATATCAGGAACACTGGGGAGGGGGCAGAGAATGGGTGTTTCCTCTCCACTCCTCCTCTAGGCTGATATTCCCATGACTGACCAGGCACTCTGTCCCTGGTAAACATCCCATGGATGTGCAAACCGCTCTTATTATATATACAACAGGCACTATTAAGGCCAGGTGGGAATCCTGCTCAGAAATTCCTTTTTCTCCACAATCCACTTTTTCATATATATATATATATATATATATATATATATATATATATATATATATATATATGGAAGAGAGAGAGAGAGAGAAATTCAAACTGCTAATATTTTGTTAAGAATTTTTGCAACATGATAAAGGTTTTTAGTCTCTAGGTTTTTTGTAATATCTCTGTCTAGTTTTGGAATTAGTATAAATGCTGGCTTCAGAAAATGAGTTGGGAAGAATTCCCTCTCTTTCTATTTTCTGGAAGGGATTATATTGGTATGACTGGTATTTCTTCCTTAAATAATTGTAGAATTCACCAATGAAACAATCTCTTCTAGATTGCCTTTTTTGGAAGATTTTAAACTACAAATTCAATCTTTAATAGATATTGAACCATTCATTTTATCTATTTCTTCTTGACTGAGTTTTGGTAGTTTGTGTCTTTCAAGAAACTGGTCTATTTTATCTAAGTTGTTGAATTTATGGACATTGTACAGTTCAAAAAGTGTTTTTACTTTTTAATATCTACAGTGATATCCCCTATTGCACTCCTAATATGGTAATTCCTATTCTTTCTGCACCTCTGGATCGATGTTATTCATCTTTTCAAAGAGCGAGCTTTTAGTTTTTGTTATTTTTCCATTGTTTTTCTGATTTCAATTTTATAAAAAATTTTTTTAGCTTATATCTTTAGTAATTTTTTTTCTGCTTGCTTTTGTATTTAACTTGGTCTTCTGTTTCTGGAAGCTTTGATTACCAGTTTGAGACTGTTCTTTCTAATATAATCATTTAATACTATAAATGTCCCAATGGACACTGCTTTAGCTGCATCACACAAATTTGATATATTGTCTCTTCATTTTCTTTCAGCTCAAAATATGTTAAATTTCCCTCAGGAACTCTTCTTTAGTTCTCAAGTTATTTATGCTGCTTAGTTTCTAAATATTTTGAAATTGTCCAGATTTTTTTTCTATTATTGATATCTAGCTTAATCTATTGTAATCTTAGAACAGCTTTTGTATGATTTCTGTTCTTTTAAATGTTTTAAAATTTGCTTTAGGCCCAGAATACGGCCAATCTTAGTAAACATACCTTGAGCGCTTGAAAAAAAATACCTGTTCTGCTGTTAGTTTCTATAAATGCTAGTGTTGTGAAAATGTCAACTAGGTCAAGTTAATTTACAGTGTTGTTTACATCTTCATCTCTGCTGACTTTCTCCCTGCTTGTTTTCTCAGTCCCTGAGGGAGGAGTGGCGAAGTCGTCAGCCACAGGTGTGAATTTATCCATTTTTTCTTCTCAGTTCTAACAGTTGCTGTTTTGTGTGTCTTGAAGATCTCGTGTTCAGTGCATACACCTTTAGGATTCCCATATATTGGAGACCTGACCCCTGCATCACTAGGTCACATCCCTGTTTACCCCTGATAGTGTTCTTGTGCTGAAGACTACTTTGTTTGTTACTGATGTAATGGTTCCAGCTTTCTTTTGGTTCATGTTTACACCATACATGTTTTCAACCTTCTACTTTTATCTGATCGTATCTTCACATGTAACCTGAGTCTCTTGTAAATAGCATAAACTTCAGTCTTATTTTTTAATCCAATCTGAGTCACTGTCTTTTCAATGGTATGTTAAGCCCATTCACATTCAATATGATTATTAATATGTTTGAATTAAAATATGCCATATTTCTACTTGTTTTCTATTTGTTGTTCCCTTTTCCCTCTTCTCTTAGGTTAACTGAACTTTTTTTAATTATCCATTTTATCTCCATTATTCACTTTTTTATTCCTGTTTTTGCTTTTGCTTTAAAAGCATTTGTTAGTGTTAAATGAATGTCCTTCCATATAGTTTCAAGCCACAGCCTCCCCACACACACTCTCTTAATCTTCTCTTTAGTTCTTTTGCTGAAGAATTCTCTGTTATTATGACCGTCTGCTTTGGGAGCTTTCCCTTCCCCAGAACTTTGAAGTAGCCCCCACTGTGCCACAAAGGGTGCTGGGAGCAGCTCCAGTCTTGTTTACACAGCATTTGCCTATGTCTGCTCACTGAACAAGGTCCATGATTTGTCAAGGTTAACAGTTGGGCAGAAACTCAGGTTTATCTTTAACTGATAATGCCTAAAGCCAACTTTTCTGAAGCAACCTGGATGATATTTGCCGAGGCTGATCCTGTAGTGATTCCTGCCTGCAGCATTACCCTGGCTTCCCAGATTCCATGGCCATGACCAAAATAGCTGTGATGTTTCTGGCTCTTCATCAGTCTGCTGGAATGTCAGTGACCAGATGAAAGAGCATAACTATTTTAAAAAATGTATTGGTTGTCCTAGTGTTTACAGTGTACATTTTAATTAATCAGAGTCTACCTTCAATTAATATTGCACCACTTCACACTTTGTATAAAAACCTTACAACAGTGTATTTTTTAACTCCTCTCTTCCATCCGGAGAGTTATTATTGTCACATGTTTTGCTTTTATATATATTCTGTAAACACAACATATTGCTACTATTTTTGCTCTGGACAGCCAATTTTCTTTTGGATCAATTAAAAATAAGAGATTTTACCGCATTTGTTCCATGTCCACTGTTCTTTATTTCTTTGTGTGGATCTAAGTTTCCATCTGGCATCGCATCCCTTCTTGCCTGAAAAGTTTCCCTTAATATTTCTTAAATTAGATCTACTGACTATGCATTCTCAGTTTTTGAGAAAGAAAGAAAAAGTCTTTATTTTCTTTCATTTAAAAAAGGTAGTTTAATTATATATAGATTTCTGTGTTGATAATTTTTCCTTTCAGCATGTTCAAGTTATCTTTGTCTTTAAAGATGTCTTTAAGATGTTCATATAATTTTGGACAAGAAGTCTACTATAATTCTTATATTTGTTCCCTTTTTGTAATGTGGTCTTTTTTTCTCTGCCTACCTTCAGAATCTTCTCTTTGTCTTTTTTTTTTTTGTCAGAAATTTCCATATCATATGCTTAGGTGTATAGGTTTTGGGTGTTTTTTTTTTTTTTTTGGTGGTGGTGTCTTGTTTTATTTTGCATTTTTCTTCATTGGTATTCTCTGAGCTTTTTGATTGCGTGGTTTGGTGTCTGTCATTAACTTTGGAAGATCCTCAGCAATTGCTTCTTCAACTATGCCTTCTGCCATTTTCTCCACATTTTCTCCTTTTGGGATTCCAATAATATGTACATCATACCTGTTAACATTGTGCCACAGGTCTTGTATTCTCTGTTCTATTTTTCTACTCTTTTTTCTAATTGCATTTAAATGTACATAATTCCTATTTATCTATCTTCAATTTTTCTGATTCTTCAAAGGCATTCAGCTAGGTAGTCAAGGCAACCACAGAGTGAGTACTGTGTAACTGCTCTCTCCCTTGGAGGAAGGGCCCAGCCTGGGCTGAACCCTGGCCCTGTGCTGCCCAAGTGTACAGTGCCCAGTGCATGGTGCCAGTCACTTAGTCCTTCCTGTGTAGGGGAATTCATACGGGTGGTGATGCCCCTGCTGCTTTCTGTGCTGTGCATCAGACACAGCCTTGCTCTGACCCAAGAAGTCTGCTGTCCACTTAGGCACCTGTGGGATGGGGGCAGAGGATTCCTGCCATCCTGTATGAGGAGGGCTCTTGCTGACAAGTGTATACTAGTTTGGTTTACTTTTCTATTATCTGTCCCCATCAGAGTATAAGCTTGAAAACACTTTTTGTCAAAGTCATTTGTGAGAACCACCATGAGCGAAGCATGCTACTGGGTGACAGAAGTGATGATTGATGTCTACCTGGAAGTGTTATGGTCCTGTGAGAAAGGAGGAACCAAACCCCAAAGCCCAAGGCCCAAGGGGGGTACCATTCACTCTTATTCCTGTGAGTTCCCTAGACTGAATATTATTGTCATATGAGCCCCAGTGTAATCCTTGAAGCCTACATAGCACCTTGAACACACACATACGACAAGCCCACCAACAGTGCTAGACTGACACGTGTGGTGCTTCTGGACTGTGGTCTTAGGGTTGGTCACACAAAATGGCTGATTTTGGCCTATATTCAATTCTCAAAACATAGTAATTTTATGTGGTTCAACCAATTACTAAGCTTCTAATAATTGTTTAAATCCCTTCTTGAAAGAGTCCTAAGTTGAGAGCCAAAATGCTGTATCAAAAGTATAGATTTGGTATTAATGATTAGAAATGAAGGAACCCAGATTTTCATTCTAGATTTACTCCTTAGACACTTTTTGTCACAATGTGTTTAGCCCACAGCTTTCACATCTGTCCTGAAATTTGAGGAGATAGTGTGATGCAAAATATGAATTTGAAAACATTATAGAGTTATGAAAAGCAATAAGTGGGCCTTTATCTCAGTTCTTTTTACACAGAAAAATAAGGAATTGGTAATCATGACATGATATTGATGGTATAAAAATTTCCACAGCTTTTGGAAGACAGTTTGCAATATGTATCAAATCAAATACTAAATCGGAATACCCTCGGTAACAGCAATCGCACTGCAGGAGCCGTCCTGTGTGTGCTGCACACACACACTGTTAGGGTCCAGTACTCCAGGGTTTCCCAGAGAACAAGACACATGGACACGGAGATGAAAATCCAAGCAAAGTCTTTATTCAACCAGCAAGCTGGGGTCGACAGCACCTCCCCTGACACGCAGGCCGAGTCCGAGCTGCCAACCCCCAAGCAACTTTAGGTATGGTTTATATGGGATTTCTACAGTCATTGCACCAGAGCCTGCACATTACCCCAACCAATGAATTTGAAACACATTCTATACTTTGGCCAATAAAATTGGAAGAGGGATACACCAGGTGCCTGACCTTTGCACAAGCATTCCTATGTGACTTATCACGAGTTTCGACCCCAGGGGGGTCGTTTACTTCTAGTTATCTAACGTAGGGCAGGGTCCAGGAATGTTAGCCTCACGTAGTTTCTACAAAAACTGGGTGGCTCGGCCCTGTTCCCTGCATTCCTCTACATTCCCCCCTTTTCTTGATTAAACTGAGGAATCTTCCACAGCGGCATCCAGGGCCTGATATCTCTGTCGAAGGACCAGAAGTTGGACGGCGTTAACCCTTTCCCGCACAAACCTAAGCAGCCTATTTACTATGCATGGACCAATCGTAAGCAATAACAGCAGGATGACCAGTGGCCCTGTAACAGCCGAGAGTAGGGTAGCGAACCAAGGTTTGTATTTGAACCAAGAGTCAAGCTCGCTACTGTCATATTCTTTACACCTCTTCTCTAGATCTTTCTTTAGTTTGGCCAGGGAATCTCTGACTGCACCTGTTTTGTCTACATAGAAGCAACACTCTTCCTTTAAGGCCGCGCACAGTCCACCTTCTTTTAAGAACGGGAGGTCCAGGCCCCTTCTGTTTTGTAGGACCACCTCAGCTAAGGAGGTAAGAGATTGTTCCAAGTCTGATATTGTCTGTCGAAGTTGTTCTAGGTCCCTGTCGACAGCCTGCCTCAGAGCTGTGAGCCCCTGTTCTCGAGTTACAAGGGCTGCAACCCCTGTGCCAGCCCCTGCCATCCCTAGGGCAAAAAGGGCCCCAATGGTCAAGGCGGTAATAACTTCCCTTTTTTCCCTGTGGTGGTTTGGCCATTCTTCCCAATAAGAAAGGAGGGTCTCATGAGAATGATATACTAGGCCACAGTATATCAGAGCATATATACTGACCTTTGCACAAGCATTCCTATGTGGTAGAATGGCCACAAGTACACAAAACTCACTGTTAGCATTAAACACAGAGGTGGATATGGCCGGGGTGAGGCCTATCTTTAAACAGAGCCACCAACCCGAGGAGGGTATAATCCACTTGTCCTGCTTCCCTGTATTGTACGTGTAGGATGAGCATAACTGGCTCTGGACTATCAGGACTGAGCTTACACACGTTCCCATGACTGAGACCTGAGCGATTATAAGTCCCCTCAGCCCCCTGTCCCAATAAGTGGGATAGGAGTCATTAATGGTGTAGGAGCCATTTATCCCGATTGCCTCATAGAAGGGGGGTGAACCTGGATAGCATAACCAACAGGGATCGGTGAGGGAGGGAGTGGTGTGGTTCAGAGTCTCTGCGAATGCCTGCACCATTTCCCATAAGGGGTTACCTAACCTGGAGAGACCCGAACCTGGTTTTCCTGCAGGCACTGGAATCAGCTTCACCGATGTAGCTTCCTCGAGAGTCCATACGAAGGCACTTATCAAAAGGATCCCCTTCATCTTCAGCTTAGGTGTATTTTCAGGGGATTCGCAGGATGCTGCTGCACTTTTCACTCTTCCTCATGATCACCCGGGTTTTTGTGAGGCAGGATTTTCCGAACGTGGGTGTGATGCACCCAAGGACCAATACCGTCAACCTTGAGAGCAGTGGGGGTGGTAAACAATACAACGTAAGGTCCCTTCCACCTGGGTTCAAGAGTCCTTACTTGGTGTCTTTTGACCCATACCGTATCCCCTGGGACTATGCCATGTTCCGGGCTCGGAATTTTCCCGCCCTTGTAATATGCTCTGATCAGGGGCCAGATTTCCTGCTGCACTTTGGCAAGAGCCTGCAACACATTCAGATAGTCAGGAGCTGGGTTCTGTGCACCGGGGAGCTGCACTTGCCAAATTATGGGTGGAGGAGCCCCGTACATTATCTCAAATGGAGTTAAACCATGTACATAGGGGGACTTCTGAGCACGGAAGATGGCTAAGGGAAGGAGGGTCACCCAGTCCCCACCAGTCTCCAATACCAATTTAGAAAGGGTCTCCTTTAGGGTCCGATTCATTCTTTCTACCTGCCCAGAGCTTTGTGGGTTATAAGCACAGCGTAACTTCCAATCTATTCCCAAAGCTTGGGCTAATCCTTGCAGGATTTTGCTTACAAATGCCGGGCCGTTATAGGAACCTATAGCTTCAGAGATCCCATACCTGGGGATGATTTCCTCAATTAATCTTTTTGCTACTACCTGGCTAGTCTCATGCTTGGTTGGAAAAGCCTCCACCCACCCACAGAAGGTATCTACCATAACCAGCAAATACTTATATCCATACTTTCCTGGTTTTACTTCGGTGAAGTCTATTTCCCAGCTCTTCCCTGGAGCCCTCCCCCTTTCCCGGGTACCTGCCGGGTGCAGCCCGCTTGGGGCTGGTCGTAGCATTGCACAGCTACTGCATTCTTTTGTGATCTGACGAGCTGCTCATTCTGGTGGGGAAACGCCAGCTGCGTGGACTGGAAAAGGCTGAGCAGCTTTTTCCAGCCTAGATGGGTGGACTTATGCAGATAAGCAAGCATGTACTGTCCTAATGCTTCTGGCAGGATCAACCTACCTTCTTGGTCCCTACTCCAATTTCCCTCCCCAAATACTTTCCCCGAGACTTGTTTCCTAATCCACTCAAGATCCTGGGGGGAATTCTCAGGTTTGGGTGGCAAGGCGGGCAGTTCAGGTATGGGTATTTCGAGGGCTGCAAGTACAAGGGAGTCCGAGAGGGCTGCCCTCTTAGCTTCCACATCAGTATGGCTGTTGCCGATGGCCTCAGGTGTCTTCCTTGATTGGTGGCCCGGTACACGTATAACTGCTACCGCTTTGGGTTTTTCGACAGCAGCTAGTAGTCTTTGGACTTCTTGCAGATTCCTCAGTCCCTTCCCTTCCATGGAACAGAATCCTATTTCTCGGTAGATGGCACTGTGGACATGGACAGTGCGAAAGGCATATCTGCTATCTGTGTAAATGTTGGCCCGCTTGCCTTCTGCTCTTTCCAGGGCCTCAGCGAGAGCAATAAGTTCCGCCTTCTGTGCTGAGGTGCCAGGGGGCAGAGCTGTGCTCCAGACAACTTCCCCTTCATGGGTTACTACTGCTGCCCCTGCTCTACTGAACCCCTGCTGCACAAAGCTGCTCCCAACCATATACCAATTTAGCTCACAGTCTGGTAACAGTGTGTCTTTCAGGTCTGCTCACACCTGGATAATTTTGGAAAGGATGTCTCTACAGTCGTGGGTGGGGGTCAACAGATCTGGGTCTGGCAGAAGGGTGGCAGGATTTAGGGTTACTGGGTCAGAGAAGGCAATTCGTGGAGAATCTAGTAGGAGCTCTTGGAAGTGGGTGAGTCTTGCGTTCGTCATCCATTTTCCTGGAGGATGCCTGAGGATCCCGCCTGTGGTATGTGGGGCTGTTACTCTCAGGTTCTGGCCAAAAGTCAGCTTGTTTGCCTCCTTTACCAGTAGAGTGATAGCTGTTAGGATACTCAGACAAGGTGGCCACCCGGAGGCCACTGGATCTAGCCGCTTGGACAAATAGGCCACAGGTCTTTTCCACGGGCCCAGCTGCTGAGCCAGGACTCCTTTAGCCACTCCCTTCTTTTCATCTATAAACAGGATAAAGGGTTTTTCTGGGTCTGGCAGAGATAGGGCCGGGGCCCCGAGGAGAGCTTCTTTTAGTCTGTCAAAAGCCTCTTGTTGTTCCTGAGTCCATTGCCAGCCCGGCCCTTCTTTGGTCATTTCATATAGCGGTCAGGGTATCCCTGCATACCCTGGAATCCAGATCCTGCAAAAGCCGGCTGAGCCAAGAAATTCCCTCACTCCCGGGGGTGAGGAAGGGACGGGGATAGTCAGGATAGTTTGTTTCATGGCCTGCATTAGCCACCTGGCCCCATTAGATATTTTGTACCCCAAGTACACCACTGACCTCTGACAGATGTGGGCTTTCTTGGCGCTGGCTTGATATCCCAGTTCGCCCAGTTCAGCCAGCAAGTTCCCCATGGCTTCTTCACACTCTTTACGGGTTTCCGTGGCCAGCAACAGGTCATCCACATATTGCAGCAGTGTCACACGGGGGTGGCTCCTGCGAAAGGGCTCCAGGTCCTGGCTTAGGGCTTCATTGAATAAGGTGGGAGAGTTCTTGAAGCCCTGTGGTAGTCTAGTCCAGGTAAGCTGCCCTTTTCTTCCCCCCCTGGCTCTTGCCTCTCAAAGGCAAACAAAGGCTGACTAACTTCAGAGAGTGGGATACTAAAGAAGGTGTCTTTCAGGTCCAGAGTAGTATACCACACATGCGTAGGTGGCAGGTGGCTGAGTAGGGTGTAAGGGTTGGGCACTATAGGATAGATGTCTTCTACCCTCTCATTGACCTTTCACAAGTCCTGCACCGGTCTGTAATCTCTACTGCCAGGCTTCCTCACTGGAAGCAGGGGCATATTCCATGCAGATTGGCAGGTTTTAAGGATTCCTGTCTCCAACAGTCTATGGATATGGGGTGCTATCCCTTTCCTAGCCTCTTCCGGCATTGGATATTGCCAGACCTGGATGGGTAGAGCTGCAGCTTTGAGTTGAACAACGACCGGGGATAGATGTTTAGCGAGACCAATTCCTCCGGTCTCGGCCCATGCAGAAGGGAACCTCTGCAACCAAGAGTCCATTTCTCCCTGGCTCCCCTTTTCTTGATCTGCCTGAAACAGACGATGTTCGTTGGCCAGGGAAAGAGTTAACATATGCGCCGGTTGTAGGGGCTGCCCTTCTTTGTCCATGATTTTTATCCCTTTGGGTTCAAAACAAATGCGCACCCCAACCTTGGTTAGTAAGTCTCTACCTAACAACGGTGCGGGGCTCTCAGGTACGACCAGAAATGAGTGAGAGAACTGATGCCTTCCTAGGTCCACTTTTCTGCTAGTGGTCCAGGCTCATTTCTTGGACCCTGTCGCTCCTTGGACTATACTTGTGCGTCTTGGGTTCAGGGGACCGTGGGCCTGGTTAAGAACTGAATATTGTGCCCCAGTATCTACCATGAACCCAGTGGGAGTCCCCTCCATGCACAGAGTTACCCAGGACTCGGGGAGGGGTGCCGAGCCCCGTCCCTGTCAATCCTCCTCTCCTAGGTGCAGAGTCTTAACAGGGTTCCCTCTTCCTTGTTCTCTCCTTTGGGGGCACTCCCTCTTCCAATGTCCATATCTCTTACACAGGGCACATTGATCTCGTCCTAGTTGGGATTGGCGGGGTCCTGTTCCTCGAGGTGGCCTAGGGTCCTCCTTCACCCCGGCCAAGAATATCCTGGCCATCTCCTCCCTCTGCTTCTTGTTCTCCCTCTTCTGAAATTCTCTGTCTTCCTTCCTATTTTTCTCCTGCATTACCCATTTCTCTTTCCTCAGCATTTCTTCTCTATCCTCTGGAGTTTCCCTAGCATTGAAGACCTTCTCTGCCTGCTGCAGGAGTTCCCTAATAGAGATCTCCCCCAGGTCCTCCCGCTTGTGGAGTTTTCTCCGGATATCGGGGGCTTCCTTGTTGATGAATGAGAGGACTACAGCTGATCTATGTTCCTCTGCTTCCGGGTTTATGGGGGTATACTGCCTGTAAGCATCAAACAGCCTTTCCAGATATGCGGCTAGGCTTTCCATGTCCCCCTGAACAATAGTTTTTACCTTAGCCAGGTTAGCGGGCCGTCTGGCGGCCTCCCGGAGACCGGTCATCAGAGTCTGACAGTAGACCCGGAGATGCTCCCTACCTTCTGCAGTCCTGAAGTCCCAATCCGGGTGCGTAAGTGGGAACGCCTCGTCGATGATGGGCTGGAGGGTAGTGGGTCTTCCATTCTCTCCGAGGACATTTTTCCTGGCCTCATTGAGGATGTGCTCTCGCTCTTCTGTCGTGAAGAGAGTGCGGAGCAATTGCTGGCAGTCGTCCCATGTGGGACGATGGGTAAACATAATGGACTCCACTAGACCTATAAGACACTTGGGGTCCTCTGAGAAGGGAGGGTTCTGAGTCCTCCAATTATAGAGGTCACTAGATGAAAAGGGCCAGTATTGATATTGTTGAGCGATGCCTGTACCGATGGCACGCACAGGCAGAACCGGCACTGCTCCTTCTGAGGTGGAGGAGGGAGCCTCCCCTTCTTGTTCCCTGGCCCCCCGACACCTTAACTGCATTCCTTCTGCTCTACCTGGCGCCCAGCATGGGACCAGGGCAGGGGAGTGTGGGGAAGCTCTTTCCGGCCTCCTGCCTTCCTCTGCTGAAGAGTCTGGGGAAGCTGTGGCCGCCTGGTTCCCGCTGGATTCCCCAGCCTCGTTTTCTATCCTCCCAGCAGCTTCACCCCTCTCCTCCGCATATGGGGGTGGCTGCTCAATCAGCAGAAGGGGGTAAAGAGGAGAACTGTCAGGGAGGACAGGCGGGGCACTTGGGTTTTTGGCCCTGCAATTAGGGGACTTTAAATCTTCCTGGGTAACTAGGACAGAGGCTCTTGGTGGGTCGGTGTGAGGTTTCTCCACCAAAAAGGGCCTCAGCCAGGAAGGGGGATTCTTAGCTAAATTTTCCCAAACAAGGATATAGGGAAGTTGGTTAGGGTGGCCCTCAGGGTTTGGCCGGGAGATAACGGCTTTGACCTTGTCAATAAAGTCCATGGAAAGAGACCCCTGGGTCAGCCAGCCTACTCCAAAGGAAGGCCACTTGACCGAGCAAAAAGCATTGAGCCTACCTTTCTCAATGTTAAAACCCATATTCAGGGCCTGTTTCCTAACCTTCGGAAAGTGGGAAAGGATCAGACCTTTAGGAGTAGCCTGAATCTGGCCCATAGTGAAAAATACAAGGAAGACAAGGGTAAAAGGTAGAGATGCCACTCTAACAAGATGACTGGTGTATGTGCTTGTGAACGGGTGCCTGTTGTTGCACAGTTTTTCTTCTGCGGGGGATGCAAATTTATCTGGGATTCACGGCTGTGACCCCCTTATCCTGTCACGGGAGTCTTCTAGCGGCTGGCGCCCTAATGGCTCTTAATTGCCCGACCCGTGCCCGCGGGGAATGATTTAGTGGCAGAGAGGAGGAATGGAAAGAACAGGGAACCTTAGAACAGGGAGACTTAAAATAAAAAGCGCAGAAAGAAATATAAACCGAAACCAAAACACAATAAAACAATCAATGATAACACTAAGCACACACACCACATCTGATCGCACTCGTTCGGACCGGTCCTTCTTTCACTCTGGTGCGCACCACACTCACCACTTTCAGGATCCTCAAAAACTCTCGTGATTCTCCCGAAAGGCGTCCACTCAGACTGCCGCAGGGGGACGAGCTCGATCCCTTCCTCCTCAGGCGCCTGGTTCCTGCCAATTGGACTTGCTTTCCTAAGGCCGAGTCACTCGGACCCTAGGGCCAGGATTAGTTACCTGGACTGCACCCAGGGTCACTAACCCGGAGGCCGGGACTACCAACCCAGACTTTCTCACTTGGGGTCACTAACCCGAGACCATACACGGGATGGCGACTCCTGCTTTATAATGGATTTATGCAGACATGAGGGGGCGACCCTCGAATTACACCGCCCCGTCCGTACAATTAGACCTTGCCTCCAGCCGTCCTTTGTTCTCAGGGAAGCCACACAGATCCCAGACGAGCCCCCAAATGTTAGGGTCCAGGACTCCGGGGTTTCCCAGAGAACAAGACACACGGACATGGAGATGAAAATCCAAGCAAAGTCTTTATTCAGCCAGCAAGCTGGGGTCGACAGCACCTCCCCTGACACGCAGGCCGAGTCCGAGCTGCCGACCCCCAAGCAACTTTAGGTATGGTTTATATGGGATTTCTACAGTCATTGCACCAGAGCCTGCACATTACCCCAACCAATGAATTTGAAACACATTCTATACTTTGGCCAATAAAATTGGAACAGGGATACACCAGGTGCCTGATCTTTGCACAAGCATTCCTATGTGACTTATCACGAGTTTTGACCCCAGGGGGGTGGTTTACTTCTAGTTATCTAACGTAGGGTAGGGTCCAGGAATGTTAGCCTCACGTAGTTTCTGGCTTCTAGTTATCTAACTTAGGGCAGGGTCCAGGAATGTTAGCCTCACATAGTTTCTACAAAAACTAGGTGGCTCAGCCCTGTTCCCTGCATTCCTCTACACACACAAGCACCTTGCAGAGATGCTCACTGCTGCACTATTAATATTGGAAAAAATACTGCAAATGGTTTAAATGTTTCTCAGAATGGGAATGGCTCTTAAACAAACTGAATTGTAACTATAGGATACTATAGAATGCCCAAAATTAACAAGATAATATCTGGATCATGAAAACATATCCAAGAAAAAAAGAGTATTGCTAAATGATACATATAGCATACTAAACATATCTCATTTGTATTAATTTTTGAAGTACTGTATATGTGAAATATTTGTGTGTTTATAAATGGAACAACACACACCAAACTGTAATAGTGGTTTTCTCCGGGGAAGGAAGTTAAATTAGCAAAGCTGTTGAGTTTGTGCGTTAATATGTGTGTATGGGTATGTGTCTGTATGTGTATTTGTAGTGTGTGGATATGCATGTGTGTATGTGTAGTGTGTGTTTATGTGTATATATGTGCACGTGTGTGTAGTGTATGTGTATAGTATGTGCTTATATGTGTATATACAAATGTGTGTATCTGTATTGTGCATGTATGTGTGTGTGTGTGTGTTGAGGGATGGATTTGAATAAATGTAAGAGGATGTGACTTGTCAGAATTGATAAAGAAAATAGTAGCCATTCCACACATTCTGGGCAGAAAGCATTTAAGACAGAATCAGTGGCTTGGTGATTATTGGACAAGATGGCAGAATGGATGTCAGGAGAGCTGCACCAAAGGTCAGAGAAGTCGACTTGAGAGCCTTAGCCTCAGCCCTGGGAGCAGGCTGTCAGTGAGGACCTGGAGACCCCCAATCTGCAAAGCAGGAGTTCCTGGAAAGGCTGAGAGCTGCTGCATCCCCAGAGTTGGAGCTGGTGGGAAGATCTCTGACCCTGCTGTGTCTGTCCCCAACAACTCTCCAGGTGGTAGCACCTCCCCTTCCAAATCTCAGCACTCTTTCTCATTGGCCAATTCTAACCCAGAGTCAACAGGGCAGGGAAGTGCTCTTAAACCTCAGGTGGGAGTGGGGTGCTGGCGCTGAGATGACCAACCACCCACTATCTGGCACGGACTTGTGCTTTTTACCCAATCTGCTGATGGAGTTAGAACCCAGGGACATCACACCTTCTACTAAATCATGTTATCACACAACTTGCAGAGTTCACACAAAACCACACATTGAAAATTCACTTGGGAGAAACTGCTTCTAACACAATTCAGAAAATCTGACCACAATTCCTATTAATTACCATCTCTTTATTATCATTCGAACAGAAATAGGTTCCAACAAGTTGATGGGCATCTTTTCAAATGAGTCACTAAAAGCCTGCTGTCAGCTGCATGCAGATGATTGTAAATGCCTGTCACCATGATTTATGAGGCAAGGAAAAGCAGTATATTTCACTCACTATTTTTGGTCAAAGCACCAAATGCCCTGGGGCGTACACCAAGGTCGTTTACCATGTGTGCTGCTTTGCAGCAATCCCCTTTGGTCAGCCTAAATTTCACCACATTGAGGGAGGCACGTTTATTGCCCATGATGGCCACTTCCTTCTTCGTTGTGGGCAGAGTCCCGATTTTGCTCTGAGTCTCATATACATTGTGATTGATCCACAGCAAACCTGGAAGACAGCTCCCCTGCTCCCGCCAGACATGGTAGCATCTGGATGTGACACCTGGAACAGCTGTGGCATTGGGGAGCCATGCTGGGAAGCAGCCTTGGGACAAAGCCCAGCCTGAGGGTAGCACAGCACAAAGGAGGAAGGAACCTGGTACTGATAGAGTCTTGGAGCCACTGCCATGCCACGCCCTTCCTCCAGGCTTCCAGGAACTTTTGACACTCAATGTTTTTTGTTTTAAGTCAATTGACTGAGATTACGTGCAGGCAAAATCATTTTACCTGATAGCAAAGGTTCTTACTAGAATTCCTTAATGAGGATTCTGGGTCATCTTTGCAATAAAATTTAATCATGGTGGGAACACAAGGTCCTACCAAAATCTGGATTTTTCCTCACGCAAGCCTCTTCACTTCCACATTCTATTCTTTGTTCCTCTATTAGATCATAATGACAGCCAATATTTCCATTCTGTCATATTATGATTAATTGCTAACTTTAATCATTCCCAATGGATTTTAATGAAAACTGGAAACAATATCAGGTTCAACTCCATGAGGAGACATTGGAGAAGAGCCAGCTGTGTCTATAGGAAATTACATATGTGACGGTACTCATACTTGTGCTGCCTTGAGGTCACTAGGGTTTTATCATAGCCAGCTGAAAAAGGAATTATTATTTAAACAATTGGACATGTTTTATTGGCTTTTACTAATTTTATTGATTTTTTTCTTGCTTTTATGCTTGCACATTCATAGGCTGCTTCTGTAGTACATATGTGAGAATTCTGCTTTGAAAAAGAAGACTAGACTCTTTTATGAAAGTAACACCCTGGACATTCTTATCCCTCAGAATATATTGCATGATGATTTGGATATAGAATGTGCTTAATCAATGTATGAATGAATGAATGAAGCTAAGAGCTGTCTGATCACATAAAGCCGTGGCTGTAAGAAACAAGGCTATTTCTTCTCTAGGGCCATCATCTGCGGTTCAATCTGAGCTTATAACTTGGCTTTGATACCAGCTGTGAGATTTGGGAATCTTACTAAATGTCTTCAGCAAAGTTGAGTTTCACCTATATGATGAGGATAAAAGCAAATAATCTTGCAGAGGTTGTTGTGATAATTAAATCAGCTAATGTCTGCTCCCTGATTCTAAACACACACATACACACACAATCACACACTATAGAAATTAAAAAAATTAAAAAGAACATAATCTCAAGTTCAAAAAATCCTGTACTCCAAAAGGCAGGCAGCCTCAGCTAGTCTGGGTTGGTGTGCCCTCCCGGGAGCAGCAAATCTTGATAGACTTCAGGGAAGGGCATCCAACTCCCTGGCTCATGTCCCACCTCCCCTCCCAGCCGGCCTCTATCACTGGCCAGAGAGGCACTTATTCCCTGGTAGAGAGGCAGGTATACTAGATACTGGTGGCTAAGCCAGGACCACACTGCAATAAGGGATGTGCATGACACATGGGAACCTGGAACCTGAGCATTCCCACCTCAGCACTTGTCAGATGTAACCTGGAAATATTTCCACCTGACATGTGAACTTGAATAGAGATTTTCTAGCCTGGCAAGTTAACAACCTACAAACTATTAACACCATCAGTCAAGTCTGGAGATCAGAGGGTCATCTACTCTCTGCTGATCTCTTCTACATGAAATTACAAGACATGTTTTCCAGAGTCCCCTACCCCAAAACTCTGTGAGTCTCTTCAGTTGGGGAGCTGAGTCCTGATAATGCATTGTTTCTCAAAGTGGTGTCCCTGGACAAGAATGTCAGCACCACCTGAGAACCTGTTAGGAATGCAAGTTTTCATCCTGTACCCCAGACCCAGTGAATCACACCCTGCCGTCTGTGTTTTATCAAGCTCTCCAGGGGTTCCTGATTCTCATTCAAGTTTAAGAACCTCCAAATTAGTGGGTAGGAGGAAATCAGCAGGATAAGAAATAGCTGGCTTAGCTCCTGAAAAAAATAAAGCCTTAAGTAAGACAGCTTAAAATCAATCTATAAGTACCCAAACCCTCAGCAAAATAATGAGAATAAAAATACCCTTTCTTTCTGTACAGACTCCTTCGGGGACAAATACTTTGGACTAGCTTTCCATGATGCTGTAATTTATTTAGGTTAATTTATAATAAGAGCTAACATAAAGTATTGCTTATGGGCCTGCTCTATAGTAAGCCCTCTACTATCTCTTTTAATCCTCACAACATACGACATCAGTCCTTTTATTATTCTTACCTCCCGTATGTGTAATCTCACAGTTGAGGAGGGTTTGGGGGATTTGCCCAAGGTAAACTGTGCCCATTGAGCACAGAACAGAGCTGGTCTCCAATCCTCTGCCATCTGATGTCAAGCCAGTTCTCTCACCACTGCACTCAACAGCCTCCTGGACACAGCAAATATATATTGGACAATTGTTACTTATTGTAATAATAAATAGTAATGTATAGTAATAAACCTATTACTTACAAAATGGTCCCAGTGAGTGGGGGACAGCAATGGGAAGAAAGTAGTCCTTCCCAAGGAAAAACAAACAAGCTAGGGAGGGAGGCAGCCAGAAGGGGCAGCTCTGGCACAAAGCAGAAGGAAGCAAATGCTCTGTTACAAGTGCCAGCATGGTACTGGGGTGATCACAGAGACATTCTGGAGTGTTGTGATGGGCAAAGATAAGGGGAAAGCTAATGTGAAAGAGACATGAAGATGAGATGCAGCGTGACCTGGCAGCGCAGCAGGCTCCAGCAGGCAGCACCCAGCTTGGAAGGGTCCAGGGGGCGTGGAGCAGACAGTGTGGCTGGAAAGGAGGAAAATCTCATCCTGAAGGCCTGGAAAGTCCTTGAATCTCATGGTAAATGATTTGAATTTCTATATGTAGGTCACAGAGAGTCATGTAAAAATTCTTGAACATAGGAGCAGCATGATTTACCCTGACCACCTGGGAGAGGAAGAGAACAAGAAAAGAAAGGATTGGAGAGAGAGAAGAAAATAAAGCATAAGAAAAACCTGTCTTTAAGGAGCCGGCAAAAGAGAAGCCATCGAGATAAAATAAAAAAGATAATTTGTTTGAATAAAAAGAAGACTTTCAACCAAGGGCAGCCCATATGGATGAATGGATGAATGAATGATCACAGTTAGTAGACAGTGTCACGGTTTACAAGAAGGTCAAGAGCATGAAATCTGAAAGTGGATTTTGGATTTGGAGGTGGGAAAGAAAGGCAGACTGTGCCTCATCCCATGGCCCCACTCACTTCATGAAATAGGCTTGATTTGCAGCATTTTATAAGCACTAATTGCTAGGGCTTATGAAATGCAAAAGTATGAAACACATTCCCTTAATGTTTCAACTCAGGAAAGGAATTCCCAGGAAAACCTACTATGACAGTCCTTTCAGTCTTTCAGAGCACCTTTATAATAAAAAGACATTTGTCTCATAAATAGCCTAATATTACTTCTCTGAAATGTATTGCTCTTTTAAAGTTCTGGACATCTGGCTTGCTTAGAAAATAAAGAACAGGTGCATCTACCATCATAGATTGCTTTAATTGAGACACTTAAGGTTAAAAAAAAAAAGCAGAAATCACTCCAAATAGCTTAGGGAGAAAACAGAGGTAACATCCAGGAGAAAAGCTTCTGCTGGATCTAGTCAGAGGACAAAGAGCTGGGCACCCCAAAGGGGATGAGCCGGAAACAGGAAGATGAAACCCAGACATCAACTCCATCTCCATAGAGTTGTGTGGGGCTTTTCCTGTCTGTTTACGCAAAGTGGGTTCATTTTTGCTCTCTCACAGCTGCTGTCTCTACTTCAGTGTGGTCTTGTTGGAAGATGACTCTGGATTTACCTTGCTTTCCACTTCAGGCCCTTATGGAGAAGAACCAGCATTGCAATGACTCAAGCCTAAGAAGGTGAAAATCTGAGCCCCCCAGCTTGAGTCAGGGGATGAAGAAAGTGTGCCCAGAAAGAGCTGACTCAGTTTTCATTCTGTGAATCCAGGGGAAGGAAGGGGCCCTTCTTAACACCAGGCTGGGCAGATTCCCCTGAAGTTATCTACAACAGGTAGTTCCTGAGAAGCCATGTGCATACCACACTTTAGTAAGTTAAGTCCTATATGAAATGCACTACAAATAACTAACCATTATATAGCAATGCTGAAGATAAAGACTGTTTTCACATGTTATTACAGTGATGCCCCCAACGACCCCCATGAGGTAGTTGGCACAAGCTCTGTTGTGCAGATGAGAAACTGAAGCTCTCAGAGGATGGATAAATGAACAACATATTGTGACATGAATAATGCCCTACATCAGCAGCAAGCATCAAAGAATTCAAAGCGCAAAGTGCTGATTCTTCAAAGGACATGGGCACTGACATCAGGGGCTGTAACCATCCAGTGAAAGGATGAACAGCAAAACCAGAATGCTCATGATTCTATGAAGTGAACTTCAAAGGAACAGAGAGCTGTATACGTCAGAGAAGGGAGAAGTCCTGGGGCTGAGGCAGTTGAGGAAGGCTGCCCCAAGGAGGCCAGACTCCAGCGGCTCCTGAAGGATGCATGAAGCATAGATAAACCGCAAGACAGTAGAGATGTGGAGTTAAGAATTCCATGGAGACTGGCTCAGAAGCACATTAGCCTCCGGTGTCAACATTTTGTTTTTGAATATATATAGACAGAGATACATTAAATATCTACCTGTCTATATATATGTATATGTATGAATTTGAATATATATATGAAAAAATAGATACTGATATGTGAAAGAGAAGACACAGAAGCCATTATTTAACCAAATCTCCTTAGCAAATGAATCTTTCCTTACAAGTGAATCTTACAGCCAACTGTAGTTTCAAGTACCAAAATGTTTTTAATTGAAACAATTTTGGTGTGGGGGAGGATGGTGGAGGAGGAAGGCAAGGCAGAAACCTCCTCCCACACACACATCAAGGAAGCAACTACAGCAAATACAACTGATCCTGAAAACGACCTGAAGACTGCAGAGCAGACCAACTGCACCTGGGGAAATAGGGGAGACCACCCAGACAGTGGGAAACTGGCAGAGCTGAGATCGAGCAGGACACAAGCCCTTCTCCCATCCCAGCCCACAGGTAGGAGGAAGAGGAATGGACTGGGGAGGAGATAGGCACTCTGGAACCCTGCACACCTGGCCCTGGAGATCTGCTCTGGGAACACGAGTCCACACTGCACTGGGTTCTGATGATTAGTGGGGCTGCACATCAGGGACAGTTGAAGCACTCTGGAGGCTGAGACTCCTGCCACTTGCTGGGGACGGGCACACTCTGCCAGTCCCACTTAGACCCAAAACAGAGGAGGCAGTTTGAAAGATCTTCTGCTAGTGGGAGAAGTACCAGAGGTGCGAGGGTTGGACAGATCTCACTGCAGGAGAAAGGGCAGGTGGATGTCGCTTCCCCAGCCCTCCCTCAGCCCAACTGGTCAGGCACTTTTGGGAGCCCCAAACACTTCATCCCTGTCACTGGTGGCTCAGTCCCAAGGCACTTTCTTGAACACTCACCGGCCCACCCGACCACTCAGCCCAGCAGCATCAAACGTTGTTGCCTGGCAGACAGATGGAGGCTTTTCCAGCTCTCTTGGCCTTGCCTTAGCCCATTTAGAGAGGCATCTGAAAGAGCCAGCTCCGAGTGCTCCTTCCTCCACAAGAAAAGCCAAGTAAGGTGCTGTGCACCTTGTCTCACTGTAGCTAGGGCACACCTGCAGGTCTCACCACCACCACCTGTGCAACTGCGTATCCTGCCACCTTGGGACTTGTTGCCCCATGTGCTACCACCCTCTCCACCCTGTTAACCCAGCAGCCCCACTATCAGTTCAGGGCAGGCAGGGGGCACCCCTGCCCACAGTGATCCCAGCAGAAGCCACTACTCTGATCACAAAGGCCTGGCTGAGGCAAATTGTTACCTGTGACAGACTGAGATAGACTACTACTGGCAGAAAGATGGAAAGGCAGCCCTTCCCATTGCCAACCAACAGCAACTGGGGCTCCAACTTAGATAAGAACCAGGCACTGGAGAGTAAAAAGTCTTGAGCTTCCAGGCACCGCAGGACACCTTTTTCCTAAAGCCATTACTCTCTATACCATGAAGCACAGCAGATCCATCTGATACAAAGGAAGAAACGCAGAAACCCTGACAAATGAGGAGACAGAGGAATATGTTCCAAACAAATCTACAGGATAAGATATCAGAAAAAAGGCTAAGTGAATTGGAGATTACGAATCTTCCTGATACATATTTCAAATTGACAGTCATAAATATGCTTACTCATCTGCAGAAAAGTATTGAAGATCTCAGGGAGGACTCCACAAAGAGATAGAAGAGCTGAAAAAATCACTCAGAGCTGAAGAATACAATAACTGAAATGAAATATATAATGGAAGGAATGAATAATAGATTGCTACAAGGAGAAGAGACAGTCAGTGAGACAGAAATTAGAGAACAAGAACACAACAAAACTGAGGAACACAGAGAAAAAATAATCTCTAGGAATGAAAGAACAAGAGAGCTGTGTACCCAATCCAAAAAAAACAATATTCACATAGTAAGGATATCAGAAGGAGAAGAGAGAGGCAAAGGGATAGAAAGTCTCTTTGAGGAAATAATTGTTGAAAAATTCTCTAATCTGGAGAAGGAAATAGACACTCAGGTCATGGAAGCACAGGGAGCTTCTAACTAAAAGACCCCAGTAAGACAACACCAAGACATATAATAGTTAAATGACAAAGTTTAAAATAAAGAGAGAGTAATTGAAAGCAGCCAGAGAGAGAGAAAAAAATTACTTATAAGGAAAACCCATTAGGCTATGAGCAGATTCTCAGCAGAAACTTTACAGGCTAGAAGGGAGTGGCATGAAATATTTAATGTATTGAAATAGAAGAAACTTCAACCAAGAATCCTCTACCCAGAGAGTTTATCATTTATAATTGAAGGAGAAGTGAAAAGTTTCCCAGATGAACAAAAATTAAAAGAATTCACCACCATTAAACTGGCCTTGCAGGATATGTTAAAGGGACTTCTGTAGATGGAAATGTTCCTAAACCTAAATGGTTTTTACCAGTGAAAATAAACCCACAGTAAAGGTAGTAGACCAATTACTCACCAAGCATGTATGAAATTAAAACAAAACAAAAGTAGTAAAGCCAACTATATACAAAATCAATCAAGGGATACACAAAAATTACAGATTATGACATCTAATACATAAAGTGTGAAGGAGGAAGAAGAAAAAAGAAGAACTTCTAGATTGTGTTTGAAATAGAGCCATCATCAGCTTAATATATATTGTTATATAGTTAGGAAGATATCCTAGAACCTTATGGTAATTACAAACCTAAAAAAAATTTAGAAAGAGAAATCCAATCACAGCACTAAGAAAACCATCAAATAACAAAGAAGCGTATAAGAGACAAAGAAAGGAACAGAGAGGAATTATAAAAACAACAAGAAAACAATTAACAAAATGGCAGTAAGCACATACCTATCAATAATTACCTTAAATACAAATGGCCTGAATGCACAGATCATAAGATATAGGGTGGCAGAATGGATAAAGAAACAAGACCCTCATATGCTGCCTACAGGAGACTAATTTTAGACCTAAAGACATACACAGACTGAAAGTGAGGAGATGGAAAAAAAATATTTCATCTAAGTAATAGGGAGAAAAAAAGCAGGTCACTTATGTCAGACAAACTAGATTTCGAAACAAAGAAAGTAACAAGAAAGAAGAACATTTCATAATGATAAAGGGACCAGTCCAATAAGAGGATATAACCATTACAGATATATATGCACCCAACATAGGAGCACCTAAATATGTAAAACAAATACTAACAGAATTAAAGGGGAAATAGATTGCAATACCATCATTTTAGGAAACATTAACATACCACTCACATCAATACATCAACCAAACAGAAAATAAATAAGGAAACAGAAGCACTGAACAATACATTAGATCAGATGGACTTAACAGAAAACTCCAGAACATTCCATCCCAAAGCAGCAGAATACACATTTTTCTCAGCTATGCATGGAATGTTCTCCAGAACAGATCACATCACATACTAGGCCACAAAAAGAGCCTCAATAAATTCAGAAATATTGAAATTGTTTCAACCAACTTCTTAGACCACAATGGTATGAAACTAGAAATAAATTACACAAAGAAAACAAGAAGGTCCACAAACACAAGGAGGTTAAACAACATGCTTCTAATTAATCAATGGATCAATGAGCAAATCAAATCTGAAAGCATGCAATACATGGAGACAAATGAAAATAGAAATACAACAATCCAAACTTTGTGGAATGGCTCAAAAGTGGTTCTAAGAGAGAAGTGCACAGCAATACAGGCCTACCAAGAAACAAGAGCCATTACAAATAAACAGTCTAAACTCACAACTAAAGAAACTGGAAAAAGAAGACCAAATTAAACCCAAAGTTAGTAGAAGGAGAGACATAATGAAGATCAGAGCAGAAATAAAGTAGAGAAGAATAAGACAATAGAAAAAAAATCAACAAAACTAAGAGCTGGTTCTATGAGACAATAAACAAAATTGAAAAACCCCTAGCCAGACTTAACAAGAAAAAAAGAGAGAGGATACAGGTAAAATCAGAAATGAAAAAGGAATAGTCACAATGGATATCACAGAAATATAAAAAATTATTAGAGAATTCTATGGAAAATTATGTGCCAATAAATTGGACAACCTAGAAGAAATGGACAAATTCCTAGGAAAATAAAACCTTCCAAGACTGACCCAGGAAGAAACAGAAAACCTGAACAGAAAAATTACTAACAACAAAATTGAATTGGTAATGAAAATAACTCCCAGCAAACAAAAGTCTGGGAACAGATGGCTTCACAGGTGAATTCTACTAAACACTTAAAGAAGAGCTAATACCCATCCTTAAAGTACTCCAAAAAGTAGAAGAGGAGGGAATACTTCCAAACTTATTCTATGAGGCTGGCATCACTCTAATATGAACTAAAGACAATACAAAAAAGAAAATTGTAGACCAATATACTGACGAACATAGATGCAAAAATCCTCAACAAAATATTAGCAGACCAAGTTCAAAAATACATCAAAAGGATCATCTTTCCCAACCAAGTGGAATTTATTACAGGTATGTGAGGATGGTACAATATTCATAAATAAATCAATATCATACACCACAACATAGAAACTACACTATCATCTCCACAAATACTGAAAAAGCACTTGACAAAATTCAACATCAATTCATGATAAAACTCTCAACAAAATGGGTATACAGGTTATATATCTCAGCATAATAAAGACTATATATAACAAACACACAGCTAACATACTTGATGGCAAAAAGCTGAAAGCTTTTCCTCTAAGATCAGGAAAAAGACAAGGATGTCCACTTATACCACTTTTATTCAACATAATCCTGGAGGTCCTAGCCACAGACATCAGATAAGACAAATAGATAAAATGCATCCAAATTGGTAAGAAAGAAATTAAACTGTCACTATTTGTAGATGATATGATATTATACAAATAAAATCCCAAATACTCCACCAAAAAACTATTAGAGCTAATAACTGGATTCAGCAAAGTTGCAGATACAAAATTAATATACAGAAATCTGTTGCATTCCTATATACTAAAAAACAAGCAGAAAGAGAAATCTAGAAAACTGTCCCATTTACAATTGCATCAAAAAGAATAAAATACCTAGGAATAAACCTAACCAAAGAAATGAAAGACTTATACTCTGAAAACTACAAGACACTCATGAGAAAAATTAAAGAAAATACCAATAAATGGAAACACATCCTGTGCTCATGGATAGGAAGAATTAATATTGTCAAAATGGCCATCCTTCCCAAAGCAATTTACAGATTCAATGCAATCCCTATCCAAATACCAACAGCATTTTTCAATGAACTAGAACAAATAGTTCTAAAATTCATATGGAACCACAAAGACTCCAAATAGCCAAAGTCATCCTGAGAAAGAACAAAGTTGGGGGTCTCACGCTCTCTGACTTCAAACTCTACTACAAAGCTACAGTATGGTAATGGCACAAGGATAGACCCATAGATCAGTGGAACAGAATAGAGAGCTCAGATATAAACCCACACATACATGGTCAATTAATACACAATTAAGGAGCCATGAATATACAATCGAGAAAAAACAGCCTCTTTAATAACTGATGATCAGAAAAATGGGTAGCTACACACAAGAGAACGAAACTGGATTATTTTATAACACCATACACAAAAGTAAATTCAAAATGGATCAAAGACCTAAATGTAAGATATGAAACCATAAAACTTTAGAAGAAAACATAGGAAAAATCTCTTAAATATAAGCATGAACAATTTTTTTCTGGACACATTTCCTTGAGTAAGGGAAACAAAATAAAAAATAAACAAGTGGGACTACATCAAACTAAAAAGCTTCTGTGCAGCAAAGGACACCATTAGCAGAACAAAAAAAGCAGACTACATTATGGGAGAATATATTCATAAATGGTTTATCAAATAAAGGGTTAACATCCAAAATATATAAAGAATTCATACACGTCAACACCAAAATCAAATAACCCAATTAAAAAGTGGGTGGAGGACATGAACAGACTTTTCTCCAAAGAAGAAATTCAGATGGCCATGAGGCACATGAAAAGATGCTCCACATCGCTAGTCATCAGAGAAATGCAAATCAAAACCACAATGAGATATCTCCTCATGTAGTTAGAATGGCCACTATCCAAAAGACAAGTGTTGAAGTAACATGTGTTGGCGAGAATGTGGAGAAATGGGAACCTTCTGGGAACCTTCCTGTACTGTGTGAATGTAAATTGATGTAGTTGCTGTGGAAAGCAGTATGGAGGTTCCTCAAAAAACTAAAAATAGAAATAGCATTTAACCCAGTAATTCCACTTCCAGGAATTTACCTGAAGAAAATGAAATACCTGATTCAAAAAATATATATGAACCCCTGTGTTTATTGCTGTATTATTTACAATAGCCAAGATACGGAAACAACCAAAGTGTCCATCATTGATGAATGAACAAAGAAATGTACACAAGGGAATATTATTCAGCCATAAAAAGGAAATCTTATCATTTGCAACAACATGGATGTATATAGAGGTTATTATGCTCAGTGAAATAAGCCTGTCAGAGAAAAACAAATGTCATATGATTTCACTTATCTCTGTAGTATAAAAACAAAGCAAAACAAAATGAACAAAACAGCAGTAGACATAGACACTGAGAAGGGACTGGTGGTTACCATGGAGGAGGGGTTGGGGTGGGTAGGAGGGAAGTATGAGGGGAATAAAGGGGCCCCCCAAATTCTCATTCATAATATAAGTTGGTCAAGGGGATGGAAGTACAGCATGGAAAGTATAGCCAATGATTCTGTAACATCTTCCTATGTTGTTGACAGATAGTAACTGTGCTAATGGGGGTGAGGATTTAATAATATGGGTAACTGGTGAACCATTGGGTTGTATATTTGAAATCAATATAAGATTTTATATCAACCATGCTTCAATAAAAAATTTGGGGGTGGAAATATATCTCAAATAAGATAAACCCTATAAAGCTTTAGCACCAACCCTGCACACAGCTCTCAGTAAATGTTAATTACTGCTGTTCTTGTTCATAAAATATATTATGTACTCCCTGCCTTAGGGATCAAAGTAAACAGAGTATAAATTAACTTTTCTGGGTGGCCAAAGGTAATCATGAGCATAACCATTTAACTGAGCTGTGAGTACAGGGATGTTGCGTTATGAGGGACAATGGGGTTTTGTCCCTGCATAAAGAGTTCTCCCGCTTGGCTGTTGCCTCCTTTGCTATTCAGCTGTCACTTCTCATGGGTGTCACTCTCCCTGCCTGGCCATCCCCACCTCCCCTTTAGTTTCTTACCACCCATGTCTATGAACCTAGCACTGAGCTTTTGAATCTTAGAACTGTATTCTGTCATTGAGCAATGCATTCAGTCTTCTTCCATCTCAGTCCCTTGTTTGTCCAATTTTCACATGTCCACCTCTAAAATCTATGAGTGAATTTACTGTTTCATTCAAAGTGAGAGCCAGAGGTCTCCAACAGCCTTGGGCCTAAGGCTCCGTTTTGTGTATTTCTGGTGGTATTCTAGGGAACTGAACATTTGCCAACTTCCTGAAGATCCAAAAATTGAAGTCTTATTATATTTGATACTCAAAGCAAAGAAAAATGGTAGGAAAAATTAGACATAGATTTGCTATAGTGACGGCTTTGCCTTCATGAGGATTGTTTAAAATCAAATGCCTTAAGAGTCTTCTACCGATGGGCCTGGGGTAACGGAAGAGCAAGCACTTCGCAGAGAAGACGGCTCAGATACAGAAGGAAGGTTTGGACCTGAAGCCAGAAGGCATAGGTTCTAGCCAATTGTGTGATGATCGTGGACCTCTCTACACCTTACTTTCTCTATCTGCAAACCCAGGGTGACAGTATTTGCCTCCTAGCACTGTTAAAAGGATCAGGTAACAGAATGCCTGCATTAGTCTGCTCAGGCTGCCAAGCCAAAATACCACAACCTGGGTGGCTGAAACAACTGAAATTTATTTTCTCACTGTTCTGAAGACTACAAGTTCAGATGAAGGCTAGATTTCAAAACAAAGAAAGTAACAAGAAAGAAGAACATTTCATAATGATAAAGGGACCAGTCCAATAAGAGGATATAACCTGTGGCAGGTTTATCTTCTTCCAGCGCCTCTCTGCCTGGGTCGCAGGCCCCTGCCTTCCACCTGCGTCCTCACATGGCCTTTCCTCTATGCAGCACAGCCCTGCTGTCTGTATCTGTGCAGGTTTCTTCTTCTTGCAAGGGCACCAGAGATTTGAGGTTAGGTCCTCATCCTAAGGGCCTGGGTTTTTTTTTTTCCAGGTTTACTGCAATGTAATTGACATGTAGTAATTGTGTACACTTATACTTTGTGAAAATTCTACAGTAAGGTTAATCATCTCACGTAATTACTGTTTCAAGTGTGTGGTGAGAACACTTAAGATTTATTCTCTGAGAAACTTTCAAGTATAACATACAGTATTGTCAGCTCTGGTCACGAAAGCCTCCTTTTTAACTTTCTTACCTAAGTCCCTGTCTCCACAAACAGTCACATTCTGAGGTGCTAACAGTTAGGGCTTCAACAAAAGGAATTTGTGGGGTATGTGATCCAACCCATGACACTATCCATGAACAGGTTTTGTAAATTCCTTACAAATAGGCCATGTAGCTGCTGTATCCCCAGGGGCAGAGGGCAGTGCTGCCAACAACAGCTGAAGGATGCACTGTGGCCAGCACAGAATAATCAGGGAGATGTGAGCTCCGAAACTGGTAACACAGCTAGGTGGTCCTCTGCATCCAGAGTGGCTTTCCAGCTGCTGCCCTTCAGCATGCATTCCTTGGGTCTCTGCCTTGTGTGCTAGGCAATCTGAGGGTTTGGGGGGTGTTATCTGGTGAACTAAGTGGGTCAAGACACTGGGCAAAGACCCCTGCTGCTTTCTCTGCCCTAGAACGTCCTGGGCCCCAGGACAGGGTGCTTCTAGGTACCATGCTCCTTAATCTTCTCAATAAGCCTTGGCAGACCCAGATACTGAAGCTCAGAAATGTGCAATCTATTGCTCAAGGCCAGACCACTCTAAACAGCAATACCAGGCTTTAAATCCAGGTCTTCTATGTCAAAGTCTAGCACTTTTCTTTGTAGAGGCATGGTATTACCAGAGAGAAGGGATCACCAGGAGAGAAAGAACCAGGGGCACCCCTGCTTGCTTCCGCTTGTGGGCACCTAGCCCTCGCCACAGAGAGCAGGCCACCAAGGCTTGTCTACCCAGTGACTCTGGCTCCTTGCCCATTCTGTGGCCCCTGTCCTTAGCTGACTTCCTCTTCCTTACCCAGGGGCCCCTGGTTCCCTAGCCACTGTCCCTCCCAGTCCTTGGCAGTCTGGCCCAGGTGGTTAGACCACAGGAGGGACTGGTGAGGAAGCTGCCCTGCTCTGACGTTCCCCCTCTTGCTTAATCAACACAAAGGCGACATCAATCACACCACAATAAAGAGAGGGGCAGGGAAGAGCCAAGGGCCACTCACTTACCTGTCAACTGGATGTTTTCCCTCAGAAACTGTTCATGGTTTAGGGATGATATGGGTTTTTTACATAGACTTTGACAACTAATATAAGGTAAGGCCAGCCTAAGTTAGGGCAGCACCAATAAGTTGGAGAGATACAATAAACTAATGAACAAACAAAGCAAAGACTAAAAGGGAGCAGAGAATGGCTAAATTTTGTCTCATTCTGTATTCTGCAAGTCTTAGGGGATTCAAGGTAGGAGATTCGTAACGAACACTACGGATGTGTCCCTAAGGAAGGCATAGGATCCTCTTTCTTTTTGTTAATTATGACTCCCTCACCTCAGATTGAAATTATCATTAGATTTGTCTATACAAGGGAAATATATGAACACCCCAAATTCTGACTACCACTAAAAATGCTGAAATTAATTTATTTGTCCATTCTTATAAGTGATATCTTGGTGTCCAAGAAAGTTTCACAGCATTAGTTAAAACTGGAGGTTGACAAGAACACACCTAAGTGGAGAGTTTATACAATCTTTAATGTCATATTGTCATAACAATGCAGACATACCATACACAGAACAAAGGACAAATGAAGCCAAGAGAGGTGGTAACATTCTGTCTAGACACAATTTGATTGTGTATGACACAGGAACCAGGCACAAAGTGGAGGAAATGGAAATTTACCAATAAGCTTTTAATACCTGACTCAGATTCATTGTGCAGACAGACAAGTCACTAATGAACATCCTGGACTTCAGAAGACCTTATTAAGTTGTAAGAGTCTGATCTAAATCTACAGAAACTGTACTAAGACATAACTGCATCTTCTCCTGGGCTAAATCATCCTATAGGACAATTAAAAACATATTTATTGGGTTCAAAATCACACAACTCAATAGCCTTCTGTAACAGTCAGATGGCTTTCCTCGATATTTTGGGCAGTTATTCGGATGGAATTCCTAACACTAAATACATCAAGTTGAAATAGATGTTCCCTCATATACTTGTTTTCTTTCATTCTACATTGGGAGTATGAGGTTGGATGGTTGGTTAGTTAATTCTAAGCAAATTTTCAGAAGTAAATGTAAACTCTGTGAAGCATCATGCATTCTTTCAATAGGGATTTATTCACAAAGATGAATAATGCAATACTATTGCTTAAGCAACTTTCAGTTAATTGTGTGAAACAGAAAAAAATACACATATAATGATGAGCATGAAGAGAACTCAGAGAAAGAAAAAGTAGTAGCTACTTGGATATTAAAAGATTAACTTAAAAATTTTAAGTGTAATAATCTTATAGTGATTTTTGAAGATCTTTATCTTTTAAAGATACATTCTGAAATATCTGTAACTGAAATGATACCATGTCTGAAATAAGCTTTCAAATAATTCAGGATGGATAAACTGGGTGGGACAAAAATAAAAAGAGATAAACCATGAGTTGGCAATTGCTGAAGCTGATGATGAACTTTTGCGTATGTGTGAAATTTTCAATAATAAACAGCATTGTTTAAAAATGTTAAGGACAATCTAAAACTGAAACTAAGAAACCAATTCCACTTACAGCAGCATAAAAAAATAACATACTTAGGAATAAAATTTTTTTAAAGATGTGTGAAATTTGTACTCTGATAAAACAAATTAAAGGAGATCTAATTGGGAAAACAACCCATGTCCATTGCCATCTTATTGTTAAGAAGCAATATTCCCTAAACTGATATGCACACTAAATGTAGTATTTAAAATTTTTTTTATTAAGGTATTTTTGATATACAGTCTTATGAAGCTTTCACATGAAAAAACAATGTGGTTACTACAATTACCCATATTACCAAGTTCCCACCCATACCCCAATGCAGTCACTGTCCATCAGTGTAGTAAGATGCCACAGATTCACTGTTTGCCTTCGCTGTGCTACACTGTTTTCCCCGTGATCCCCCCACACCAAGAGTACTAAACATAACACAGTTCAATATCCATCTCCCTCCCTCCTGACCCACCCTCCCACACCCATCCCCTTTCAAAACCACTAGTACCTTTTTGGAGTCTGTGAGTCTGCTGCTATTTTGTTCCTTCAGTTTTGCTTCATTGCTGTACTACACAAATGAGAGAAATCATTTAGCACTTGTCTTTCTCCACCTGGCTTATTTCACTGAGCATAATATCCTCCAGCTCCATGCATGTTGCTGCAAATGGTAGGATTTGTTTCTTTCTTATGGCTGAATAGTATTCCATTGTGTATATGTACCACATCTTCTTTATCCATTCATCTACTGATGGACACTTAGGTTGCTTCCATATCTTGGCTATTGTAAATAGTGCTGTGATAAACATAGGAGTGCATACGTCTTTTTGAGTCTGAGGAAATGTATTCTTTGGGTAATTCCAAGGAGTGGGACTCCAGGTCAAATGGTATTTCTATTTTTAGTTTTTTGAGGAACCACCCTATTGCTCTCCACAATAGTTGAAATAGCTTACATTCCCACCAGCAGCAAAGGAGGGTTCCCCTTTCTTCACATACTCACCAGCATTTGTTGTTCTTAGTCTTTTTGATGCTGGCCATTCTAACTGGTGTGAGGTGATATCTCATTGTGGTTTTAATTTGCAATTCCCTGATGATAAGTGATGTGGAGCATCTTTTCATGTGTCAATTGGCCATCTGAATTTCCTCTTTGGAGAATTGTCTCTTCATATCCTCTGCCCATTTTTTAATCAGGTTATTTGCTTTTTGGAAGTTGAGGCATCTGAGTTCTTAATGTATTTTGGATATTAACCCCTGGTCAGATATGTCATTTAAAAATATATTCTCAAATACTGTAGGATGCCTTTTTGTTCTGTTGATGGTGTCCTTTGCCATACAGAAACTTTTTAGTTTGATGTAGTCCCATGAGTTCATTTTTGCTTTTGTTTCCTTTGCTCAAGGAGATGCATTCAGGAAAAAGTTCCTCATGATTATATTCAAGAGATTTTTGCCTATGTTGTTTTCTAAGAGTTTTATGGTTTCATGACTTACATTAAGGTGTTTGACATTTTGAGTTGACTTTTGTGTATGGGGTTAAACAATAATCCAGTTTCATTCTCTTGCATGTAGCTGTCCAGTTTGGCCAACACCAGCTGTTGAAGAGGCTGTCATTTCCACATTGTATGTCCATGGCTCCTTTAAGATATATTAACTGACCATATATGCTTCAATGATTGGGTTTTATCAGGGCTCTCTAGTCTGTTCCGCTGGTCCGTGAGTCTGTTCTTGGGCCTGTACCAAATTGTTTTGATTACTGTGGCTTTGCAGTAGAGCTTGAATTTGGGGAGCATAATCCCCCCAGCTTTATTCTTCCTTCTCAGGATTGCTTTGGCTATTTGGGGTCTTTTGTGGTTCCATATGAATTTTAGAATGATTTTCTCTAGTTCATTGAAGAATGCTGTTGGTAGTTTGATAGGAATTCCATTGACTCTGTAGATTGCTTTGGCAGGATGGCCATTTTGACAATACTAATTCTTCCTATCCATGACCATGGAATGTGTTTCCATTTATTGGTATCTTCTTTAATTTCTCTTATGAGTGTCTTGTTGTTTTCAGGGTACAGGTCTTTCACTTCCTTGGTTAGGTTTATTCCTAGGCATTTTATTCTCTTTGGTGCAATTGCGAGTGGAATTGTTTTCCTGATTTCTCTTTCTCCTAGTTTATCATTAGTGTATAGGAATGCAACAGATTTCTGTGTATTAATTTTGTATCCCACAACTTTGCTGAATTCAGATATTAGTTCTAGTAGTTTTGGAGTGGATTCTTTAGAGTTTTCATGTGCAATATCATGTAATGTGCAAACAGGGACAGTTAAACTTCTTCCTTACCAATCTGGATTCCTTTTATTTCTTTGTGTTGTCTGATTGCCGTGGCTAGGACCTCCAGTACTATGTTGAATAACAGTGGCGATAGTGGGCATCCTTGGCTTATTCCCAATCTTAAAAGAAAAGCTTTCAGCTTCTTGCTGTTAAGTGTAATGTTGGCTGTGGGTTTGTCATATATGGCCTTTATTATGTTGAGGTACTTGCCCTATATACCCATTTTGTTGAGAGTTTTTATCATGAATGGATGTTGAATTTTGTCAAATGCTTTTTCAGCATCTATGGAGATGATCATGTCGTTTTTATCCTTCTTTTGGTTGATGTGCTGGATGATGCTGGTGAATTTTCGAATGTTGTACCATCCTTGCATCCCTGGGATGAATCCCACTTGGTCATGATGTATGATCCTCTTGATGTATTTTTGAATTCAGTTTGCTAATAGTTTGTTGAGTATTTTTGCATCTATGTTCATCAGGGATATTGGTCTGTAATTTTCTTTTTTTGTGGTGTCTTTGCCTGGTTTTGGTATTAGAGTGATGCTGGCCTCATAGAATGAGTTTGAGAGTATTCCCTCCTCTTCTACTCTTTGGAAAACTTTAAGGAAGATGGGTATTAGAGCTCCACCAAATGTTTGATACAATTCAGCAGTGAGGCCATCTGGGACAGGGGTTTTGTTCTTGGGTAGTTTTTTGATTACCGATTCAATTTCATTATTGGTAATTGATCTATTCAGATTTTCTGTTTCTTTCTCGGTCAGCCTTGGAAGGTTGTATTTTTCTAGAAAGTTGTCCATTTCTTCTAGGTTATCCAGTTTGTTGGCATATAATTTTTCATAGTATTCTCTAATAATTCTTTGTATTTCTGTGGTGTCCATAGTGATTTTTCCTTTCTCATTTCTGTTTCTGTTTTTGTGTGTAGACTCTCTTTTTTTCTTGATAAGTTTGGCTAGGGGTTTATCTATTTTGTTAATTTTCTCAAAGAACCAGCTCTTGCTTTCATTGATTCTTTCCATTGTTTTATTCTCCTCAATTTTATTTATTTCTGCTCGAATCTTTGTTATGTCCCTCCTTCTACTGACTCTGGGCCTCATTTGTTCTTCTTTTTCTAGCTTCGTTAATTGTGAATTTAGACTGCTTGTATGGGATTGTTCTTCTTTCCTGAGGTAGGCCTGTATTGCCATATACAGTCCTCTTAGCATGGCCTTCACTGTGTCCCATAGACTTTGTGGTGTTGAATTATTGTTGTCATTTGTCTCCATATATTGCTTGATCTCTTTTTTTATTAGGTGATTGATCCATTGATTATTTAGGAGCATGTTATTAAGCCTCCATGTGTTTGTGGGATTTTTCATTTTCTTTGCATAATTTATTTCTAGTTTCATACCTTTGTGGTCTGAGAAACTGGTTAGTACAATTTCAATCTCTGAATTTACTGAGGCTCTTTTTGTGGCCTAGTATATGATCTATTCTTGAAAATTTTCCATATGCACTTGAGAAGAATGTGTATTCTGCTGCTTTTGGGTGGACTGTTCCGTATATGTCTGTTAGGTCCATCTGTTCTAATGTGTTATTCAGTGCCTCTGTGTCCTTACTTATTTTCTGTCTGGTTGATCTGTCCTTCAGAGTGAGTGGAGTTTTGAAGTCTCCTAGAATGAATGCATTGCATTCTATTTCCCCTTTTAATTCTGTTAGTATTTGTTTCACATATGTAGATGCTCCTGTGTTGGGCACATAGATATTTATAATGGTTAAATCTTCTTGTTGGATTGACCCCTTTATCATTATGTGATGTCCTTCTTTGTCTCTTCTGACTTTCTTTGTTTTGAAGTCTATTTTGTCTGATACAAGTACTGCAATTCCTGCTTTTTTCTCTCTATTAGCTGCATGAAATATCTTTTTCCATCCCTTCACTTTTACTCTGTGTATGTCTTCGGGTTTAAAGTGAATCTCTTGTAGGCAGCATATTGATAGGTTTTGTTTTTTTATCCATTCAATGACTCTATGTCTTTAGATTGGTGCATTCATTCCATTTACATTTAGGATGATTATCGATAGGTATGTACTTATTGCCATTGCAGGCTTTAGATTAATGCTTACCAAAGGTTCAAGGTTAACTTCCTTACTATCTAAGAGTCTAACTTAACTCACTTAATATGCTATTAAAAACACAATCTGAAGGTTCTTTTTTTTCTCTTTCTTTTTCTTCCTCCTCCATTCTTCATATATTAGGTGTCATACTCTGTACTCTTTGTCCCTTAATTTACTTTGGGGATAGTTAATTTAATTTTGCATTTGCTTAGTAATTAACTGTTCTGTTTTCTTTAGTGTGGTTTTATTACCTCTGGTTACAGCTATTAAACCTTAGGAACACGTCACTCTATAGCAGTCCCTCCAAAATGCCGTGATGAGATGGTTTGTTGGAGGTAAATTCTCTCAGCTTTTGCTTACTTGGAAATTGTTTAATCCTTCCTTCAAACATAAATGATAATCTTGCCGGATAAAGTATTCTTGGTTTGAGGCCCTTCTGCATTAAATACATCATGCCACTCCCTTCTGGCCTGTAAGGTTTCTGCTGAGAAGTCTGATGATAGCCTGATTGGTTTTCCTTTTGTATGTGATCTTATTTCTCTCTCTGGCTATTTTTAATAGTCTGTCCTTATCCTTAATCTTTGCCATTTTAATTACTATATGTCTTGGTATTGTCTTCCTTTGGTCCCTTGTGTTGGGAGATCTGTGCATGGCCTGAGAGACTATGTCCTTCCCTAGATTGGGGAAGTTTTCAGCAATTACCTCCTCAAAGACAATTTCTATCCCTTTTTCTTTCTCTTCTTCTTCTGGTAGCCCTATAATGAGAATATTGTTCTGTTTGGATTGGTCACACAGTTCTCTCAATATTCTTTCATTCTTAAAGATCCTTTTTTCTCTCTGTGCCTCAGCTTCTTTGTATTCCTCTTCTCTAATTTCTATTTCATGTATCATCTCCTCCACCATATCTTATCTGCTTTTAATACCCTCCATTGTACTGTTCAATGATTAGTTCTCTGACCAGACTTCATTCCTGAGTTCTTGAATATTTTTCTGTACCTCCATGAGCATGTTAATGATTTTTATTTTGAAATCCCTTTCATGAAGAATCATGAGGTTGATTTCATTTGAAACTTTCTCAGGTGTTGTATTCATAATTATACTTTGAACCAGGTTTCTTTGGCATTTCATATTTGTATATGTTGCCCTCTAGTGCCCAGAAGCTCTACTCTCTGGAGTTGCTCAGCCCCTGAAGCAATGTCAGGGGTCGCAGGGGAGCATTATTGGTGCCTGGGTGGAGGAAAGAGCTGTTTCCTGCTTTCCCGCTGCTATTCCTGCCTCCACTGCCAAATCCAGTGGGCCAAACACACAGGTGTGAGCCTCTATGCTTTGCATTTGTAGTTGCTATAGACAGGGCTTCCCTCTGGCTGGCCTAATGCCAGGGTAGGGTTTGCCGGTTTGTGAGCCAGGTGGGGCTGGCTGGGAGAAAGGCACAGTAGGCTGCGTATTATGGAGGGGGTCCCTTGAGCTTTGTAGCCAGCTAGAGAGCTGGAGTGCCTGAAGATAGAGAAAGTTCCCAACCTGCTGGGTAGAGTGCACCCAGACAATTTTGTGTACCTTTCCTTTCTCCTGAGCAGTAAACTCTGTGCAATCCTTGTCCCTTTAGCAGCCTTCTTGCTGTTAGGAAGTCTGTCAGACTTCCCTCCTTTCTTTTGTCCCAGAGCAGCTGCATATGGATCCCTGCTTTCCACAAGTGGCTGGAATCTCAGTCTCTCCAGGTATTCTGCCTGTCTTAGCTTTTCAACCCCCTAATCACAAGAATACCATGAAAGCACCATGAGATGTAGGTTTGTGTTCCCAGAGGAGATCTCCAGAATTAGGTATACAGCAGTTCCAGGCCTCCACTCCCTCCCCACTCTGTTTCTCTTCTTCCCTCTGGAGAGTTGTGGTGGGGGAAGGGCTTGGGTCCAGCCAGCCCACAGCTTTGGTACGTTACCCTGTTCCATGAGGTTTAGTCTTTTCTCCAGGTGTATGCAGTTTGGCACAGCCCTCTTCCTGTTGCTCTTTCTGGATTAGTCTTATTAATTATATTTTCATACTATATGCAGTTTTAGGAGGAAGTCTGTCTCACCTCTCATGCAGCCATGTTTAATCCTCTCTCCAAGGGCCATTTCTTACTAATTTATATATTCACCCCATTCCCAGTGGATGTTTCACAGCAAATGATCAATGATTTATGTATATTTAATGCCCAGTTAAAAATAGAGCTACTGAAAAGTCACCATATCTGGTGTTCTCTGAAGGTCTAATGGTCCCTAAAATTATTTTCTTGTACTAAAAATCATATAATAGTAACCTGGTCTTTCAGTGACAAATCTGGAGCCTTGGCATAACCTCTTTTGTTTCTTTCAGATAAGCACAGATAAAGTGGTGTGAGGCAGGAAAATAGATATGAGTGGAGTGAAAAGAGAGCAAGGTCCGTAAAGCCTCATAGAAAGGACTCAGTTAACAAGTTAAACCTAGAAAGCCAGAAAAGACTCAGAGTTTATGAGTTAATCAGTTAAAGCTCAAGAGGTCAAGACCAACTTAGCCTTGAATGTTTGAATATTCTGCAGATAAAAGTTTCTCAGCACAGCCCATGTCTTCATTGTGTCAATTAGATTATTGTTAAGATTTTCCTAAATGCAATTCTTAACAGATTCCCAGCCAACTTCACTGTAGAAATTCACACAGAATTTCAAGAGATCCAGAATAGTTAAAATAATTTTATAATTAATTATTTTAATTAATTAAATAAATAATTTTATAATTAATTAATTTTATTAAAATGGTTTTTATAATCATTTTATGGAAATATAGTTTATATACAACATATTATATTGGTTTCAGATGAACAACTTATTCATCAGTTTTATACATTATTAAATGTTTACCATGGTGAGTTATGTCCATGGTGACCAACTGTCATTATACAAAGATACTACAATATTACGAGCTATATTCCATATGCTATACTTCCACCCCTGTAACTAAATTATTTTATAATTTGAAGTTTGTACCTCTTTATCCCCTTTACCTATTTCACCTGTCCCCCAACTTGCCATGGTAATCAACATTCTATTCTCTGTGTTTATGAGTCTATTTCTGTTTTATTTGTTTTGTTTTGCTCTTCACATTCCACAGATAAGTGAAACCATGTGGCATTCATCTTTCTCTGGCTGACTTATTTCTCTTAGCATATATCCTCTATGTCCATCCATGTTGTCACAAATGGCAAGATTTCTTTCTCTTTTATGGTTGAATAATATTCCATTGTGTATATGTACCACATCTTCTTTAGCCATTCATCTACTATGGACACTTCGGTTGCTTCCATATCTTGGTTACTGTAAATAATGCTGCAATAAATATAGGGGTGCATATGTCTTCTCGAATTAGTGGTTCATTTTCTTCAGGGAGATCCCCAGAAATGTAATTGCTGGATCCTATGATTGTTCTATATTTAAGTTTTTGAGGAACCTCTATATCATTTTCCATAGCGGATGCACCAATTGACATTGCCGCCAACACTGTAGGTGGGTTTTCTCTACATCTTCACCAACACTTGTTTCTTGTATTGTTGATATGAGCATTCTGACTGGAGTGAGGTGATCTTGATATAGTTTTTATTTGCATTTCCCTGATGATTAGTGATGTTGAGCATCTTTTCATGTACCTGTTTACCATCTGTATGCCTTACTTGGAATAATGTCTGTTCAGGTATTTTGCCCATTTTTTAATCAGATTTTTTTGTTTTTTGATATTGAGTGTAAGAGTTCTTCATATATTTTGTATGTTAGCCCTTTATCAGATATTCATTTGCAAATACATTCTCCTATTCAGTGTGTTGACTTTTCAGTTTGTTGATGGCTTCCTTTGTTGTGCAGAAGCTTTTTAGGATGATGTAGTCTCATTTGTTAATTTTCTATTTAGTTTCCTTTGCCTGGGGAGATGTATCCAGGAAAAAAATTCTAATATTAATATGTTTTAGAGCTTACTACTTATGTTTTCTTCTAGTAGTTGTATAGCTTCAGGTCTAATATTTAGGTATTTAATACATTTTGAGTTTGTTTTTGTATATGGTGTAAGACAATGATCCAGTTTGATTTTTTTGCATGTTGCTGTCCAATTTCCCCAACACCATATACAGAAGAGACTGTCTTTTCCCATTGGATATTCTTGCCTCCCTTGTCATGCATTAACTGGCCACAATTTTGAAAAAGAACAACAAATTAGGAGGACTCACACTTTCTAATTTCAAAACTTACTATAAAGCAGCGGCAGTGTGACAAGTGTAGCTAAGCAGTGCACTTCTGGCCCAGCAATGGACCCAGAGATCAGTGGAATAGAACTGAGAGTCAAGGAATGAACCCATATCTATGGTCCACAGATTTTTGGCAAGATGCCAAGACCACCACCCAATAGCAAAAAAAATAGTCTTTTCAACAAACAGTGCTAGGACAACTGGTCAGTCACATACCAAAAAATGAAGTTGGACTTTCACCTCATACTATATAGCAAAAAATTAACTCAAAATGGATCAAAGGCCTAAATGTAAGAGCAAAAACTACAAAATCCTTAGAAGAAAACATGGCGGTAAACATTCATTTCCTTAGATTTGCCAAAGGATTCTTAGATATGACATCAAAAACACAGAACAAATAAAAAAAGATAAATTAGACTTAATCAAAATTTAAAATTTTTATACTTCAAAGAACATCATCAAAAAAGTAAAAAGGCAATTAATGGAAAGGGAGAATATATTTGAAAATCACATATCTGATGAGGAACTTGTATCCAGAATATATATTTAAAAACCCTTATAACTCAATAATAACAAATAACTCAATTAATAAATGGGCAAAGGATCGGAATAGACACTTCTCCATGGAAGATTTAGAAATGGCCAATAAACACATAAAAAAGTGCTGGACATTATTAGTCATCAGGGATATATTAATCAAAATGATGAGATACCACTTCACGCCCCCTAGGATGGCAAAATCAAAAAGTTAGATGATAAGAGTTGGCAAGGATGTGAAGGAAATGGAGCCCTCTTACACGTTAGCCAGTTACTCAAAGGAGTAACTATAGAGTCACCATCTGACACAGCAGTTCCATTCCTAGGTGTATGTTCCTAGGTCTATGCCTAAGAGAAATGAGAAAACCATACACAAATATTTATAGCAGTGCTATTCATAATAGCCAGAAAGTAAAAAAAAAACACAAATATCCATCAACGGATGGATAAACAAAACATTGTAAGGCCATATAATGGAATATCATTCAACCACAAAAAGGAAAGAAGTATTGATACATGCTACAACATGACTGAACCTTGAAAACACTGTGCTACTTAAAAGAAGCCAGTGGCAAAAGGCCACGTGTTGTATTATTCCATTTCCATAAATGTGCAGAACAGAAAAATCTACAGAGACAAAGATTAGGTAGCTATAAAGCATGAGGTTTCTTTTTGGGGTGATGAAAATGTTCTAAAATTGTGGTGATGGTTACCCATGTCTGTGAATATACTAAAACCATTGAATTATATGCTTTAAGCAGGTGAATTTTATGATATGTGAATTATATCTCAATAAAGTTGTTTTCGAAGAATCACTGGCACACACACATTTGGGACAGAACTAGGAAGACAGCAGTGGTAATACCAGCATACTTTTGCATCATCCCACATCTCCATATAAAAACAGAGTAGCTAAATATCAAAATAAGAAACTTACAAAAAACAATTACAACAAAGCTAGGGGACAAGTTGTCCCTATGAACCCCACAGCACAAACGGGAAGGAACCAGCCACCAGCCAGGAAACAGGCATGAGATTTTCAGCATGTCTGTAGGCGGAGGCAGAGGACAGCCTACTGAGAGCACAGACTGAATTAGGGTGATGACTGCCCAACTAGAATTGTTTTAAAGTTTTGATTTAAATGTTTAAAATGATTTGCCTTTGCCTTATTCTTTAAAATGCAGTTTTTAAAACTAAGATCCTAGGAAAATTAAAACCAGTGTGCACTCCAGCTCTGCCCTGCTGTGTGTCACATTCTAACACTGCCTCCCCTACTGTCCTTTTATTCTTTCAACCAGGTAAGTGCTATTATTTTTTTAATTCCAACTCAGAACTCATCTGCTAAAGAAGCTTTTTATGTTTGAGGCTTCCAGATGAATCCCTTCTCCAGGATGACCCTCTCCAGTTCTCAAATGCCTAGTTTCCAGGAAATTAATTTCCTCTTGCGGTTTTGTACTTTTCCCAGTTGAGCCTGTCCAATTAGATGGGACTCTGGTGAGGAGGCTGCTTTCTGTGCATCTCCCACTGTGTGCAGGGCATATTAAGTAGAACACAACTGAAAGGCAGTTCTGATGCCAGGTCCTGAAGGATGATGGGCAGGCAGGGACCATTCACACACCACCTTAAACAGTTCTTCGACAGATGCATGATTGCGGCTCGCTCACCCCTGTGGTGCATATTGCTTTAAAACATGAGACTGCCATCAAAGGAAAGCTCAGTATTCTTCCCAATGAATTCTGAGGAAAGTGTCAAAAGTATTGCACTCTGCCCAGTAAACTTCCCAAAGTTTAGGTTATTTTTAAACAGAGCTTTCACTGTTTTTAATTTAAAAAGCAAAATTGTTTCTAGGTGAGTCAAAGAAGTTCTGAAGCACATTTTCAGTAGCCCATTCTGAACAGAAGGGGTACTTGGCTAAAGGAAAGAAGAGAGGGAGATATGCAAAGCCACTTGACCAAGCATATTTTAGAAACCTGTCCTGCCACAGGAAAAGTAATATATAAAACTGATTTGCAATTCAGACACTAATTAATGCAAGTTGGTAATGACCCATCTTCTCCAAATAGCCACAAAGCCTTTCTTTCCATCTCAGTCAGGTCTCTCCTCGTCTTATGGGACAGGAAGAACCAAAGGTGGGCTGTTAACACTTTTCAGAAGCCTTTTGAGTTTTCAGACTTAACATTGTCTGGTATCACTGTGTAACCAGGTAATTAAAGTGATTAAAAATTAATTGGACTTCTAATAATGAACAGATTTATAGTTGATGAAGGTGACTCTTTAAAAGGCAAGGAGTCCATCTCTGAACTTGATACTAACCATTTTCAAAAGCAGACTTTGTGGAAGATGATTTTGCACATCTGACAGCTGCTTTTTGTTCACTGATGGGAAGTTAATTACTCAACACACCCCAGAGAAATTGTGCTCTTTAATGGTAATGCAAACTTCACAAAATAACAAATTGAAAACATAATTTGCTTGTACAATGCACTTCCCTGGAGTCAGTGGGTTGGTAAGTATTCACTGAGCATTTACAACTGCAGCTGGCACTCTCATTAACGAACAGAATTTATTACCTGCTCTTCAGAAACCTAGCCCTATTAGAGAGACTAGTTACCAGTCAGATATGCAAATCGCAGTTCCCCCTTTCCTGATGCAAAAGAACATGGGAGGGGGAATCCTTAGGGGTAACTGAAGGATGCTTTACTCCATGCCAAGCCAAAAAACAGCTCAGCACACAGGGCTTTGTGTTTTCTTCTTGCAGATCTTTCAAGTTCTCCAGAAGTCTGGAATTAAGCACTTCAAAAACTACTAGTCACACCAGAGTGATCCACTTCTAAACTTGGTCTTAGACTATTGCTCTTGGAATCCCGTGCACTGCTGCCCCCAGGGAATGCCAGGTGGGTGGCCCAGGAGGCATTGGCTAGCAAAGCTGTCAGGTGAGCCTTGCAAAAGCCTTCCAGGCACTTGGCCCCTTCTTCTGTGTCACTCTGCTCATGCCTACCCACAAGGCAAACCACAAACCCAGGCAGGGTAGAGGCAAGTACCCCAGAGCTCCTGCCTATACCCCATAAGGCAAACACTGGGGGGCTGCCAATTCCAGCCCTCCCTGGCTCTGTCACCACATTCCCTGACTATCTCCTCTGGTTGTGACCATTCCCAGATTCCCCATCTGGTTTGTGAGGGTCTCAGCTATTCTTTGTGGCTCTTAGTCCAGCTCGGTTCCTTGAGTATTTGGGGCTTCCCTTGTCTTGAGTGAAACAGACTGCTCCACAGCAGCCATGGCTCCCTGGAAGCCCAGTCCCAGTACCCCTCCATAACCCTTCAGTAATGCCCTTGTAGGCATTAAAGAGGGGAAGGGGTGCGGCCGCACCCCCTGAGTATATTCTCAATATTGTCACCTCTTCAACAATTTTCCCAAAGATAATATATTGACTTGTTCACTCCTTCGAATGCTAGTTGTTAAAGCCACAGTGAGAAGATGCTATAGAAAGATCCAGGAATGCCAGGTGCCATCAGTATTGTCTGTGTGAGCTCAGACAGGAGGGGCACAAAGAGCCCAACAGTGCCCCCCCAGTCCCCAGCTCTCTCCCCTGACCTAACACCAGGCAGGCCGCTGCTCAGAGGGAAGTTACTGTAGGAAGAGGCTCTGGGAAAGGGAAGGGGAAACCCTCTTTGCTTTTTGCCTTTGTTATGCCCTCTGGTTCTTCCTGTAGTCACCTGCTGCAAGGCATTGCCTGGGCATTGAGCTTACTTATTGATTGTTAGAAGCCTCACTCCCTGTCCCTCTGCAAAGAGTAACTAACAAGGCACTGCTCAGAGGGCTACCAAAGGCAGTGCTGACTCGGAAAGGGCAGCAGGCAGGTGTCCTTTCTTCTCTTTTTTTCAAAGTCCAATTTTCCTTTGTATGTGATCTTTTTTCTCTGTCTAGCTGCTTTTAAAACTCTGTCTTTATCCTTGATCTTTGCCATTTTAATTATTATATGTCTTGGTGTTGTCTTCCTTGGGTCCCTTGTGTTGGGAGATCTGTGCACCTCCATAGCCTGAGAGACTATCTCCTTCCCCAGATTGGGGAAGTTTTCAGCAACTACCTCCTCAATGACACTTTCTATCCCTTTCTCTCTCTTCTCCTTCTGGTATCCCTATAATGCAAATATTGTTCCGTTTGGATTGGTCACACAGTTCTCTCAGTGTTCTTTCATTCCTAGGGATCCTTTTTTCTCTGAGCCTCAGCTTCTTTGTGTTTCTCTTCTCTAATGTCTATCCTATTTACTGTCTCATCTACTATATCTAACTTCCTTTTAAATCCCTCCATTGTATGTTTCATTTCAGATATGGAATTTCTTAATGATTGCATCACCATCCTAAATTCATCCCTGAGTTTTTAAATATTTTTCTGTACCTCCATGAGCATCTTTATGATATTTATTTTGAACTCTCTTTCAGGAAGATTTGTGATTTCAGTTTCACTTGGCACTTTTTATGGTGTTTCTGAGATTTTTATTTGAACCAGTCTCCTTTGATGTTTCGTATTTGTATGTGGCGCCCTTTAGTATCCAGAATCTCTGCTCTCTGGAGCTGCCAGCCCTGTGAGTGATCTCGGGGATGGCAGTAGAGCAGAGCTGGTGCCTGTGCAGAGGAAAGAGCAGTGTCCTGCTTCCCGACTGCAATGCCTGTCTCCACTGTCAGTACCAGTGAGCTGAGCACACAGATGCCACCCTCTGTGCTTTGCATCTGCAGCTTCCATAGGCAGGGCCTCTCTCTGGCTGGCCCGATGCTAGAGCAGGGACTACTAGTTTGCGAGTCAGTGCCAACAGGCCAGGAGGAAGGTGCAGCAGGCTACGTATCACAATGTATTGGGGCCTTGGAGCTGAGTAGCCAGCCAGGGGGATGCAGCACCTGAAGCTCCTGAAAGTTCCCAACCTGCTGGGCAGAGGATGCCCAGACATCTTTGTCAACCTTTCCTTTCTCCTGAGCAGCAATCTCTGTGCAATCCCCACCCTTTCAGCAATGCTCTCACTGCTAGGAAGCCTCTCAGACTGCCTGCATTTCTTTTGTTCCAGAGCGGGCAGAAGTGATTCCTGACCTCCAGAAATGACTGGAATCTCAGTCTCTCCAAGTGTTCTGCCTGTCTTAGCTTTCCAACCCCACTAATCTCCAGAGCACCATGCAATGTAGGTTTGTGCTCCCAAAGCAAATCTCCAGGGCTGGGTGTTTAGCAGTCCTAGGCTTCTACCCCCTCCCCCACTCCATTTCTCTTCCTCCCGCTGGTGATCTGGGGTGGGGGAAGGGGTTGGATTCCACCGAATCAGGGCCTGGGTACATTACGCTGTTTTTTGACGTCTGCTCTGTTCTCCAGGTGTGTGCAGTCTGGCTCAGCCTTCTTTCCTGCTGCTCTTTTAGGATTAGTTCAATTAACTATATTTTCATATTATATGTGGTTTCGGAAGGAGTTGTCTGTCTCACCTCTCATGCCCCATCTTTAATGCTGGTTTCCATTTATTTCCTTTGAATTTTTAGTATTGCTGCAATTGCTTTGTCTGGTAATGTCAACCTAGGCAGTATTTGCTCAGCACAGCTATTGTGTTATTGTATGTCAAACACAATGCTTTGACATCTAAAAATAAACCAGATTCTACTGTGTGCTAAGGCAGACATTCAAAATCTACTCTTCTCTTCTTTTCTGCTTTTGGCATAATGAGTATGCACTGATAATAAAAAATAAAATGTCATGATCTTTGATATCCTTGGCAATTGAAATGATGTTGTATTATGACTGGTCACTGCAATTCTTCATGTGCTGGACAACAGTGAAGTCAAGTGACGAGAGTGTCATCTTATGGTCTCTGTTTTCAGCTGACCTTGGAGTGCAAAGCAACCAAATAAATAAAGGTGTTTATGTTTCCAATAAAATTTGACAGACACAGGAGTGTGAGCTTCATATCATTTTCATGTCACAAAATATTTTCTTCTGACTTTTTAACCATTTAAAATCTAAAATCATTCCTGACTTGTAGGCCATACAAAAGGAGGAGGTCAGCAGATTTTTGTTGACCCTGTTTAGTATTCTTAGAACATCATGGGACCATATTTCCCACCTTTAAGGGGAATTCCATCTAGCTTAAGAGATAAAGAAGTAGAATGTGTGTGTTGGGGGCAGAGGGTGGGGAGACGAAGACAGAGACTGTTACTAAGCAACCAGATCTAGTCCCTAAGGCCTCAGTTTCTATTGTCCTTATTTTTTGGGAGCAGACTTGTTTACTTTTGTCATTTGCAACTGTAACTGTCCTAACAGTACAACTGAGTTTATCCATTGTCAGCAACATTGGATTGGGCAAAAACATTTGCTTGTCAAATGCTGAGAAACACATCTTTAGTGACATACCAGAGGGCTCCATTAAAGTAAACCAATGAAAAACTGATTAAAGTATAAGAAGGTCTGTTGTGCCATTTCTCTTAGTGACTGACTTTTTTTGGAAACATCTGCATTTGTGGTATTCCCTATAAAGTGATTAACACATTTAAAATAGAGACTTCCTTTTCCTCCACTTAATGAAGGCAACTGTTGGCATTCCATAATAAAACGTTTTTGTAAGATATTCCTGTTTCAGAAAACACTGAGAAAATTATTACAAATAAAATTGTAAAGAGTTAACAAATCCAGAGTTGAAGTATTTTATTGAAATCAACCAGTAATGCTAATTATTGATGATTTCAACCCAGCATTAATATCACAGTTTTGAAAAAGCACAATTTTTGCCAATGCATGTTTGTTGCTGTAAGAGTCAGCTGTTGTAAGCAAAAACACCAATAAAGATAATACCGATAACAATGATAATGACAATCATTTGTTGAATATCTTTTGTATGAACAGGCACTGTGCTGTTTCTCATATATTATCTCTAATCCTCCCAGCAACCCTAAAAGTTATGTATTGGCCAACCCATTTTACAGATGGAGACTCAAGGAGGCTGAATATAATGAATCATAAGAAATACATATTTCCCAGGTATATTTGGTCTTAAATATACCAAGAAAACACTGCAGTCTTAAAGGTGAAATGGGTGCCTTGTCATGTTAATGAGAGACTTTTGGATCCCACAGGGTCAGGGGCATGGGCTGAATCAGCATGTGGCCAAAAGTGAGTCCATAATGAGTATGCAATGAAGCCCTCACAAAACCCCCTGAGAAGAACTTATTGCTCTTTCGGATCATGCTTCTCTGTCAGAAAGAAGGCTTCCACACTTGGGAACCAGAATGTGTCCATGTGCTACCAAGCCAGGCCCCAAGATCCACAACAATAGAAGCTTCTTTGTTTGGGATCTTGCTCTATGTATCTCTTCATCTGGCTATTAACTTGTTTCCTTTACAGTATCCTTTATTTAACTGGTAAATATAAGTGTTTTCCTGAGTTCTCTGAGCCACACTAGCAAATTAACTGAAACTAACAGGAAGTCATGAGGACCTCCAGTCAGTAGCTGGTAAGTCAGAAGCACAAGTAACTGCCTAGGGCCTAGAACCAGCATCTGGAGTGGGGGGTGGAAAGCAGTCTTGTGGGATGGATGGAGCCCTTCACCTGGGGAATCTGGTGCTGTCTTTGGGCAGAGAGCATCAGAATTGAGTTGAGTACTTGGACATGCTGCTGGTGTTTGAAAATTGCTTGGTGTTTTGTGTCAGAAGACCCCCTCTCCCACACACACATTGAAATTGGGTTCAGGAACCCAAAAGGAGTCTTACTACTGTTACAGATTATAACTCCATGGGGAAAATGTTTTCCCAGCCTGGGGCAAAATACCTTTGAAACTGAAGTCAAAGGGAGAAATAAAACGGTAGAAACTCGTTTGTTGTCTACAAGCACTTGTCCACTTCTGCTTGCCTGTGTCTCTTATGGCCTGGCTGCAAAAATGAACCCCACCCAACCTATCCAGTCCAGATATGCCTTCTCTCCCCCTTGTAATTACATATTGATATGGAGATGGACTGCATCTCTTGGCCCCTTGGAAACACCTATTGATATGGAGATGCACTAAGGCCAGGGAGAGATTCTGGAAATAATGTAATTGTACCCACACTGCTGCATAGTACTATTATTGTGAAAGAGAAAAAATGCCAGAGGTGGAAACATGTCCAGAGCTACATCAGTTGTGGGGCCAGAATTGGAATCTGGAGTTATTTGACTTTGAATACCAACTATTGTGCCCCCTCCTCCTCACCATTAGGGCTGCTAGCCATCCTTTATTAGGGCATGCAGAGATCTCTGTTACCTGGAGCATTAGTCTAAATTACTAAAGAAGGTTTAACATGCCTTCTCATGCTAACATGCATGAAGATATCTCTCTTCTCAGGAATAGAGAACATAAGAGGCCCCAGGTCAAAGAAATCTGTGAGTATTACAGGCTGGCACCAATGCCTATGGTGTATTTTATTTTTGGACAAAATGCATTAGTCACAATGACATGTCCTGTCTCTTTGTTTTCAAAGAAAGGATGTTGTAGTAAGGGAGAGGAAGGATCTGACACTGAACCTCTCATAACAGTGACTACAACTTAAACAAACAGAAACCTTTGCATTCTATACAGCTTCATTAAGCCAATCAAATTGAACTTCTAAGTAATGGCTCAAACAAATTGTACACAGAATGTTACAGCTTACTACTATACAAGGCCCTGGTTTCTTTAAGGTTTTGGCATTGCTTTCATTTCAGCAAATCACAAAGTGACCACCTCCATTTGGTAAAATAATTCAGAAGAATTTCCTTTGGGAGATTTTGACAGACACCTTTGAAAGGACTTTAGTGGGTATGTTAGTGGGGTTTTTTTTCAGTTGTAAGAATGCATTTATTGTGTCAGGAATGAATATCAACCAAAAGATCAACATTTCTGTCACATACTTCCAAACTCAAGAAGTTCACTCTCTTTTCACATTCTAGAGGGGACAGAAAGTAGGAGCAGTTCTTTTTTTGTTGTGGTGGTAAAATATGCATAACATAAAATTTACTGCCTTACCCTTTTTAAGCATAAGTTCAGTGGCATTAAGTACATTCATATTGCTGTGCAATCATCACCACCATCCATTCCCCCAACTTTCCACCTTCCCTAATGGCCCCATGCCCATTAAATAAAAATTCACCATTCTCCTCACCCTCACCTTCTGGCAACGACCAGTCCACTTCTGTCTTTGTGAATTTGTCCTTTCTAGGTTCCTCATACAAGTGTGTAATCACACAGTATTTGTCTTTTTGTGCCTGGCTTATTTCTCTTAGTACAGTGTCTTCAAGCTTCAACCATGACGTAGTTAGTGTCTGAATTTCCTTTTTTTTCAAGCTAGTAATATTCCTTATATGTGTAATACCAAATTTTGTTTACCCATGCACCTATCAATGGTCACTTGGATAGTGTTACTTTATTTTAATTTTATTTTGAAATTCACCTAGGGATATCTCTTTGAAGTTCTTTCCTAGTAAAAATCTCCATTAAACACACCCAACATTAAGAACTAGCTGCTTCTGGCATACAAAGAGAGAAAGTCCTTTGGCTTTCTTGAGCTGCTATTTTATCACTGCTTAATTCTTTACCTTGAGCCTATATATTAAACTAGGCTCTCCTGTCTTTAAAAATGAATTAACTCATGTCTCCTAGTAGTGAGTCTTCTGTCCTGCTCTCCCTTCACACTCCATGCTTTATTCTGCTAAAAAGCTTTAGTGTTGCCCCCTTAATGCTTAACAATTGCCCGTCTCAGCTTTGAGTTCTGCACATTACCTTATGATGGAGATTTGCTACCATCACAAGATCTCTGCTTTTCCCTTATATTGCTAATTTAAAAGCAATCCAAAGGTTGCACAAGAAGTATGATACTAAAGTAGCTGTTTTTGCACATATGTCTAAATGTATGTCATCCTTCAAAATTATCACCTTCTCAATGTCTGTGGGACTACCTTCACATCTGTTCTACAAGTTTTATTACTTTACAGTCATGGAGTGCTTTCCTGGCTGATTACCTCCTCCCTTGTGTCACTTAATTCTGTCCCATCCCAACTTCCCCTGCCACTGCTCTTGACTATAGGGCCAGACAGTGGAGAGGAAATGGAGGACATGAGGATGTGGAGTATTTCATGCATGTTTTTCATATATTGGCTGCTTTCATGCTTGAGCTGCCTTAATACATTATAATTAATGGTGTGCCAGAAAACCCAATCAGAGCATGTCTAATTGTTGTAACTCCATGGCCTTAGATGCAGATAGGTGAGTTGTTTTCTTACTATCTTTTCTCTACCTTCTTATTGCATCACTACACCCCACCATCACTCCTCAGCTGGTATACTACATACAGTTTGTGTAGGTTGTTGTGGGTAAAATTGAAACATTTCCAGAATTTCTTGCCTGGCTTTGGTGCATCTGCATATCTACAGGCGTTCAGAGGTGGAAAGAAGTAGGCTTTAGTGCATTTACATCTTTCCTCAGGGGTGGAGAAGTTCATCTCCATATCAATGGGTAATTACCTGGACAACAGAGGGCTTATCTGTACCTGAGAGGTGAAGGGGAGGGCTGGTGTTGCGGCTGCTTGAGCAGAGAAGAAAGACGGCCTGGGACTGCAGTTTGTGAGCAATAAATGGGTTTTAAATTTTATTTCTCCCTTTGACTGATTTTGGTTTTTAGAGGTATTTTGTCCCAGGATTTCCTTACCCCAGACTTACAGTTGTACACTGATTAAGGTACACTAGCCTAGAAAACACTGATTTATTTATTTACTATGGTAATTTCCTACCAGAAAGAAGGAAGATGTATTAAGGAAGGGGAGTCTTTTTTTGCTCCCTGCCAAAATGTCATATTTTGCATGATCTGATTCTAAAGATCCTATGCATGTGCACACTTGCACACACACACACACACACAATAAAAATTTTCTCATGGGAGCTCTTTGTACCTAAAAATGTTATTTTAAGCTCTCTTCGGATACTTAAAGTATAGTAAGGTCTGACAAGCATGAGTTGTGCAGTCGCTGATCCCTAATCCACAAATAACTGATTACTTCACTGTTGCCTTATCACATAGTGCTCTGTGCAATGGCCTGAGTCAGTTTTAAGGAAGTCATAATTATCAAATTCTCTTCCAGCTCCTTGGTTATTTTAGTCTAGAATACAGGCTGCTGCCCTGATATGATACAGAAGCTTTTGTTCAAAATGCTCTCTTCCAATGGTAGTTTTAAGTACTTAAAATTCACCATGAAATTCCTGAGCTGGAAGGGAACTTGGGGATAGAACCATAACAACTAGAAGTGGCAGAGGCTCCAGTTCTTGCCTCACTTGACCCCACCATGCAGGTGAGACAGGGACTGTGGGTGTGGTCAGAGTAGGGTGAGGGCCCCGGGAAAAGCAGGGTGTAATATCTACAGTCAGAACAATGTAGCAATGGGCAAAGAAGTCCCCACTGAAACTCTGTGTTAAGCATTATGCAAAGACAAGGTCACACTAATTCTCTAGGGAAAGATACCAGACTGGGAATATAGACATCTTCAGTGAGATCAGTTAAAGGTCAAAAGGCCGGGAGCAACTTGGCCTGGAATGTTTGAGTGTTCCACAAGGGTATCTCAGCATAACCCATGACTTCACTGTAAAGAACCCTAGCAGACAGGCAATAACCCAGCCCACCTTGAGGGCAGGGCAGGTGGTACAAGTCCATACCCCTAAGCCTTTTTTTTTTATGTTCTTGAAAAATTCTCAATTGCCTATAAACCCCCTTGACAATGCACCATCATGGGCTCTCTTGTTCCCTCCTGGCTTGAGCCGGGAGCTCTATTCTCTCACTGTATTTCTAAATAAAAGCCTGTACCTTGCTCTCCTACCTTGAGTATTTGTGAAGCTCATTCTTCAGCTTCATGAACAAGAACCCCAGCATCATTTTTGGGCTTATCTGGGATAACTTTAGAGGTAAATATCAGCATCCAAAGCTGTCTTTTCTTTCACAGTCCTTATAGAAGGAAGCCGTCTGTGGCACACAACATCAGGTGCTCATCAGCCACTTAAATGGGACTAGCCCAGCTGCTGATCTCAAAGTCTCGAGTGACAGGTTCCCTGGCGTCTCCCTCAGTGGATCCCCCTTCTCCCTTGGGAGGCCAGGAAAGTCAGCTGAGTGGAGGCCAGGATTCCCCTTCAGAGGCATCTCCCTGGATGTGAGGGACTGAGGAAGGCTGTGGGCAACTGCGAGAGCCTAGGCTGAGGCTACACTTCAGCAGCTTCTCAAACGCCCGCGTGTCTGGAATCAGACCCCGACAGCCTGACTGGGTATCCATGAGGAGTGTCTCTGTCTCTGTCTGTGACTTCCATCTGCTTCTTCAGGCCTCCCTGGCCTCTGGGTGAGGCAGGGGGCATCCCTAACTCTCTTCTAACTTCATCGGTTTCATGAAACCCGATGCTCACCACTGCAAGGTAGGAGATCCACACTTTCCTCTTATTCCTAACTAAATGCTGTACTTTTATCTCATTAAAATGTGTCTGGGCACCCATTAGCCACTTAAAAGACGATTAGTGTTGGCTACCAGTCTTAAGTCTTGGGTGAAAGGTTTCCCTGTGTCTGCCTCTCCTTGATCTCCCACCTCCGGATGGATGGGAATGTCCGGGAGTGGCTGAGCTGATTTCCTACTTTCCTCTCCTAATCTGTGGGCTCTGAGGGAAGACTGGACTAGTAGACAGTGGTCCTTGGACCTCAGCTCCGGTTGATTGATCCCATGACACCGAGTGAACCTCTGGCTAGGCTGCTGCCTATGTGAGAGTCGCAGATGACCCCTGATCTCTTGTTTCACAGTCAAATTTGTTATAGTGGGTAACTGGCTAAATCTCAGGCAGTGGCGGAAACTTGTGTTTGAGTATAGACACCCCCTCCATAACTGTACATGTAAATGGCCCTGTTTAAATTCTAGCCATGGCTCTACTTTATTGATCTCTCTTCCTTGGAGGCAGTCTTCCTGGGGCTATGGCAGTTCCTTATCCGCAGCCTGAGTGGACTATGCTGAAGCCCATGCAGAGAAACTAGGGTCTGGATCAGGACTCCCAGAGGTGTAAAGTAAGATATACTGGTGAGGTTCCCACTAGATCCAGGGCTCTGAAGCAACTCTTGCTTAGTGTGGGAAGGCAAGAGGGGAATCAAGGCAAGCTACAGGCCACCATGGTAGGGAATGGTTAAGTCCAGTAGGCCAACAGAGGAGGTGACTAATGATTGTCACCCAGGCTCCAAGGTGAGGGGACGCCCTCACAGAGAGAGAGGTTGACCAGGTGCTGGACACCCTTCTTTCTTTCTCTCTCTTTCAGATGGGAGCATCCTCTTCAAATCTAAAGCCATACACGCCTCTGGCTTACATTCTAAAGAACTGGGAGCAATTTTGATCCCCAGACCCTAAAAAAGAAGTGTATTATCTTCTGCACACAAGCCTGCCCTCAATAGAAACTCTTAATGGAGAGGCTTGGTCCCTGAGAGAAGTATACAATATAATAAGGTTATACAGCTGAATTTATTTTAATGCAAGAAAGGTAAATAGTCAATAGTCCTGTGGACTACTATAATATGAGACTAGTTTCTAAATTTTTTGGTGAAAATCTATTCTACTTATTGGGTTCATTAACTTCAAAAATTGAGAGTTATTTAAACTAGACTTCCTGAAACAGAAGAAATGTGTCTTCTGCAATACAGCCTGGCTTTAAATGACTGGTGCTAGAATTGTACTTGTGTTTCATTTCCAGTCCCCTGGACACACACAGTCCCTATCAGTTCAGAGCCTTCATTGGCCCTGTTAGTCTGGGGCCATCTAAACCTTAACCCACTTATGTAAACTGCTTGCCTGTAGAGTGTATTCTTGAAAACTGAGATACTTTTAGTCAAATAAGCTAAAAAGAAAGGCAATTGGATATCAGTAACTCAAATCTCTGTATCAGTTTATCTGTCTGTGTATATGTTCTTTTATGAAAAGTGTTGCTAACTGTAGTCATTATATCTCAATCTATATGTTTGTGTGTCTAAGCATGTAAATGAAATATTTTTCTACATCCAGATGGTATTAATAAAATTGATTTAAAGACAGGCGCTTGCGAAAATTGGGCATTCTAAAACTTCCAGAAAATTCTAATAGAAGATATTAAGTATTAATGCTAATTTAATTTGAACTGAAATGGACATGTCCTTATGGTTATCAGCTGCCTAAGTTTACCTAAAGTCATTTAAGTTGATGTTATCTGCTAAATCTTTCAAGAATAAAATGCTTAGAGGCTTGACTGTGTCTAATAGTCACTAAAGGTTTTGTAAGTAATCTAGCATAGTTGTTAAAAATGAGTAAACTAAATGTAGCAAGTGAACTTCTTAATAATAATTGTGTGTTACAGTGTGTATACCTACCTATAGCCTGAGAATCTTTGTGGTAACCTAAAATCTTAAAGTTTTGCTAAATTAAGAAGATATACTTTGTGCTTAGTGAGAGATTGTGCTGTAAAGCTCATGATTACAGAAATTATAAAATATGTTCATAAATTTGTCAATCTAAAGAATGTTAGTGTAACAATTTACAATAGCCTACTTCTCAGTGTTCATTAAGGTTCCTAATAGTTTTAAGTTCTAATTAAAACTACTTAAAGTAATAAGGAAAACATTTCTGTATGCTAAAAGATGTGTGTTTTAATAAGAGAAGATGTAAGGAATGGAAATTCATTCTGCATGCTGAAGAATGAGTCTTTTGATAAAAGAAAGTAACTGTTCTAAAGTACAGCTGTTTATTTAAAGAGGGGGAACTGAATGTAAAAGGAAGTTGTAGAAAGTTTGTGGAAGAATTGATATGGTAATGCTATATTAAATTAAAGTAAATGAGTCTTGATATCAAGTACACAGAAAACTTAGAATTTTGTTTTCAGTTAAAAAGACAAAGTTTTCTTAACTGTTAGTCTGTTCTTAATGTTGAAAGATTGGAAAGGGTTCTCTAATTGTTTTATCAAAGCAGTTTCTCATGCTTAAAGTCTCAATGAGTTGTTGTGTAACAGAGTGCAGAGAACATCAAGTCAGGAAAAAGAACTAATGACACTTAACCTGACTGCCTAGAGCGAGAGCCACCCAGTCTTTTCTTGTGTAAATTACCCAAGGCTTCTGAGAAATGCGCCTACCCTAAGTTAGATAACTAGAAGTGGGCAACAGCCTGGGAACGCCTGGGGATGTAACCCGTGATAAGTCACATAGACATGCTTGGGTAAGCAAGAGATAACAATTGAAGCGGGCAGGCAACTGGCGCGTTCCCTAAAAAGGTTACAATGTCTCCCATTGGTTACAATATAGAGTGTGTTTTAAACCTATTAGTTGTAGAACTGCGCAGGCTTTGATGTAACTGCTGTGAAGATCCTATATAATCAATACCCAAAGTTGCTTTGGGGTCGGCAGCTCGGACTCAGCCTGCGTGTCAGGGGAGGTGCTGTCAACCCCAGCTTGCTGGCTGAATAAAGACTTTGCTTGGATTTTCATCTCCATGTCAGTGTGTCTTGTTCTCTGGGAAACCCCGGAGTCCTAGACCCTAACAGGGGCTCATCTGGGATCCGTGCGGCTTCCCTGAGAACAAAGGACGGCTGGAGGCAAGGTCTAATTGTCCGGACGGGGCAGTGTAATTCGAGGGTCGTCCCCTTGTGTCTGCATAAATCCATTATAAAGCGGGAGTCGCCATCCCGAGTATGGTCTCGGGTTAGTGACCCCAAGTGAGAGAGTCCGGGTTGGTAGTCCCAGCCCCCGGGTTAGTGACCCTGGGTGAAGTCCAGGTGACTAATCTTGGCCCTAGGGTCTGAGTGACTCGACCTTAGGAAAGCAAGTCTGATCGGCAGGAACCTGGCGCCCGAGGAGGAAAGGATCAAGCTCGTCACCCTGTGGCAGTCTGAGTGGATGCCTTACGGGAGAATCACGAGAGTTTCTGAGGATCCTGAAAGTGGTGAGGGTGGTGTGCACCAGAGTGAAAGAAGGACCAATCCGAACGAGTGCGATCAGATGTGGTGTGTGTGCTTGGTGTTATCATTGATTGTTTTATTGCATTTTGGTTTCAGTTTATATTTTTATTTGCGCTTCTCATTTTAAGTTTCCTTGTTCTAAGGTTCTCCTGCTCTCTCTGTTCCTCCTTTCTGCCACTACATCATTCCCCACGGGCACGGGTCAGGCAATTAAGAGCCATTAGGGCACCCACCGCTAGAAGACTCCCGTGATAGGATAAGGGGGTCACAGCCATGAATCCCAGATAAATTCGCGTCCCCTGCAGAAGAAAAACTGTGCAACGACAGGCACCCATTCACAAGCACATACAACAGTCATCTTGTTTGAAGTGGCATCTTCATCCTTCGCCTTTGTCTCCCTCATATTCTTTTTCTTCTTCTTTTTCACTATGGGTCAGACTCAGGCTACTCCTAAGAGTCTGATCCTTTCCCATTTCCCAGAGGTCAAGGAACAGGCCTTAAATATGAGTCTTGGCATCAAGAAGGGTAAGCTCGACACCTTTTGCTCAGTCAAGTGGCCTTCCTTTGGAGTAGGCTGGCCGACCCAGGGGTCTCTTTCCCTGGACCTTATCAGCAAAGTCAAAACCATTATCTCCCGACCAGACCCTGAGGGCCACCCTGACCAACACCCCTATATCTTGGTCTGGGAAAATCTAGCCGAGAACTCTCTATCCTGGCTGAGGCCCTTTTTGGTGAAGAAACCTCATACTAAAGACCTCCGTCCTAGTTGCACAGGAAAAATTAAAGCCCTCTGATCGCAGGGCCAGAAATCCTGTGCACCCAATTGCGCCGCCTGTCCTCCCCTACAGTTCTCCTCTCTAACCCTTCTGCTGATTGAGCAGCCACCCCTGTATGCGGAGGAGAGGGGTGAAGCTGCTGGGAGGATAGAAAACGAGGCTGGGGAACCCAGCAGGAACCAGGCGGCCGCAGCTTCCCCAGACTCTTCAGCAGAGGGAGGCAGGAAGCCAGAAAGAGCTTCCCCACACTCCCCGCCCTGGCCCCATGCTGGGCGCCAGGTAGAATAGGAGGAATGCAGTTAAGGCCTCGGGGGGGCCAGGGAACAAGAAGGGGAGGGTCTCTCCTCCACCTCAGAAGGAGCAGTGCTGGTTCTGCCTGTGCGTGCCATCGGTACAGGCATCACTCAACAATATCAATACTGGCCCTTTTCATCTAGTGACCTCTATAATTGGAAGACTCAGAACCCTCCCTTCTCAGAGGACTCCAAGTGTCTTATAGGTCTAGTGGAGTCCATTATATTTACCCATCGTCCCACATGGGACGACTGCCAGCAATTGCTCCGCACTCTCTTCACGACAGAAGAGCGAGAGCATATTCTCAATGAGGCCAGGAAAAATGTCCTTGGAGAGAATGGAAGACCCACTACCCTCCAGCCCATCATCGATGAGGCATTCCCACTTACGCACCCGGATTGGGACTTCAGGACTGCAGAAGGTAGGGAGCATCTCCGGGTCTACTGCCAGACTCTGATGACCGGTCTCCGGGAGGCCGCCAGACGGCCCGCTAACCTGGCTAAGATAAAAACTATTGTTCAGGGGGAAATGGAAAGCCTAGCCGCGTATCTGGAAAGGCTGTTTGATGCTTACAGGCAGTATACCCCCATAAACCCGGAAGCAGAGGAACATAGATCAGCTGTAGTCCTCTCATTCATCAACAAGGAAGCCCCCGATATCCGGAGAAAACTCCACAAGCGGGAGGACCTGGGGGAGATCTCTATTAGGGAACTCCTGCAGCAGGCAGAGAAGGTCTTCAATGCTAGGGAAACTCCAGAGGATAGAGAAGAAAGGCTGAGAAAAGAGAAATGGGTAATGCAGGAGAAAAATAGGAAGGAAGACAGAGAATTTCAGAAGAGGGAGAACAAGAAGCAGAGGGAGGAGATGGCCAGGATATTCCTGGCCGGGGTGAAGGAGGACCCTAGGCCACCTCGAGGAACAGGACCCTGCCAATCCCGACTAGGACGAGATCAATGTGCCCTATGTAAGAGATATGGACATTGGAAGAGGGAGTGCCCCCAAAGGAGAGAACAAGGAAGAGGGAACCCTGTTAAGACTCTGCACCTAGGAGAGAAGGATTGACAGGGATGGGGCTCGGCACCCCTCCCCGAGTCCTGGGTAACTCTGTGCATGGAGGGGACTCCCATCGGGTTCATGGTAGATACTGGGGCACAATATTCAGTTCTTAACCAGGCCCACGGTCCCCTGAACCCAAGACGCACAAGTATAGTCCAAGGAGCGACAGGGTCCAAGAAATGTGCCTGGACCACTAGCAGAAAAGTGGACCTAGGAAGGCATCAGTTCTCTCACTCATTTCTGGTCGTACCTGAGAGCCCCGCACCGTTGTTAGGTAGAGACTTACTAACCAAAGTTGGGGCACGCATTCATTTTGAACCCAAAAGGATAAAAATCATGGACAAAGAAGGGCAGCCCCTACAACCGGCGCATGTGTTAACTCTTTCCCTTGCCAATGAACATCGTCTGTTTCAGGCAGATCAAGAAAAGGGGGACCAGGGAGAAATGGACTCTTGGTTGCAGAGGTTCCCTTCTGCATGGGCCGAGACCGGAGGAATTGGTCTTGCTAAACACCTATCCCCGGTCGTTGTTCAACTCAAAGCCGCGGCACTACCCATCCGGGTCCGGCAATATCCAATGCCGGAAGAGGCTAGGAAAGGGATAACACCCCATATCCATAGACTGTTGGAGACAGGAATCCTTAAAACCTGCCAATCTGCATGGAATATGCCCCTGCTTCCAGTGAGGAAGCCTGGCAGTAGAGATTACAGACCAGTGCAGGACTTGCAGAAAGTCAATGAGAGTGTAGAAGACATCTATCCTACAGTGCCCAACCCTTATACCCTACTCAGCCCCCTGCCACCCACACATGTGTGGTATACTACTCTAGACCTGAAAGATGCCTTCTTTCGTATCCCACTCTCTGAAGTTAGTCAGCTTTTGTTTGCCTTTGAGAGGCAAGAGCCAGGGGGGGAAGAAAAGGGCAGCTTACCTGGACTAGATTACCACAGGGCTTCAAGAACTCTCCCACCTTATTCAATGAAGCCCTAAGCCAGGACCTGGAGCCCTTTCGTAGGAGCCACCTCCGTGTGACACTGCTGCAATATGTGGATGACCTGTTGCTGGCCACGGAAACCCATGAAGAGTGTGAAGAAGCCACGGGGAACTTGCTGGCTGAACTGGGCGAACTGGGATATCAAGCCAGTGCCAAGAAAGCTCACATCTGTCAGAGGTCAGTGGTCTACTTGGGGTACAAAATATCTAATGGGGCCAGGTGGCTAACACAAGCTATGAAACAAACTATCCTGACTATCCCCGTCCCTTCCTCACGCCGGGGAGTGAGAGAATTTCTTGGCTCAGCTGGGTTTTGCAGGCTCTAGATTCCAGGGTACACAGAAATAGCCCGACTGCTATATGAAACGACCAAAGAAGGGCCGGGCTGGCAATGGACTCAGGAACAACAAGAGGCTTTTGACAGACTAAAAGAAGCTCTCCTCCGGGCCCCCGCCCTATCTCTGCCAGACCCAGAAAAACCCTTTATCCTGTTTATAGATGAAAAGAAGGGAGTGGCTAAAAGAGTCCTGGCTCAGCAGCTGGGCCCGTGGAAAAGACCTGTGGCCTATTTGTCCAAGCGGCTAGACCCAGTGGCCTCCGAGTGGCCACCTTGTCTGCGTATCCTAGCAGCTATCGCTCTACTGGTAAAGGAGGCAGACAAGCTGACTTTTGGCCGGAACCTGAGAGTAACAGCCCCACAAGGGGCTGGAGGATCCTCAAGCATCCTCCAGGAAAATGGATGACAAACCCAAGAGTCACCCACTACCAAGGGCTCCTCCTAGATTCTCCACGAATCACCTTCTCTGACCCGGTAACCCTAAATCCTGCCACCCTTCCTCCGGACCCAGATCTGACGACCCCTATCCATGACTGTAGAGACATCCTTTCTGAAATTATCCAGGTGCGAGCAGACCTGAAAGACACACCGTTACCAAACTGTGAGCTAAATTAGTATACGGATAGGAGCAGCTTTGTGCAGGAGGGGGTCAGGAGAGCAGGGGCAGCAGTAGTAACCCATGAAGAGGAAGTTGTCTGGAGTGCAGCTCTGCCCCCTGGCACCTTAGCACAGAAGGCGGAACTTATTGCTCTCATTGAGGCCCTGGAAAGATCAGAAGGCAAGCGGGCCAACATTTACACAGATAGCAGATATGCCTTTGGCAATGTCCATGTCCACGGTGCCATCTACCGAGAAAGAGGATTCTGTTCCGCGGAAGGGAAGGGACTGAGGAATCTGCAAGAAGTCCAAAGACTACTAGCTGCTGTCAAAAAACCTAAAGCGGTAGCAGTTATACATGTACCCGGCCACCAATCATGGAAGACACCTGAGGCCATCGGCAACAGCCATGCTGATGCGGAAGCTAAGAGGGCAGCCCTCTCGGACTCCCTTGTACTTGCAGCCCTCGAAATACCCATACCTGAACTGCCCCCCTTGCCACCCAAACCTGAGTATTCCCCCCAGGATCTTGAGTGGATTAGGAAACAAGTCTCGGGGAAAGTGTTTGGGGAGGGAAATTGGAGTAGGGACCAAGAAGGTAGGTTGATCCTGCCAGAAGCATTGGGGCAATACATGCTTGCTAATCTGCATAAGTCCACCCATCTAGGCTGGAAAAAGCTGCTCAGCCTTTTCCAGTCCACGCAGTTGGTGTTTCCTCACCAGAATGAGGCAGCTCGTCAGATCACAAAAGAGTGCAGTAGCTGTGCAATGCTACGACCAGCCCCAAGAGGGCTGCACCCGGCAGGTACCCGGGAAAGGGGGAGGTCTCCAGGGAGGAATTGAGAAATAGACTTCAGTGAAATAAAACCAGGAAGGTATGGATACAAGTATTTGCTGGTTATGGTAGATACTTTCTCTGGGTGGGTGGAGGCCTTTCCAACCAAGCATGAGACTAGCCAGGTAGTAGCAAAAAGATTAATTGAGGAAATCATCCCCAGATATGGGTCTCTGAAGCAATAGGTTCCGATAACGGCCTGGCTTTCATTAGCAAAATCCTGCAAGGACTAGCCCTAGCTTTGGGAGTAGATTGGAAGTTACATTGTGCTTATACCCACAAAGCTCTGGGCAGGTAGAAAGAATGAATCGGGCCCTGAAGGAGACCCTTTCTAAATTAGTATTGGAGACTGTCGGGGACTGGGTGACCCTCCTTCCCTTAGCCATCTTCCGTGCTCGGAACTCCCCCTATGTACATAGTTTAACTCCATTTGAGATAATGTACGAGGCCCCTCCACCTGTAACCCGGCGAGTGCAGCTTCCCGGTGCAGAGGACCCATCCCCTGACTATCTGAATGTGTTGCAAGCTCTTGCTAAAGTGCACCAGGAAATCTGGCCCCTGATCAGAGCATATTATGAGGGCAGGAAAATTCCGAGCCCGGAACATGGCATAGTCCCAGGGGATATGGTATGGGTCAAAAGACTCCAAGTGAGGACTCTCGAGCCCAGGTAGAAAAGACTTTACATTGTATTGTTTACCACCCCCACTGCTCTCAAGGTTGATGGTATTGCTCCATGGGTGCACCACACCCACGTTCGGATCCTACCTTGTAACGATCCAAGGAAGCGAAAAGAAGAGTAGAAGGTGCAGCAGCATCCTGCCAATCCCCTAAAACTACACTTAAGCCGAAGATGAAAGAGATCCTGCTAATAAGCTCCTTAGTAGAGTTCTTCATGGGAACCACATCTGCAGGGATCAGAGGCACCAACCCCCATCAACCAAGGAACCTGACCTAGATGCTGATTGATAGCGACAATGGGGAAGTCATCAACTCCACACAACACAGTGCGCCAATCGGAACTTGGTGGCCTGACCTATATTTCTGCTTTTGGCAGATCAACCCCGTTTACCGATCCATCCCTCCAAATTTGGCTTGCTCCCATGGGTTTTATGCTTGCCCAGGAACAGGTAAAGGAAGGCACTGTGGGGAGGGAGGGGCATGACTTCTTTTGTGCCAGCTGGGACTGTGTAACCTCGAACAATGGGGATTGGAGATGGACAGTTACAACAATCAATTCTGTCAAATTTACTTATGTCAACAAGGGCATCCCTTGTCACCAGCCTATGACCCTTTACAAAACCAAGGCTTGTGTCAAAATGGACCAGGATTGGGTAAGAGTTCAATTCACTGAGATGGGCAAAAACACTGAGGTATGCGCTAGATAAATGGACTAGCGTGGGGAATGGTGTATTATAAATATGAGGGGCATGCCGGCTCGACCCTCATCATTAAATTAACCGTGTCAACTCCCACCGCCGCCGTAGGTCCCAACCCGGTTATAAATCCCCAGAAACCTTCAATCCAGGACAAGGGCCTGAGCAAAAAGGGTGAGAAAATGCCGACCAGAACGCTTACTCCAGAGCCCACGAGAGGACCGGGTCCATCGACCTCTGAGTTATGGGCCCAGCACACTCCCTCCGGGTTAGATAATCCCATGTGGGACATGGTGCAGGCAGTAGTAGAGACTCTTAACCACACCACTTCCTCCCTCACCGATCCCTGTTGGCTATGCTACCCAGGTTCACCCTCCTTCTATCAGGCAATCGGGATAAACGGCTCCTACACTATCAACAACTCCCATCCCACTTACTGGGACGGGAGACCGTGGGGACTTATAATCGCTCAAGTCTCAGTCGTTGGTACGTGTGTAGGCACAGTCCCGACGACCCAGAGCCAGTTATGCTTCTCCTATAATAACACTACGTGGGAGCAGGGAAAGTGGATTATACCCTCCTCGGGCTGGTGGCTCTGCTCAAAGACAGGCCTCACTCCGGCCCTATCCACCTCTGTGTTCAATGCTAACAGTGAGTTTTGTGTGCTGGTGGCCATTCTACCTCGCCTAATGTATCATTCTCATGAATCTCTGCTTTCTTATTGGGAGGAAAGGCTGAGCCCCCACCGGAGCAAGAAGGAGGTTGTTACCGCCCTGACCAATGGGACCCTCTTCTCTCTAGGGATAGCAGGGGCATGCACTGGGGTCGCAGCCCTTGTAACACGAGAAAAAGGGCTCACAGCCCTGAGGCTGGCAGTCGACAGGGACCTAGAACAACTCCGACAGTCAATATCAGACCTGGAGCAATCCCTCACCTCCTTGTCAGAGGTGGTCCTACAGAACCGAAGAGGCCTGGACCTCTTGTTCTTAAAAAAAGGTGGGCTATGTGCAGCCCTAAAAGAAGAATGCTGTTTCTATGTAGATAAGACAGGTGCAGTCAGAGATTCCTTAGCCAAACTAAAAAAAGATCTTGACAAGCGGGGTAAAGAATATGAAAGCAGCAGCAGTGAAGGCTGGTTTGAGTCTTGGTTCAAGCACAAGCCATGGTTTGCTACCCTCCTCTCGGCCGTTGCAGGGCCACTGGTCATCCTGCTGTTTTTGCTTACCATCGGCCCGTGTATAATAAACAGGCTGCTTAAGTTTGTGCAGGAGAGGTTTGACACCGTCCAACTCCTGGTCCTTCGCCAAAAATATCAGGCCCTAGACACCGCTGCGGAAGATTCCTTAGTCTGATCAAGAAAAGGGGGGAAATGTAACAGAGTGCAGAGAGCATTAAGTCAGGAAAAAGAACTAATGACACTTAACCTGACTGCCTAGAGCGAGAGCCACCCAGTCCTTTCTTGTGTAAATTACCCAAGGCTTCTGAGAAATGCGCCTACCCTAAGTTAGATAACTAGAAGTGGGCAACAGCCTGGGAACGCCTGGGGATGTAACCCATGATAAGTCACATAGACATGCTTGGGTAAGCAAGAGATAACAATTGAAGCGGACAGGCAACTGGCGCGTTCCCTAAAAAGGTTACAATGTCTCCCATTGGTTACAATATAGAGTGTGTTTTAAACCTATTAGTTGTAGAACTGCGCGGGCTTTGATGTAACTGCTGTGAAGATCCTATATAATCAATACCCAAAATTGCTTCGGGGTCGGCAGCTCGGACTCAGCCTGCGTGTCAGGGGAGGTGCTGTCGACCCCAGCTTGCTGGCTGAATAAAGACTTTGCTTGGATTTTCATCTCCGTGTCCATGTGTCTTGTTCTCTGGGAAACCCCGGAGTCCTAGACCCTAACAGTTGGAGTATTTAAGAAAATGAGATCTTAATATTAAAAGGAGTAAAAGCTAAACTTTGCTAACAACTGTGTAATCTTCTTTATTTGTCTTTGAGGTATTTTGTTGTCATTCTGGTGAAATGGATAAGTATTCTTACATGGCAACCTATAATCCTATTTAAGGGTTACAAGTGCCAAAAAAAAAAAATCAAATGCAAAAAGATGCTTTTACCTCTAGTTAACACTGACATTTTCCAGAGGGCCCCTGGGACATGTCAGAGGAATTTTTTCTCATTGGGGAAAGTATTTGGCTAATTTGACATATTTATCTGACATATATAATTACCTGCTTAATTACCTGGAAAGCACTGTCAAAGGGAATGATGCTAAACTTTGTTACTGAATGTTTTGTGGTACAGAAATATCTGAATTTCTTTATGTCAACTGTCTTACAGTAAGCTCTCATCAGATCTTAAGCCATTGTCACTTGTAAGTCTTGTCATTTAAAGTCACTGTTTTATTACTCCTAAACTAGTAAAGAACTAGATTTCAGCAGAACAGGTATTGGTTACATAGGATTAAGTAAACTAAGGAAGATGATTCTGTGGCTTTTTGTTTCAAATGTTGCTGATAAAGTGTTTTAAGGTTTCTCTCTTAAGCTGACAACAGTTTAGTAAATGACAATACCTTTGTAAGCAGAATTGAAACATTTATCTTTCTCTCTACCTGATCCCTCTAGAATTTAAAAACTCTCAGTGACTACTTTTATATTTCATGGCAGTATGTTTATTTGCATAAGTTCAATAAGAATCTGCTTTCCTTGCAAGAAGACCAATTAAAAACAATGGTTATATTACCAAGGCTTTAACTGGAATGTTATACCTGAGAGACACGTGTGTAAACTCAGATATGAACAGACAGCTTTAAGGAACTAAGGTTGACTTTATAAAGCTAACAAAGCCCCTTGGAAGAACTGGCCTGGGACCTTGCTTACAGGGTTCCCAGCAGCCTTACCAGATGAGTAAGGAAGGTCACTTCCTGGCAGATCCTTCCTGAGGAGGAATGTCTTGGGAACCTCAAGAAGAGAGGAATTTGCCCAAATCTACAGGTACTGCAGGCAAAACCTGATGGCAAGTCTGGCTTGGCTTTCTGGCCTGGAGAGGCCTTTAAAAGTTCAATCTGAAATTCCTTTTAAAAAGTTCCAGCAAAGCATGTTCAGAAAAGCCTATGTAATCAATTGCTCTTCTTGATACACTTGTGCAAATAATCAAGCCAAGTGTTAATTGTTTTCTTGATCTTGTTACTTCTAATAAAAATGAGGGTGATTTTAGAGAAAAGTATTGTTTCAATAATGCAGCCTTATCTATACTAAATCCTAATACTAGTCATTGGAACATAGACTGTTCCAGAATTCTTGTTTCCCCCAAATATCTGGCTATGAGTTCTCTAGATGTTTTAGTTTTATCTTATCATTTCAATTAAAGTTTTATTATTTCTAGTCCTCATATTCAGCCATGCATTCTTAATCTCGTCAAGTTGATTCAAAATGAAAATCCAACTCTAGATGTTACTACTTAAACTAATAACAGATTTGTTCTATCTTACCTAAAAGCCATAAAACAATAGAAATGGAACCCAAGATAGATGTGCCCATCTCCTGAGGCCTCTCGACCCAGCACTGATGAAGACCTAACTGCACCCCTCACTGCATCCCCTCTCAGCATAAAGCAGCCAGAGCGGTTGTCGCGCCCTTTCCCTAGCAGTAGCTAGGGTTTCCATCTGTAGAGGGGGGAATGAGATAGGGACCGTGGGTGTAGTCACAGTAGGGTGAGGGCCTCTGGGAAAAGCAGGGCAAATATTTAGTCAGAGCAACGTAAAAATGGGCAAAGAAGTCCCCACTGAAACTCTGTGTTAAGCATTGTGCAAAGTCAAGGTCACACTAATTCTCTAGGGAAAGATACCAGACTAAGAATATAGACATCTTCAGTGAGATCAGTTAAAGGTCAAAAGGCCGGGAGCAACTTGACCTGGAATGTTTGAGTGTTCCGCAAGGGTATCTCAGCATAACCCATGACTTCACTGTAAAGATCCCTAGCAAATGGACAAAACCCAGCCCACCTTGAGGGCAGGGCAGGTGGTACAAGTCCACACCCCTAAGCCTTTTTTTGATGTTCTTGAAAAATTCTCAATTGCCTATAAAACCCCTAGAAAATGCACCATCACAGGCTCTTTTGTCCCCTCCTGGCTTGAGCCAGGAGCTCTGTCCTCTCACTTTATTCCTAAATAAAAGCCTGTACCTTGCTCTCCTACCTTGAGTGTTTGTGAAGCTCATTCTTCGGCTTTGTGAACAAGAACCCTGGCATCACAGGCATTACCAACATCGCAGCATTGTTCCTGCTGTGTCTGGATGCAGGAGCCCTTCCTCACTGAGCGCTTCAGGCAACCAGTGCATTTCTACTGGAGCTGGCATGGCTCTGAAATCTCTTCAGTCTGAATGCTAGACCAGGAGTCTCATTAACATGCAAACACCTGGGAGGAAAAATACCCTCAGTCTTCACTGAGTAACACTCCAGAAAGACCTGTCATCCTTGCATATGGCGTGAAAGCTCTACTTTATTAATCTTTCTCTCCTTTGATAACTATAATCAACCAGAACATCTGTTGTTGTACTTCTGAAATATCCCTCAAATTCACTTCCATGAGCTTTCCTCCCTGACCATGAGTGTATTCCTATCTGTGACCTACTGCACCAGCCTTCTATGCGTGGAGCCCACTCCAGCCAATGCTGCCAGAAAACCTGGCTGGATGATGGGAGCTGCTGCCCAGGGAAGGCCAGTCACACCCTAGCGTCTATAGACTAAAGACCAGACTATTCTGATCAGTCTTTAGGAGATACTATAAGGGTGGCATGAGAGTACTGCTTAGGGAGGGAACTCCATTCCTTTGGAAGATGCTCTTATTAGTGGGTTTAGATGAGAAAGGTGAGGTTGCTAAGTTATAGACCAAACAAAGGGAAACAAACTGCATGCATAGAATAGCCAGCAGCTCCACGTGTGGGCGGGCCAGGGGGCCAGAGCACAGAGATGTAAGCATACAGAAGAGAGGAAAGGGTTGTGTGTGTGTGTGTGTGTGTGTGTGTGTTATGATGGGGAAGGGATGGAAACATGCATAGGTCGCCATCCCAGGGGTGAAGTCGTCAGCAAACTATTAGGTGCCACTGTTGTTAAAAAGAAAACCGCAGGCCCAGCGTGAAGTCCCTTCTGCTGGGTGGTCACCAAACGGGGGGCTGAATACTTAACCTAATGGCAGCTTCAACCTCCCCAAGAAATGCCTTAAAGGTCAATCAGGAGTTTTCTGGTCAGCACCTATTAAGTACTCTGTCACCTGAGCCCAGACCTTCCCCTCAAAAGAAAATGAGGTCATCTGCATAAGTCCTCCTGCTCTTCCCTCTAAGGGAGGGTGACCTGGCCTGAAGCAGTCCCTTCTTTTTTTTTGCTAATACCTTCATGCCCCACCCTCCCGTCTACTAAAACCTTGCGTTTTGTACAACACCTCAGAGCCTCTCTACTTGCTAGATGGGATGTTGCCTGATTTATGCCAATTAGATATTCAAATTTGTTTTACAACACCGCTACATGTGTATACTGAAATTGGACAATTAAGGAAATGGATGGTAGATGAGGTGGGAGCCAGGTTTCTTCTCACTGTTGGAGTGGGAGGTTGCTGCTAAGCAAGGGAGGAGGCTGAAAGGATCCATGTGGCAAAGCATTAGAGCTGGAGACATCAGGATCAACTCATGTGTAGCTCACTGTGGTTACCTGTGGAAATACTGACCGATGTGTCAATACACAGGGGTTATTTTGCACACACGTATTTCTCTGCTCTGTCGGCTGTGCAAACCCAGAGGCGGCAACACCCAGTAGTCCTGGCACATGGAGACAGAGCATCCAGTGGTCTCTAACACCATTCTCCATTAAAAGGAACCAGGGCTCCTTAGTTTTAAGAGCCCTGGTTTTAGCTGATTATTTAGGACTTGGGAGGAAATATACAAGAGAAACTGAAGTATCTTGTAGTGCCAGAAAATAAGGAAATGCTAAAAATACCAACTACAGTGGGGATATATCAAAGGGGCCTATGAGCTAACTGGAAGAGCTGCCAGGGACCCAACTGGAACAATCTAAGCAATAAAACAAAGTAGTGCTGCATTATAACTCAAGTATAAAATAGGTATCCATGTGCCCATATTGATACAAATAAATGATTGAATAACTAAGTAAGTGGGGGAAAAGAGATTGATCTCCCTAATTAAGGACTCCAAGTGACTTATGTTGATACCACACCCATGGAGGGGAGCATAACTGCCCACTCCTTACTAGGGGGCTGTGTGGGGTGACTCTGAGGAGGATGGACTGGAAAGGGGCAAACAGTAACTCTACAGTGGAAAAATCTGACACCCTACCTCAGCCGGGTTGTCAGGGCCAACTTCCACAGTCATAAATAATGTCAATAGCATGAAGCTTTGAAATGTAGCGATATAATATGAATGCAAGACATTAATAATAGGGGATAATGGGTGTGAGGTATATGGGAACTCTCTTCTGTATTATGTTCTCAATTTTTCTGCAAATCTGAAACTGTTCTAAAAAATATAGTCTATTTCTTTAAAAGACCCATAGGCATGGGAATGTTAGACAAGCAATCTCAAGTTATCTATATTGTGGGGATATTAAAGCCCCCCATTCCCCAAGCCTGAGAGGAGGTATCATGTACTCACTTCTTCTGGTTTGATGGTGGGGTGGAAAACAGCTACAGGGCCAAGAGACCTACCCCCATTCACCTCTCTGCTGAATGTCATGGAAGTAAAGTCCTTTTAGAAGGGACTCCAGCACAGGCTCCATGGACAGTGGCCAGCAGGGACCCACGGCAGAGAGGAAGCTGTGCAGACCAAGGTCTCATCAGGAAAACTAGTCTTAGTGTTTCAAACAGAGGAACTTAATATAGACGCTTGTTTACAAAGTTGTTGGAAGGATTAAGAACAGAAAGAAGAGGGAGAAGAGGGATTCTTCAGGAACATGAAAGAAAGGAGTAATGCCCAGGGACCAGAAGCTGCAGACAGCCTGGCGATCAGCCCTGCATCAGCCCAGAAGGGAGGCCTTGATTCTGGGGGCCTGGGTCTCTCACCCACTCTCACTAGCCAATGGCCAAGGCTGGGAACTCACAAGCACTGGCAATGGGGCACCATGGAAGAACCATGAGCAGGGCATCTCGCTTCTTCCCACTGATCTTCCACCACCCTTCCCATCAGCAGAACCTACCAGGGAGCTCAGAGATGCCACGTGCACACTCCCATCCCCGGAAGGATAGAACAGAGACCCAAGCATACAGAGGCTGAGACAACCAGCACATGGACAGTAGTTTCTAGCATATATAGCCTTCAGCTAACCCTTGTTAACAATACCCAGCTTTGGTGAGCCTGTACCAGCTGACCCAGCGCACCACACTCTCTGAAAGCAATGTCTCTCTCTTTTTTGTGGGGTGTGGGGCAAGGAAAGCAACTTTATTTGGAAAGCCAGCAGGCAGGGAAGATGGCAGACTCATGTCCTTAACTTAGGGCTGATTTCAATTTTCTTTTATATCACGAAAGAGGGACCAAGAGGTCAGTGAGGTCAGGAGGTGACAGTCTACCTCAGACATCTGGACATCAGTGAGGGTCAGCGAGGGTTGGAGGAGGGTGGTAAAACCCCTTGTCTGTGGTTAGCTGACTCGTTTCTTGATGTGGCCTGGCCGTGATGTTCCTGAAAGTCCTTGACAATCCAGTCGTCATTTTTGTTACTTCTTTATTTCCTCAGGAGAGGTGAGTTTAGGGTAAGGGACTGGTTGCATCAGTCTTAAGCCATGAGCAAAATGCCTTCTGATGATTAACAAGCCTATGTGCAGGGCTGCAAGGCTGAGCAGAAGCTTTGAACCCAAAGATTAAGAAGTGAAGGAGACAGAGAAAATATGAAGGCAGAGATGCCAAGCATTTTTCACTTTCTTACAATTCCTTACTGTCAACAGTCCATTCCAAAATCCTGTAGGATCAGGGACAAAGTGATGTCATCTGTCATGTGACTACTTCCTGCTGGACAGGGACAGTGAGGGCCACTCTGGAATGAAATCATGTAACCTGATTTATTAACGTTTTTCTAGTGCCTCACACAGGCATAAGAGCCTGTGTACTGACTATAGGCATCTCTTTAGTAGTGTCAGTAATCTTATCTATATCAGAACAACCTTTGTTTGGACAGAACATAAAGAGTTTGACCATTATATAAATGAGTGAGACAATAAGAACAGTGAGACTCATCACATGTATTACCCCTAAGATTGAGGGAATCTCGCTGGGAATCCATGAGAAAAGCTCTGTACTTACAAGTATTTACCAGCCCCAGATTTCATTTCACAAAGATTGGCAACCTTGAGATCCTGGGGGAGGATGGCAGAAAAACGTCCCCACCTCAGAAACTTATAAAAGTTTCACCATCCAGAAGTTACTTTGACAGATGGCTTCATCACTTCAAACTCACTGGTGATCTTTCTGAGTGGCCCATACAGCAACAGGCATTAAGATTTTCTAAATGTAGGCTGTTGTGTCAATTTCTCTGAATTTTGTATCAAGTCATCTAGTTTCATTTTGCAGGGCTTTAGTTCTCAATGATTCCAAGTCAAAAGAATGGGAGAAAATCGGAAACAGTAGTTTGGAGAGTCATAGTCTGATATCTCAGGAAACCAGAAGAATTCAGGATCCAGTCCAGTTTACAAGCAAACAACAAACCCCCAAAGACAATTAATCACAATTAGAATCTAATATCCACAAAGGTGTGTTACTGAAACATTGTTTTCTCTCTAAAATCATCCTTATTTTTATTAAAGATAACCATTTTTTTGCAAATTAAGTCTCACAAATTTGGCTCAATTATTTTCACAAGAGCAATAGGAATAGTGCTATTCTTTTAAATCTGCTTTGCTGGAGTTTATCATAAGGAGTCTCAGATTGAATTTTCAAAGACCAGCAAGTCTCTCTCTTGCAGGTTTCCTTAGCCATCTATCTGACAGCACTCATGGCTTTCTACCATGAATTATTGTTATTTCCCCTACAGAAAAGCTTCCTCATGTAGGGGAAAGGTGTGGGTTGACACCCAGCCCCACACTCACAGCTGTGTGGATGCTGACTAAACTCTCAGAGCTGCAGTTTCCTCATCTATAAAGGAAGAGCAGCAATAGTGACCCTCTCCACAGGACTGCTGCAAGAATGAGATGAGATGTGAGAGCATCTGGCCTAAGTCCCAGCACAAGGTAGAAGTCTAATCAGTGTCACTTTCCTACCCTTCTTTGGCTTTCAACACTTGAGGAGAGGACCATACTACAATTCATTTTGAGATTTCCCTTTTTAACTAGTAATTGCTCAAAAATATTAACATGTCCACTGAAAAAAAGAAGTGGTTGATAGCAAGGGCAAAGAAGTTGAGGATGTGAGCCCAGACCAGCTGGGCTTGAAGAAAAGAGAAGGGAAGGGAAGCCAGGGGCTCAGGAAAGGGACCTACTAAGCCCCTGGTTTCCCTAGTGAGCCTGGAGAGCCTATCTGGCACATCCTTCCCCTCAGGTCTTCTCACCTTCACTGGGCACAACACTTACTACTGCTTACTCCCCACACCAATTCTGGCTTTCCTTACGCTGTAAATCAGGGTCCTGGGCACCAGCAGCCTTCTGGGTGGTAATAATAATGATAGCAGCAGTTACTTTAACTGTGGCTGCTAATGGTATTTCCATATACTTTACCCAGTGGGGCAGAAGTCAGCAACAGTGTATGACGGTGGGAAGCACACTCGCTCCACTAGGAATCCGGGGTTTTAAGGAGTTTTGCACAGAAATGGCATGTATTTCACAATTGGTAAGATACCTATCAACTAAACCCTGCCTGCAATGCAATATGCTTGAAATCTGCTTACGGCTTCAATCTGATTTCTGTTGGTAGGGCAAGTGTCAACAAAATCTTTTCTGACATCTCTGTTCCTCACCTTTAATCTAAAAACCATGGAATCTGAATTGGAGGAGCTCAGAGCCCTACCTGCTCTAGACACCTTGCTGCAAAAATCATAGCTCTAACCTAAACTCAAACTGTGAACAGTAAGTAAATGAAGTCTCAGACAAAATGCAGTTTATTCCAGACAAGTGGACTCTGGAACCCCAGGCTTCTGGCTCCTCCAGCAGTGTTCTCTGGGCCTCCTAAGGAGGTGTTCCCTGCCAGCCTTCTTGGATACTTCAGAGACTGGGGCTGGGCTTCTTGAAAGGAGGCCTCTCCAGCTGTGACCAGCGGTGATAACAGGGTGGCTCTTGCTTTAGCAAACTGCTCATATTTCCTCCCCGTTCAGTGATTCTCCACCCGTTAACGGGGAAATCTGGGATGAGGAAGGTTGTATTAGAATTGCAGAATCTTAGCATTTGTATTACGTAGTATGAAAAGTACATTACTGTTTCGATTTGTTGCTAGTTGCTTATTTTTCTTGGAGGTTCCCAATAAAGCTAAAGAAAAGTACTGGATTGTTAAGTTTAGCAAAAGGGCCTGGCGTTCCAAGAGGTCAAAGACACTGCTGGCTGCTCTGATTTCCTCAGCGGCACATTAAGCCTGTAGCTCCCCAACACTTTCCGGCGTCTCTCTTGCCTTGCCATTTTACAGACCTTTGTGTACCATCTTTCTTTCTCTGCCTGGGCCAGCCTTCGCGTGGATCCGATAAGCTCCTATTTGCGTATGGTCTGATACACCTCCTTGCTAGTAGTAGTCATTCAGTAAATGCTTATTGAAGAAATGAATTCAGTTTCAGCACATGCAATCCGTACACCGCCACAGTTCACCACCATACTATGTTAAAATATATACACTCAAGAAAAAGATGGGAATGAAACACATGGTGACATCTTCAGTGTTTTTCTCTAGGTAAAGACAAAGCAATTTCATTCTCTTCCTGGTTTTCCTAACTTTAATACTACAAGCATTATATTTTTAATAATGACGACAAACTTTGTTTTGAAAAGAAAGACATCCCAGTCGATCACAGTAGAGAGAAAGAGGCATCGGAATTTGACGTTAGCAATGTTTGGTGCATTGGTATTTCGCTGCGGCGATCGTTACTAAAGAAGCCAACATAGCCCAGAGAACTAGTTCACTTTTTGAGCGAGGCGGCCAAAGAACTTCTAAGACAGGGCTAAATTTAGCATAAATATTTCTTTTCATATCAACATGGGAGCCCACCGCGTGCCACCCACTGGGCTGGGCTCGGAAACCCGGCGACCGCGGCCGCAATTGGAGAAACGCTTCGCGTCCACAGCCCTGACACCACTTTGGAAAAAACACGTCGCGCCGCGCATGCGTCGTTCCCGGCCAGCCCCCACCTCCCAGCCATATTCTCCGAAACCTTAGTGCTTGCGTCTGCAATTGCGCCTGCAGCGAGAGGCGGGGAAGGGGCGGTGCGTCGGAGGGAGAGGCGGAGGCGGGGAGGGGCGGCGCGTGCGCAGTGGCTCTTCCGGCAGGAAGCCCGGCGCGCGGGGGCGGGGTGCGCGGGGAGGGGGCGGGTCTTCCCCGGGCGGCCGCCGCCGCGCATTGTGAAGCAGGCGGGCCCCGCGCGGCAGGGCACCGGACCGGCGCGGCTGCCGGGGATGGTGAGCAAGGCGCTGCTGCGCCTCGTGTCTGCCGTCAACCGCAGGAGGATGAAGCTGCTGCTGGGCCTCGCGCTGCTCGCCTATGTCGCCTGTGAGTGCGCGCCCGCGCCGGCGGGGGAGCCCCATTCATTCCCGGGGCCACGGCGGCGCGGCTGGGGTGGCTGGCCGGGCACGGCCCCTGGGCGGACCTCCCCGCCCCGGGCAGGACCTGCACCTCCTGCTCTGCGCTCTCCGGGCTGCGGGCCGCTTTCCCTGCTGGGCTCCTGCAGCGGAGCAGCCGGCCAAGTTGGACACGGACAGTGACCGCTTAGGCCTAAAGAAGACTGGGCGGCCTCGGAGGGGCCCCTGCCTCGGGGCGCGGCGCTGTCCTCGGCCGACCCGGCTCCCGCCCGCCCCCGCCCCGGCGCGTGATACTGGTGTCCACGTCGCACGGGAGCCGGCGACGGTCCGCGGGCGATCGGAGCGTGCCGCGGGGACACCCTGGGGGCGCCCGCGGCCGCTCTGCCGAGCTGGTGAAGTGGGATAAAAATACTGTTGCCGTTGGCAGAGTCCCCGCTACGACTGTTTGCTCCGCAGGAAAATTACTCAGCATTTAACTCTTGGGGAGCCAAGCGCTGCTTGCCCCCCGGCCCGCGGCCGCGCCCAGGTTTGGCGCGCGGGACTCCCGCACTGTCATTACCCCACCACCGCCAGAGAGGCTGGAGGGGCACTTGGCAGGCAGGTGGTGCACCCTGTGTCTTCTTAGAGGCAGAAACCGCCCTTTAGTTCCTTTTTTAAAGATCTGTTCCATGGGAATATATTTTAATTGCTTCTATTAATACTTTACGAAGTACCAAAACTGGATTAGAAATAGCTCCCAGCGTGAGCTTCGTTTGAATCTAAGCCACCAGACAGACACAAACTGAAATGAAACCACCTGCTAACCGGTTGAGAGGGGGACTTGGGAGAGGGACTAGGTCAGCTCTAGGAAGACATGTGTGATTAAGACCCAGCCTGTCTAGTACAGCCCAGCTGTTCCAGGAGGTGGAGCTGAGGAAGCTCCAGCAGGGCTCCTGGTTGCTACGCAAGGTTTCAGGCCAGGGATGGGTGTTAGATGTGAGTAGTTCGCAAGCTAGGAAAAGCTAGTCTCAAGTGTGTGTGTAGTCAGTCTTGAGTAAGAAAGCCTAGACCCTGGGAAAGACCATTTGAAATTGCATGATTATTGTTAAAACAATAATATACCTAAATTTGCTGAATGCTTTCCATATATGTGCAGGCATGAGTCTCTCTCACTGCCTCATTTAATTATTTCAACAATAGGAAATAGATACTATATCCCCATTCTAGAGGTCAGGAAATTAAGGCCAAGAGAAATTAGGAAGTTACAGATGATCACACAAATGATAACCTATAAAGAGCTAAGTTCAGAATTCACAAAGGCAGGGGCTAGAACCTAGGCCTGCAGCAGGTGTAGTGTTGATTATGGGGGCTGCTAAAGTTAGAAGGGTTAAGGATGATAAGGTAGGGGATCTGGGGAGCCACAGGAAGTTGCTCATTCATTTGATCAGGAAATCCTGCTGAGTCCTGTTGTCTGTTGCCTGCTTGGTGCCCAGACCCCAAGAAGTGCAGACACCTGGGCTGTTCTGTTGTAGAGTCTAGGGCAGTGTTTCTTAAAGAATGTGCATCAGATCACCTGGAGCGTTTTCAAAACATATTGCTGCCTCCCACCTCAAGTTTCTGATTCAGTAGGTCTGGGGTGTGTCCTGGCAATTTGCATTTCTAACAGCTTCACCCGGGAAGCTGTTGACTGGTCTGGGAGCCCCACTTTGAGGACCACTGGCCTAGAAGATGAGGTGGTTATGACTTAGATAATCATCCAAATGAGGGTTAAATTACAAACTGGAATGAAGGAAAGGAATGCGTGAGAGCTTATGACTGGGCCCCTGCATTAGAGCAATTGGGCAGGAGGAATTGAGGCTTGAGCTGAGAATAGAAGAGGGAATGTGTTCTAGAAGGAACAGCATGTGCAGAGGCCCTGTGGCAACCAAGTGCAGTGAGTGTTCTAGGAATGCAGAGAAGGGTAGTGTGTCATTGGAGTGTGAAGATGAAGGGCAGTGATGAGGCTGCCCAAGGAAGGCAGAGCAGGCAGGGCTGGGAGAGGCCTTGTGCCAGGTCATGAAGAGGGTGATTTCAGTTCTGAGGGGGTTAAGAGTAGGCTGGAGGCAGAGTTAAGGATAAGCAGGGATGGTAAATTGGAGACACTCTGCAGGAAAATCGTTACAGGGCTCCTGTCTTGAGGACACTGGAAATGGAGGTCAGCAGGGTGCCTGTGATTTCTAGTCTCTGCTTTTCCTTATTAACAATCTTGCTCTGCCTGTTTGGAGTAAAATCTCTCCCCATGTAAGAAAACTGTCCATACTCCCAAATCACACACCTCACTATTAGCCAGTCTAGAAATGCTCTCTCTATTCCTCTCAAGTTCTGCTGCTCCTTCTCATTCCACCTCTTACATCTGTCTCACAATTGTTTTTGCCTGCTTGGTCCTGTCTCCCTTTCCGCCATCACATAACTGGTCTGTGTCATGCCCAGGGGAGCATATGCCAGCTTGCATTGCCCTTGAGTTCTTTTCTGTACATATGTTTTCTTGTCAATGAAATTACCAATCCTTGAGGACAGGGATTATGTCTTAAGTGTTTCAGCCTCTGTAGCACTTAAATGAGTGCTATGAGCGCACTGGAAGAGCTGTAAGGTCTGGTTGGTTGACAAGTATGCCAGCCTACCAGGCAGAGACTCAGCTTGACGTGTGTAGTTTCAGAAGTCAAATAGCAGTCTGCTGGGTTTGTTAGGCAAAATAGGTCCCCTGACACTATTTCCATCTACCTATAGGCAGCACTTAATCCTCTTTGTCAGTTGTTTGGCGTTTGGCTTTGTGCCATAGAATCTCATGTTCTTGGTTTTTCATTAACAGGTATTATGATTCTCTTCTTTGGAACATAATTGTTTATTTGCTTTCTTTTCTTCCTCATCTCCCACAGAGATGTGTAATTGTGAGGATATCAACATTTAATATTTATATGTATGACTAAATGCTATTCCTATTCCTAGTAGGTTGTGTTGTATGTGACTTTTTTTTTCCCAGCAGCTGATAATTGGCTTGTTTTTGTTTTACTTTGCTTTTATGTGCTATTTCTGATTCAACTCTAGATGTTTTGTTGGTTATCTGCATCTTTCCTCAAGATGCTGGGAAGCATCAGGACCCCTGTGGGGAGTCTTCCTGAAGATGACCCCAGACCCTTTGGCTGCTCTGCCCGTCAAAGCTCTCCTCTCTCCTGATTTCACACTTCAGTGAGCTTGGATGGGCACGGGAGGAGAATTTTGAGGCTTTGTTTTTAAGTGTCTGTCTTCCCATTTAATTGATTGATAATGTACAGTTCTAGAAAAAGCTTCCTTCAGAATTTCTTGGGCATTGTTCCAATGCCTTCTGGCTTCTAGTGTTGAGGAGGAGTTTGAAGCCGTCCCTTTTTTGGGGGACTTGCATTTTCTTTCTGTAAGACTGTGGGATCTTCTTGCACAAGGGCCACTGTTCAACCACATGTCTAGCTCTCTGTTCAGTCTTAGTTCACTTCTGGAGCTTGGTTGCCTCATAATCATGTGCCCAGCAGCTGAGAAGGGTACCCAGCTTCACTTCGGTGCCCAGCTTCACTTCTGCGCCCAGCATTTAGCCGTGAATATAAGTTTCTTCCTATCTGGTTTGATAAATTATGTTGTTCAAGATGAAGGCCTCAGTGCAGACCCCCCGCCCCAACGCCCTCAGAGTGAAATCATCCTGAGGAATGTATCTCTCTTCTTGTCAGCCCCTGAGAGCTTCCAGTTGCTTGTTGCCGGTTTAAGAGAGCCTGGCCTAACTGCCCATCTCCATCTAGATCCACACAGCTTGCCCTGGAAGCATTGCTGCTGTGCGCTGGATCCTCTGAGCCCTTGTGACCCAGGAACTCTTAGGCTTTGGTTCTGGGAATTTTCTTAAATTACTCTTTGGTTATCTCCTTTCTATTTTCTGTCTTCTCTTTCTGGAATATTAAGCTACTGTAGAACTGCCTGGTCTAGTCCTTTTATTTTCTATTTTCTCCTCTTTTTAAAGTTTCACTCTACTTGCTGGAAACATCACCTTTGTACTCTAACACTTCTAGTGATTTTCTTACATTTTATTTTTATTTATTATATTTTTATTTTGGTATTGTTAATGTATAATTATATGAGCAACATTATGGTTACTAGACTCTCCCTATATATCAAGTCCCCACTACATATACCCCATTATAGTCACTGTCTATCAGCGTAGTAAGATGCTGTAGAATCACTACCTGTCTTTGTGTTATACTGCCTCCCCATGTCCCCCTGCCCCCACTACATTATGTGTGCTAATCGTAATGCTTCTTTTTTCCCCCTTATCCCTCCCTTCCCAGCATTCCTCTCCAGTCCCTTTCCCTTTGGTAACTGTTAGTCCATTCTTGGGTTCTGTGAGTCTGCTGCTGCTATGTTCCTTCAGTTCTTTTCTTTGTTCTTATACTCCACAGATAAGTGAAATCATTTGATACTTGTCTTTCTCTGCCTGGCTTATTTCACTGAACATAATACACTCTAGCCCCATCCATGTTGTTGCAAATGGTAGGATTTGTTTTCTTCTTATAGCTGAATAATATTCCATTATGTATATGTACCACCTCTTCTTTATCCATCTACTGATGGACACTTAGGTTGCTTCCATATCTTGGCTATTGTAAATAGTGCAGCAATAAACATAGGGGTGCATATGTCTTTTTTGCGATTGGGCTCCTTTTTGAGAGTCTTAGGGTGAATTCCTAGGAGTGAAATTCCTGGATCCAACAGTATTTCTACTTTTAGTTTTTTGAGGAACCTCCTTACTGCTTTCCACAAAGGTTGAACTAATTTACATTCCCACCAGCAGTGTAGTAGGGTTCCCCTTTCTCCACATCCTCACCAACATTTGTTGTTGTTTGTCTTTTGGATGGTGGCCATCCTAACTGGTGTGAGGTGATATCTCATTGTGGTTTTAATTTGCATTTCTCTGATGATTAGCGATGTGGAACATCATGTGCCTGTTGGCCATCTGAATTTCTTCTTTGGAGAACTGTCTGTTCAGATCCTCTGACCATTTTTTTATTGGATTATTTGCTTTTTGTTTGTTGAGGTGTGTGAGCTGTTTATATATTTTGGATGTCAACCCCTTAGCGGATATGTCATTTATGAATATATTCTCCCATACTGTAGGATACCTTTTTGTTCTATTGATGATGTCCTTTGCTGTACAGAAGCCTTTTAGCTTGATATAGTCCCACTTGTTCATCTTTGCTTTTGTTTCCCATGCCTGGGGAGATATGTTCATGAAGAAGTTGCTCATGTTTATGTCAAATAGATTTTTGCCTATGTTTTTTTCTAAGAGTTTTATGGTTTCATGACTTACATTCAGGTCTTTGATCCATTTTGAGTTTAGTTTTGTGTATGAAGTTAGACAATAATCCAGTTTCATTCTCTTCCATGTAGCTGTCCAGTTTTGCCAACACCAGCTGTTGAAGAGTCTGTCATTTCCCCATTGTATATCCATGGCTTCTTTATCGTATATTAATTGACCATATATGCTTGGGTTTATATCTGGGCTCTCTAGTCTGTTCTGTCAGTCTATGGGTCTGTTCTTGTGCCAGTACCAAATTGTCTTGATTATGGTGGCTTGTAGTAGAGCTTGACGTCAGGGAGTGTAATTCCCCCCACTTTATTCTTCCTACTCAGGATTGCTTTGGCTATTCGGGGTCTTTTGTGGTTCCATATGAAGTTTAGTACTATTTGCTCTAGTTCATTGAAGAATGCTGTTGAATTTTGATAGGGATTGCATTGAATCTGTAGACGGCTTTAGGCAGAATGGTCATTTTGACAATATTAATTCTTCCTATCCATGAGCATGGGATGTGTTTCCATTTATTGGTATCTTCTTTAATATCCCTCATGATTGTCTTGTAGTTTTTCAGAGTATAGATCTTTCACTTCCTTGATTAGGTTTATTCCTAGGTATTTGATCCTTTTTAATGTAATTGTGAATGGAATAGTTTTCCTGATTTCTCTTTCTGCTAGTTCATCGTTAATGTATAAGAAAGCAACAGATTTCTGTGTATTAATTTTGTATCCTGCAACTTTGCTGAATTCAGATATTAGTTCTAGTAGTTTTGGAGTGGATTCTTTAGGGTTTTAAATGTACAATATCATGTCATCTGCAAACAGTGACAGTTTGACTACTTCCTTCCCAATCTGGATGCCTTTTCTCCTGTGGCGAGGACCTCCAGAACTATGTTGAATAGAAGGTGGAAGAGTGGGCATCCTTGCCTTATTCCCAATTTTACAGGAAAAGCTTTCAGCTTCTTGCTGTTAAGTATAATGTTGGCTATGGGTTTGTCATATATGGCCTTTATTATGTTGAGGTACTTGCCCTCTATAGCCATTTTGTTGAGAGTTTTTATCATAAATGGATGTTGAATGTTGTGGAATGCTTTTTCAGCATCTATGGAGATGATCATGTGGTTTTTGTCCTTCTTTTGGTTGATGTGGTGGATGATGTTGATGGATTTTCTAATGCTGTACCATCCTTGCATCCCTGGAATAAATCCTACTTGATCATGATGGGTGATCTTTTTAATGTATTTTTGAATTTGGTTTGCTAATATTTTGTTGAGTATTTTTGCATCTATGTTCATCAGGGATATTGGTCTGTAATTTTCTTTTTTTGTGGTGTCTTTGCTTGGTTTTGGTATACAGTGATGTTGGCCTCGTAGAATGAGTTTGGAAGTATTCCCTCTTCTACTTTTTGGAAAACTTTAAGGAGGATGGGTATTAGGGCTTCACTAAATGTTTGATAAAATTCAGCAGTGAAACTGCCTGGGATGGGACTTTTGTTCTTAGGCAGTTTTTTAATTACCAGTTCAATTTCATTGTTGGTAATTGGTCTATTCAGATTTTCTGTTTCTTCCTGCATCAGCCTTGGAAGGTTGTATTTTTCTAGAAAGTTGTCCATTTCTTCTAGGTTATCCAGTTTGTTAGCATATAATTTTTCATAGTATTCCCTAATAATTCTTTGTATTTCTATGGTGCCTGTAGTGATTTTTCCTTTCTCATTTCTGATTCTGTTAATGTGTGTAAACTCTTTTTTTCTTGATAAGTCTGGCTATGGGTTTATCTATTTTGTTTATTTTCTCAAAGAACCATCTCCTGCTTTCATTGATTCTTACTATTGTCTTATTTTTCTCAATTTTATATATTTCTGCTTTAATCTTTATTATGTCCCTCCTTTCTACTGACTTTGGGCCTCATTTGTTCTTCCTTTCCTAGTTTCATTAATTGTGAGTTTAGACTGTTCATTTGGGATTGTTCTTTTTTCCTGAGGTAGGCCTGTATTGCAATATACTTCCCTCTAAGCGTGGCCTTCACTGTGTCCCACAGATTTTAATGATGTCGAATTATTGTTGTCATTTGTCTACATATATTGCTTGATCTCTCCTTTTATTGGGCCATTCATGCATTGATTATTTAGGAGCATGTTATTAAGCCTCCATGTGTTTGTGGGCTTTTTCGTTTTCTTTTTGTAATTTTTTTCTAGTTTCGTACTTTTGTGGTCTGAGAAGCTGGTTGGTACAATTTCAATCTTTTTTAATTTACTGAGGCTCTTTTTGTGCCCTAGTATATGATCTATTCTTGAAAATGTTCCATGTGCACCTGAGAAGAATGTGTATCGTGTTGCTTTTGGATGGTGTGTTCTGTAGATGTCCGTTAGGTCCATTTGTTCTAATGCGTTGTTCAGTGCCTCTGTCTCCTTACTTATTTTCTGTCTGGTTCCTCTGTCTTTTTGAGTGAGCGGTGTGTTGAAGTCTCCTATAATGAATGCAGTACATTCTATTTCCCCCTTTAATTCTTTTAGTATTTGTTTCACATATGTAGGTGATCCTGCGTTGGGCACATATATATTGATAATAGTCATATCCTCTTGTTGGACTGACTCTTTTATCGTTATGTAATGTCCTTCTTTGTCTCTTGTGACTTTCTTGGTTTTGACGTCTATTTTGTCTGATACAAGTATTGCATCTCCTGCTTTTCTCTCCCTATTAGTTGCATGAAATATCTTTTTCTATCCCTTTACTTTCAGTCTGTTTATGTCTTTGGGATTGAAGTGAGTGTCTTGTAGGCAGCATATAGATGGGTCTTGTATTTTTATCCATTCAGTGACTCTATGTATTTTGATTGGTGCACTCATACCATTTACATTTAGGGTGATTATCAATAGGTATGTACTTATTGCCATGGCAGGCTTTAGATTCATGGTTACCAAAGATTCAAGGGTTCCCTTACTATCTAGCAGTCTAATTTCACTCACTTCATATGCTATTACAAAGACAACTGAAAGGTCCTTTTTTTTCCCCTCCTTTTTCTTCTTCCTCCATTCTTTATATGTTAGATATCATATTCTGTACTCTTTGTCTATCCCTTGGGTGACATCTATAATAGCCTTACGAACTTTTCCATCTATAGCATTCCCTCCAAAATGCACTGTAGAGGTGGTTTGTCAGAGGTAAATTCTCTCAGCTCTGCTTGTCTGAAAATTGTTTAATCCCTCCTTCCAATTTAAGTGATAGCCTTGCTGAATAGAGTATTCTTCCATGAGGCACTTCTGCTTCATTGCATTAAATATATCATGCCACTCCCTTCTGGCCTGTAAGGTTTCTATTGAGAAATCTGACATTGGCCTGATGGGCTTTCCTTTGTATGTGATCTTATTTCTCTCTCTGGCTGCTTTTAAAAGTCTGTCTTTATTCTTAATCTTTGCCATTTTAATTATTGTATGTTTTAGTGTTGTCTTCCTTCGGTCCCTTGTGTTGGAGATCTGTGCACCTCCATGACTTGAGAGACTACCTTCTTCCCCAGATTGGGGACGTTTTCAGCAATTACGTCCTCAATGATACTTTCTATCCCTTTTTCTCTCTCTTCTTCTTCTGGTACCCCTATAATGTGAATATTGTTCCGTCTGGATTGGTCACACGGTTCTCTCACTATTCTTTCATTCATAGAGATTCTTTTCTCTTTCTGTGCCTCACCTTCTTTGTATTCATCTTCTCTAATTTCTGTTCCATTTACCGTCTCTTCTACTACATGTAATCTGCTTTTACATCGCTCCATTGTATATTTCATTTCAGATATTGAATTTCTTCATGATTGAATCTCTGTCTTAAATTTATTCCTGAGTTCTTGAGTATTTTTATGTACCTCCATGAACGTGTTTATGATTTTTATTTTGAACTCTCTTTCAGGAAGATTGGTTAGTTTAGTTTCATTTGGCCCATTTTCTGGGGTTTGTGAGATTTTGGTCTGAACCAGGTTCCTTTGATGTTTCATATTTCTATGTGGTACCTTCTAGTACTCAGAAGCTCTAGTCTTTGGAGCTGCTCAGCCCCTAGAGTGAGTTGGGGAGTTGTAGGGGAATGGTGCTCGTCCCTGGGGGGAGGAAAGATCTGTTTCCTGACTCCCATGTGCGTTGCCTGTCTCCAGTATCAGAGGCAGTAGGCCGAGCACAGAGGTGTAAGCCTCTGTGCTTTGTGTCTGTAGCTGTTGTAGGTGGGGCCTCCCTCTGGCTGGCATGACACTAGCGCAGTGACTGCCAGTTTGCCGGCTAGTGCTGGCAGGCTAGGAGGAATGCGCAGCAGGCTACATGTCACAATGTGGGGCCTCAGAGCTGAGTAGCCAGCCAGGGGCATGGAACACCTGAAGTTCCTCAAAGTTCTCAACCTGCTGGGCAGAGCATGCCCAGACAGCCTTTTCCACCTATCCCTTCTCCCTTATAGCAAGCTCCGTGCAAACCCCACCCGCTTAGCAGCCCTCTCACTGCTAGGAAGCCTCTCAGACTGCCTGCCTTTCCTTTGTTCCAGAGCAGCCGGATGTGGATCCCGTCCTCCACAAATGGCTGGAATCTCAGTCTCTCAAGCACTCTGCCTGTCCTAGCTGCCCATCCCCACCAACCTCTAGAGCACCATGCAATGTAGGTTTGTGTTCCAAAGCAACTCCAGAGCTGGGTGTTCAGCAGTTCTAGGCTTCTAACCCCTTCCCGCGCTGTTTTTCTTCTCCCCGCCCATGAGGTGGGGATGGGGGAAGGGCTCGGGTCCTGACGGGTCAAGGTTTTGTACGTTACCGTGCTTCGTGAGGTCCGCTCTGATCGTGATGTCTGTATGCAGTCTGGTGCAGCCTGTAGCTGTTTTAGGGTTGTATTAATTATATTTTCTACTATATGTGGTTTTGGGAGGAGTTCTCCTTACCTCTCACGCCGCCGTCTTGAACCTCTTATTTTTGTTATTTATAAGTCACTTTTTGTTTTCTTAATTTTTAAAGAACTAGGAAAATGCCTTTATTTCATGGTTGTATTCTATTCATAGTAGCTTTATGTGTTCAGTTTTCTTCTCACCGAAGGCCCTTTGCTCCGGGCCCCTTCTCCCTTCTTGTGCAGGGCTTTCCTCTGTTTTCTGGGGGCCCTGGGTCGTCTGCTCGTGCTTGATTGGAGGACTCGGGGTGGAGAGCCTCTGGCTGTGGGGACAAGGCTCTTCCAGGCCTGGCTGCCTGCCTGAAGAGCCCATGGGGGATGAGGCTGCAGTCCTGAGCCGTACCAGTCATTGTCCCCATTGGACATATGCTGCCCAACTTGAGACCCCCTGCTCTACCCTTCCCGGAGATGGAAGGACGTGTCCTCTGCATGGGCGGGGAATGGAGCTGGCCGCTGTACTTCTCTGTGGACAGCTTGAAAGTTAGACCTCGTGCCCTAGCGCTGCCTTGGCTCTGCCTTTCCAGATGGCTGTGTGTGACCACTCTGCACCCTTCCTGCGTATAAGGCCTTTCCCAGTGCCTGCCCCAGGGTCTTTAATCCCATTGTTTATCATACATGGTCTTTTTGTCTTCCTTCAACATTTTGTTCCCTCTTTCACTGCCAACCTGCTTATATCTTGAGCAATAAGAAGAAAAGAGAAACTTATTTTCTGACATTTTAGTGGAGTTGAGGAGCCATACGTTGTGATACCTAGTGCCATTCATGTCGTTTAGGGAGTATCTGTTGTAATGACATTGTACTGTGGTAGCTTTCTATCCTGTTGCTGTTATCCCACTGAAAAGACACAAAATTAATCACTGAGAACAATATAAAAGTACTTCTAATATGTGTTAGCTTTGTCTTTACTAACAGGCTTCAGATTTCCCCGAGTTGGGGCTTTCCTTAGAGGAGCTTTGCCCTTATCTCATCAGCCCCGGTGTGTCTGGCTGTGGCTCTCATAAATTCACTGTGTAAACGTTCGCTGGCCTGCTGCCAGGGAGGAGACACAGAGAGTCATCCACCATCCTGAGGCCAGCAGACTCAGGGACGAGAGAGGAGAACAAGTCTACTCTACTCGAGGTGGTGGTTCTGGATTTCCCTAAGCACAAGAAACCACTCGGGCATCCTAAAGGTGGTTCTGAGGACTGAAAAGAGGCTGGGGATCTCCCTCCCTTCCCTCCTTGGTGGTTGGAAGGGGCAACCTGGAAACTGTTTTTGGAAGTTCAACATTCTATTTTTAGAATTCCCATACCTATATTCTGTTCTATTTAAAGAATAATTCAGTGAATACCCAAATAATCCTCTGCCTGGATTTACCAGTTCTTTTTTTCTACATTTGCTCTCTGTTTTTATGTATACTTAAAAAAAAAATATTTGAAAGTTGCAGACCTAATAATACTTTACCTTTAAAAGCCTTAATGGATACCTCCTAAGACCAAAGGCATTCTTCTGTATAATCTCATCACCATTATCACAGTCTAAAAACTAACATAAACAATAGCATCTAATATATAGTCCATATTTGAATTTGGGCTTGTGCCATAAATATCATGATATTTACCTGTCAGAAGAAGCCCAGGGCAGTTGTCCTGGAAAAACATCCCACCTTCTGGATTTATCTGATTGTTTCCTTATGTTTCAGTTCAGCTAAACATTTTTTGTAATAGTCCTAGATGATTGCCTCACAGCAGGGTCTCTGCTGTGAGGTTGTCCCTTTTGATGGTGAGTCTGGTGCCTGGAGGGGATGGCCACCACATCACTTCATTAAAGGTACTATTTCTCAGTATACAATTGGTGGAATGATTCTTGGAGCCACTATGAATATCTTGTCTCCAGTAGTGCATTTAGCATCCACTGACAAATTGCCTAGATCAGTTTTTATGTTGGGAATTTCAAAGTGGGGATTTTCCAGTTCTCCAAAGCCATCTGTGTTTATTGTATTCTTCTGAAAAGAAGAACTCACTGCCCATCCTCTCCCTCACTAGTTTCCTGTGGCAGCTGTAACAAATTGCCAGAAACTAGGTGGCTTTAAAACAAGAGAAACATACTCTCTCATAGTTGCAGAGGCCAGAAGTCTGAAATCAAGGTGTCTGCAGGGCCGCTCTCCATCTGAAGCCTCCCTTAAGGCTCCAGATGTCTGGGCTTGGGGCTCCCTCATTCCAGTCTCTCTCTGTGGGTGGGCCCCATGGCTTCTCTTCAGTCTGTCAGATCTCCCCTGTGTCCCTTATAAGGACACTTGTCACTGAATTTAGGGCCCAGCTGGATAATCTAGGATGATCTTTTGGTCTTAAGATCCTTCATTACATCTGCAAAGACCCATTTTCCAAGTAAGGTCATGTTCACACATTCTAGGAATTAGGATGTGGATGTATTCTGGAGTCCCACCAATCAGTTCACACCCTCCATTAAAAAAAAAAAATTACTGCAGTTCCCGTAGATTCTTAGAGGTTCTCTTAGTCTTTGGGCATTTACGTCCTTGACCTCCAGATGCTCCAGGCTCATCTTGTTCTTTCCTGTCCCAAACCTGGAATCAGCCATTTCTCCTAGGAGTCCTGCCTCCTTTCAGTGGAGAACATTGTTTAGAAATCAGGGTCTGACTGAGCACCACCTGTGTCCATTGTTACTGAGGCATCATTGCTTCCCACTCTTTTGTGGACAGAGCCAGGAAATGTGCATATTCAGTAATGAGTTCATGCTGATATCCTTATTTAAATCATAACACAACAGGTTTGTTTCTTACCTGTCCCCATTTTCATATCACTATTTCCTTTTTCTACAATGAAAATGTTGTTCCTACCATCAGTAAAAACTCTTTATCAAAGCTGCCATACAGACCAGTTTCAGATTTCCTACATCAATATCACTACCAACAACAAATTTTTAAAAATTGAGGATTTCTTTGTAGTTCTGTTTGTCTTTAGAATATATCCTGTTGAGGACGTGCATTTAGAGTATTGTGTTCAAAGGCACAATTTTTCAAATAATTTTTTTAATGCTGATACAAGTTAGGTTCATTTTTTGCTGTTTATGTTCAGTTTTAGGATTTGTTTTTTTCTTTGTGATTGTTAGTATGTAAATGGTTCAAAAGTATTTACATGGTTCAGAAATCAAACTGTACCAAAAATTATAGTCAGATATTTCTTGCTGCAGTCTCTAGCCTCTCCACCCTATTCCCATTTTTATGAGTCTATTTTATCTATTCTAGTTTATTTTTTGTTTTTTTCACAAATATAGTCATTTGTTGCTCCGGGAGGATGAGTTCCCCACCTGGGGCAAGTTCTTTATGAATTCGATGAAACCAAATAAAGATAAGGACACAAAGTTGGGGGTTTTAAAAGGGGGTTCATGCCACATTTATTCTCATAGTGGTTACCTGGCTGAGTACAAGCGGCAAAGACAAGTCAGTCTTTCCTGGCTCCAGCACTGCTCCCTCCTCCTCCTCCCCAGCACGGGCTTGATTCCCTCCTAGCACTGGGGCTCCATGGCTTACCTCCGCCAGCTGCCATTCTCTCCTAGTTCTCCCTCCTGGCTTCCGTTCTCTGACTGGCAAATGTCTGACTAGTTACATGCCAGGAACTTAGGAGAGGAGAGAAGGGGTGTTTCCTCTCCATCCCTCCTCTGAGCCAGTACTCCTTGGACTGACCAGCTGCTCTGCCCCTGCTGAACATCCTGCCACTCTCATAACTATGCAAGGCAGGCTCTTAATATACACAATGGATGCTGTTAAGGCCAGTTGGGAATTCTGATCAGAAATTTACATTTTCTCTACAGCATTAGTCTGTGTATACATGCTATTGGTTTTACCCAGAAGGCAGTATAGTATATAAACTGTTTTTGCCTCTTTTTTCCTTTCCTACTCAGTATTTCCTGGAAAGTGGGCTGTCTGAATGTATAGCAATCACCTTTGCTCTGTTTTACAGCTGCATAGTACTCACTCTGACTAGATTGACTAGTCTCCTATGGAAGGCATTTATTTAAGTTATTTAAAATATTTTGCAATTATGAGTTCTGCTACAGTTAATAAACTAGTGCATATGCCTCACCAGCCATGCAGAACAGCTGTTTTCTCTCAGCCTCCCCAACTGACTATATTGACAAGTATGTGAATTTCACCAGTTTGAAACTGGCATCTCTTTGTTTTAATTTGCATTTCTCTTGTTATGAGTGTTGTTAAGTGTATCTTCAAATGTTCAAGGACTGTAGTATATGTTTTTCTGAGAACTGTTCATGCTTTTGCTTACTTTTCTGTTGAGTTTTTGGTTTCATTTCTAAGAGCTCTTTATATATATATATATGTTATGAAGTGAAGTGTTATATTTGTGAAGTAAATTGCAACTGTTTTCTCATGTCTGGTGTGGCGTAAAGGAAAACTATATTTGGCCTTTGTCCCCTGTTGCTGAGGTAGAGCTCCTAAAACCCCTGGGGTTGTTGGCATGATTGATGTGTTTTGTTAGAAGAGCCCCTTTTGATTACACCTGACTTTATGCCAATCGAGGGACTTAGGGTGGGTGCCTAGGTGGCCTCAGGATGGGGCTGGTCACGAGAAAGACCAGCCGTGTTCTTACAGGCGTGGCACTTTCAGCCCCACCCACTGACCTCCAGGAAGAGGATTGGGGACCCTGGAGATTGAGCTCTGTAAAAAGTCCTAAACCATGAGATTCATTGAGCTTCCTAGTTGCTTGGAGGGTAGTGTGCCTAGAGAGGGCATGGAGGCCTCAGTCCCTTCTCCCTACCTTGCCCTAGACAGCTCTTCCATTCAGCTGTTCCTGAATTGTATCCTTTCTTAAAAATACTCCATACTTGTAAGTGAATTGTTTTCCTGAATTCTATGAGCTGTTCTACCAAATTGTTGAGCCCAAGGAGGGGGTCATGGGAACCATGGTTTATAGCCAGTTTTTCAGAAGTATAAGTAGCCCCAGGACTTGTGACTGGCATCTGAAGTAGGGGCGGCCCTGTGGGACTAAGCCCTTACCCTGTGGGGTCTGATGCAACCTCCAGTTCATTAGTGTCAGAATTGAATTGAATTGTTGGACACCCAGTTAGAGTCGGAAAATTGGTTGTTAATGTGGAAAACTCCCACTCCCTGGGTGTCAGAGGTGTTCTGAGGTGGAAACAGGTCTTAGGACCTGGGGATCTTTATTATATTCAACAGTTTTCCTATTCGCCTTGTAGTTTTTAAGAAATAGTCTCTTATTTCTCAGTGAGAGAAATGGGGCCAGGGACTTGGAAGGAATGGGGAGCCCTCAGGCTGGAGCTGTAATTTGAGGGTGGGCAGGATTCCCAGGAGCTGGAATTTAAGGATGGGTAGGAGGATTTAGACAGTGGAGCTGAAGACAGACATGCCAGCATGACCACAGGCATGGAGATGACAGGTGCAAAGAGCAGGAGTCCTTTGGGTCCCTAAAGGCAGAACTCGAAGTCTGACCTGACATAAACTCCATTCAGTGAGATGAGTAAATGCTTGATGAGCATTCAGGCAGCATGAGAAGGCAGAGGTTTTAATGAATGTGCTCCAAGTACTTGAACATTAGGGCCAGGCCAGATACAATCCATTTTGCATTTTGGGGCATCCTGTCTGTCCTGAGTGGCACTCCACAGTGTGCATCTCCTTACCTTTGTGTATAGATATGCTGGTGGGTTTTAGCCGTGAAATGTGGTAGGGCCATGTAGGCCAGGAGGCCAGGAGCATGTGTGTGGTGAGTTCAGTAGCTTTCATGAATAGATGTTTGATAGGCAAGTAGCCTATGGCCAGATCTTCATGTGTACCGAGTCCACTCTGCTTTATATTCTACACGTGTCAGTCTTAGGCATTTCTGATGGATACATGTCAGTGGAATGAAAGGGTGACCTCGCTTGCCCTCACTCAGCTCGTCCCTTATCTTGGGGCAAGTTGCCTACCTTGCTGTTTCATTTTTGTCCACTTACAAAATCGAAATACTATGTCCTCACGCTTTGCAGGTAATAAATAATATTTTTAAAAAATACTGAGAAATTGAAAGGGAAGGAATTGAAGATGAAAGAGATGATAGCTTCAGTAGATGAGCCACTTGGGAAACGAGGTATTTCCAGGTGTGGGTGTCAGAGGGCTCTGCGCTGGATGCTCTTCTCAGGCAGGTGTGAGCTTCTCAGAGTGGGGCTGCAGTGTGACACCCCCTTTCGTTTAGAAGGGCAAGGGGTGAATTTCTAGTTAATCTATCAGTTTCTTTGACATTCTGGTTAAGCTTTTTGTTGCTCTAACCAAACTAAGTGAAGTAAAGCCACAACAGAAGACACTTGAACCCCTTCCTAGTAGTCTTTTTGGGAAGGAGTCTGAAGAATGTCCTAGAAAATGAAAACAATTCTATTTGGGTGGTGAGATTCTGAAATTTTATTCTTAGGATCTTTGAACATTTTTATAGTCTTTTCAGAAATTGAAAATAAAACATGCTGGCTCTGTGTTAGAATTCAAGTGACAATATAGTGTAGACGCCTTCATCTATTTGCCTCCTTTTAAAGATGTGAGCAGACTGCTGTAGTGAACCCGCAGCAGAAGACATGGTGTAGGCTAGCTCCTGTGGGTTCCCAGGGAAGAACTGCTCTAATCTGATGCTCATCAAGGGCCTGTGACAGACCTTGTGGAAATGGTCATTAGCTGTGAATAATGCGGGTCCTCAGAAAAGATTGTTCTCAGCAAAACTGTGTGCAGTCAAGTCAGGCTCTTTGCTCTTTCCTTTCTCTTAATTTCTTTTGATGATGTGTGGACTTTAACTCAGATTCCTTACTCCCCTTATTTCCAGTGCCTCTTAATTATTTAAAAGACAGAATTTCTATCCCAGGTTTTTAAAACAATGAAAGTGACCCCTCAGCCCCTGCTTTCTGGGTCTCCTTAGGATTCACCTTGCCCTTCGCTCCTGCTCCCTGTGGGTGCTGAAATGCCATAGGAGGAGTGACCTGTTTGGTAACGGTACTGTCCTGCAGTGAGGTGTGATGGGGAGATGCCCTGTCCATTTTGTAGATGGGAAACTGAGGCACAGAGTAGGTGTGGACCTGCTCCAGCTCCTAGTCTGCCCACAGTGATGCATGGTGGTGTGGAGGGACCTGAAGGACCCCAAGGCTGAGCCCACCCTAAGTCTTAGCTTCCATGTAAGGTGTAAGGTGTCCTGAGAGAGTGTTGCACATCGAGGAGGCCCCAGGGAGGTGGTTTAGCAGCCCCTGGGCACTGCCCTTGCCTTGGTGGGTGGTCAGGCCGCCCTGGCCCCACAGTGGGAGCCCTCCCACTCCTTATGACTGCCATGGCTAATGGGGAGAGTGGTCCACCTGTGTGCAGGAAGCCCCTCAGCCCCATCCCCAGCGTGAGTGGTTGGAGGGCCTATGCCCTGGGCGGCAGTGCTGTCCCGTCTAGGCCAAGTGGCTGAGCATACAGCTCTTCTGAGACACAGTGCTCAGTCCCACACCTGCCCCTGCTGCAGCCCAGCTCTGATCTGCCACTGATCCTGTGGGCCTCCTGACACCTGCTCGGTTGCTCCCAAGCTGCCTGTAACTGCCCACCCACGCTTAGCTCCGCTCCCCCGCATCCCTTCCCTCCCGCACTCCGCTCTATCGCCTCTCCCCATTCACCCCCCAGCCATCCTGCCCCGTCTCTCTGCTCCCTCCTTCACTCTCACCCCCCATGCCCCTTATTTTGCCCCTCCCCAGAGCCCCCTTTGCTCACCCCTGGACTCTGCCATCCCAATGAAAGCTGGGGGTAGAAGGTTGGCATTTTCCAGGTGTGTTAGGGTGACCTTCAGACACAGCCACGCCCCGCAGACAGTGGCCCTCCATCTAGATGAGAGCACCTCTGCGCCAGCTGCAGTTTGGAGATGTCTCCACCCTAAACAAAATGAAAAGATTGATTTAAAGCCATCGATGAGGTTTTTAAAGTTCCCATTGAAAATTACAATATAATTTGGAAATAGGAAAATAATGTGCTCAATGGGCAAAACCAGAGAATGAAGTATAAAGATAAGATCACAATCCTCATAACTTCATATTAAAATGTCTTCCCACAAAGAAATAGCAATGTGTCTCACTGAATGAGATCTTTCCTTTTGGCCCTTAGGAAACTTTTATAATTTCCTTTATGTAGGTTTTAGTACATGTTCCGTGAAGTTTATGTCTCTTTGGCATTCTAAATAAACACCCAATAGCAAATGCATTATGAACAAAACTTTTTAACAGCAAGCCCCAATATTAACCCCAAATCCATGTTCTGTTTTTAAAAAAATGTCTCCTTTGCCCTTTGCACTAGACCTTATATGTACACATTTCCCCCCATCTTCTTAGCCACAGTGTTCTGCTTTCTCAAAGAGTTACTATTTCAGGGGAGCTCCTCCCTCCTTTGAGAATTGGTGAGGAGTCAGAATTTTTTCTTCCTGCCTAGGTTTTTTTTTTTTCTTTTTAACCTTTTTCCCCCTGACTGTCTTTGCCTTAGGCATTCTAAAAATAGACTCATCAACCGTTTTTATCAATCTTTCTCCCTGCTGTTCTTGGGAAGCTGGTTGACAAGGAAGTGTTGCAGCTGAGCTGTTGCTTGTCAGCAGTTTTCAGCAGATTCGTCGTGGGCTTGGCAGCCAATTTACTGAGTGGCCTGTTTTGTGTGGGGGCTGGAGATGGCCACCTGCCCCTGACTAGATTCCCCTGGGAAGTGACTGGTCAGGAGGAAGAGCACAGGGGGACCATGTGAAGAGTCGGGGGTGGGAGTCTGGGCGAGCTGTGCTGGGAGGGGCAGTGAGCGCAGCACCCCAGTCTTGTCCCCCAGTCCTCCTGGGCTGACGCGGGGCTGCACTGGGAAAAATTTCCCCATTGTGCCTCTTGGTTTCTTTAATCAATCTGCTGCTCCAGAAAACTGGTGCCTTCATTCGGTAGCCTCAGGGATGAGGGTAGCCTCATCTATAATTGCCACATTTCCTTACGTTGAGCTCACATCTGTTTATGTGGAAATAAAGCGGAAGAAAGCATGGCAGTGCTTTTGACCAGGCGTCTCTTGGTGTTGGCGAAGTGGCAGTGGGGGCGGGGAGGGCGAAAAGGAGAGGCGGCTGCCAGTCATGTGTGTGTCTCCAGTGATTTGAAGAGGCAGAGCGCACCTTTGCACTCTGGACAGCAGGAGTGCTCTGGCATTTTTCTTTTGCTCTCTACTACCCTTTTCTCCAAATTCAGTGTTGTTATCTCATATTTTAGATTAAGGGGTTTTTGAATGTTTGCTTACTAAATAATAGCACTGCGCTACAGCTTTGAGAATGTGTGTTTGAGTGGAATGTGTTTAAATTTATTGGTGTTCGGTTGTAAACAGGCAGAAGTGATTTCTCAGGTGAAGATTTGGGGAAAGTATCTTAATTCCAACTATAGGAAATAGTCATGTAATTGCTCAAACATAAGGTAAACGTACACATAGCTTTCTGTTGATAGGTTGTTACCTTTTGTAACTCTGGAGGGAAAATATTTTCCCAGCTTGGGGCAAATTACCTTTGAAACGAAAATCAGACAAAGGGAGACATTAAGTGGGAGAAACCTGTTTATTGCTTACAAGACTCAAAGAAGTCTTCTATCTCATGCAGGGCTAATACCACAGCTTCCGGTGTCTCCCTTTGGGGATCTTCCAAAAGCCTTCAAAAGATACATAAACTATCAACACTCCTTGCAGCTTACTATCCAAAGGGTACACTAACTACCCCTAAACACCCAATGTCTTGGTCTCTGGGTTCTTCACCTCAACTCAGTACTCAGAAGGTGTGCGTCAAATTGCAGTATTTCTGGAATCTCTGGCTTGGACTTCGAGAATCTCCACCTCAATAGGTGTTTCCAAGAGGTGGAGAGAAGTAGTCTATCTCCATATCCATAGGTAATTACAAGGGCCAGCAGGGCTTATCTGGACCAGAGAGGTTGGGTGGGGCCACTTCTGCAGCTGGGTTGTGGGAGATGCGGGATGACTGTTTGTAAGAAATAAATGGGTTTCTCCCACTTTATTTCTCCCTTTGACTGATTTCTTTTTCAAAGGTACTTAACTCCAGTAATTCCCCCAACCTGGAATTACACCTGGCAATAGTTGGTGGGACCTCTGAATCCGAAATCTGTCGTCATGAGTGCAGCCCTTGAGCAGGCTGCCCCTAGAGATGGTGGTGAGAAGCCCGGAACCCCCCACTGTGGATAGTGGGGAGACCCAAGTGGCTGCAACAGTGAAGGGTGCAGCTTCACCCGCGAGCCCCCTATCTGTGGGGCTTCCAACTGGGGAGCCCTTAGTGGGAAATCAGTCTAGGGTAAAGCACATCCTAGATGGGTAGGGCCTTCTACCAGGGTGAGGCATTCCTCAGAACTGTGTAGCAGCTGGGATAGTGGGATGTGTGTTTCTCAAGACAGTAGAAAAGGTTATTGAGAGAGACACACTTCAGCATCACTCGGAGAAGCTGGGTGGTGACCTATGGGATGCCCTTAAGAAAAAGACCGTAATTGAGAAGAAGGGTTGAGCTCTTGAAATATACATTAGAAGCAGTGAGGCAGGAGGCAGCCGGAGAATCCCTCTTGCAGGAGGTCATAGGGGAGGGGGTGGAGAAAACAGTGCCTTCAACCCTGGAAATGGTAGAGGAGATGTTGGAAGAGGATGAGGGGGTGGAGCTGAGGACAGATCTGTGGCCTAGGCCACCACCCAAGGCACCAGCCTCTCCTGTATTAAAGGCCCTCCTGGCTGTAATTAAGAAAATAAAAAGTGCAACAACTGCGGGCTCCTCAGGGGGAGGAGCCACCCCCTCCCCAGGTTGTGGAGTACTCCATGCTCTGCCCCTATACCCAGAATTAACTGGTGGACATGAGCATCCACTTTCAGCAGAAGTCATCAGAACCTCTGTCTACATGGCTTTTGGGATTTGGGGGTGGAAAATATTGCTATATCGGGTTCTGAAATGGGTACACTGGCTTCCCTGACAACTCACCCTTCCCTCTGGCAGCAGTTGCAAAGTGCCCATCACACCTCAGGGAATCAGGTGCTTCTGGATTGGTTGACAGCAGCCATCAGGGCAGTTTGGCCTAATCAGGGTGATTTACCATACTTACCCTCTAGCTGGAAAACATATGCCGAAGTCCAGCAGGTGTTATGGGAGAAGGGCATGAAAAATATCATCTATAATATGGAGCTCCAGGACTCAATGAGGAGTTGTTCACCATAGGAATGACAAATCTGGTGCTCCATGCAGCTCCCACATCTCTCTTTGGATCTCTAGTGACTACACTTGGCCCCCACATAGGTCAACCATAAGTGAGCCTGCTCATACTTTAGCAGATCTGGGGGAGGTTAAAACAATAAGGTCACAGGAGGAAGTACAGGCCATGACTGAAAGGAGAGGTGCAAAGGGCCCTTTGAAGGTCATAAGAATCCAGGTGTGGGTTGATTTGATAAAGGCTGGGGTAGTGAAAGAAAAACTTGATGGGCAGCCCAATAGGATCTTGTTAGAACTGTGGCACCAATTAAAGCCAGAGCAGCAGTGCCAGGCGTTGAGGTCCAGGACACGGAAGCCAGAGGCAAAGCTCCATGTACGGCCTGTGTGTCCCTGTAAGATTTCCTGGGGGATAGTACTAAGGCTGTGCCTGGGCCCCAACCTTAAAGGAGGACGATTGGATGTCATGATTTGGTGGTGGGGGCTTGAAGTTCCCACCTTGGACGTGGTGTCGACTGGAGGCCACATGTAGAATTAGCAATTCATTGGTCTCCCATGAATGTACAGTGTGTCCTGGTGCTGGTGAACACAGGAGCTCAATTTTCTCTTATTTATGGCAACCCTGAGTGTTTTCCTGGGACCCCTGCTGTTATAGATGGCTATGGGGATAAGGCAGTTAGACTTAAAGCCTAAATCCCATTGGGTATATGGCGTTTATCCCCAAAGGAGTATACTGTGTACATTTCTCCCATCCCTGAATATATTTTGAGGGTAGGTATCCTGCAGGGCCTCTGGTAACAGACCACTGGAGTTGAGTTCAGACTGAGGGTATATGTGGTAAAGGCAGTTCTGAGGGGACATGCTATGCACCCACCTGTAGCTCTGCCTGTAACTTGGTGGGTGATAAATACTAAACAGTATAAATTGGCTGGGGGGCACAAGGAAACTGGCTAAACTCTACAGTAGTTGCAGAAGGTGGGTGTCATAAAGCCCACTCACAGTCCTTTTAATTCCCCAGTGTGTCAAGCAGTCAAGGCCATACAGGCCTTGAGTGTAATGGACTCATCAAGGCCTTGTGAGCTAGATGTTCATGTAACTAAAGACAGTTATGGATGGGGCCTTTGGCAGTGGCTTGAATGGACTCTAGTCACAACTATGGAAAGAAGCAGAGGTCTGGTACACCTTGATAGAGAAGCAACAAGGCGTGTACCATGCCTTGCTGGCTACAGAGCCCATCACCAGAACAGCTCCAACCAAGGTCATTACACCCTATCCCATCATGGGGTGGGTGTGAGACTGGATACGACAGCTATGGAGAGGTGTACCACAGATGCCTACACTGGCCAAATGGGGCACATATTTACAGCAGCATAGTGCTCTCTGTACTAGCCCCTTAACTGGGGAACTCCAGTGCTTATTGGGGACAGTGACCTATGCCAGTGGAAAGCAAGAAGAACTTGCTTTTGAGCTCTTGGTAGCCAAGAGTCCTTATCAGCAGGAAAAGCCCCTATACCAGAAGATGCTTGGTACACAGACAGCTCTGGTCATGGGAAGTGCTTAAAGTGGAGGGCTGTGGCTTTCCATCCTAAGACTGAGATGGTACGGATGGAAGACGGAGAGGGAAAGAGCAGTCAATGGGCTGAGTTGCGGGCCATATGGCTCGTGATCACCCAGGAGCCCTCCACTATAGTTTTCTGCATGGACAGCTGGGCTATCTTTTGGGGTTTGACCCTGTGGCTGCCAGCATGGTATCATGTCAACCGGATGGTTGGTCACTGGCCCCTTTGGGGGCAAGAGTTGTGGCAAGACTTATGGGCCTCTGGTCAGACTAAGACTGTTACTGTATATCATATGACTGGCCATTTGTCTTTGGCATTCCCAGGGAATGATGAAGCAGACACACTGGCCCAAGTGCACTGGCTAGAAGGAAAGCCTGCCTCTGATGTGGTCCAATGGTTACATCAGCGTTTGTCGCATGCAGGGAAAAAGACAATGTGGGCTGTAGCCCACCAGTGGAGCTTGCCATTGACTTCTGAAGAAGTCATCCAAGCCTGAGAGGAGTACCTTGTGTGCTCTATTAGGGATTTACACCAAGTCTCACAGCAACATGGGACAATAGTAAAGAGGCCGATACCCTTTGTCAGGTGACTGATAGACTATATTGGGCCTCTGCCCATATCAGAGGGAGATCATTATGCCATGACTTGTATGGACATGGCTACTGGACTGTTAGTTGCTTTTCCTGCATGTTATGCAGATCAGCAAATCACCCAGAGGGGCCTGGAGCGTCTCTTTGCAGCCTATGGCTGGCCGCAGGTGATTCAGAGTTATCAAGGCACCCTCTTTACTGGACATGTGCTAAAAGAATGTGTGCAGCAATTATGAATAAGGTGGAAGTTTCGTGTATCATATAACCATCCCAGGCAGGCATGAGAGGTACAGTGGTTTGTTGAAATCTGGCTTGATGTTGGACACCCGTAGTCTACAGGGCTGGTGAGTTCACTTATGGACAGTCCTGTGGCATTTGAATGAGAAGCCCGGAAAGGGGCCTTGAGCCCCATGGGCATGCTTACACACCTTGCTGCCTCTCCTGTACAACTGTATGTGCAAACCAAAGAGAAGTTATTGAAACCAGGAAATGGCCAGCAGAGCAACATCCTGCTGCCAGTCCCAACTGTTTTAAACCCTGAGGTCTCTGCTGAGTGGACGTGGCCCTGGACATTTTGGCACCTGAACCAGCAATGGCCGGCCCTTATGGCACCTTGGGTAAAAAGCCTAGAAGCGTGCCTGCTGTGTGTTCCTAGAGTAACAGCATAGGGCTACGGGAGGTATATGCACTGGCCATAAACATAAAATAAAACTTCTCTGTAAGATGCTCTTACCTCCCAGAGGTTTTGGGTACTCTACTGTGATCTTTGGGGACCACTCTTCTGTTATTCCAGGAATACATATGAGGCCAGCTTCCAGGCCTTTTTTTCCCCAAGGTGCCAGAATGGCCAGCCATTGCAGGTCCATGTTTCAAAATGTCCAGGACTATGTCCATTCAACAGTGTCTCCAGGGTTTAATGCAGTTGGGGCTGGCAGCAGGATGTTGCTCTGCTGGCCATATCCTGGCTTCAATAAGTCTTCTTTGATTTGCACATACAGCTGTATAGGAGCGATAGCAAGGGTGTGTTAGCATATCTACAGGGCTCAAGTTTCCTTTTTGGGGCTTCTCATTCAAAAGCCATAACACTGTCCATAAGCAAACTCACCAGCCCCATAGACTATTGGTGTCCAACTTCGAGCCAGATTTCAACAAACCATTGTACCTCTCTATCATGCCTGCCCCAGAAGGGTTATATGGTACATGAAACTTCCACTATATTCCTAATTGCTGCACCCATCCTTGTGCATGTTGAGTGAAGTGTGGGTACCTTGGTGGCCCTCAATCACCTGCAGCCAGCCATAGGCTGCAAAGAGACACTCTAGGCCCTCTTGGTGGTTTGCTGATCTGCACGACATGCAGGAAAAGCAACCAATAGTCCAGTAACAGTGACCACACAAGTCATGGCATACTGATATTCTTCTGATATGGGCAGAGGTCCCAATGTAGTCTATCTGACACCTGACAAGGGGTATCGGCCCCCTTACTATTGTCCCATGTTGCTGTGGGACTTGTCCCTATTAGAGCACACAAGGTACTCCTTTTGGGCTCTGCTGACTTCTTCAAAAGTCAATGGCAAGCCCCACCAATGGGCTACAGCCCACATTGTCTTTTACCCTGCTTGCCACAAACACTGATGTAACCATTGGGCCACATCAGAGGCAGGCTTTCCTTCTAGCCAGTGCACCTGGGCCAGTGTGTCTGCTTCATAATTCCCTGGGAATGCCAAAGACAAATGGCCAGTCACATGATATACAGTAACAGTCTTAGTCTGACCAGAGGCCCATAGGTCTTACAACAATACTTGACCACAAAGGGGCTGGTGACCAACCATCCTGTTGGCATGGCACTGTGTTGGTAGCCACAGGGTCAAGCCCTGATAGATGGCCCAGCTGTCAGTGCAGAGTGACAGGGAAGGCTGCTAAGTAATCATGAGCCACACTGCCTGCAACTCAGCCCATTGACTGATCTTCCCCTCTCTATCCTCCATCCCTACTGTCTCAGTCTTAGGATGGAAAGCCACAGCCTTCCAGTTCAGAGGCTGCCCATGACTGGAGGCGTCTGTACACCAAGTATTTTCAGGTATAGGGGCTTTTCCCTCCTGACAAGGACCCTTGGCTACCAAGGGCTCAAAAGCAAGTTCTTCTTGCTTTCCACTGGCATACGTCACTGTCCCCAATAAGCACTGGAGTTCTCCACTTAAGCAGCTAGTAGAGAGGGCTCTACACTGCTGTAAATATGTGCCCCATTTGGCTAGTGTCAGCATCTGTGCCACGACGCTCTGTGGCCTTTGGATTCAGTCTCACACCCACCCGATGATGGGATAGGGTGTAATGACCTTGGTTGTAGCTGTCCTGGCCATGGGCCCCATAGCCAGCAAGGTGTGGTACACAGCAGCCATTTGCTTCTTTATCAAGGTATACCAAACCTCTGCTCCTTTCCATAGTTGTGACCAGAATCCAGTAGGTTGGTGTGTCTTCAAGCCACTGCCAAAGACCCCCAAAGATCCATAGCCATCTTTGGTGATGTGAACATCTAGTTCACAGCACCTTGATGAGTCCATTACACTCAAGGCCTGTACAGCCTTGACTGCCTGTTTGGCAGCAGGAAAAGCAGCTGCACATGTCTCATCCCAGTCCCACCTGATGCTCTTGCATACCAACCAGTATAAGGGCTTCAGAATTTGTGCCAGGTGCTGGAAAAACACCCTCCAGTAGCCCAAAAACCTGAAGACTCTTATAATACTGCCACAGTGGTAGAGGTGGGGAAAGCCTGGACCTCCTCTATGACTGCTTCAGGAATAACTTTAGTTTTACCCAACCAGACAACCCCCAATAATTGCACAGGCAAACAAGTCCCTGAACCTTGGTACTCTTCACAGCCCATCCTTTCTCCTGTAGATGTTGCAGCAGTTTAGGAACTGCCCCTTCTAAATCTGAAAGAGAATCAGACATGAGTGTAATACCATCAATGTATAACCACCCCATTTACGATTTCTTCCATGTGGCCAAGTCCTAGGCTACAAGTCCGTGGCAGATGCTGAGACTGGAGGTATCGCTGTGGAAGGACAGTGAATGTACACTGCTGGCCTTCCCATGTGAAGGCAATTGTCTCTGACTTTCCTGTGTTATGGTCGGTAGAGAAGAAAGCATTAGCAAGGTCTACTACATAATGATGCATTCCCAGCTTATGGCTGAGCATGTCCAGAATGGCTGCTAGAGAGCAGACAGCAGCATGCAAAAGGAGTGTGACTTTATTCAATTCCCTGTAGTCCACAGTCACATGACAGGAGCCATCTGGCTTTTTCACTGGCCACACTAGGGAATGAAAAAGACTATTAGTGGGCTTTATGATGCCCACTTCTGCAACTCCTGTAGGGTTTTGCTAATTTCCTCATGCCTCCCAGGCAATTTATACTGCTTAGTATTTGTCACCCACCGAGGTACAGGCAGAGCTACAGGTGGATGCTTAGCATGTCCTCTCAGAACTGCCTTCACCATACATACCCTCAGTCTGAACTCAGCTCCAGTGGTCTGTAACCACAGGCCCTGCAGGATATTATCTACCCCCAAAATATATTCAGGGATGGGAGATGTACACATTTTACTCCTTTGGGAGTAAATGCCCTATCCCCAATGGGACTTGGGCTTTCTTCACTCTAACTACCTTACTCCCATAGCCATGTATCACAGTAGGGGTCCTGGGAAAATGCTCAGAGTTGTCCTAAATCAGAGAACACTCAGTTCCTGTGTTTACCAGTGCCAGGTCATGTTGTACATTCACAGGGGACCAATGAATTGTTAATTCTACATGTGACCACCAGTCCCCACCATGTCCGCCAAGGTGGGGACCTTGGCCCCCACCCTCAGTCAAACTCTGATGCCCAGTTGTCCTGTTGGGGTGAAGGCTCAGACAAATCTTGACTACTGTCCCCCAGGAAGTTTTGCAGGGACTCAGGCTGGGCATGAGGCACTGACTCCGGTTTCTGTGTCCTGGGCCTCAGTGGCTGGCACTGCTGCTCTGGCTTTAATTGGTACCACAGTTCTAACAATAATCTATTGGACTGCCCATTGAGTTTTTCTTTCACTACCCTGGCCTTTATCAAGTCAACCCACACCTGGATCCTTGAGACCTTCATGGGGCCCTTTGCACCTTTCCTTTCATTTGTAGCCTGTACTTCCTTCCGTTCCCTTATTGTTTCAACCTCCCCCAGATCTGCTGAAGTACGAGGAGCCTCACTTATGGGTTGCCCTAAGTGGGGGACAAGAGTATTCACTAGGGACCCAAAGAGAGATGTGGGAGCTGTAGGGAGCACCAGATTTCTCATTCCTGCAGTGAATACCTCCTCATCAGGGCCCTGGGGGTCCATATTATAGATGATGCCCAATTCCCACAGTACCTGTTGGAGTTCTACATATGTTTTCCAGCTTGTGGGTAAATCACCCTGATTAGCCCAAACTACCCTGATGACAGCTGTCAGCCATTCCAGGAGTGTCTGATTCCCTGAAGCGTGACGGGCATTTTGCAACCACTGCCGGGTTGCAGAATTGTACAAACAAACCCAAGTCCCTGATGACTGAGTCCTGCCGACTACTGCCAGATGTAACTCTGGGGAAGGAAGACTGAGTAGTCAGGGAAGCCAGTCTACTCACCTCAGTACCTGACATAACAATGTTTTCCATCCATATCCCAGAGACATAAAAGCCATGCAGGCAGAGGTTCTAATGACCTCTGCTTAAAATGGACGCTTATGCCCACCATCTCATCCTGGGTATAGGGAAGGAGCATGGAGTGCTCCACAACCTCAGGAGGGGGAGGCTCCTCCCTTTGAGAAGCCCACGGTTATTTTGCTTTTATTTTCTTAATTAGAGCTGGGCGGGCCTTTAATATAGGAGAAGCTGGTACCTAGGGTGGAGGCCTCGGCAGCAGATCCGCCAATGGCCCCACCCCAGCTCCTCCTCCATGGGGCTGAAGGCACCACATTTCCTCCCCATCCCCCACGGCCTCCTGCAGCGCGGCTTTTCCTGCTGTCTTCCCCATCTCTGCTGCTAAAGAATCTTCCAGGAGCGTGACCTGTCTTTTCAATAACTGTCTCTCTTCCTTAAGGGCATCCCATAGGTCATTGCCCAGCTTCTTAAAACAATGCTGAAGTATGTCTCTCTCCTGCCAAAGTCTCTCTCTCTCCTCATTAGCCCTCTCGATATTCTTTCTCCTTGATAGCTCTCTGTCTCTCCTGGATAATATTTTCCACTATCTCAATAGAAAGCGACTGCTACATGGCCACTTAGGGCCTCTAAGCAGTCCACTATCTCAAGGAAGGCTAACTCTGCAGCTTCCGGTGTCTCCACCCTTCCCCAGTTCTTGGGAAGGCCCAATCCCTCTAGGGGCAGCCTTCCCAAAGGTCACACCCATTTAGACAGATTTCAGGTTCAGAGGTCCTGCCGACTACTGCCAGATGTAACTCTGGGGACAAGAAGTCCTGGGGCAAAATACCTCTAAAACCGAAATCAAAAGGAGAAATAAAGTTTAAAACCCATTTATTACTTACAAACTGCAGTTTGGGGGCCGTCTTCCTGCTCCTGCAGAAGCAAGTGAAGCCTCCCCATAACCTCTCAGGTTCAGATAAGCTCTCAGTCACCCAGGTAATTACCCATTGATATGGAGGTGAATTACTTCTCTCCACTCCTTAGGAATGGCTGTTCATATGGAGATGCACTAAAGCCACGCATTCTAATTCTGGAATATTAGAATTAAACCCACAGAGGCGCACCCTAAAAAGTTGAGAAAAAGTTTTGTTTAAGGCAAAAAGGTGCACATTAGGAGAAAGGGGAGTGTGGGTTACCTCAGAGAAGAGTCACACTCAACTATTGGGAAAGTTTTATTTAAGGCTATGCACTTGTGTGGGTGACCTCAGAGAGAGGTGCATGCTGAAATGTTGGGGGTTCACCCTTTTAAGGATTTTTTTTTTCAGGAATGTGACCAAGGGCTAAGGATGTGAACTTAAGTGGTCCCAAGATGTTCATCTTTGATGAGAGATATTAAGTCTTTTCTATTATCAGTCCTCCAGGTAATTCTGCAAAACCAACAAAAGAAATTTACAGCTCTGACTCCATCCCAGGATAGCAGCTTCTCCCTGGGAACGTACCAGTTAAGATGTCTTGGGGGAAGATGATGGTGTTAGTAGGGCAGCAGAAATCTCCTCCCAAAACCATATATATTTTTGAAAATACAACAAATAAAACTACGCCTAACAGAGAGACCAGAGGACACAGTACAACAGCCAGGCTGCATCAACATCAGCGAGAACGCAGGTTCTCACAAAGGGGGTAAGATACAAGTCATGGACCGGTGGGACCCAAGCGCCCCTCACCCCAGCTCCCTGGCGGGAGGAAAGTAATTGGAGCGGGGAGGGAGTAGAAGCCTAGGACTGCTAAATAACCAGCCCTAGTAATCTGCACTGGGAGCACAGATACACATTGCATGGGGTGCTGGATATTAGGGAAACGGAAAAGTAAAATCTGCAAGCAGGTCCCCACAGCCAGCTCCCCTGGGACAAAAGAAAAGTGAGTGCTTTTTGAAAGTCTTAAAGGGACAGGGGCCTCACAGCTGGTCGGAATTGGTCTGGCACACTTGGCCCAGCAGGCTGGGAATTCTGAGGAACTTCAGGTGCCCTAACCCCCTGGGTAGCAACGGAGCTCTGAAGCCCCTCACGGTGATAAACAGCATGCTGTTCATTCCCCCTCCCACATGGCCCCGGCAGAGCAGCCTGGGAGCAGCCGCGCCCACAGCAGCTGCCCAGAGCCTCCTCACAGCATGCAGCTGCCCAGGCCAGATGCAAAAGCGGCTGCTGGCACGCAGCTGCCTGGCGCATGAAGAGGAAGCCGGGGCAAGGCACGAAGGGGCACTGTTCTCACAGGAGAGCACACGCGGCACACCTGCCTCTCCCCGCAGGGCTGTGGGTTGCCCTGCCCACTGTGGATCAGGAAATTAAGCCAGAGCCTACTCCCCATGTGCGGGTAACAGTCACAGGCAGCGGAGAAGGGGAAGGCAACCAGCAAGCAGGAAGGGACTTTGTTTTCCCAGCTAACACACATGCTACCTGCCTACAACTACCTCTATCACCATGAAAAGGCAGAAGAATTTGGTCCAGTCCAGAATCACCCAGACAGCCCTTGAGCGAGGGCCTGGGGAGATAGATTTAACCAATCTTCCTGAAAAAGAATTCAAAATAAAGGTCATAACCATGCTGATGAGCCTGCAGAGAAATATGCAAGAGCTAAAGGAGCAATTAGGGAGGGAGAATATATAAATAAAGCAATCTATGGAAGGACTTAAGAGCAGACTGGATGAGGTGCAAGAGGCCGTTAAAGGAATAGAAATCAGAGAACAGGAACACAGAGAAGCTGAGGCAGAGAGAGATAAAAGTATCTCCAGGAATAAAAGAATATTAAGAGAACTGTGTGACCAATCCAAACAGAACAATATTTGCATTATAGGGGTACCAGAAGAAGAAGAGAGAAAGGGATAGAAAGTGTCTTTGAAAAAGTAATTGCTGTAAACCTCCCCAAACTGGGGAAGGAAATAGTAGCTTAGACCATGGAAGCACACAGATTTCCCAACACAAGGGAACCAAGGAGGACAACACCAAGACATATAATAATTAAAATGGCAAAGATCAAAGACAAGGACAGAGTATTAAAGGCAGCCAGAGAGAGAAAAAAAGGTCACCTACAAAGGAAAACCCATCAGGCTATCATCAGACTTCTCAACAGAAACCTTACAGGCCAGAAGGGAATGGCATGATATATTTAATGTAATGAAACAGAAGGGCCTTGAACCAAGAATACTGTATCCAGCACGATTATCATTTAAATATGAAGGAGGGATTAAACAATTCCCAGACAAGCAAAAGTTGAGGGAATTTGCCTCCCACAAACCTCTACAGGGTATTTTAAAGGGACTGCTCTAGATGGAAGCAGTTCTAAGGCTAAATATATGTCACCAGAGAAAATAAACTCACAACAAAGAAAGCAGACCAACCAAATACTAACTAAAGGCAAAAAATAAAATCAACTATGCACAAAAAAGCAGTCAAAGGAAGCACAAAAGAGTAATGATTAAAACACCTAACATATAAAGAATGGAGGAGGAGGAATAAGAAGGGAGAGAAATAAAGAATCATCACACTGTGTTTATAATAGCTTAACAACCGAGTTAAGTTAGATGATTAGATAGTAAAGAGGCTATCCTTGAACCTTTGATAACCACGAAACTAAAGGCTGCAATGGCAATAAGTATATATCTTTCAATAATCACCCTAAAGGTAAATGGACTGAATGCACCAATCAAAAGACATAGAGTAATAGAATGGATAAAAAAGCAAGACCCATCTATATGCTGCTTACAAGAGACTCATCTCAAACCCAAAGACATGCACAGACTAAAAGTCAAGGGATGGAAAAAGATATTTCATGCAAACAATAGGGAGAAATAAGCAGGTGTTGCAGTACTTGTATCAGACAAAATAGACTTCAAAATAAAGAAAGTCATGAGAGATAAAGAAGGACATTACATAATGATAAAGGGCTCAGTCCAACAAGAGGATATAACCATTATAAATATATATGCACCCAATACAGGAGCAACAACATATGTGAAACAAATACTAACAGGATTAAAGGAGGAAATAGAATGCAATGCATTCATTCTAGGAGACTTCAGCACACTACTCACTTCAAAGGACAGATCCACCAGACAGAAAATAAGTAAGGATGCAGAGGCACTGAACAACCCACTCAAACAAATGTACCTAATAGACTTCTACAGAACTCTACATCCAAAAGCAGCAGGATACACATTCTACTCAAGTGCACATGGAACATTTTCCAGAATAGACCACAAACAAGGCCACAAAAAGAGCCACAGTAAATTCAAATTGATTGAAATTCTACCAACCAACTTCTCAGACCACATAGGTATAAAACTAGAAATAAATTGTACAAAGAAAACAAAAAGGCTCACAAACACATGGAGGCTTAACAACATGCTCCTAAATAATCAATGGATCAATGATCAAATTAAAATAGAGATCAAACAATATGTGGAGACAAATGTCAACAACAGCACAATGTCCCAACTTCTGTGGGACACAGCAAAGGCAGTTCTAAGAGGAAAGTAGATAGCAATCCAGGCATATTTAAAGAAGGAAGAACAGTCCCAAATGAATAGTCTAAAGTCACAATTATTGAGATTAGAAAAAGAAGAACAAATGAGGCCCAAAGTCAGCAGAAGAAGGGACATAATAAAAATCAGGGAAGAAATTTAAGAAATTGAGAAGAATAAAACAATAGAAAAAAATCAGTGAAACTGAAGGCTGTTTCTTTGAGAAAATAAACAAAATAGATAAACCCCTAGCCCGATTTATTAAGAGAAAAAGAGAATCTACACACATTAATGGAATCAGAAATGAGAAAGAAAAAATCACGATGGACCCACAGAAATACAAACAATTATTAGAGACTACTATGAGAAATTATATGCTAACAAACTGGAAAACCTAGGAGAAATGGACAACTTCCTAGAAAAATACAACCTTCCAAGACTGACCAAGGAAGAAAAAGAAAATCCAAACAGGCCAGTTACCAGCAACGAAATTGAATCAGCAATCAAAAAACGTCTGAAGAGCACCAGGCCAGATGGATTTACTGCTGAATTTTATCAGACATATAGAGAAGACTAATACCCATTCTCCTTAAAATTTTCCAAAAAATAGAAGAGGAGGGAATACTTCCAAACTGGATTATGAAGCCAGCATCATTCTAATACCAAAACCAGGCAAAGATCCCCCCAAAAAAGAAAATTGCAGACCAATATCGCTGATGAACATAGATGTGAAAATACTGAACAAAATATTAGCAAACCGAATTAAAAAATACACGAAGAAGATCATCCTTCATGGTCAAGTGGGATTTGTTCCTGTGATGCAAGGATGGTACAGCATTCGAAAATCCATCAACATCATCCACCACATCAACAAAAAGAAGGACAAAAACCACATGATCACCTCCATAGATGCTGAAAAAGCATTTGAGAAAATTCAACATCCATTCATGATAAAAACTCTGAACAAAATAGGTATAAAGGGCAAGTACCTCAACATAATAAAGGCCATATATGATAAACCCACAGCCAACATCATACTTAACAGCGAGAAGCTGAAAGCCTTTCCTCTAAGATCGGGAACAAGACAGGGATGCCCACTCTCCCCACTGTTATTCAACATAGTACTGGAGGTCCTAGCCACAGCAATCAGACAAAACAAAGAAATACAAGGCATCCAGATTGGTAAAGAAGAAGTCAAACTGTCACTATTTGTAGATAACATGATATTGTACATAAAAAACCTTAAAGACTCCACTCCAAAACTACTAGAACTAATATGTGAATTCAGCAAAATTGCAGGATACACAATTAATACACAGAAATCTGTTGCTTCCTATACACTAACGATGAACTAGCAGAAAGAGAAATTAGGAAAAAAATTCCATTCCCAATTGCATCAGAAAGAATAAAATACCTAGAAATAAACCTAACCAAGGAAGTGAAAGACCCATACCCTGAAAACTGCAAGACGCTCTTAAGAGAAATTAAAGCAGACACTAACAAATGGAAACTCATTCCATGCTCGTGGCTAGGAAGAATTAATATTGTCAAAATGGCGATCCTGCCCAAAGCAATCTACAGATTTAATGCAATCCCTATCAAAATACCAACAGCATTCTTCAACGAACTGGAACAAATAGTTTTAAAATTCATATGGTACCACAGAAACACCCTGAATAGCCAAAGCAATCCTGAGAAGGAAGAATAAAGCAGGGAGGATTTTGCTTCCCAACTTCAAATTCTACTACAACGCCACAGTAATCAAGACAATTTGGTACTGGCATAAGAACAGATCCACAGACCAGTGGAACAGAATAGAGACTCCAGATATTAACCCAAACATTTATGGTCAGTTAATATACGATAAAGGAGCCATGGACATACAAAGAGGAAATGACAGCCTCTTCAACAGCTGGTGTTGGCAAAACTGGACAGCTACATATAAGAGAATGAAACTGGATCATTGTCTAACCCCATACACAAAAGTAAATTCAAAATGGATCAAAGACTTGAATGTAAGTCATGAAACCATAAAACTCTTAGAAAAAAACGTAGGCAAAAATCTCTTGGACATAAACATGAGCAACTTCTTCATGAACATATCTCCCCGGGCAGGGAAACAAAAGCAAAAATGAACAAGTGGGACTATATCAAGCTGAAAAGCTTCTGTACAGCAAAGGACACCATCAATAGAACAAAAAGGCATCCTATAGTATGGGAGAATATATTCATAAATGACAGATCTGATAAAGGGCTGACATCCAAAATATATAAAGAGCTCACATACCTCAACAAACATAAAGCAAATAATCCAATGAAAAAATGGTCAGAGGACCTGAACAGTTCTCCAAAGAAGAAATTCAGATGGCCAACAGACACATGCAGTGGTGCTCCACATCGCTAGTCATCAGAGAAATACAAATTAAAACCACAAAGAGATATCACTTCACACCACTAAGGCTTGCCACCATCCAAAAGAAAAACAAAAACAAATGTTGGCGAGGTTGTGGAGAAAGGGGAACCCTCCTACACTGCTGGTGGAAATGTAAATTAGTTCAACCATTGTGGAAAGCATTATGGAGATTCCTCAAAAATCTCAAAATAGAAATACCATTTGACCCGGGAATTCTACTCCTAGGAATTTATCCTAAGAATGCAGCAGCCCTGTTTGAAAAAGACATATGCACCCCTGTGTTTATCACAGCACTATTTACAATAGCTAAGAATTCGAAGCAACCTAAGTGTCCATCAGTAGATAAATGGATAAAGAAGATTTGGTACATATATGCAATGGAATATTATTCAGCCATAAGAAGAAACAAATCCTACCATTTGCAACAACATGGATGGAGCTACAGGGTATTATGCTCAGTGAAATAAGCCAGGCAGAGAAAGACAAGTATCAAATGATTTCACTCATCCTTGGAGTATAAGAACAAAGAAAAAACTGAAGGAACAAAACAGCAGCCGACTCACAGCACCCAAGAATGGACTAACAGTTACCAAACAGAAAGGGACTGGGGAGGGTAGGTGGGAAGGGAAGGGTAAGTTAGGGGGGGAAGAAAGGGGGCATTATGATTAGCATGTATAATGTGGGGGGTCACGTGGTGCGCTCTACAACACAGAGAAGACAAGTAGTGACTCTAGCATCTTACTACACTGATGGACACAGACTGTAATGGGGTATGTGGGGGTACTTGGTGATGGGGGGAGTCTAGTAAAGATAATATTCCTCATGTAATTGTAGATTAATGATACTAAAAAAGAAAATTAAAAAAATAATAAAATGGCTTGCCCTGCCCCCAAGGTCATATAGTGCATGCTCAGGGCTTTTGGTGGTAGGAAGTAACATCAAAATAGTTTTGAGAACTTGGAGGAATCTTGAGCAGGAAAATGACAAAGGCAACAGCTTTCAGGACAAGTCCTCCCGTGAGAAGGGAGTGTCCCATGGAGAGGCAGAAATGGGAGGAAGGACAGCAATGGAGGTCATCAGGTTGTTTGGTGGCCAGAGCCTGGAGGAGGGGCTGGCACACAGAAGGGAGAATCAAAGGCAAGGCAGGGACAGCAGTGGAGTGGGAGAAGGGGCAGCCACATTGCACCTACAGGAGAGGGCTTATTTGACACTGTAACTCTGTGTTGACTTAACAAAGCCTGGAGTGTCCTAGGATCAGCAGGGGGAAAACAAAGGTGGGCTGTTTACTGGATTGGGTGAATCTGCATCACTGGAGCACTTTTGAACCCAAATGGCTGTGCCCCACCCCAGAGTTTCTGATTCCCAATCCCAGTGTTTAGCCTGAGGAACTGCGTTTCAGACAAGCTCCGGTGACATGCTTTGTGTGGCTCTGGTCTCAACAACTCTTTGCCCTGACCACCTACAGAAGGTCCATGTAGGTGGTTTTCTTATCCAGGCTTTTATTTCCTTGAGATGATAGCTGATTAAATGGTTTTGGATTTGGGGCTTTCCTAACTTAGCGGATTCAGGCATTTAAATAGGTCACCTGTACATTGCAAGCTATGATACTTCTCTACCTGGCCTGAACAGAAAACCAATCAGCATCCTTCACAGACCGGAAAAAATGTATTTCAAACTTTCTTCCTGCAACTTGTAGAAATGAAAATAATGCAGAAGTATAGGAAGGTCTTACCAAATGTTTCACAGACTTCTGTGAATAAATACATGTGCATGTAGTTTTAAACTTCCATTTAGTTAAAAAGCAAAAAATTACTTCTACCAAGTTTCCTTTCTCACTTAATATGGACATTTTTATGTGTAAAGACTTTTTTACATGTAAGGAGTCATCTACAAGGCCCACGCTTTCTTGCATTTTTAACCATTTTGTGAAAAAAAGGAATATCTTGGGGCAAAAATTTTTCCCATGGGAATGTTGGTGCAATTTTATTAGGTAAGCATATGGGAAGGTGTGAGTCATTTAGTGTTTAATAGCAGAAGTTTGGGACTGGCCAACTGGGCCTGCAGGGCAAGGAGTTGGAAGGGCTGCATCTTCCCTGTTTCTGGGACTCAGCCCTGGAGTCTGGCCTTGAGGAGGGCCTAGGGCAGGGCTGATGTTGAAGGGAGGTCCCACAAGCAAATGCCCTCTGCTCAAGGCTTGTGAAGCGCACCAGTCACTGGAGTCTGTGCAGGCATCCCAATAGCGTTTTTATCTGAGACAATTTTCATTCTGTGTAACCACTTAGAACAACTGCAAGTCTGGCCAGCTGGCCAGGGCTCAAGGTGTTGGGCTCGGCTTCTTGAGGTTGGGGAGTAGGCTTGATGCTGCCTGACCTGTTAGCAGCAAATTCTCTGAGTGGGAACTGGAAACCTCCTTTTGCACATTTATCTTTTTTACTTGAAGAATTAAAAACAGAGTAATATCTTCTAACTTGAATTTTCTGTTGCATCTAGTAATACTATTCTTATTACAGCTCTTTTAATACTTTTGTTATTACAAGAATAATGCATATTCTGTCTGCTTTGAAAATCATTTCAGCTGTGTTTCAAAGTTTCTCCCAGGTGTGTCAAATATTTTCTCTGTTCCAGTACTGGTGGTGTTGGGCTTCACCAGGGGTTAGCAAGGGTGCCTTTCTCCTGGACATGTTCACTGTCTGTTCAGATGCAGGCAGGCAGCCTGGGTGCTAGAATTTCCTCAGGACATCTGCCTGGCCCCACTGGCCACACTTTTTAGCCAAGTGGCCAAGTCCATGCATTTCCACACTGTGGGCATGAGGAAGGGCATGTGTCATGGGTGGGGAGGAACTCAGCCTGCATCCTGGGTTGATTTGAGGGCTGCCATGAAAACATCCGAACATTGTTATAGTAGAGGCGTGGGGACATACCTGTCTGTGTTTTGGTTCTTGTTTGGTTTTGCTGTTTAACCAATGATTTTAAAAGGTAGTTGTGTAAAAAAACAACCATTTTATTATGCTTCTGGGTTCTGTGTGTCAGGAATTTGAAATGGGGTGACTGTCCTTGTTTTATGACGTCTGGGGCTGCAGTTGGGATGATCCACACAGTTGGGGCTGGAGGGAATCCACTCCAGGTGGCTTTGCTGGCAGGTCTGCCCCTGGGGATGAGCTTGGCTAGCACTGGGCCTTGGAGTGCCCACAGGTGAGCTGTCTGGACTCAGTGGTCCAGGGCTCCAGGAGCCAGGGTCCCAGCCAGTGAGGCAGAAATGCACACTCTTTATGACCAGCTCCAAAAGTCACATAGTGTCACTTCTGTTCTCCCTTGTGGTCAAAGCAGTCACAAGTCCACCAAATTCAAGGGGAGGACACAGACACCCTACCTCCTGATGGGAGGTATGTCAAAGAGTTTTTGGACAATTTTTTAAAATTCCACTTGGGAGGCTCTGTGTAGAAGCACAGTGACACCATACAGCTTTGCAGTAAGCTCTTGGCAGACGAACTGAGTCATAGCTCAGACGAGGCGTTTTGTTGTAGTTAACACGCTTGGGAAACCTCAAGCAGAACAGTAAACAGAATCACAGCAGTGTCTGAGCCACACTGTACTTGAGCGTTACTGGAACTTTCTCTGCACATAACACTCATTTTAGATGAGCTCAGGGTGCCTTACATTTGTGCAGGTTCCAGTTTTGAATACTTCTGTAAATTAAAGTGTTCTCAACTTCAGCAAGCAGGAGATCGGAATTGGTAGTCTCTCTCCTGAAATGGGGAGCATCTTCAGCATTTGTATAGGCTGGGTTGCCCCCCACAAAGAGTTCATTAGGTCAGCAATCCCCAGTGTTTGAGCACAGTCTACCTGCAGGGTGCTTGAGGGTAGGGGATTGGGAAAACACGGTTGCCTTTTTTCAGTGGAAATGGGGAATGCTGGGGCCCTGGGTGGGTCGGGCAGCCCTCCTGTGGGGAAGCACTGGCACCAGTGAGGGTGGTCACTAGCTGTGTGACCTTTTGTGAGTCCTGGCTCAGGCTTGGCTCCAGGCTTTGGCTGGGAAGTGGAGGTAACAAATAAGTGACCTTGTGATTAGAGACAGCCAGAAGAAAGGTTGGGTAAAAGGTAGTGATCTGGTGTCGCTGTGCTTACTGTCTGTCTTGGCCTTGTCGTGGGATTCCCATGGCCACTGCCAGGCCCGATGCAGTGGCCAGTGCCAGTACTGTTGAACCTGTGACTTGTTCGCCTTGGGGCCCCTCTGTATCTCTGGCCGATGCTGCCTTCCCTGCTCTAGCTTCCCTTTCCCCTTGCCCACTAGATGCCTTCAGCCTGGCTCACTGGGATGCCAGCTCTGAGTGTGTGCTAGTCCCAGACCATTGTCCCTTCCCTGGCTGTCTAACACCTCCTGTGCTCTTACCCCATGACATCACCTGTGTCACCACTCCACCCTGACCTCTCCCACCTCAGCCTGGCACATAGTCCCCCTGCTCTGTCCTCTGCGTCCTTCACCCTGGCCATCTGCCCCTCACACCCTGCCTCCTTTATGCTAAAGCACGGCTGCCCTGTCCCAGTCTAATGATTGCTGGCGGCCTGCTAATCAGAGTCCAGCTGACTTGGAGTGCTACAGAAGGTAGCCCTTCCCAGGGCACCTCTGCGAGCACAGCCCCCATTCTTCCTGCGGACCATCTCCGTCAGAGCCTGGTCCACATCCCCGCCTGTGTGCAGCCGTCACCATCCTGTTCGGGCTGCAGCTCCTGATGTGTTACATATGGGTGGCTGGTGGTTGTTTTCCCCTCAGGGACCACAACTCCCTGGACTGTGATTGTCCCTAATCATTCTGGTATCTCTTAGAGCAGGGATTGGCAAACTATGCCCCACTGCAGCCCACCCTCAAGCTAAGAAAATTTCAACAATTTTTAAATGGTTGAAAAAAGTAAAAAAAAAAAATTGCTATTTCATAGTACATGAAATTTAAATTTCAGTGTTCTTGAATAAACTTGTATGGGGAGCACAGCCATGCTTTCCCGAGTTATCTTGACTGTGCTTGGCCAGCAGTGACAGAGTTGACTAGTTGCTTCAGGGAGCATATGGCCTGCAAAGACTTAAATATTTACTCACCTATTCCTTTCCAGAAAAAGTTGGCTGACTCTTGTTCTAGAGCAGTGATTCTCTATCGTTTGGGAGAACTTTTCATTCATTCATTCTTTTGGCAAATACTTAGCACTGAATATTATTCAAGCATTTTGATGTTGTAGGTAGCAGAAGCAAGCAAAACAGATCCTTAGCCTCTTTGGAGCTTACATTTTTTTTGGAGGGAACCATATATAGATTCATAGATAAATAGACTTGTAGATATAGGTGCTAAGTGCTGTGAAGATAAAGGTTAAGTATGGGCAGGGAAGAGGATGGGGGAGCGCTATTACAAACTGTTTAGTAAGAGCTCTTTGGTGAGGTAGCTTTTGAGCTGAGACATGTATGGACTGAGGGAGGCAGATAAAAAAGAAGTTGGGAGAAGAGTTGCGGGCAAAGGCCCTGGGCAGGAGGGGCAGGCTTGACAAGTTGGAGAAATTACAAGGGACCAGAGTGGTTGGGGCCTGGACTCTTGACCGTGGCAGGTCACCAGCTCCCTTAGGGTGGAGGCCCCACCTTCCCCAGCGGTCAGAATCACCTGGGGCACTTAAAAAATCCAATGCCTGTGGAGATTCTGATACAAGAGACTGAAGTGCTGACTTGGGTGGGGCCTCCTGCTCCATCCCTGTCCATTCTCAGCCTTAGTGAGGTCTTGGAGAAAGAACCATTCTGATCTAAAGGGCACCACGGTTAGGAGCATTTGCTGCCGCACATCATACCTTGCTTGGCACCTAGCAGGGGCTCAATGAATAAATGTTGGCATTTTAAAAGAGACCTGCACTTAGCCATGTCTGACACCCTCGGTTACTGCTGTAGGCAGGCCTGCTGTTTCTCCCTCTGCCCATCCTGAAGGACTGTGTTCTCATGATCTGGGTTAGTTCCCCTGGGCCCTGTGGATACCTGTGCTCCACCTTTTCCCTCATGAGTGGGGTCAGGCTGCTCCCCACCGTCATTGCAGATGGATGCCTGCTGCAGCTTGCCAGCCATCAGCCAGCTCTGGGACACCTTCTCTGGCCCATTCCTCTTGGTGTCCTCCCTGTCTGTCATGAGGGGTGTGGTTGCTGTGCGTGGCCGCGGGGCCTTACCCTCCATGCATCTGCAGGCGCCAGCTTTGCTAGATGGCTGGCCGATGGATGAGCAAGGAGGGAGTTAAGGCAACACTGGAAAGAAAAGGCCTGGTGTCTGCATGGGTCAGCCAGGGCCCTTCCCACTGCCCGGTGGGTGTGCTGCCTGGTCGGATGTCTGAGCACCAGCGCTTGCCTGCAGTCATGCCTTCCATCCCCCTTACAGAGGCGTATGCCCTCCTGCAGGGGACTTCTTCTGGACTTAGTGTAGAAGTCCATGTGCTTTCCAGGTTAAGGTGCAGATCAGAACGCCCAATAAAAGCATGATAAACATTGCAGCCATTTAAAATGCACAGGTGTGAAATGGAAAGGGTGGTTCTGTCTGGTTCACTATTGTAACAGTTCTTAAAATAGGGTGTCAGGATTGCTGGTGAAGAGTCTGTACTTTCCATGTGGCTGGCATCTAAGGATTTGGGATGTACCCCTATTCTAAAAAACTCTACAAGTGCACCACTTAAAACTCCAGCTTTTATGGAGGATTTGATAAGCTATGTATGCATGGTAGACTTTCAAGGATTTCTGAAATTAGAAACTCCTGAAACTCATTCATGAATCCTTAGAGACCCACAGATTACAGACTGAGAAATTGTGTTCTAACAGGGTTTATCTCAACTGATGTCTGATTCATATTTAAGAAACCGAGTTAGACTAATAGAGACTACCACAATGTTGGCTTAGCATTTTATTATTTTTATTTGTTGTAAAAGGACAGAGTTTTAATCATTCCCTTGAAAACCACTGAGTTTTTTGCCCTACATGAAAATTTCTGTGTCATTGATGTTCTTGAACTGGGTTTCCCTGTGTGTGGCATGGAATCTAGGTATAGATAGGACAGAGAGAGAACTGAAATCCATGTGCCTCAGTTTGCATGCAATTTTAAAAATTTATAGTAAAAATTAAGAAATTATCTTGAAAACTGTATAAGGAGGTTAGTTTTAAGCCCCTTGTTAGTAATTATGAATGATTACCTTTTTTCTTGAATACTTAATATTGAATCCTTTTCTAGATGTAATAGATTTAATATAGTTCAGTTTAGTTCAAATATTTATAGAGTACATCATCTATTAGTAAATCCTAGCTATTCTTTTGAGACACGGTAAGGTGGGTCAAATTGTCTAAAGCAGGTTGCAAAATTCTAAAAGCAACATTGATTTATATCGTTGTTGAGCTTTTGAACACCATATCCAGATGGTTTACACACAGAATCATGCTCCAGGCTAGCTTACACATGACACCAGGAGCAGTGCTCCACAGTCATTGGAAGTCACCTGTTTTTTCCCCTTGGAATGAGTCTGTGGTGACGCAGGGGCTCTTCCTGCCTGCTGTGAGTGGTCTGTGCTGGGAGCCCGGTCCAGTTTGCTTCTGAGAGCAAAGTGGGCAGACTTTAGAAGGAGGCCAAAAACACTTGACATAAAAACATTTGAAAGATTGATTGGTATAATACTTCTGAAGATAAATGTACTAAGGAAGAGATAAATGTAAGATAGTGAAACATTTCTTGTCTTCCATTTACCTAATTCTGGTTTCTGGCCTGCATGTGCTCAGTGTTGCAAATGTGAATAAGGAAACACCAGATCTTAGTGGGGGACCCACCTTTGAGCAGCCAGTTAGACAGAAGTGTGTAGTGGGCACTGTGATGACACACAGGGGCTCCCTGTGTCCCCTGGAACAAGAGAGTGGTCGAGGCTTTCCCCAGAGTGGGATGCCCAGGTGAGGTGGGTGCCCTCTGGCCAAGGAGACCACTTGCAGGCAGAGTAGGGGTTGGGAGGCCAAGTAGGGCAGGAGGGTGAAGAATCTGGGGGAGGGCTGCCATGACAGGTTGCATGGAGGTCTGATTGGTGAGCAAGTGAAGGGTTCAGGAAGCTCTGTCCATGAACTGGGAAGAGCAGCTGGGGAGATGGGTGCATCTCCAGGTGTGGGCAAAGAGTCAGTCAAAGAGGTCTGAGCCACAAGAATAGATGTGGGCATTATCCATGAAGAGCCATCATTTTCTGTTTATAAAGGGTGGTGAAGCTGTGGCTGTGGGTGCTGCCTTCTCTGGCCACACCCCAGGCCCCTCCCCCTCTTCGCAGGGGACAGGATCTATCACATAGAAAAGACCTGGGGCCGGGGGCCACCTGTCCTTACTTCAGCCAGGGAGGTGTCTGGGAGCGGGCCGGCAGCCGTAGTATCTCAGATGGTCTAAGTGATGACAAAGAGACTGAGAAGTGTGAAAAAAGAAACTGAGTAAATTAAAACCATGGAATGATTGAGAAAATTGTCAAAATTACTGCCCATGCAGAAGGCACTTGAAGGAGAGGATAATTCTTCCCATGCAGTTCAGTGGCCTGAACAGAGAGGGACCACTCGTGGTATATTTTGACAAGCAGTGTAATCCTAAAGCCAAAAAGAGGTGGTGTATTTATTTGTGAGACAGTGAGATGTCTGTGGGGTTCGGCAGCTCCTGGTTCATCCACAATGTCTGAAGTCTGAGCTGAGGACTGACCCCGATGTTCACAAGTTGTTTAGGAAGAGATTGAGAACAGGGGCATGGCATTTAGCAGGGTTTAAAAATCTTTTCCCTCCTTTTTAAAAGGCAAGGTAAGCACATAAATACAAGGAAAAAGAAACAATTACTTCACCATTTAAACTCGGTATTTTTACTTCTCCAGATAATCTTTTTTTCCTTTGTATGTTTCAGTAGCAGAAGTCATATAGCATGCATATTTTCTCAGCTGGAACTGTCATAACTGCATTATCATGTTACAACATAGTTCTGTAATCTTTTTATTGAGATGTGATTGACATGTAACATTAGTTTTAGGTGTACACATATTATAAAATGATCACTACAATAACTTGAGGTAACACCTGTCACCACATATATTACAAATTTTGTGTGTGTGATAAGATTTTTCAAGATTTATTCTTTCAGCAACTTTCAAATACATAATACACTATTACTTACTGTTGTTACAGTGCTGTACTGCACATCCTCAGGACTTGTTTTATTTTGACCCACTTCACCATTTCACCCACCCCATCCCCTGTTTCTGGCAACCAGTAATCTGTCCTCTGTATGGATACAGATTTGAGCTTGGGTTTTGTTTCTTTTCTTGTTTTTTTCCTTCAGATTTCACATGTAAGTGAGATCATACTGTGTTTGTCTTTCTCTATCTGACTTTCACTTAGCATAATGCCCTGTAGGCCCACTCATGTTGTCACAGATGGTAAGATTTCATTCTTTTTATGGCTGAATAATAGTGCATTGTATATATGCTCTACTTTTTCTTAACCTATTCATCTATCGGTAGACACTTAGGTTGTTTCTTTGTCTTGGCTATTGCAAATATTGCTGCAATAAACAGGTACAGTGTTGTTGTTTTTTTTTTAGTGTTTTCATTTCCTTTAGATAAATACCCTGAAGTGGAATAACTGGGTCATATGGTAGCCAAATTTGTAATATTTTGAGGAACCTCCACACTGTTTTCCATAGTTCCACTGGCTGCACCAATTTACATTCCCACCAACAGTGTAGGAGGGTTTCCTTTTCTCCACATCCTCACCAACACTTGTTATTTCTTGTTTTTTTTTTATAATGGTCATAGTCATAGTTCTGATTTTGTTGCATAGCTATGTCATGATTTATGTAGCAATTCCCCCACTGTAAGATATTTTCATTTCCTCCCCCTTTTTTTAGATGACAAATAAGGCCATGATTTGTGAAGTCAGCTCTCATATATATATCTATTTCCTGAGGATAATATTCAAAAGCAAGATCACATCCACAGATACAAACATTCCTTATGTTTTTAAATGAATAATGAATATAGTACAACTTTCATTTCTTCCATTTCTTAGTTACTTGCTACTTTTATTCGGTTGTTTATTGCTATATTTTCTATCAAGAGTTTCTCTTCTATTTGAATAGAGATGTGGACCCAACATCTCCCTCTGGACAAAGGGGATTTCTTGTAGGGAGCATGATTTTGGAGTCCTATTCAAGAAACATTTATTAAACCCCTACTATGTCCCAGAGGATGGTAATAAGAAGATGCCTAGAAATAGATCCTAACCTCAGGGCCTTTCCTAGCTCACGGGATCACCCGCCCCATGACTGGGAGGGTGTTTGCATTTTTTCTTCACAGTCTGGAAGCGTCTCTGAGCATCTGGCCCTTAGGAGGCTGTCAGCATTTGAAGATGACCACTGGCCACCATATAGGAATGCTGGGATGGCTCATTCACAGAGAAGGTGTCTTTGTGAAGTGACCCTCTGTTCAGCCCCTAAAGCATTTGCTCCTGGTCTCCTGTTGAGTCTTTAAAGTCATCAGTGGTAAAATCTTCTTGTTGGAGCTGGGCTGACTTACATAGACATGTACTGAAGGCCAGCTGTACACATGGTAACCCACCCTCCAGGCATTACAGTCACAGAGGCAGACAGCAGGCCAAAAACTCACATAAGGGGGATGCGATGAGACTCAGAAGGGATGAATTTCAGTTGCAGTTCAGCCACAGTGTTGACTCTAGGTTTTGGTTGCATTGACATTCAGGGAAAGGTTTGAACTGCAAACCCCACAAGAAGCATTCCAAATTTTTTAAATTGGACTTAATACTTAAAAGTGTGCATTGTCTCCATGAGCTGTAATTTGGTTTTCTTAGTTAACTTTTAAATATTGATTAAAATTGTATTAGTTGAAATCCTTGAATGTTATAAACTTAAATGCTGACTTTTTTCTTCTTTTCCTTACAGCTGTTTGGGGCAACTTCGTTAATATGAGGTAATTATTTCTAATAATTCAGATATCAGGTTGGGTTTTATAAACACATATCCATTGTTACATATGCACCTTTGATGTCATGTCTTAATTGAAGAATATTTTTAAAGTGAAACTGAGTTTTTTGCTATTCACGCATCTAGGCTGTGTCTGTCTGACCTTCTATGGATATTCTCAAGAAATAATCTGATTTTAATGTTTACCCAAATAGAGCACAGTTGTGAAAGATAAAACATGGTGCTGCACTGGTCAGCTCCTTTGCATTGCCCACCTCGGGGTCCCTTCTCCCCTTTACAGATGATAGAGGGTTGACCCTAGCTTTTACACCACTAACATGTAAGGGTATTTTTGGGCGGCTTGGGCTGGGGATGGTAGGAGGGGGCTTACCCAAGTCTTTTGAGAAGGGAGCTGCATTAAGGGAAACTGTGACCAGCCAGGTGATGCCTAGACCACCTGTGTCTCCCGGAGGGACACAGGAGCCTTCTGGCCTCTGTATTATTTATGCTTCTTAATAGAGCAGGAAGGACACTCACAACAGTCAAGTCCTTGTGTTACTGTCTAAAACAAACAAAAAAAATCAGCAAAAATTAATAAGCCTTCATTGTAAAACAAATTTGGTGCTGTTAGTACAGTGCTACATTTCAAGAAGAATTTACCCCACTCTGTATTTCAAATTGGTAATGAAAATAAAAGAATAGCAGTCACCATTGCAGTGTTTGAGCTGGATTTGGTCAGTGCTGCTGCAAGGCCGTGAGGGCAAGGGGCGGCTGTGCCCCCACCGGCGTTTCCTGTGGAGTTAGCCCTGCAAAACGGGAAGGACTGTGTGGATCTCATCCCTCCCACCAGGGCTTGTGTGTCGCCTGATGAAGGCTTTGTGTGTGGCTAGGAGGGGTGCTTAGATTACACATAAAGGAGCTCTGTCTGTTTACTTGGAAAAACTCCATTTTGCATTAAATCCCCAGGAAAGCCCAGCAGAGAAACTTGTGCCCCTGTAGACACACTTCCTGCATCTGATTTAAATCCATGTTGAGTATAACATGAAAAATGAGAGTATTTTAGAAAGGACCTACAGGTAGTGAGCACGTGAGGTGGGTGGAGGGAGAGTCCTCCCCCAGATGCCTTATTTTCCCCTGGGGCACCCCCCTCTGGAAGGGTTGAGACACAGGACTGACACTGGGAAGAGGACGGAGGAGTCCGCAGCCTTTGGTTTGTTCCAGCTGTGTAATTTGTTCAGAAATACATCTTGATGTCTTAGAAGCCTTTCAATTGATCTCAGTTTTGTAGCTTTCTACTCAACAGGTCTATCCAGGAAAATGGTGAACTAAAACTTGAGAGCAAGATTGAAGAGGTTGGTTTCTTTCCCACATTTTGTTTTTTTCTATCTATTTGTCAACTTCAGTTTCTTTGCTTGTGCTAGTGTCTTATTGTGGTAGCTTGATGCTGAGCTATGATTTTGAAAAACTACCTCTCAAAAAAAGAATCCCTTATGTATGAGGAGACTTTCAGTTTGTTATGCTGATACATCTCTGGTCAGCATTTATCCATTTTACAAAGGTGTGATGTAGTAAAAGGGATTCCACCTTGAAGGCAGAACAGATTTAAACTTTTATCTGATTTTCCAGGTAAGCCTTTCCGAGCTTTTGTAGAGAAAGGGAAGTGGGTATCTTGACAAGGAGTGGAAGCAAGTGCCAGTATCTGCTCACCTGAGCAGATGCTAAAAGGAAAAACAGCCCAACTCAGATGGTAGGACCTGGGAGCACAATGGGCTTTTGCAGTGCAGATGGAGAGCCACAGTGGCCTCACTGAAAGCGGGCTCCTCTTGTTGATGACTCACCTTCTGCTTTAAAATAATGACTTACATTTTAGTCAAATAAATATAGATAGACTGTTACAAGACGAGTTGTGCAGGGTACAGGAGTTACTCATTTTGTATGAAGCCAGATGCTGGAGTTGTGGGGAAGCCCTGGGATTGCTAGTTCTGTCCAAGCTCACTCACTGTTCACACACTTGGGTGTGGGTTGACTCAGCCTGCAGTTTACCTGTGGAGCTGATGACATGGAGATAGCATGCAGAAACAAGATGTTCAGGGTTTGTGGGCAGCTCTAGGGGATTCAGTAGTTACTGAACAGAAGCGGGTGGTGTTGATCTGTCTGTTTTTATGAGCCCAAATCACCTTTAACATTGTTCGTAGTGAGATAGTCAAGTAAAAAGGTTAAGTCTCAGAGACTTAGGCACCTGGGGAATAAGACTCCCAACATGCAGTATATTATCCTGATTCTAGAACTGAGATTCAAGTGGTATAACTTTACTTCAAAGTGGAAGTGAATTGTAGAAGAAATTAATACCTGTTTTGAATTATGTCATGCCTATCTAGAACATCAGTGGGGTGGAAGTGGTGGAAGACTGTGTTTTTACTTTAAAACTAATTTCAGTTATTTTTATTTTAGATTGTTGAGCCACTAAGAGAGAAAATCAGAGATTTGGAAAAAAGGTATGTATACACTTTGTGTTTTAAGTTTAGGAAAATACTATTTGATTGACCTTAGAAGGTCAATATCTAATATAAGTTCATCTCAACTGAGTCATCCTAGAGTATGAAAAATATAAGGCATTTTCAAGACAAGAACTTTTCTATGAGAAGGTAACTTTTTACTTTAAAGTTTGGATGCATTGTTTTTAAACTTTTTTTTTTTACTTGTTTAGTGTTTTTAGACCTTTTTTTCTCTTTTGTCATTAAGAACCATTTCTGATGAAAACTATGGGTTCTCTCCAGAAAACAATATTGTTTATTTAATCAATTTATTTTTCAGGGGAGCTTCTGAAACCCAACTGTAGATCCTACATTAAAAGTCCTTCCTCTGTTATCCACTGTCCATGTGTTATCTACAAACTGGCAATCTAAACAAATGTCTACATAAATGTTTTTGGTTTCTCAACCCAATTTGAATATAAAACCCAAATAGTCCAAACACTGGATGAAGAGATGATATAGGTGTGTTAAAGTCTTGCTTTTCCAAACCCTGTGAATTTCTCAGTTCCAGAAAATTCATTACATACAAGTTGAGACTAGGCCTTACCTTCTTTTAACTTCAAGGCAGTCAGATAGTTTCTAGCATATGTTGATTGGTCTAAGAGAATTCCAAAACAAGAAAACAAATCTGGAGGACTGAAAATCTGGTACCCTTTGTAAGCACCATAAGTATTATGATTATGGAGCCTGTGATTTCATGGTTAGTCATTTATCTGCTTTTGTCACCAAACTGCCTCACTAAGTTTTCAGAATTGAGTCCAGGTAGAGCAGCTGGGAGAGGAGTATTGTATAATAGGGTGGAAACTTCTGTTTGAACCAGATTGCAAAGAAAGTTCCTCCTCACCCTTTGTCCTGGTGGTGTGTTCCCCCTGCATGTGGGGGTGCACTCACGGTCCCATTCTCTATAAAACTGTTCAGCTGCAGCGCTGGCATGTTTTGTGGAGTGTATGTGGAAAACTTCATGTGTCCAGAGTGGCAGTTGGGTCTTTAGAGGGTGAAAAAAGAAAAACAAACACATTCATATAATTATTATTTTTTCCTTGGGATGAGTTTGAATGACGTGCATTAGCACTGTATGAGCCTTCTATCAAGTCTGGAATATAAAGGAAGATATGGAAAGCCATTTTTTCTTTAATTTTGGTATTTTCATTAAATGATCAAAGAAAGATAATGATGGAAAATAATCAAAATGTGTTTGTTCACTTTCTACTTGTCCATTGATAGTTTATAGGTAGTCAGGCAAACTATTAATTTTGACTTTTACTGGAGTAAAAGTTGTTTAACATATTCAGTAGTAATGTAAGGCTGTTGTTTGTGCTTTAAATTTTTCTTGCCATGATTTGAAATTATGTTGCTTGTAACATTTCATTGGATGGAGTCAGGAATTCTCCCTTTGATAAGACTGTCATAATCCAAGAGATTTCAATTGAAGCTTCTAAAAAAATTGTTTATGGTGAAAAAAATTACCACAGATTTTATGTTGGGTGTCCTCCCACCAAATAAAAACAATCTGCCATGGACGATCATTTTCTTTAGGGAATAATACTAGTTCATGAAGAGAAAAGTGAATCAATTAGATTACTTCCCAAAGGCAATGGTTTACACACATGGTCTCTTGAAACAGGAGAACTTTATGACTCTTGATGCTTTTTTGTTGCTCTGTTTCCTAAATTGGAAAGAGAATCCCAAGTACAGCATTATCTTAAAGAATTTACCAGAAACTCCTTTAGCCAGACTGAGAATTACCTTTAAAATAGATTCAGAGGTTAAGTATTTGCCTCTGGGGGCTGCTTTTCTAGTTGCTCATCCTAAAATGGCTCTGTTCTTCAGGGTGATGAGCCAGTCAGTGACGGTGAGCCCGGTTATCCTTTTACTTAGAAAGTCAAGTACAGACATGACTTTGTGATGATCCGTGGAGCTCAGTCTAGTTTTATCTTTCCCAGCTGTGTGGTAAGAATGCTCAGCTTGATGCTGGCAAAATTAAAATGTAACTGAAAATATGTTGTCTTGAGGTGCTTGTCACTGGGGGCAGAGGACCCCTAAGAAATAAGAATATTTCTGAAAAGTAAAGATTATATTATACAGGGGAAGAAATAGGGACAGTGCCATTTTAGAAGCCTAAATGAACCATGTGGGCTGTTGTCCTTACCACACCCCCATTTCTTAACAGCTTGAGTGTATGCCATTTGTTTAACTTCTCGGTATTTTTAAATGTTCTTTGAATAGACAGTAATGATAATTTAAGTTCTACATAATAATACTTCTTACTGGCGATCTTGATAAACAGGAAGATTAGAGCCTGAAAGGGCATAAAATAATTACTAAGGGATTAATCTGGGAGGTGGGGAAGGTTCCAACCCCTCTACCCCTCCACCCGCTTGGCGGACTTCGCGTGGCGGGCGCCTCTGCCCTGCTGGCCGCTGCCCCCCAGGCGGCATAGGTGCCGACGAATGGGGCCCAGTGACAGGTCCTGGGGCCCAGAGCACGTGGGTGAGCCCTGCGCCGCTGGTTCCTCTCCGCAGGCCTTCAGGGGGCTTCTTCCTGCGCGCCTGGCTCTGCGCAAGCTCCACAGGCGCAGGAGGGAGGGCGGGCCGAGCTGAGGGCGCCTGCCACCCACCGCACACCCGCTTGGCACCTCACACACCTGCCTCAGTCACCTCACCCTCACCTGACACATTCGCCTCCCATGCCCATCACACACCTCACAGCCCCGCACACACGCAGGCACCGCACCCTTCCCCGCACACACTCGCTGCCCAGCCCTGTCGTCTGGCTGCAGGAAGGCACGCAGTGTGCCGCCCTGAGGAGCTGCTGGGGTAGCCGCGCCCTCAACCCTGGGCCAAGCTCCTCAAGGATGAGACGAGACTCGTGCGGTGGCTTCTAAAAGCTTTAACACCTGGTCCTGCTTGTGGAATCTGAGAGTTGGTTGTTGCATATTGAAGACGAGGCAAGAAAGCAGCCAGTTTTGTTTTTTAAATGAAACATTTGAGCACAAGGTGTTGGGAGTAGTTTATTCTTCCAGCCTGCACAGAACCGTGTGTCAGGCAACTGTTTCTGCTTCACCTTTATTTCTTTTAAAGTATATTCCCGAGAAAACCATTTGCCGTTTCCTTCCTGGTATAAATCGCGTGTCAGTTTTTGCTCTAGGCTTCAGACAGGTCCTGCTCCAGGCGGCTCACGTGGCGCAAACTTGGGTTCAGGGGCGCAGCTGGTGTGCACGCCCTAGGGGCGCCCCGGCCGGATGCTGCCCCCCAGCGGCCCCCCTCCGGGGTCCACGGCAGCTGCCTGTCCTGGCCGCGCGGACCCCCGTGCGGAGCTGCGTTCTCCCGCAGCCTGAAGGCAGGTGGGGCCCGCTCGGGGAAGGCGGCCAGAGCCCTGCCTGCGGGGAAGGCGACGCTTCCCCTGTGTGAGGTGGGTGTGGGCTCTCGGAGAAGGTGGGCGCATCACGGCAGGTTGAGGGGCGCACACTACCGAGGTTTGTGTTTCCATCTTCCCGACGAGTGACTGAAGTTTTCGGAGTGCAGAAGGCATCCCCTTGCACACCAGGTGTCCGTCGGGCTCCCGCACTCACTGTTGCTCTGACTGGGGCGGGCTTCCCTGCTCTGCGGCACTCCCAGTGGCGGCGGGCTGGTGTCCCCTCCCTGCTCCAGAGCCCCAGGTGCGCAAAGCCCTGCGGGTTTGCCCCGGGCCCCAGAACCAGCAGGCGGGAGGCCGGATTCTCACTCAGGCCGGCAGGCTCCCCCCTGCCCACCTCCAGCTCTTCTGCCTGCAGGGTAACTTGACCTTTGAGAATCTGGAAGCTCTTCATAGGGGACTTGATCTGCATTGTAAAAGAAGATTTTCTGTTCCAGTCTCCAATTTAAGCTTCCACTCTTCAAGGTCTTCTGTCTAATGCTGTCCTATTCTATTCAGCCGAGCGGCCATTAAGGAGATGCCTTAGGTACCAGCTGGGGACGAGGAGGGCATGGAGACTGGCCCAGACCCAGTACCTTTCCAATTAAAATAGTAACTATAAAGCAGGTTTCTCCGAGTTTCTTTAAAGCAAGTTTGTTCCTAATTGAATCATTTTAAGAATGGGTATTTCAAGTCTGCATTTATCAACTTTCATTTGACGTTTTATTGCTGTTTATGCTGCCCTGCTCCTGAAACATCAGTGTGGGTTGGGGACCCATGGCACCTTTGCTGCGGGCAAGAGACATTGAAAGATAATGTGAGACTTATAACAGGCTCCTAGCCTTCCATGAGAGAGAGAAAGTGATGGTGTCAGGGCATTCTTCCCCAGGGGTGCTGGAATTATGAGTTCCCAGAATAGGGGAGTCAGCATGATTAACATCGTTTCTTGCTCTTGCAAGGCACGGTCTCCTCTGTTGGGTATGTGAAGTCACTCAGCCGCTTTTTTCCTTCCAGACCCCAATAAACCATCTTGAGAATGCCCCGCACCTCCCTTACTTTGTGTTTAACTTTGACTCCTGATAATCTGTACATTCTTACATTTTCCCTTCTCGGAGACAGCATCTCAAGTCCTAGCCTTGGCTTGATTCAGAACAAGGGGAAGGTTAGAATTTCTTGAATTCAAATTATCCAGCGGTTGCTTGGTACCTATAGTGCTTATTTGGAATAGAGAAGGAGCAAACAGCAGCAGTGACAAAATCTGCCATTTGTTTTGATGGTAGGTGATGAAATACTCAAATGAGATCTCTAACTTTTTCTTTTCTAATCTCTTCATGTTTACAGCTTCACCCAGAAATACCCACCAGTAAAATTTTTATCAGAAAAGGACCGTAAAAGAATTTTGGTAAGTTTGCATAGCTGACTAATATTTGTAGTATCAAGAAACTTGCTTTTTAAATAAAGGTACATGATTCACATACCACAGAAGTCACCCTTATAGGGTATACAGTTCTGTGACTAATAGTATGTTCACAAAGTGGCGCGACAGTACCATATTCTAATTCTGAGTATTTCCATCACCCCAAAAAGAAACCTCACACCCATGAGCAGTCATTCCCCATTCCCACTCCCCCAGCTCCTGGCAATCCTGTCTTTCTATGGATTTGCCTGTTTTGGATATTTCATGGGCGTGAAATCATATGTGATCTTTAGTATTCAATTCATCAAACTTAGAATAATGTTTCCAAGGTTCATCCATCCTGCAGTATGAATCAGTACTTCTTTCCTTTTTATGGATGAATAATATTCCATTGTGTGGATGTACTACATTTTGATTATCCATTTATCAATTGATGGACATTTGGATTTGTTTCTACTTTGAGGCTATCTTCAATAATGCATCTATGAACATTTATGTTCAAATTCTTGTATGAACTTAAATTTTCAGTTCTTTGGGGTATATACCTAGTTGAGGAATCAGTGGGTTAGTGGTCAACGACTATGCATTACTCTTTGAGATGTGAAACTTTCCTGGAGCAGTGGTTTGTCAATCCTTTTCTGTTTCACTGACCACTTTGATGAATACACTGGGGCCTCCTCGGCTGCTAGTCTCCTTGTTAAATATCAGTACAAATTCACCCATGAAAGAAACCCTGTTAACAAAATATGTCCAGAGAAATTGGCACCTTTGGATTTAAAAAAAATAACACCTTGGTTGATATATAACTTACATACTGTACAGTTCATCCTTTAAAGTGTACAATTCAGTAGTTTTTTACATTCTCAGAGCTGTGTCACCATTACCAATTTTAGAACGTTTTCATTAGCCCAGAAAGAAACCCTGCACCCACTAGCAGTCACTCTCCATTTTCCCTCAAGCCCCAACACACCCTAAGCCTTAGGCAGTTGCTAAATCTACTTTTGTCTGTAGAGATTTGCCAATTCAGGTTACTTTATATAGATGGAATAATGCAATATTTGTTCTTTTGTGACTGGCTTCTTTCACTTCAGTATTTCTAAGATTCATTCATGTTTTAGCATGTGTGAGTACTTCATAAATTTTTGTTACTAAATAGTAGTCCATTGTATGAACATGCAACATTTTATTTGTCTGTTTATCATATGAGTCATGACAGCTCTGTATATTTAACCTTTTGAGGAACTGCTACACTGTCAAAGCAGCTGCCCCATTTTACATTCCCATCAGCAATGTATGAGAGTTCCAGTCCCTCCACAACCTTACCAACACTTGTCATTTTCTGTCTCCTTCTTTGTAGCCCTCCTAGCAGGTGTGAAGTGGTATCTCATTGTGGTTTTGAGTTTCCCTGATGGCGAATGATGTTGAGCATCTTTTCATGTGTTTATTGGCCATTTCTGTATCTTCTAAGGAGAAACGTCTATACAGATACTTAGTCCATTTATTTAATTAGGTTTTTTTATTGTATTATAATGAAATTAACATTATAAGTTTTTTATCAGATATGTGGTTCGCAAGTATTTTATCCCATTCTGTGGGTTGTCTTTTCACATTTTAATGGTGTTTTGAAGCATAAGTTTTTAATGTTAATGAAGTATATATACATTTTTTCTTTCATTCCTGTCACTTTGGTGTCACGTTTAAGAAATCATTGCCTAATCCAAAGTCACAAAGATTAACCATGTTTCCCCCTAAGAATTGTATACTTTTAGTCTTGTATTTAGGTCTGTGATCCATTCTGAGTTGTTTTGTACATGGTGTTCAATAGTCTTTCGTCTTTTTGCATATGATTTGTCTAGCACCACTGGCTGATAAGACTAATCATGCCCCATTAAATTGTCTTAACACCTGCAGGGGTGCATTTTCCTATGTATAACAATAATAATAGTATTATACACAGCAGTAATAGTAGTATAACTCCTTTCCATTGTATGTAAGTATGGGAGAGGGGGCCTTCCCACACATAACACCAAGCAATTCTCAAACACGAGCAGGATGTCTGAGAAGTCAACTCAATTCTGATGCTATATGCCCAGAGACAGCACCAGATTCCCAGGTTAAGGGCTTCATCGTGCCAGACTGCCCTCTTCCCTCCACTTCAGACACCGGTCACAAGCCCCAGCAGTTACCTGTGCTTCTGACCTACCAGCTACAGATTGGAGGTTGCAATGACCTCCCCCTTAGGTTCAGTTAATTTGCTAGAGCAGCTAACAGAACTCAGGGAAACACTTATGATTACCAGTTTAATACAGGATACCGTAAAGGATACAAGTTAACAGCCAGGTGAAGAGATACATAGGGCAAGGTCCCAAATAAAGGAGCTTCTATCCTTGTGGAGTTTGGGGCCTGGCTCAGTGGCATGTGGAGGCATTCTGGTTCCCCAAGCAGAGAAGTTCTCCCTGACTGAGAAACAGGATCCAACAGCAGAGGACAGTAAGCCCTTCTCGGGTTTTTGTGAGGGCTTCATTGCATAGTAATGATTGACTAAATATTGGCCATTGGCCAATTCAGCCTCCAGCCCCTGCCCTTGGGTCTCTCATTAATATGACAAGACACCCATTTCACCTTTAAGACCCTATAAGTGCTTTTCAGGAACTGTGGATGAAGGCCAAATATACCTGGGAAATATATACTTGGTTATATGAATGACCAAATATGTATTTCTTATGTCTCATTTTATTGCAGCACCTTTCTTGAAAATCAACTAACCATAAATGTAAATATTTCTTTCTAGACTCTTTATTTTATTCCATTGATCTATTACTGTCCTTATGCCAGTACTGCACTGTTTTGATTACTGTAGCTTTGTATTAAGTTTGAAATTGGTATTAGTCTTTCAACTTTGTCCTTTTTTTTAAACATAGTTTTGACTACTCCCTTACAGTTCCTTGAGAGTTTTAGGGCCAGCTTGTCAATTTCTCCAAAGAAGCCAGCTGAGATTTTGATAGAGACTGCATTGAATCTGTAGATCAATCTGGCAGTATTGTCATATTAACAATATTGCCTTCCAATCCTTAAACATGGATGTTATTCCATTTGTTTAGGTCTTTAGTTTCTTTTAACATATTTTTTTGAAGTTTTCAAAGTATAAGTTTTGTACTTCTTTTGTTAAACTTTTTCTAAAGCGCTTTATCCTTTTTGATGCTAGTGTAAATGGAATTGTTAGTTGCATTTTTAGGTTGTATATTGCAAGTAAATAGAAATACAGTTGATTTTTGTGTTTTCTTGTATCTTACATCCTTGCTGGACTCACTGATTAGTTCAAATAGTTTTAAGAGGATCTTTTAGGATTTTCTATGTACCATCTGTAATTGTAGGTGGTTTAACTTCTGCCTTTTCAATATGGATCCCTTTATTTCACTTCCTTGCCTACTTGTGCTAGCTAGAACCTCTAATAACAATGTTGACTAGAAGTGGGAAGAACAGACACCCTTGTCCTGTTCCCGAGCTTAGGCGAAAGCTTTCACTCATTCACTGTTAAGTATGATGTCAGTGGTGGGGTTTCATCGATCCCTTTTATCAGGTTGAGGACATTCCTTCTAACTCTAGTTTTTTCGGTTTGCAACCAACCTTTCATACCTGGTATAATTACCAGTTAGTTACCATGTGTAATCTTTTTTTAGGTATTGCTGGATTTGATTTTCTAGTATTTTGTTGAGGATTTTTATATCTATATTTTTCAGAGACGTTGCTCTGTAAATTTCCTGTCTTGTCTTTTTCTGATTTTTGATATCAGGGCAGTACTGGGCTCTTAGGATAACTCAGGAACCGTTCCCTTCTCTTGTAGTTTTAGAGAAGAATTTGTGAAGATTTGGTATTAATTCTTTTTGAATGTTTGGTAGAATTCACCACAGAAGCCATCTGAGCTTAGGCTTTTCTTTGTTAAATTTTTTTTAGAGTATTAAATCAATCTGCTCATATTTATATTTCTTCTGAGTTAGTTTTCGGAGTTTGTATTGTTCTAGGAATTTCAAAGCTTTCCCCGCATATGCTTAAGTTTTGGTATGCTGTTTCATTATTGTCATTCATTTCAAAGTATTTCTAATTCCCTTGTAATTTATTCTTTGATCCATTATTTATTTAGGGGTGTGTTTAATTTCTCCTTACTGGTTAATTTCTCAAATGTCTTTGTTACTGATTTCTAATTTCATTGTAGTCAGAGAACATACTTTGTATGATTTGAATACTTTTAAATTTATTGACGCTTGTTTTATGGCCTAGGATATAGTCTATCCTGGAGAATATTTCATGTGCTTGTAAAAAGAATGTGTGTTATGCTATTGCTGAGTAGAGTGTTCTATGAATATCTGTTAGGTCTGGCTGGCTTATAGTGTTTGTTAAGTCTTTTATTTTCTTCTTACTTTTCTGCATGGTTCTATCCATTGTTGAGAGTGGGGAATTGATGTCTCCAATTGTTCAATTCTCTATTTCTCCCTTTGGTTCTTTCAACTTTTGATTCATATATTTTGGGTCACTGTTGTTAGGTACATAAATATTTTTGTTATATCAATTTGATAGATGACCATTTAATCATTATAAACTGCTTCTCTTTATTAACTTTTTTTAAGTTTATTTTTGTCTGATATCTTTATAGCTACTCCAGCTTTCTTATTTCTATGTTATAGTTTATGTCTTTTTACAGTCAGCACATCGTAACTTTGAGTGTACAGCTGTTAGATATAGTTGGATCTTGTTTTGTTTTCCAGTTTAATAGGCTTTTTGAGTAATTGCTGAATCCATTCACATTTAATGTTATTATTGATATAGTTGGATTTATATCTACCCTTTTGGGTTTTTCATATGCCTCACATCTTTGTTCTTCTCTCCCACCATTACTGTTTTTTTTTGTGCTTTAAGAAAATCTTCCCTTGGGTAACATTTGAATTACTTTAATAATTTTTTTACTGTATTTTAAAAATTTACTTTTACTGTTTGCTCTAGTGCTTACCATATACATCTTAACTTAGGATACTTAGATTTACGTTGAGTTCCAGTGAGGTCTAGAAAGGTCCCTCCTGTAATTCTATGACCCCTCCCTCTTCTTGTGATATTATTTCTATCCATTTGATGTATTCTACCCATGTTAAAACCCAACAAAACATTGTTATTATTATTACTTTATATAATTATCTCTTTTAGATAAGCTGAGGGATTAAAGGAGAGCAAGGATAGCTATACCGATAGAATAGGTTGCATTAACCTTTTTATTATCATGTCTGATTTCCTTCATTTGTTCCTGTGGGTTTAAGTTAACTTTTGATATCACTTCCTTACTGCAGTACAACTTTTGTTCCCCCATACACGCTTTGTACTATTATTGTCAAATACCATATTTCTGTATTTTATTGGACAAGCAAAATATATACAAAAATAAATAGGAAAAATATATGGGACAAATAGTTATGTACATATCATTTTATATAATTGTTCTCTTTTTGTTGTAAAAAAATATATAACAAACTTTATTACTTTAACCATTTTTAAGTATATAGTTTTGTGACTTTAAGTATGTTCACATTGTTGTACCATACAATTTAATCTTAAAATCAATTAAGAGTAGACAGGAGTAAACCCAATTATATTGTCTTTTACAGTTACTTAATTACCTTATTTGTTACACCATTTTTCTCTGTGTATTGAGTTACCATCTGGGATCATTGCTTTCAGCCTGAAGAATGTATTTCTTACATGGCAGGCCTGCTAGCAATTAATTCTTTCATTCTTTTTTTGTTTTTTATTTTAAAATCTCTTTTTGGTTGTATGTAAGATTCTTGACTAACTGTTTTTTTCTGTTCTTTGAATATGTTATTCCACTGCTATCTCCATTATTTGTTACAGTAATTCAGCTGGTAAATCACATTGATTGGCTTCCCTTGAACCTAAGGAGTCATTTTCTTTTGCTTCTGTTTAGTTTCCTAGGGCTACTGAAATAATTACCCCCAACTCAGTAGCTTAAACCAACGGAAATTTAGTCTCTCCCAGTTCTGGAAGCTGGAAGTCTGAAATCAAGGTGTCAGCAGGGCCTCTGTCTGGAGGCTGTAGGGGAACATCGGTCCCATGCCTTACTCTTGACTTCTGGTCATCCTTGAGTGCCCTGCCTTGGACACATCACTCAGTCATCAGTTGGTATTCTCCCTGTGTGTGTCTCACACTGCCGGGCTTTCCCTACTCCACTGTGAACTTATCTTAACTCATTACATCTGCAGTGGCCCTGTTTCCAAATTAAGGTCATGTTCTGAGGTTCTTGGAAGGACATAAATATTGCAGGATGGTATTTAAGCCAGTAAACTGCTTTCAAAACTTTGTCTCTGATTTTGAGCATTTTTTAGTATGATGTGTCTGTGTGCATCTGTTTTTGTTGAGATTTATCCTCCTTGGAGTTTGTTGAGCTTCTTGTATGAGTAGATTAATGTGTTTTGTCAATTTTGGGTCATTTTCATCCATTATTTTTTGGATATTTCTTCTGTTCCTCTCTTTCTTCCTTTGTGGTACTCCTTTTACATTCATGTTGGTATGTCTATTGGTGCCTCTGTTCACTTTCCTTTATTTTTTCTCTCTGTTCAGATTGCATTAAGTCCTGTGGATCTGTGTTCAACTTTGCTGTTTCCTTTATCTCTCATATCCAGTCAATTGTTGATCTCTAGTGATTGTTCTTTTTAGTTACTGTTCTTGTGAACTCCAGAATTTCCATTTGTTTCTATTTATAATTCTTTTTTAATCTCTGTTTACTTCTTTAAGCATGGTTTCCTCCAGTTCTTTGAACACATTTATGATGACTGCTTTGAAGACTTTGTTAAATCCAACATCTGGTTCCTCACAGGTGATTTTTGTTGCCTGTGTCTTTTCCTGTGCATGGGTCATACGTCCCTGTTTCTTTGCATGTTTTAAAATTTTTTGTAGAAAACTGACATTTTAGGTAGTATATTGTAGCAGCTTTGGATGCTACTCTCCCCTGAGACTTGTATTAGTTCTGTTTGCTTGTTTATTTGTTGAGTGACTTGGCAGGTCTATTCTAGTGACGTCCATTTCCCCTGGAGCATGATGCTCAGATGTGCCCCTCAGAAGCTGCAGCTGTGGGTGTGGACCCTGGGAGGACAGGAGTCTAGCAGGGCTCTTGCTGACTGTCTCTTTCCCTGATTTCTCTGTTATGCTGTCTTTCTTCCATGTTATCACACCAACTGTTAGGCTCCAGAAGTTGCCAGTTGAATGAATTCTTATTTTATTGGTGCTTTGTGTTATAAATTGCTCCTATGTGATCCAATTAAGTTCTGGCGCCTTTGCAGAGGTGGACTGTGAGACCTATCTTTGGGGTTTGTTCTGACTCCAGGAGGGCTCACAGGTGTCTCTTTACAGAACTAGCTGGCCCCTGGGTTAACTTGTTCTCACAGAGCTGTCAGCCTCCTTATTGTTTACCACATAAGTCTCCATTGGTTTTGAGAACACCCTTATGCTTAAACTTCCCCACTTTCTCTTGCAAATAGTGTCAGTTCCTTGGGGAGAGCTTTGGAACTCTTTTTATTGACTAACTCTGTCCCCAGGGAAAAAAATCTCTGAGCCACTGCTCTGGAGTAGGAGGAGAGAGTGACACCCCTGCTTAAAAGCAGGGAGCTGGGCAGGAGGAGTAGCCCCTGATCTTCTTGCCTCTCTTGCCCCTCTCAGTGTGGAATCTCTGCCCTTTGAGTGACTGGCATGGGTGGCCAGAGTCCCACCCTTTGCAGCTGGCCATGCCTGAGGTAGGCCTGCTGCCTCTGGGTGGGCCTGGGTGGATAAGGGAACTCCTATCCATTTGGTTCATACATCAGGAATTTAGCATCTGCAACTCAAGGTTGTAAGGGATGAAAAATGTAGGTGATGTACCCTTCCTGGTGTGATAACATATCTTTTGACTGGGAGCTCCTTTTTCGGCCACACCTAACACTCTCTTACGCACTCTGAACTGTGAGGGTGGAGGCTGAAAGGAGGAAGTGGGCCATGGCTTAAGCATCACAGACTCTCAATGTTTTTACATTTTTTCTTAAATAAATGTTTCTTCATTTGCTGTATATCCTTAAGATAAATTCCACTGATCTCAATAGTTGGTTTTTTAAAATTAATTTTCATGAGTTATGGTTGTTTTGCTGGGGGACAGGTTTGTCCAGCATCTTACACCACCATTCTGTGAGACGCTTTTTATCTGTGACCTTGATATATGAACTGTTAGTAAGCAAGGTTGTTTTTTGTTCTTTTACCCAATTGAAATTCAGTTATTTTTCTAGAAAGTTCTTTTTTCTCAAGCCCATCATCTGGTTTGTAGTACTGTGCCACCCAAATACCAAAGTGATACTCTTGAGTCTATATTAACCTGTTTCCCATACATCATCTCCCTTTTTTATAAAAAATCTCGTCTTTTCAGATGGTTTATGTACATCTTACCCTGAGCAGACTGTTATAATTGTATACCCATCTTTTTGTTTCTATCATATCAAAAATGTATAAACATTTAAACACGAATTGAGAAACATATCAGTGTCTTTAGCAGCAGAGAAAAGTTAATTTTTCTAAGCTTTCTACTGCCACACATCAGAATGATCAGAAACTGTGATGCTTTACGAGTATGTGAATTCTGTACAGTCACACGGGTAACTTATTTCCATGTGGGCTGATCTTCCTGTTGATGTTGCATATTACCGATCTCATTTCACTTCACACATGACCACAGTAAGTGGACTTGTGTTTTTCGCTCATCTGCTATCTCCTAGGTTAAACCACATTTCAGAGTCATTTGGTGTCCATGTCCAGCATATATTGCTAAAATTTAGTCTTTTCAGTCATTGTTGAAACCTTAGTACAAAGAAGAGCTTTATTTGAAAAGACATTCTTTTTGCTGATTTACTGAGAAGCATGAGTTTGAATGTTGACCTTGAACTTGACCACATTGGCTGCCTATTAGCAGTATCTAAGGCCCACAAAGCAAGCAGTTCCAGTACATTGAGATGGGTTCATGAGCCATGTGAAGCTGTGTAAGCTCTAATCCATTTAACTGTTAGAAGTCTTATGTATTTTCTTCCAGCTATCTTTTGGGTGTTTGCTCTTTATTATTCAAAGAGCAAACACCCACATTATTCACTTACAATTGCCTTATCACGTTTTCTGCTGAACTCCTGGCTTTCTGGGCCCCTCTGATATGCTTGGGTTTGGTGATTAGTTTTCCTAAGGAAGTGCTTATGAGTGATAGCCTCTGCCAGTTTTATTTCTGTTTGAAATGCTTGCCTAATGAGCTGAAATTGATTAGGAAAAACATTTTATAACCACCTAGTTGTTATGTAAATCTTTAGGTATTTTAGGTAGAAAGGAATTATTCAAGGAAAACAATCCAAGTTCATTTTAAACAACGCTAAGATGCTCCCAACAATTTTATGTCACTGCTAAAACTGGTGAAATGTTGAAGGCAATCGTGTGTAATTTAATATACTTCATTTCTGATTGTTCTGAGTTGTCACTCAGTTATTTTAGGGACAGAAATAAAGTTCAAGTGCTGCAGAACATCTTATTTTAAGAAACATTTGTATATACATAAAAGTTTAATTTCTTTTAAAAATACACAACTTTTCTGATTTAAAAACTGTAGGAGGCTCGGAAAAATGCAATAAGGCAAAGGCACGGAGTAATATGAAATCTCACACTGAGTTAATTAAGGACTAGTGGTTAGCCAGATTTGAAATTCAGTTATTTTTCTACAAAGTTCTTTTTTTTCAAATCACTGTTTAGGTATACAGGTAAAATATAGAAGTGCTAAAGATAAAAAACATGAAGCAGACAAATGGGCATGTAGTAAAGAGAATGTAAAATTAGGAAGACTGTGGTTTGCATCTGTCATTATTATGACCTGGGATATTGATCAAGCTCTCAGTTCTTGTGGTTCAGTTTTTAATCTGTATAAAGAACAGGGGATTTAGAAAATGCTATTCTCATAAAGAATGCACTTAGCTGATTGAAAGCTATTGAGCATCAGAACTTTTAAACCATGTACCTTCTAACGATTTTGTTTGTGTTTTCATCAGAGCATATATAAATATCTGGTTGGTAGTTGACAAATGGTACTTCTTGGGGTCCCCAAATTTGCGTCCTTCAACCAGCCAGGTTTGCTCTTACCTGGGGTAAACACAGAATTTTTGTCAGATTTTTTTGTTTGAGCAGAGGATTTCATGGCAAATTAAATGTAAAATCATAGACCCTGGGAACTTATGGGCTTTTCATTTTAGGTAAGAAGTGGTGTGGGTTTTTCTTACTGTTAATTTTTTCCATTTGGGACAGGAAGATGAGCTAAATGCAAAAGACAGAGTGGAGAATAGGGCAGGACTGGATGGGGAATGTAATTTCACACTGCACTTCTGTTTTTTGAGTTTGATCTTTTCACTCCCACCTCCCAAAAATGAAATATGCTTTACCTAACCCCATCTGCTTATACCATTTAGTTTGAATAAAGTATTTTTATTAGTCTTTAAAAATGTTTTTACTCATAATTGCCTTTTCACGTTTGCTGCTGAACTCCTGGCTTTCTGGGCCCCTCTGGGCTGCATCATTTCACTGTTTAACTAAGTGGTCAACACTCTGTAGTGTCAGCACTCCCACTCAGATGTTAACTAAACAGCGAAACTTAATCATTTAGGGCTTTTGTCTACAAGTAGTATCTAAGGTTTATTTATTTGTTCATATCCACAGTTTGAAAGATACTAGTTTTTCTGAAGTTTTTGATTCTGATTTAAATATCACAAAATTTTTTTGGTAGTTCATCAAATGTCTGCTTGTTGCTAATCACTTTTTTTAAATTAATTAATTTATTTTGTTGTCATTAATCTACAATTACATGAAGAATATTATGTTTACTAGGCTCCCCCCTTCACCAAATCCCCCCCACAAACCCCACCACAGTCACTGTCCATCAGCGTAGTAAGATGCTGTAGAATCACTACTTGTCTTCTCTGTTGAACAGCCCTCCCCATGCCCCCCCCCACATTATACATGCTAATCGTAATGTCCCCTTTCTTTTTCCCCACCCTTATTCCTCCTTTCCCTCCCTTTCTCCCCAGACCCTTTCCCTTTGGTAACTGTTAGTCCATATTTAGGTTCTATGATTCTGCTGCTGTTTTGTTCCTTCAGTCTTTCTTTGTTCCTATAGTCTTTGGGTTTGAGGTGAGTCTCTTGTCAAGCAGCATAGAGATTGGTCTTGCTTTTTTATCCATTCTGTTATTCTGTGTCTTTTGATTGGTGCATTCAGTCCATTTACCTAGGGTGATTATTGAAAGATATGTACTTATTGCCATTGCAGGCTTTAGATTGATGGTTGCCAAAGGTTCAAGGTTAGTTTCTTTAGTATCTTATTGTCTAACGTAACTCACTTATTGAGCTATTTTAAACACTGTCTGGTCATTCTTTATTATTCTCCCTTCTTATTCCTCCTCCTCCATTCTTTATATGTTGGTTGTTTTATTCTGTGCTCTTTTGTGCTTCCTTTAACTGCTTTTGTGGGTAGTTGATTTTATTTTTTGCCTTTAGTTAATATTTGGTTGGTCTGCTTTCTTTGCTGTGATTTTATTTTCTCTGGTGACTATCTATTTAGTCTTAGGAGTGCTCCCATCTAGAGCAGTCCCTCTAAAATGCCCTGTAGAGGTGGTTTGTGGGAGGCAAATTCCCTCAACTTTTGCTTGTCTGGGAATTGTTTAATCCCTCCTTCATATTTAAATGATAGTCATGCTGGATATAGTATCCTTGGTTCAAGGCTCTTTCTTTCATTGCATTAAATATATCATGCCATTCTTTTCTGGCCTGTAAGGTTTCTGTTGAGAAGTCTGATGATAGCCTGATGGGTTTTCCTTTGTAGGTGACCTTTTTCTTCTCTCTAGCTGCCTTTAAAACTCTGTCCTTGTCCTTGATCTTTGCCATTTTAATTATTATGTGTCTGTGTTGTCCTCTTTGGGTCCCTTCTTTTGGGAGATCTGTGTGCTTCTATGGTCTGATCGATTATTTCCTCCCCCAGTTTGGGGAAGTTTTCAGCAATTATTTCTTCAAATACACTTTCTATCCCTTCTTCTCTCTCTTCTTCTTCTGGTACCCCTATAATGTGGATATATGTTGTTGGATTGATCACACAGTTCTCTTAATATTGTTTCATTCCTGGAGATCCTTTTATCTCTCTCTGCGTCAGCTTCTATGCGTTCCTGTTCTCTGGTTTCTATTCCATCAGTGGCCTCTTGCATCTTATCCATTCTGTTTATAAATCCTTCCAGAGATTGTTTCATTTCTGTAATGTTCTACACATCATCCCTTAGCTCTTGCATATTTCTCTTCAGCTCCATTAGCATGGTTATGAGCTTTATTTTTTTAATTCTTTTTCAGGAAGACTGGTTAGGTCTATCTCCTCCTCAGTGTTTGCCTCTGTGATCTTGGTCTGTATCAATTTCTTCTGCCTTTTCATGGCGATAGATATATTTGTGGGGAGCTGGCGTGTGTGTTGGGTAAGAGAAAGTCCCTTCTTGCCAGCTTGTGGCCTTCCTCTCCTGGGAGAACAGCGGTCTCTAGCGGCTTGTGCTGGGTAGCTGCGTGCAGACAGGGCTTCTGATCTTGCCCACCTGCTATGGAGTTTATTTAGCTCTGCAGTTGCTGTGGGCATGGCCTGCCTCAGGCTGCTTCTCCAATATGACGGAACCGCATCGGAGCGGGAACAGGCAGGAGGCTGTTTATCACAGTGAGTGGCCTCCGAGCTGTGCTGCTGGGGTTCAGGCGCCCAGAGTTCCCCGAGATTCCCAGCTGCTGGGCTAAGTGTCCTTGGGCACTTCCGTCCAGCTGTGTGGTCCCTGTCCCTTTAAGACTTCCAAAAAGCATTTGCTTTTTTTTGTCCCAGGTACGCCAGCTGCGGGGACCCGCTCACAGGTCTTACTGTCCTGCTTCCCTAGTATCCAGCACCCCATGCATGCACTGTGTGTCTGCACTCTGGTGCGGATGCCTAGGGCTGGGTGTTCAGCAGTCCTGGGCCTCCTTCTCCCTCCCCACTCTGACTCCTCTCCTCCCGCCAGGAGCTGGGGTGAAGGGCCTCGGGTTCCGCCGGGCCGCGGCTTGTATCTTACCCCCTTCGCCAGGCGCTGGGTTCTCGCGGGTGTGGATGTAGTCTGGCTGTTGTCCTGTGTCTTCTGGTCTCTCTTTTAGGATTAGTTGTATTTGTTGTATTTTCAAAAATATATATGGTTTTGGGAGGAGATTTCCGCTGCTCTACTCATGCCGCCTTCTTGGTTGTCTCGCTAATCACTTTTTTTAAAAGAAGTAATTCTAAAAGTGTGTGACAGTAGTATTAGGTCTACATAAATGATGTTCAGCATCCCATCCATTATAAAACACCTTTTTGTAATGTAAAAATCCCTTGTCAAAGAGGACATCTTGAAACTTTACTAGTTTTCTGTATCGCTTTCTGGGTGGTAGTTTAAGTTTGTAGGCTGCTGACAAGTTGATGTAGTATAACCTCTTGCTATGGAATAAGAGTAAAAATGCTCCTTTACAACCTTCCCCATCCTCCTGGCCCACCCCACTCCCAAGCCCGAAGTTGTGACTGCACATGAGATGTATCTCACTGAAGTTGGTTGTGACCATGTCCTCTTGTGCTTTTTCTGAGGATGTTTTATGCCCTGTCCTGATGCAGATCACTGGAGGAGCAGGGTTTGTGGGTTCCCATCTCACTGACAAACTCATGATGGATGGCCATGAGGTGACTGTGGTGGACAACTTCTTCACAGGCAGGAAGAGAAATGTGGAACACTGGATCGGCCATGAGAACTTTGAGCTGATAAACCATGATGTGGTGGAGCCCCTCTACATTGAAGGTGAGCGAGACGTGCATTGCTACCACTCAGCCCGTTTGGTGGGTGCGCCAGAGCAGCCAGCCCTCATAGTAAGCCTTCTGACTTGGGCACAGTACATTGGTGTTGTGTCTGTGAAATGGGTCTTATTTGCTTACAGGGCACTGTCCTAGTGACTGTGATAAAAAATGGTTGTGACAGTGTGAATGTCTGACTTCACTATTGCGTGGCTCCCTGGCTTTCGGCTTGGTGGTCTGTTGAAGCCTAGGGATGTGTGGTGCACATCCATCCTGCTGCCTAACAAGTCTGATGTAAAGTTACTTCCAGCTTCCTATAGGAAGTTAGCTGATGCGGAATGCTGAATCAACAGTAAGTTCCACATGTGAGAGTATAAAGCCCTCCGCTAACTCTGCCACTGAAAAGGAATTAAAGGTGAGGGGCTGTGATGGGTCTGCTGGTGGCCCCCAAAAAGATAGGTACACATCTGAACCCCTGGAGCCTGTGAATATGGACTTATGTGGGAATAGGTCACTGCCAATGTAATTAAATTAAGGATCTTGAGATGAGATCAACCTGGATTATCACCCCCTGGTTGGGCTGCAATTCCAGTGACAAGTCCTTGGAAGAGACAGAATGCAGAGAACACAGACACATGGGAGAAGAGGAGCAGGCCATGTGAAGGCTGAGGTACAGGGTTGGATGAGGCAGCCCCATGCTGGGAGCACCTGAAAGAGGCCAGGAGGATTCTTCCCCAGAGCCACTGGGTGAGACAGCCTTGCTGACACCTTGTTTTCCAGCTCTTGGTTTCTAGAACTGCGGGAGAACAAATTTCTGTTGTTTTTACCTTACTTTGTGGCACTTTAGTCATAGCAGCCGCAGGAAACTAATGCAGGGACCCACAGTAGACATTTTCCAGAATTGTCTAAGGTGTGCTGATGAGAACTGCTGCCAGGTACTTGATTAGTGGGCCTACAGGATCACACAGACCTCACTGTCATTCTCGTCTAAATCAGAACGTAGCCCTGAGAGCTAAGTGGTATTCTTGCACCTACATATGGAAATCTAGAATCGGCCTGAGGACTGCCCAAAGCTGTGGGGCCGTTCACTGGCCAGAATTCAGCTTCAGATGTTGGCCTTGAAGCTTGTATAACCACCTGCCCCATCTTAATGGGCAGTGTGCCTTTCTGCTGTCCCATTATTATCAAGTCATGAGCATTCCGCATATCAATAAAAGTATCTTGAAGAGCCAGAGTAATTTCTGAGCAACATTACTACATGGTTTTAAAAATGCTGTCCTTACTCAAAGTTCTCCAGTGTTTTATTATGAATGTCATTGTCTGAATTTTATTTCCTCAGTAAAGAGTTCAAATATGAATTGCCCAAATACTAATAGGCCTCCTTCATCATTTAGTGGTCTACTCCACTAATAATACATTGGTAGCATTGACCATTCTAAAAAACTAACAAAAATGTTTTCTACCAATAATTTGATAGAAAACCCATGGTTCAATATATGTTTGGTTACTAAGTAGGTTAGATTTTCTAACATGTTAATTCACAAAAGAAATCTAAGTAGTTTCCTTTGCCTTTTTAAAAATGTGCTTTTTTCTGTGCTTTCATAATTGGAATGTTAGTCATTGGCATATATTTATCATTCCCCACATTCTGGCTTTGCCTTTTAATTTAATTTAAATTTTGTAATTATTATATGTCTCATCTATTTATTTCCTCACTGCTATCCTGTTTCTTTCATGCTGTAACTATCCCAAGGATAGGTGAATAGTCATGGTGTTTTTGCCTCATTTTTAAACATTTAATTATTTAATCTCTCTGGAGTTTATTTTGAGATTAGGCTATAGGTTTTGTAGGGTGAAACATGATTTAGATAATAGATAATTTGGCTCACTTTCCACTTGGACTTCATCGCGGGGTTGCTGTGAGATTAATTAAGGCAATGCATGTGATAGGGCTCTCATGGCCAGGATTATAAAGGTTTTCGGATCTGTGCTACAGGAAAAAGATTTGAAGATGAATTATTGAGATTATGAATCAGTTTGTTTTAAAATACGGAGATTACCTTGGATTAAGTTCATGAGCCCATGTAAGCATATGAGTCCTTAAAGGCAGCAGCAATAGGGGAAGGGTCTCTCAGAGCTGGTGGGAGATGCCCAGACACAGGCAGCAGGGAAGTCAGAGACTTGAAGACATGACCCACCACTACTGGCCATGAGCAGGGCCATGAGCCAGAGCATGCAGGCTGCCTCCAGAAGCTCTCGGCCGACAGCCAGCAAGGACATGGGGACCCCAGTGCTGCAGCCTCCTGGAGCTGAATTTTGCCAATGACCTGAGTCATTTGTCCTCTGATGACAGGAACACAGCCTTTGATTTCACCTCATTTCAGCCCTGAGAGTAGAGAATTAGTCAAGTCACACCATGGCTGGACCCTGACATACAGATCTTTGGCTGTACATGGATAATTTTTAAGCTTCTAAATGTGTAATGTGTTAGGGCACCAATACAAAACTACTACAGGGTTGTAGCACAGTGTCTTTCCTCATTTTTGCATATGGCAATAAACATTTGTTGAATGAAAGTATTGATCACATAGTTTCAGTATTACTGAAAAGCCAAACCTTAGTAAAAGCGGTACATTGTTAAGTAAATTACCTTCTCTGACTGTGGGCTTTGACATCAAAGCTGTTCTAGGCCATTTCTATTGCCTCTGGCAATCAACTCTGTAGAACATGCACACAACACGCACTGAATTGAGGCCCATGATACATAATTAAGACATTTTGTCTTCACACAGTTTCCTCAAGTGGCACTAATGTGCAACAGTGGAAGACATTGTTCCACTTCTAGTTTAAAGCCTGTTTTTTAGTTTCTCCTCCCAGGGCCTTCCAAGCTTTAGCGTCAGGTTCTTCTATGTGTCTGATAATCTCTCACCCCTTTCTGTTCCATATCCTCCCTCTCTCTGTCCCCATGGTACCCACATAACTGAACTCCTTTGTGAACTGTGTCACCTGGTCCCCCATGGGGATACAGTTATTTTTGCAGGGAGTAATCCTCCATTCCCCCTCAAATCAGACACCGCTTCAGTTTAACCACATGCACGTAGTTTGGTATGCCCCCTGTCTCCTCGGTTTTTCATGGTTGCACAAAGGATGACCTAATTCAGGGCATTCTGGAGTGACTTAGAGGGCCTGTCATATGTCACTTACCTTACATCTGTTCAGTTTTTCCACTGATGGCATCGTACCACCTGTGCCTATCTTAAGTGGGACTGCTGTTTGGTGGTGTGTAGTTAATCCTTTAGCAGTGAGGGACAGGTTTGTATGTCCTGCTGATGTGATAATTATTGTCCTCTTCATAGCAGGAATGTTTGTATGGACATCCAGTGTGTAATATGTGACTATTTTCAGTACTTTTTTCCTGATGAAAGAAACTTCAATTGATCTGGTTTATTCTATGGCAGGAATGTTCTTAGGCCAAATAAAAAGTATTTTGTGGCATTTACTTCGGCTTACTTGCTTTTCTGGGGCTGGCAGGTTGTTTGGATTTTAATGAGGAACAATGGTGTCACTTAATCTGGCAGCATCGTAGCTGAGCTTCATTAATTTTTCCTCAGCAAAGCTTTCCTCTTATTTTCAAAGTATAACCACTGTGTTTCAGAAGCAAAGACATTAGCTAGTTTATTCTAATTTCATATTTCCAAGGGGAAATTAATTGTTGTCTGAGCTAAGAATGAAGTGGTAGGATTAGAGAAGGAGACCCTGCATGCATATACTCAGGGTCAGGATGGGGATGGGGTGCTGTGGAATTCAGGGCTGCCATGTAGTAATGGATTATAAAAATGATTAAGACGAGGTGTTGTTGTCTTGGGGTTGTGACAGAGGCCTCTGCATTGTCTGGGTTAGATTGTAAAGACAGAATACCATTGCTTGGAAGGAATTATAAGTACTCATTGTGATAACTTAATCTGATTTTATATTGCTTTAAAAGAACTCTAGATTTTTACCAACTGAGACATATAACTTTCAGATGTTGACTCTACCCTGTAAAATATTTAGCTCTGGGGGAAGTAAACTTAATTATTCTTCCAACCCTTGATTCAGGAACTGGCAAGTTTCTGAGAGGCCAGGCTTCAGGGGTAGCAGGGTACGTTTGGGTTTTGTGAAGGAAATGCCAGGCCATGCGGCAGAGAAGACGGAACAGTAGCATTTGGGCAGCTCCTAGTTCCAGCCCGAGGACCGGAGCCAGTGCTCCGTCACAGGGGTGCTCTGCAGAGAAGCAAGGATGTGTAAGGGAAGCCCATGTGCTCTTGGAGGCGAGGACTGGGCACACACAGGACTACAAGCAATGACTGTGAAGGGATTTTGAGAACTGACCAGACATGACTATAGGGGGATGGAAGTTCTAGTTCAGCAGGAAGTCTACACAGTAAAGTCCACATGAGAGGAATGACTTACAGTCCGGGCGTGGACTTCAGGTTTCTGGTGTGCCACATGAGGAACTTGGAAATCATTGCTCCCATCCTTACAGCAAGGAAGGAACTGAACAAACTGAAAGTCAACAGCTCTTCGTAGCTCCATCTGAGAACTGAGGTTACAGGGCAGACTGCCACCCTGAAACCTGGAGACACAGGTAAACACAGAGAATCATGGCATGCAGGACAGAGGAGCTGCCAGAGCCTGTCAGGAGCACATGACAGGCCCTGACCACTGCTGGAAATGTGGACAAGCTGGAAGGGGAAGAGCTCCAGAGCCCCAGCTATGAGGGCTGGGGCACACTTTGTGAGTTTCACTTACAGGAGCCCAATGGTTTCTCACTGGTGAAGATCAGAGAAGAATCTTATCATGTTTCAGGTGGGTGAGGGGGCATTTGAAATAGGCCCAGAACATTCTGTTCTCCACAACAAAGGCCTGCCCTTCAGGGAAACTGTTTTCCCAGAGCCTGACATGGGGAGGAAGTGCCCACTCAGGCTCACTAAGAGACTGAGACCTAGTCCTAGGCCTGTGGGATGCCCCCTCCCCTTCCACAGCACCTCTGCCCCATCAATAACAGATCCTACGTGATAACAGTTATGGCTGAATGAGCTGCAGGGCTCAGGCCCTGCTTCAGAGGAGTCTGCAGGGAAACCCAGAGACCACTGGGGAGACAAAAACAAGAAAACTAGAGGAAATGTTAGCTTGCACCTGGAGCTGCAACATGGCCTGAGGGCAAGCCAGGGAAATGTGAAACCTCACACAAAGGCCTCTCTATCTCGGTTCCTTTTTCCTGATGCATCATGTCTGCCTTTCAACAGAAAGTTACCGGGCATGCTAAATGGGAGGAGCACAGTCTAAAGAGAGAACTCAAATAGACCAGATGTGGCAGAGTGCTTGGAATTACCAGGCTGGGAATAGCTGTGATAAAGATACTAAGGACTCTAATGGAAAGAGTAGCCTCTATGCAAGAACAAATAGGTAAAGAAAGCAGAGACATGGAAACTCTAAGAAATAATCCAAAGGGAATGCCTGAAATAAAAAACATTATAACAAATGCAGAATGCCTTTGATGGGCTCATCAGTACATTGGACACGACTGAGCGAAGGATCAGTGAGCTGGAAGATATGTCAGTGAACCCTCCCAAACTGAAAACAGAGAAAAAAGAATAAAAAATGAGAACAGAATATCCAAGAACTGTGGGACAATTAGAAATGTATTACAAAAGGTGTAACATATGCATACATAGACTATCAGAAGAAGAAAGAAAACAATAGAAGAAATGAATTAAGTAAAAATGGCTGAGAATTTTCCAAAATTAATGACAAGCCCCAAAAGATAGATTGAGGAAGCTCAGACAACACCAGACAGCATAAACAACCCTCAAATGTTTGACCTGGCATGTCATATTCAAATTGTAAAAAATTAAAGATAAACAGAAAACCTTGAAAGAAGCTGAGGGAATAAACACACTTTACCTATAGAAGACCAAGGATGAGGATTACATCAGACTTCTCTTCAGCAACTATGCAAACACCTAGAAAATGGAGTGCCATATTTAAAGGGTTGAAAGGAAAGCTCACCAGCCTAGAATTCTCTATCCAGTGAAATCATTGTTCAAAAGTGAAGGAGAAACAAAGACTTCCTCAGCTAAACAAAACTTCAGGGAATCTGTCCCCTGTAGTCCTGGCTTGCAAGAAGTAGGAAAAGTTATTTAGAGAGGAGGAAAATAACCTAGGTCAGAAAGTCAAATTTACGCAAGGAAAGGAAGAAGATTAGAGAAGGAATTCATGATGGTAAAATAAAAACTTTTATTTTTCTTAGTCTAACAGTTTGTTCAAAACAATAGGAGCAACAGTGTATTGGGTTATTACTGCTTATGGATAAATGTAATGCATGACAACAGCGTTATAAGAAACGAGGAAGAACTGGGAATTCTCTTGTATATAAGGTGCTTGCTACCTGTGAAGCAGTATAGTGTTATTTAAAGGTATATATAGATTAGTTGTGTATTTCAAATTTGGGAAAAATTTTAGAAAAATATAAAAAGGAAGATAGAAATTGCCCTTGATTCTTCTATACAAAAATATTCTGTTCATGTTAACATCAGTCATTTCTCTAAATGTGACTTTTTAAATTCAAAAAGTGCTTAATAGGCAATAGTGTTATATGATTCAAGTATTCAAAAAAATTTAGAAGATGTATGTAAAAAGTCTTCCTCTTGCCTCTATCTGCTATTTTCCTAGTTTCCAACTCTCTTCAGGAAACTGCTGTCCACAATTTGTGCTCATCTGCAGTGTCTTTATGTGACCTAGTTATTAATATAGTACAACTAGGTATTTGTAACTCTCCCTTATTGTAAAGAAAGCATATTCTCTATTGCCCTGCATCTCATTTTTTCCAGCTTTTTGTATCCTGGTGATCTTTCTATGTCATACATAGAGAGCCCCATTATTATTATTATTTTGGCAGCTGCTTAGTATTCTGTTGTGTGACTATAGCAGGTCTCTTTGCAAAGACACATGTTTTTCCCCTCAACATTATTTTATTAGCATGCCCCATTACCTGAACGTAGTGTAATTTCATTATTCCCTGTATCATTGCATATTGTGGTTGCTTGCAATATGTGGCCATTGTAAACCTTGCTTGAGAAAGCCACCCAGTATATGTAACTAGGTCACTGTTGTCATTATCTTAGGACTCATGTCCAGGCTCCTGATGGCACATAGTCTGTGCCTCCCCTAAACGCTGTCCAATTTACTTGTCTACCATCTGTATAAACAGGTATCTTGAAACCAGCATTTCTGTAGAGGACAGAAAAAGGCAGAAATGCCCATTATGTGATGGGGAGCCAGCTCGGTAAACTCAGACTCGGATAGAAGAGGTCCGGGGAAGTGAAAACAGAAATGGTGATAGCTGACACTTAGTGAACACGTACTGTGTTCCTGGCGCTGTTGTAATCACCATGTATAATTAACAGATTTAATTCTTTCAACACTTGTATGCAGAAGGTCATTCCTCATTTTATAGATGTGGAAGCCAGTGCACACAGCCCTTTCTATTACCTGCCTTTTACTCAGGTGCAGAAATCCCACAAGACTAGAAGGGGGGATCTCAAGAGGTGAGAATAGGAGAGGCTTTGCTGTTAGCACCCAGACACTCAGAATTTGACTGTGTGAGGTGGGACGGAAACAGTGGTCACCAAGCACATTGGGTCTATTTCTGACCCGAGTATTTGTGTTGATTATAATTTAGAATTTCTTCCGTTGTGTTTGTGTTGCAAACGTAAACATGAAGTGCAGAGGCTGTGGGTCACAGAGAAAGCCCCTCTCTGTTTAAGTTGTAGCAGGGGCAATTCCTGCGGTGAAGCTTGGGTACCACAGAGAGGAGCTTTCTTGCCGTGGTGTTGTCCTGGCAAGCCCCCTCAGTACCTGGGTATATTCTAGGGGTGGGGAGGCTGGCTGTGGGCCTGCAGGTCACTGACACACCCAGCACTGACCCATCACTGTTGACCCCAGGGCTGAGCCAGACTTGTGGTGTATTAAGTCACTGTTATTTTATATGAAATCAAGGCCAAATCTCACTCTCTTAGTTCTTTGTGCCAAGAGAAATTTGGTCTTTACACTTTGGAGAGTTCTGTACTTTCTTAAATCCTGTTTTTTATCATAAATACTGGTGTTGGGGGCATTCCATGTGGCAGAGAGCAATGTCTTGTGCAGTGTTTATGCACAACAGTTATGAGCAACAATTTTGGATCATCGTCTCAAGAGATATTCGATTTCATCAGTTTTTCCTTTTGCATTTTTGTGTTAATTCTGAGGATTTCAGGCACAGTGAAATTCATCATAAAAACCTATAGGAAGTTTATTTGTGGTTAGACTGGTCCAGTTTTCAGAGCTCACAGTAGCACAGGGTATGCCTCAGCAACCCCACCTGTTGCCGGTCTGCCCCATGTGAAAGTAACAGGCCTACCCTCTACCAGGAGTTCTGTTTAGAACCTATTGAAGGAAATTATGTGAGAAAGGCAAACACCAGTTTGCTTTACTATTTAGTCTTCTGCTCGCTCCCCCTCCTTGATCATTAACTCGAGCTCTTTTAGACTCATTTCTTTGGGCTTCTGTTTTTCCAGCTGTAATTACAGTGCATGCCCTTGAAAGTGTTCCCAGTCACAAGGTCACTGGCAGTCAGCATCTAGAGGTGCACGTTCAGCAAATGAGTAGGCAGACTTTTCTCTTTTTTCTCCTTGCCTCTACTTCCAACTGAGATTTCTGAATGTCGTGCTTGTTTTCGAAGTGATTTTTGCTGTGCAATTGACATGTTTTAAGGGCCTTTTTTTCCTGGGCTTTATTATTAACGTTACCTAGGATTTCCATAGCTCCTCTCATTGCTGATGGTTTATGTTTGTTCTAGAGTTTGTGCCCTGCTCTTCTCTTCATACCTCCTTACCAGACTCATTAGTCAGGAGAATCTGGTGCTATGTCCTTAGGACAGCGACTGGGGTTACTGTCAGTGCTACAGGCAGAACACATTCTCATAGGAAAGGGGCCTGCTGAAAACATTGGGTTTCATAACATTTTCAGGTTCTTTTTGAATAAAATGCATCATGTTGCTACTTAAATAAACATGAAGTAGTTGTGAAGGGCATACCTTAGCCATTGCAGCTGGGTGGAGGGGCAGCAGCCTCTGGGCTAAACTGTCAAATGGTGAAAAAAACACTGGATAGGATCTCCCTTTGGATGAAAAGCCCCAATCTATGGCTGGTCCCTTTACTCATCTAATGTGTATTGCACCTCTCCCAAAGCAGCCCAGGCCTGAGCACCATGGAGGGGTGTCTGTTTTCAGTCATGATTTCCAGGCCCACCCAGGCATTCAGATGCACTAGCTCTGCTCGGGAACGTACAGTTGTGTGTGTGCTAGAGGTAAATGAGGGGCTGCCCTCCCTGCAGAGAGCCAAGCTGTGTGGAGGTCCTAAGAGGGTTGCTTCATGTGCTCAGTGAGCTTACTGTCTATTGAAAAAGACACGAATGAAGGCCTTGACGAGGCAGAAGAAAGTCACTTAACCATCAGGACGCACTGCCGGTGTTAAGTGAAAGTCTCTGGCAGGGCAGTGGGAAGCCTCCCCACACCCACCAAGGGCTGACTTGAGCCTTGCAGAAGAGAGCCTGGGCTCGTGCACGTCTTTTGTTTGATGTCAGAGAGTTAAGCATTCATTCACAGGGTGCTCCTTCTTCTCTTAGTCTTTGATGCAGTTTCCCTTCCTTTGCTGCATATGTTGTCACCTCAAGAGTAAAAAGCGCTGAGTAGTTTGTTCTGTCAGGTCATAGTCCAAACACCTCAACTGGCACAGTCTGTGTGGAGCATATGGTGGCTGCATCTGCATGAGCAGAAATGCCAATGGAGGGAAGCATTCCCAGGCTCTTGCTCTTGTAGCACTCAGCTCTGGAGGTATGTCTGGTTTTCTGTTTTGTGTCTGCCACAGTCCTGGTGGAGAGCGGCAGTGGAGTGTGATGAGGTGTTTTAAAAAGGAAATGTGGGTCCCATATATGCAGCTGGTGTGCTTGATACATACACCTGCAGCCCTTGGCTTGTGAGTAGGAACTGCCCTATGCCCTGGTCATATCCGTAAGCTGGAAAAAACAAAACAGCCTAAGCATGATGGGATTTCTGTGCAAACTACCTTGTTAATTTATAATTACATTTTTATTATACATATTGCTTATTATATTTATAATATATATTACAAAAATAGAATTTTTGTTTGCTTTTAGCTAATTATCAATCAACTCAGACAAACATAGGGGTCAGAAATCAGTCACAGGATTTTCCTCTTAATTTAAATAGATCCCTTCAATGAATTTGCATATTGACAGACTATAAACAATTTTAAAAGGTTTTGTGTTAGTTTTCTTGAAGAAAGATTTTCTTTCAGTAGCATGGGTTTTATTTTTAAATTAACCCAGTAGTTTTCGAATGTCAATTAAAAAAATACATATGTATTTTATTATATAGGTAAAAAAGATCTATAAAAGGCCCAGGGTCTCACCACTCAGAAGTCTGTGTGAAGATGCCAAGGGTCAGGTTCAAAAGCTGCACTGGCTAACTGAAGCAGGACAAGGATCGACTGAGAATTTTGAATGCTCTGCAGTCATTCAGAGCCTTATTTTTAGCTCTTATATTCCCAGATTTGAGAAATGGAAGGACAAATATATAAACCAAAACCATTCATTTTGACTTGAGTTTGGGTAAAGGTCTTACCCCTTTCCACTAATACTTATTTTTCATCAGCTTCCACTGTTCTCAAGTATCTATTTTTGTATTTTGCCATTGTAAGCATTTTTAAAGTGTACTAACCAGTAATGTTAAGTATATTGTTGTAACACAGACTTTTTGTTGTAACACAGAACTTATTGTAATACAGAACTTTTTCATTCTGCAAAACTGAGACTCTGTACCCATGGAACAATAACTACCCTGCCCTGGCTCCTGGTAACCAGCACTCTACTTTCTGTATTTATGAATTTGATGACTGGGTGCCTCATGCAATCAAGACAATACTTGTCTGTTTGTGACTGGCTTATTTCACCTAGGGTAATGTCCTCAAAGTTCCTTTATACTATAGCACATGACAGGATTTGCTGAATAATATCCTACTGTATGTATATACCATGCTTTGCTTATCTGTTCATCTGTCCGTGGACACTTGGGTGGCTTCCACCTCTTGGCTATTATGAGTAACGCTGATATGAACAGTGTGTGCAACTCTCATGAAGACTCTGCTTTCAGTTCTGGGTTTATACTCAGAAGTAGAATCATTACATCATATGTAAATCCTATTTTTAATATTTGGAGGAACTGTCACATGCCCACCAATAGCACACAAGGGCTCCAGTTTCCCCTGTCCTTGATAACACTTGTTATTTTCTGTTTCTGTTTTTGTTTTTCTTACAGTAGCCAGCCTAAGGGGTGAGAGGTGATACCTCACTGTGGATTTGATTTGCATTTCTTTGATTATTGATGTTGACTATCTTTACATATGCTCCTTGGCCAGCTGTATATTATCTTTGCAGAAATGTTTATTCAAATTTTTGCCAATTTTTAATTCAGTTAATTTGACTTTTTGCTGTTGATTTGTGGGAGTTCTTTATATATTCCAGATATTAATGCCTTATCACATATATAGTTTGAAACATTTTCTCCATTCTGTAGAATGTGTTTTTACTCTGTCATTTGAAAAACTTTTAAGTTTGATGTAGACCCATTTGTCTATTTTTGCTTCTGTTGCCTTTCCTTTTGGTGTCAAGTGCAAGAACTCTTTGCCAACTCCAGTGTCACACAGCTTTTTCCTATGTTTGCTTCTGGAAGTTTTATCATTTTAGGTCCTACACTTAGGTCTTAGTTAACTGGGAGTTCATTTTTGCATTTGGTGTAAGATAAGAGTTCCAACTTGATAATTTGGAATGTAGATTCTAGTTTTCCAACACCATTTGTTAAAGAGACTGTCCTTTATCTATTGTATGGTTTAGTACCCTTGTTGAAGATCATTTGACCATATACACAAGGGTTTATTTCTGGGCTCTGTTGTGTTACATTGGCCTTTTTGTCTGTCTTTTTGCCGCACCAGATGTTGATTACCGTAGCTTTGTAATATGTTTTAAAATAAGGAAACATAAGTCTTTGAACTTGGGTCTAGTTTTTCGAAATTGTTTTGCCTATTCAGGGTCCCTTGAGATACTATATAAATTTTAGGATGAATTTTTTCTGTTTCTGCAAAAAGTACAGTTGAGATTTTGATAGAGATGGTGTTGCAGAAGTATCTTTTTTTTTTTTGGTATCATTAATCTACAATTACATGAGGAACATTATGTTTACTAGACTCCCCCCATTACCAAGTCCCCCGCACATACCCCATTACATTCACTGTTCATCAGCATAGTAAGATGCTGTAGAATCACTACTTGTCTTCTCTGTGTTGTACAGCCCTCCTTGTGCTCCCCCCCACATTATACATGCTAATCATAATGCCCCCTTTTTTCCTTCCTCCCCGTTATCCCTCTCTTCCCACCCATCCTCCCCAGTCCCTTTCCCTTTGGTAACTGTTGGTCCATTCTTGGGTTCTGTGAGTCTGCTGCTGTTTTGCTCTTTCAGTTTTTTTCTTTGTTCTTATACTCCACAGATGAGTGAAATCATTTGATACTTGTGTTTCTTTGCCTGGCTTATTTCACTGAGCATAATACCCTCTAGCTCCATCCATGTTGTTGCAAATGGTAGGATTTGTTTTCTTCTTATGGCTGAATAATATTCCATTGTGTATATGTACCACATCTTCTTTATCCATTCATCTACTGATGGACACTTAGGTTGCTTCCATTTCTTGGCTATTGTAAATAGTGCTGCAATAACATAGGGGTGCATCTGTCTTTTTCAAACTGGGCTGCTGCATTCTTAGGGTAAATTCCTTGAACCAAGAATACTTCATCTGGCAAGATTATCATTTAAGTTTGAAGGGGGGATTAAACAAGTTCCAGAAAAGCAAAAGCTGAGGATATACCTCCCACTAACCACCTCTACAGTATTTTGGAGGGACTGCTATAGATGAAAATGTTCCTAAGGTTTAATAACTGTTTAATAACTTCAGAGGTAATAAAACCACAGTGAAGAAAGTAAAACAGTTAATTACTAAGAAAATGAAAAATTAAATCAACTTTCCCCAAAAAAGTTGAACAAGGGATAGATAAAGAGTACAGAATATGATACCTAATATATAAAGAAGGAGGAGGAAGAAAAAAGAAGAGAAAAAAGAACCTTTAGATTGTGTTTGTAATAGCATATTAAGTGAGTTAAGTTAGACTCTTAGATAGTAAGGAAGTTGACATTGAACCTTTGGTAACCACAAATCTAAACCCTGCAATGGCAATGAGTACATACCTATCGATAATCACCCTAAATGTAAATGTTCCAAATGCACCAATCAAAAACATAGAGTCACTGAATGGATAAAAAAACAAGACCCATCTATATGCTGCCTACAAGAGACTCACTTTAAACCCAAAGACATACACAGACTGAAAGTGAAGGGATAAAAAAGATACTTCGTGCAACTAATAGGGAGAAAATAGCAGGAGTTGCAGTACTTGTATTGTACAAAATAGAATTCAAAACAAAGAAAGTCACAAAAGACAAAGAAGGACATTACATAATAATACAGGGTTAATCCGACAAGAAGAAATAACCATTATAAATATACATGCACCCCACACAGGAGCACTTACATATGTGAAACAAATACTAACAATTGAAAGGGGAAATAGAATGCAGTGCATTAATTGTAGGAGACTTCAACACCTCACTAACTCCAAAGGACAGATCAACCATACAGATAAAAGGTAAGGAGACAGAAGCACTGAACAACGCATTAGAACAGATGGACCTAACAAATATCTACAGACCTCTACACCCCAAAGCAGCAGAATACATGTTTTTCTCAAGTACACATGAAACATTTTCAAGAATAGATGATATACTAGGCCACAAAAAGAGCCTTGGTAAATTCAAGAACATTGAAATTTTACTAACCATCTTCTCAGACCACAAAGGTATGAAACTAGAAATAAATTATGCAAAGAAAATGAAAAATCCTAAAAACACATGGAGGCTTCACAACATGCTCTAAATAAGCAATGGATCAATGACCAAATAAAAACACAGATCAAGCAATATATGGAGACAAATGACAACAATAATTCAACACCACAACATCTGTTGGACTCAGCGAAGGCCGTGCTAAGAGGAAAGTATATTGCCATACAGGCCTACCTCAGGAAAGAAGAACAATTCCATATGAGCGGTCTAAACTTAAGAATAACAAAACTAGAAAAAGAAGAACAAACGAGACCCAAAGTCAGTAGACGGAGGGACATAATAAAGATTAGAGTAGAGGTAAATAAATTTGAGAGGAATAAAACAATAGATGGAATCAGTGAAAGCAAGAGATGGTTATTCAAGAAAACAAACCAAATAGATAAACCCCTAGCCAGACTTATGAAGAAAAAAAGAGAGTCTACACACATAAACAGAATCAGATATGAGAAAGGAAAAATCACCACAGATACCACAGAAATACAAAGAATTATTAGAAAATACTATGAAAAATTATATTCTAACAAACTGGATAACCTAGAGGAAATAGACAACTTTTAGAAAAATACAACCTTCCAAGGCTGACCCAGAAAGAAACAGAAAATCTGAACAGACCAATTACCAGCAACAAAATTGAATTGGTAATCAAAAAACTTTCTAAGAAAAAATCCCCTGCATCAGATGGCTACACCACTGAATTTAATCAAACGTTTAGTGAAGCCCTGACACCCTTCCTCCTTGAAGTTTTCCAAAGAGTAGAAGAGGGACTACTTCCAAACTCTTTTCATGAGGCCAGCATCATTCTAATACCAAAATGAGGCAAAGACTGCACAAAAAAAGAAAATTACAGACCAATATCCCTGAAGAACATACATGCAAAAATACTCAACAAAATAGCAAACCAAATTAAAAAATACATCAAAAAATCATCCAACATGATCAAGTGTCCCGTCCAGCGGGACCTAGTTATTTGTGGGGACGAGGGGGATCCGACCTGAAAGAAAATGGGGGCGAGAGAAGAGCGAAGGCAAGACAGTATTCTGATCAAGCCTTCAAATTTTATTGTAAGACGGGGGTAGATATACACCAGTGTTCAGGGGCAAAGTGGGCCATAGGATACTTGTAGGCAGGGGATTGGCTGCATAGCAGGGGTGGCGCAGCGAGTTACATTCTGATTGGTATATGATAATGGGGAAGGAGGGGGAGAAGAGTATCTCTTGGCGCGCGCGGGCTTCCTTGTTGGCGCGCGCGGGCTCGCAGCTAATCTCCAGGAAGTGAAGCAGGAACCTCATGAACTGTGGCCATCTTGTTGTCTTTGTGTGGCTCCCAACATCTCCTCCCTTTCTATTTATTTTAGAAAGGTGGGCTTTAATCGAGTGAGGGAACAGAGGCCTGGCTCCTCCAGCAGGGTAACATCCTGCAAATGCTCTCGGTATCTTTTAGGGAGGAGAGGCAGAGCTGAAAGCCAAATTGATCTTAATATGTCAAGGCTTTATGTACATATGGATACCAACCTCTATGCAAGCCAGGCGTATTCTCAGGGAGGACCAGAGAGGTTCTAGGAAGAACCCTCCCTTGCGGTACTTTGTCTCGCACTCATCTCGATGCCCATACCCTCATAGTTAGGGGTATGTCTGGTTCTGGCTGACCAGCATATGGGCCACATTAAGTACGGTGCCAGAATCGATGGTACCATGGTTGAGGCGCCTGTAAAGTTGAGAACCGGAGGCCGGGAGCATTGGTTGGCTCGGTGTAAGACTCTTCATCACAGGCTGTAAGTCTGTGATAATGAACAGCAACCGCTGGCTTGACGAGCTGGTCAACCTGCTCTCGAATAAAAACTGTTAGTTTTCTTAAGGCCCAAGGGCCAAGAGACACTAAAAGGAAGAATCCTGCCAAGGGTCCAAGGATGGTGGGGATCAGAGTAGTTAACCAAGGGGTGGCAGAGGTCCAGTTTTTATACCAGGCCTCATCCTTTTCTCTTTGTTTTTGCCTGGCTTCTAGGTTTTTCTTAACTTTATCAATGCTATCTTGCACTAACCCTGTTTTGTCTTTATAGAAGCAACATTCTTCTTTAAGAGCAGCGCAGAGGCCCCCTTCTTTCAGGAAAAGGAGGTCTAACCCTCGGCGATTTTGGAGCACTACCTCAGAGAGAGAGACAACAGATTCTTTCAGGCTGTCTAAACCCTCTTGCAGATTTTGTATGTCTTTATCAATAGCCTGACTAAGAGCATAATATTGTTGTTTAGAAGTAATTATGGAGGCAATGCCTGTTCCAGCCCCAGCTGCTCCTAATCCTAATAATACAGATAAGGTAATGGCGGTTACTGGCTCACGCTTAGTGCGAGTAGAGCCCGAGTAATATGGAAGGAGGTCTTCGGTGGGATGTATGGAAATCTTGGGCATGAGCATGACTAAAACACAATATTCATTGTTAGATATTAGTAAGCGCGGGTTAACGGAGGGCGTTATGCCAAAGGAGCAAGCAAAATAAGTACCGTTGGGCGCGACAAGGAATTCATAGGACAGCGGGGGTGAGAAGGAGCTGTTACAAATGGGTACTAGCTGAGGGGGTAGACGCAAGAGGGGGCTATGTATACAGAGGCCTATTCCCGAAAGCTGCGTCAATGTGAGACCCGGAGAGGTCTCTGAAAAACGGGAGGGGTCTGACCAGTGAGTCTTGCTGGAGTCATTGGTAAGTATGAGGTCTGCTGAGGTGTTTACTAAAACTGCTATCCCTTCGTAAAACGGGGGAACGGGGGAGAAACATAACCAGCACTCGCTATATCCAGTGGAGTTAAGGGATTCTGCAGTCACATTAGCCAGGCCTTTAAGGATTTCGCCTGTAGAGGGTAAAACCGGGGGGAGCAAGGCCTGGAAAACAGTACTAGTAGACAGGGGAGAAGGGTTAGAAGGTCTTGGGTCTCTTGCCTTAGGGGCAATAGGGCCAAGGACAACGTGCTTGTTGGCGTTTGGAATGGATCGAATTAATTTGATTTTAAAAGTGAGCCCAGGGTCCTTTCCTGAAACATAAAGCCTTAGCCCCCATTCATGTCCCCTGAGCCATCCATCAATAGGGGCCCTTTTTCCCTTGTCAGTAAAGGCAATGGAGAGCGGTGTACATCGCCCCCTTGTGGATTGGGTGCTTTGACATTCTGGGGTAACAGTTGAGTTAGGCTTGGGATTCCAAGCCCTGCTTACAGTTATATAATCCCAGGTGGAGCTAGGCTTCCAACTAGCATCTCCCGTAGTCTCACACCCCCAGGAGTCACAGAAATAGGAGTCTCTATATCCACATTTATAGTTAAGGGCTCGATCTCTATGAGCTCCCGGGCAGACATAAAATTCTGTTTCTCTGAGGTAGGTTCTCCTAGGGGTGTTGTTACACCCAGGAGAGGTGGTAGATTGTCCCTCAGGGTAGGTCTCAGGGGAGGTGGAAAAAGGAAAGTAAATGTCTGGGGTCCCCCAGGCCGCAGAAGCTCCAGCGGCCAAGTCACAGAGATCAGGGGCAAGAACAGGCCATGGGGGGGTACTTGCTAAGGTGGAAGAACTGAAAACGACGTCTCCTGCTTCATTGGTGACTGTCCAGGTGAAATTGAAAATCTGATGGGTCCAAACGGGGCGAAAGGTCATGACGAGGGTCAATAGTGTACATATCTTCATTTTTGCCTCCTGAAAATAAACAGAAAGGGAAGGCTTCTCAGGGGTTAATATGCCCTGGACTGGAATTATTATTGTTTTTGCCTCTATTTGTGTCTAGGAGTTTAATGAGCCTATCTGGGAGCCATCGGGCATTTTGTGCCTTAGCATCATATATACAAGCATGTCCTTTCCCCCATATGAGCACAGGGTCAGGCCCGTGCCATGTGTTGGTCATCGGATCTCTCCACATAGCCTGTGCATAATTATCTGCCGTGGAGGGATGCCAAAGGCGATCAGCAGCGGTTTTACCCGCGGAGTCATAAGTAAGGAAATTGAGAACAAACAGTGCATGATTTAGGAGTGTCTTTGCATTACCTGTTTTCGGATAGAGTACTTCTCCCCCCGACTGAAGTTTGAATAACATGTTTTTAAGGGTTAAGTGGGCTCTTTCAACAATGCCTTGGCCTTGGGGATTATAGGGAATTCCTGTTATGTGCTTAATACCTAACTGCGCACAGAACTGTTTAAAGCTAGAGCTGGCGTATCCAGGCCCATTGTCAGTTTTTAAGATTTTAGGTTGTGGTAGATATGCCAGGCATGAGAGAACATGGGTAATAACATTTTTAGTTGCCTCTCCCGTTTGCAAGGATGCACATAGGAAACCACTACATGTGTCAATAGACACATGGATATATTTTAATTTACCAAAGGAAGGGTAATGAGTGACATCCATTTGCCATATCTCTCCTGGAACCAACCCCCGGGGGTTGATTCCGTTATGAGGCTCTGGGAGGAGAGTTAGACATCCTTGACATTGCCGAACTATTTGGCGGGCCTGTTCTCGGGTGATTGAAAATTTGAGTCTAAGAGTGTGAGCATTGAGATGATGTAGTTCATGAGCCCGTTGGGCTGCAGCCAAGGGTGAGTCTGACGTGACAGAGGCTACTAATTGAGTCGCCAGATCAACCCTGTCATTGCCTTTGGCAAGCGGCCCTGGAAGGCCAGTGTGAGCGCGTATGTGCCCGATGAAAAAAGGGGCATCGCGGCTTAAAATTAATTTTTGCAATTTTGCGAATAGGGGGGAAGCATTTGTAGAGGGACGTATGTAAGGCACTGTCTCTAATAGGGGAACAGAGGTTGCTACATAGGCACTATCAGTGTAAAGGTTAAAGGGGGCATTTATTAAAAGCTCAAAAACCTTGATTATTGCAGTTAGTTCAACAAGTTGTGCAGAAGAGAGGTCTGTCTGTATTCGAGTAACTTGCCCATTAATACTGAAAGCGGCTATACCGGAGGAGGACCCATCAGAGAACACCATTACGGCCCCAGCAATTGGCGTGGTTTTAGTCCTTTTGGGAAAGACAACCGGGGTCTTTTGAAGGAACTGGACTAATCTGTCTGCAGGGTAATGATTGTCTATTGTCCCCTGGAAGGAGGTGCAGCTAATTGCCCAATCATCATCATGTTGAATAAGCCATTGTAATTGAGATGTATTGTATGGGAGGGTTATAACTTCAGGGTCTCTCCCAAACAACTTGAGAGCTGCCTCTCGGCCTAAACGTAAGAGGGCAGCAACTAATTGAGGATAGGTAGCTAAGACTCTAGGGGGGGAGGCTGGCAAATGAACCCAAAATAGTGGATGGTTTTGCCAAAGGACTCCTGTAGGGGAGAAGGGGGTAGGGAAAATGAGCAGCCACAAACTTAGATGTGGAGAGAAGTAGTTAATGGTCTGTTCAGAAATAGCCCGCTCTACAATGGTTAATGCTCTTTGTGCTTCTGATGAAAGCGAGCGGGGGGAGGAAGGATCAGGGTCTCCACGTAGGACATCAAACAAGGGCTTTAACTCTCCGGTGGTCAGCTTTAAATAAGGCCTGAGCCAGTTGATGTCTCCTAGCAGACGCTGAAAATCATTAAGAGTGTTTAAGGAGCTTCTCTTTAACTGAATTTTTTGAGTGAGGATTTTATTAGAAAATAATTCAAAGCCTAAAAATAGTTGGGGGGGGTGGACCTGGACCTTTTCTGGGGAAATTTGTAGTCCTCGATCTCGGAGGGCAGTGACTAGCTGTTGACTGGCCGCATAGAGCTGTTGCTGGTCAGGACCGGCAAGAAGAATATCATCCATATAATGGATAATATACAAAGTGGGGAAGAGCAACCTAAAGGGGTCTATAGTCTGGGCTACAAACTTTTGGCAAAGAGTAGGGCTGTTGGCCATTCCTTGTGGGAGAACTCTCCACTGAAACCGGGGAGAAGGCCCTACACAATTGGTAATGGGTATACTAAAGGCAAAACGTTTGCAATCATCAGGATGCAAAGGTATGGAGAAAAAGCAATCTTTTAGATCAATTACTAATTTGACATACCCTTTAGGGATGGCTATTGGAGAGGGAATTCCCGGTTGTAATGCGCCCATAGGGACCATAGTCTTATTAACCGCCCTGAGGTCTTGTAGGAGCCTCCACTTGCCTGATTTCTTTTGGATTACAAAGATTGGGGTGTTCCAAGGGGATGTAGAAGGTTCAATATGTCCAGCAGCCAGCTGTTCCTGCACTAACTCTATGGCTGCATTTAATTTTGTAGTGGTAAGGGGCCATTGATCGATCCAGACAGGAACATCACTTTTCCAAGTAATCTTGTCTGCCTGGAGTGCAGGAGGAGCAACGGCCCTTACGAAAAATGTTTTTCAAACCCTAAACCTGAGCGGTCTATCTTAGGCGTGGCCAGTATCGGGTTGGGATCTCCCTGTTTTAGTTTGCCCAACCCCTGACCAGGGAGGTAACCCTGTGAAAGCATCTGCTGTGTTACAACTTCATTAGGGCTACACATGATGACCTTCATTTGAGAAAGGATATCTCTTCCCCAAAGATTTACCGGCAACCCAGGAACTACGAAGGGTTGAATGAATCCGGTATTTCCTTCTTCATCTTCCCAGTTTAATAACTGTGAGCTCTGTAAGGTGTTTCTTGACTGCCCAATTCCTTGTAGATGGGTCAAGGAAGCGTGTAAGGGCCAGCTGGAGGGCCATGAAGCCTGAGATATGACCGTAGAGTCGGCCCCCGAATCTAAAATTCCTTCAAATACTTTTCCTTGGATCTTAAGTTTAAGAGTGGGGCGTTCTTTAGTAATAGCTTGGATCCAATATAAGTCTGAAGAACCTGGGGTAGAGGAGCCTCGCTTCTTATGGATAGCAGGGTGAGATGTACTTAAAGGGAGGGGGAGCGCCTGCGCAAGGCGCTGACCTTTCATAATGCTGACAGGGCACTGGGGGGCACTAGCAAGAATTTTTATTTCTCCAGTATAGTCATTGTCAACTAAGGAAGGGTGGACAATAAGGCCGTTTATTGTGGTGGAAGCTCGCCCTAAAATTAGAAAATAAGTATCTTTGGGAGGTGGGCCATAAATTCCTGTGGAAATAATTGTAACTCCCTCTTCAGGCGTTAATATTGTTGAGGAGGAGGCACAGAGGTCAAGTCCTGCACTCCCGGGTGTGGCCCGATAGAGGGCGGGAGTGCTACAGCTAGGCTGTTCCCCGAGGCCGGCTGAAATGGAATTGGCTGGGGGGCCCGGGGCTGGCCCCTCAGCCCGTTTCCCTGAAAAGGGGGGGTGAAAGGATTTGTGGTACTGTAAAAAGGATTTGTTGGATTGTTACGGCACTCTTTGGCCCAGTGCCGCCCCTTATGGCAGCGAGGGCAAATACCGGGGACTGACCCAACTCTAGGAGGAGGAGCTGTGGTAGGGCATTGGCGAGCGAAATGGCCTGGCTGTCCACATTTAAAGCAGTTACGCATAGGCGGTGCGCCCCCGGGGAAGGAAGGAGGATAAGAAGCCGGGGGAGTCTGAACAGCGGCACCTACAGCTAAAAGGGCTTGGACTTTGGATGTAAAAGGATCGACATCTCTACACATTCTCAGCATTTCATCAAGAGTTTTGTCTCGAGTCTTACCGCGGAGGACGGCTCGACATGCCGAATTGGCGTTTTCATAGGCTAGCTGTTTTACAATCTTATCATTGGCAGCCGCGGAACCAAGGGTCCTTTCGGCGGCCTCTAACAGTCTGCTAACAAATTCGCTATAGTCTTCTTGCGAGCTTTGAGTGATCTTAGTTAGAGGAGTGTTAGCAGTCCCGGAAGCAGGGAGTGATATCCAAGCGCCCAAAGCGGCATCTTTCACTTGAGATAAAAGACCAAGGGGAAGGCGCTGCTGCCTGGTTTCAGAGATATATCTGCCCTGTCCCGTAAGCTTATCAAAAGTCCAGGACGCTGTTGGGGAATGAGGGTCTTTTACATTGGCAGCAGCGATGGTCTGACAGCGGTCAGCAAAATCTGCCTTCCAAGTTAAAAACTGACCACGGGTAAGCACAGCCTGGACTATACGCAGCCATTCACCTGGGAGTAAATGTCCTCCTCGAGACAGCGAATCAAGAACAGAAAGGGTAAAAGGGGCATTGGGGCCATAAGCTTTAACGGCCGCGTTCAGCTCTTTTAAGCTTTTGAAATGGATTTTGTGAAATTCTCTAGGGCCATCGGCAGGCTCGGCCGGCTCCGGCTCAGCCTGCTCTTCCCCCTCACTTTCTATTTCCTGAGCAGCAGGGGCGTCTTCGCCATCGCTTTCAAGATCGCCCTCTTCCAGGCTATGTGTTGTGGAGGTGGGGCCAGAGCGGGCGGAGGCCCGGGTAAGAACAGGAAAGAGCAGTTTTTTAGGTTTTGTGGCTGTAAGCGGTTTCTTAGAGAGGCCCCTTTGCGAAGATAATGAGGGACGAACTGGTTGGGAGACAACCAATTTTTGGAGATGGCAAGTTATTCTTTGTTCTACTATCTGTGCTATTAGGTCTTCAGTGCTGGTAGGGGGGCCAACAGGACCGGGAGCCTGAGGGGGTAGCGGAGGGGCAGGCGGGGGCAAAAAGGCCGGGGCGCAAACATTTGGAGGCCGAATAGGGGGAGTGTAAGAAGGGGGGTTAAGCGACGGGGCGGCAAGGGGCCAATCTGGGTTGTGATACCTGGCTGCCTCGTCTTCTAGTTCGGCCGCGTCTCCCGGATCTAAAGGTTCGCCATTTTGGCTCTTAGTCACGACCGGAAAAACCTTTTGTGTATCGACAAAGTCCGAATCTCGAGGGAGAGGCGGATAAATGCAACATTTGGGAGGGGTATCATGGAGGGCACCGAGCAAAGATGGTGTCGGGCTAGGGGAGGGGGATTTAGCTGATTTTGGAGCAGGGGGATCACTCGAAAGAGACGATTTTGAGGCCGCCCGAGATAGGGGGCGGAGGCAATATTCTGCCACTGACAAGAGTTGACGTTTATCAGGGTCAGTATTTTCAACAATATCTCTGATAAGACCCCAATAGGAAAATACTGAAACAGGAACAGAGTCAGGGCCGTTTTTGATAAGATAATCATTTAAATCTCTACCTACTTTCTGCCATTTTTTAGGATGAATTTCGGGGCCATTAACAATAAACCACGGACAGACTTCATCAACAAAAATAAAAAACTTTACCAAGTCTTTCTTTTTAACTCGAACTCCTCTCTCCCTAAGTGAACTTTTTAGGTCTCTTATGAAGACCGCTTCTTTACTTAATCTAGTTCCCATTTTCTTGTAAGGCGGCCGGTACTCACCAGGGACGACGACCTCCGTGAGCGGCGAAAGGCGTCTCCTATTGTTTCATCAAGAAGGGGTCTGGCCAGACGATATCTTACTCGGGGGTCCGCCTGCGAAGGATCTGCGCCTCCGCCCCACGTTGGGCGCCACTTGTCCCGTCCAGCGGGACCTAGTTATTTGTGGGGACGAGGGGGATCCGACCTGAAAGAAAATGGGGGCGAGAGAAGAGCGAAGGCAAGACAGTATTCTGATCAAGCCTTCAAATTTTATTGTAAGACGGGGGTAGATATACACCAGTGTTCAGGGGCAAAGTGGGCCATAGGATACTTGTAGGCAGGGGATTGGCTGCATAGCAGGGGTGGCGCAGCGAGTTACATTCTGATTGGTATATGATAATGGGGAAGGAGGGGGAGAAGAGTATCTCTTGGCGCGCGCGGGCTTCCTTGTTGGCGCGCGCGGGCTCGCAGCTAATCTCCAGGAAGTGAAGCAGGAACCTCATGAACTGTGGCCATCTTGTTGTCTTTGTGTGGCTCCCAACAATCAAGTAGGATTTATTCCAGGGATGCAAGGATGGTACAACATTCAAAAATCCATCAACATCATCCACCACATCAACAAAAAGAAGGACAAATACCACATGGTCATTTCCATACATGCTGAAAAGGCATTTGACAAAATTCAAAATCCATTCATGATTAAAACTCAACAAAATGGGTATACAGGGCAAGTACATCAACATAATAAAGGTTATATATGACACACCCACAGCCAACATGATACTTAACAGTGAGAAGCTGAAAGCTTTTCCTTTTAGATTGGGAACAAGACAGGGATGCCCACTCTCCCCACTTCTATCCAACATAGTACTGGAGGTCCTAGCCACAGCAATCAGACAACACAAAGAAATAAAAGGCATCCAGATTGGCAAGGAAGAAGTTAAACTGTCCCTGTTTGCAGATTATATTGTATTGTACATAAAAAGAACTAAAGAATCCATGCCAAAAGTACTAGATCTAATAACTGAATTCGGCAAAGTTGTGGGATACAAAATTATTACACAGACATCTGTTGCATTCTTATACACTAACAATGAACTAGGAGAAAGGCAAATCAGGAAAACAATTCCATTCACAATTACATCAAAAAGAATAAAATACCTAGGAATAAACCTAACCAACAAAGTGAAAGACCTGTACTCTGAAAACTATAGGACCCTCATTCGAGAAATTAAAGAAGATACCAATAAATGGAAACACATCCCGTGCTCATGGATAGGAAGAATTAATATTATCAAAAATGGCCATCCTGCCTCAAGTAATTTACAGATTCAAAATAATTCCTATCAAAATTATCAACAGCATTTTTCAACAAACTAGAGCAAATTGTTCTAAAATTCATATGGAACCACAAAAGACCCTGAATAGCCACAGCAATCCTGAGAAGGAAGAGTAAGTCTCAGGGGGATCTCACTCCCCAACTTCAAGCTCTGCTACAGAGCCACAGTAATAAAGAGAGTTTGCTACTGGCATAAGTACAGAACCATAGACCAGTGGATCAGACTACAGAGCCGTGATATAGACCCAACCATATATGGCCAATTAATGTATTATAAAGGAGCCATGGACATACAGTGGAGAAATGACAGCCTCTTCAACACCTGGTATTGGCAAAACTGTACAGCTACATGCAGTAGAATGACACTGGGGATTATTGTTTAACCCCTTACACAAAAGTAGACTTGAAATGGATCAAAGACCTGAATGTAAGTCATGAAACCATAAAACTCTTATAAAACAACATAGGCAAAAATCTCCTGAATATAAGCATGAGCAACTTCTTCCTGAATGCATCTCCTCGAGCAAGGGAAACAAAAGCAAAAATGAACTCATGAGAGTGCATCAAACTAAAAAGTTTCTGTTTGGCAAAGGGCACCATCAACAGAACTAAAAGGCAGCCTACGGTATGGGAGAATATATTTGTAAATGACATATCCGACAGGGGTTAACATCCAACATATATAAAGAACTCACACGCCTTAACACCCAAAAAGCAAATAACCCTATTAAAAAATGAGCAGAGGATATGAAGAGACAATTCTCCATGGAAAAAATTCAGATGGCCAACAGACTCATGAAAAGATGCTCCACCTCACTAATCATCAGGGAAATGCAAATTAAAACCACAATGAGATATCACCTCTCACCAGTAAGGATGGCCAGCATTGAGAAGACTAAGAACAAATGCTGGTGAGGATGGGGACAGGGGGAACCCTCCTACACTGCTGGTGGGAATGTAAGCTGGTTCAACTATTGTGGAAAGCAATATGGAAGTTCCTCAAAAACTAAAAATAGAAATACCATTTGACCTGGGAATCCCACTCCTTGGAATTTACCCAAAGAATACAACTCTCGCGACTCAAAAAGACATATGCATCCCTATGTTTATTGCAGCACTATTTACAATAGCCAAGATATGGAAGCAACCTAAATGTCCATCAGTACATGAATGGATAAAGAAGGCGTGGTACATATACACAATGGAATACTATTCAGCCATAAGAAAGAATCAAATCCTACCATTTGCAACAACATGGATGGAGCTAGAGATATTATGCTCAGTGAAATAAGACAGGCAGAGAAAGACAAGTGCCAAATGATTTCCCTCATTTGTGGAGTACAACAAAGCAAAACTGAAGGAGCAAAATAGGAGCAGACTCACAGACTCCAAGAGGTGACTAGTGGTTTCGAAGGGGAGGGATGTGGCTGGGTGGGTGGGGAGGGAGGGAGAAGGGGATTGAGGGTATTATGTTTAGTACACATGGTATGGACGTCATGGGGAATATAGGGTAGCACTGAGTAGGCAAACAGTGAATCTGTGGCCTCTTACTACACTGATAGACAGTGACTGCATTGGGGTATGGGTGGGAACTTGATAATATGGGTAAATATAGTAACCACATTGTTTTTTCATGTGAAACCTTCATAAAAACCTTTAATAAAATTTTAAGATAAACAATACACTATAGATATGGTTTGTGCGAGGTAAATTCCCTCAACTTTTGCTTATCTGGGAATTGTTTAATCCCTCCCTGAAATTTAAATGATAATCTTGCTGGATACAGTATTCTTGCTTTGAGTTCCTTCTGTTTCATTGCATTGAATATATCATGCCATTCCTTTCTGGCCTGTAAGGTTTCTGCTGAGATGTCTGATGATATAGCCTGATGGGTTTTCCTTTGTAGGTGATCTTTTTTCTCTGTCTGGCTGTTTTCATACTCTGTCCTTGTCTTTGGTCTTTGCTATTTTAATTATTATATGTATTGGAGTTGTCCTCCTTGGGTCCTTTGAGTTGGTAGATCTGTGGACTTCCATGTTCTGAGAGACTATTTCCTTCCCCAGTTTGGCGAAGTTTTCAGCAATTTTTTCTTCAAAGACACTTTCTATGCCTTTTTCTTTCTCCTCTTCTACTGGTACCCCTATAATGCCAATATTGTTTCATTTGGATTGGTCACACAGTTCTCTTAATATTCTTACCTTGGTAGAGATCCTTCTATCTCTCTCTGCCGCAGCTTCTCTGTATTCCTATTCTCTGATTTCTATTCCATTAAGAGTCTCTTCCACCTCATCCAGTCTGCTCTTAAATCCTTCCATTGTTTGTTTCGTTTCTGTTATCTCCCTCCTGCATTCATCCCTTAGGTCTTGAATATTTGTCTGTTAGCTCCTTTAGTATGCTATGACTTTTATTTTGAATTCTTCTTCAGAAAGATTGTTGATTTCAGTGTCTCCAAGTCCTGTCTCTGGTGTTTGAGGAATTTTGAACTGAATAAGTTTCTTCTGCCTTTTCGTGGTGACGGGAGTGGTTGCCAGTGAGTGGAGCTTGTGTCAGCTGGGAGAACAAAGTCCCTTCTCCTGTCTCCACTGTCTGTGCTGTTTAACTGTACACTGGGAGCAGCCTCTGGGTTAATCCCCTCAGCTACCGTGTGCAGGACGGCCCTCAGGATGGCCTAGGGCACTGGCGCAGGTTGCAGGCAAGTGACGTGTGTTCTTCCATGAGAACAGGGCCCCTTTGTGCCTCCCAGACTCTGCACCAGTCTCTGCCATCTTTGCTGGTCAACTGCTCACAGGGAGCAGCTTCTGGGTCTGGGCCAGTTAGCCATGCACAGGGAGAAGCCTGTATGTTAAGCTGTGTAGTTGCTGTAGGCAGGGCTGCTCCCCGGCTCTTCCATAGCAATGGTGGGTCAACCAGTTTGCTTGCAGTGTAGGCAGAGGGGAAGGAATGGCAGGCTGCTTATCACCCTGCAGGGGTTCAGAGCTCTGTTGCCATCCAGGGGGTTAGGGCGCCTGAAGTTCCTTAAAGTTCCCAGCCTGCTGGGCTGAGTGTGTCAGGGTGATTTTGTCTACCTGTTAAACCCTTGTCCCTTTAAGACTTTTTAAGTGCCTGCTTTTCTTTTATCCCAGGGCAGCCTGCTGCGGGAACCTGTTCACAGTCTTAATCTTGGTTTTGCTTTTCCACTCCTCTGATATCCAGTGCACCATGCAATATATGTCTGTGCTCACGGGGCAGATTCCTAGGGCTGGGTATATAGCAGTCAGCGGTTCCACTCCCTCCCCACTCTGATTCTTTTCCTCCTGCCGGTGAGCTGGGGTGGGGGGAGTGCTTGGGTCCTGCTGGGTCACGGCTTTGTATCTTACCCTTTTCCATGAGGTGTTGGGTTCTTGCAAATGTAGCTTGGCTAGTGTACTGTGACTTCTGGTCACTCTTTTAGAAATAGTTGTATTTGCTGTGTTTTCAAAATATACGTGGTTTTGGGAGGAGATTTCCACCACCCACCTCATGCTGCCATCTTGAGAATCCTCCTAGGCTGTCTGTTTTAAAGTTCTTGTGATTGCAAATGTAAATTCGATTCTATGAAGAATAAAAACAGTAAGAACTAGAATTTCAGTGCAAGATCATGAACACCTTTATTATATAGTCTGATACTTAGGAGTTCAGAATTTCCTAAGAGTTTTCCTTTGAGGTAACCTACTTCCATTTTGTCTCCTTTAGTTGACCAGATATACCACCTGGCCTCTCCGGCTTCCCCACCAAACTACATGTATAACCCTATCAAGACGCTGAAGACCAACACGATTGGAACATTAAATATGCTGGGTATGTTTCCTGTCTTTATTTTGCAGCTGTAGGGAGTGACGGACACAACTCCAGATGTGGGTGTCGACAGCTCTGTCGGAGTTTGAGGCTGCTTTTCAGTTCCTCCCTCATTCCGTCCTTGCCGTCTCACTGTGGCCTTATGTCACTGTGCCCTCAGACTTGTCAGGAGGGAGATAGGTTTGTCATGACCAGTCTGCGTTGCCTCAGTTAAGCCCCTGGGTGTGAACACCTACGTTTCCAAGTGACTGGCCATCCTTCCTCCCTTTCCCCCTGACACATGGTGTGGATGCCTCTGGGCTCGAAAGGGCTGCTGGGACTCTGATCTGAGATGGGGGTGGTGGGGACGTGCACCCAGGTTTCAGTAGCCACAGGTGTGTGTTCACAAACCACATGCCTGAGATTTACAGCTGTGGGTAATATGCACATATTAATAATGCTTGGTTAAAGGCATGTTTAAGTCTGACACAGGTTTTAAAAACTAGGGTTTTGATTTTAGTTGCCAAGAGGGAGAAAGGAACCAATTTTTGAAATGTCAAGTAAAAAGTGGATTTAATTATAGGAACATTTAGGACAGGTTTATTTATAAATGGATTTGGGAAATACACTGAGTTTTAATTTGAGCAAAGCATGGAGACCAGGTTCTGAAAGGAAACTCAATTGGTTTTCTAATGTCTTAGACTAGACGTTTGGGGATCATGCTCTGCTTGAAGTAGGGCAGCAGACGGAGCAAAGCCCGCCCGCTTCTGTCTGGGATGGATCAGGGAGGGGCGGGATGTGCCCTGCCAGGGCTGCTCCCTGTTCTCGCTGCTGCACACCCTGATCCTCCCTCCGCCCTGACCCTCCTTCACAGCAGAACTAGATACAGGAGAGAAAGACCACCAAGTACAGGATATTTACAAAGGTATCATTCATTCTACCCACTTAGGCGATGTAGTCACGGTGCTAGGGCACCATCCTGTCGACAGAGGAGGGGATTCTGATAAGATTTGTCCTGAGACTCTTCTTCTGGGGAACTTGGGGTCTCATATGTGGGCATTGTAATGGGGACAGGGTGGAGGGGCCCAGCCAGGAGGCCTTGCACTAGGCAGTCAGAAGATGCCGGAGAGCATGTTGAGACAGAAGGACTGTTGGGGGTAATAGTGGAAGTTCAGGTGAAAGGACTTGCCTTCTGCCTATTATGGGTAGCTCCCTGCTAAAATAACTGGAACTTGGGGCAAAGGAATCCTCTATTCCTCAAACCACACTTTCTCAAGCTAACAGAGCCTTCCTTCGGCCCTGCTGACAACCTAAGTATTCACTGTGCTTGTGAAGGTTCTTTGGTTTTTCTCACTGCTTTTGTTTTTATTTTGGTTCAGAGTAGAAGCAGTGTGAGTAGATAATTGAAGATGCATGGGTGATCAGATTACTATTTGTACTAAAACACTGTGTTGAAGCAGGCCACAGTTGTGCATGTGTGTATGTAGTTGCCTGGTTCCCCAGAGGCTGATGGTCTCTGACCTCTGTTTGCTTTCTGTAGGACTGGCCAAACGAGTCGGCGCCCGTCTGCTCCTGGCCTCCACCTCGGAGGTGTACGGAGGTGAGTGGGTGGGGCTCCCCCAGGCCACGCACTCTGGCCCCCTTGGACTCCCTGCACCCTGTCTTAGGTGAACAAGGAATCAAAAATGAGTCCAGGATTGCGTTTCTAAGAAGGCCCTGCTCTTCCTGCCTGGTGTTAGCAGCAGGGAGGCTTCCCACCCCAGCCCCCTGCTCTCCCGCCCCTCCTCTGGGTGGGACCATCCTGCTTTTCTCCAGCTGAAGCCTGTCCTCAGACTGTCATGTCACCTTGCCTCTGAGGACCCTCTGGTCACAGATCCACAGGAGGGTGTTGCCCTTCTGTCCTGGGACGTCCCCCAGAAAGCACGCACCAGGGATTTTGTGCCGTCTGAGCTGGTGCATGTGTACCCTTCAAAGCGAGCAATGTGTGCGTGAGCCAGACCCACCAAAAACTTGGGCTGCGCTCTGCATGCTTGGCCAAGAGATGTGTGCTGATTGCCTCAGCTGTCGTGCAGGTGTTTCTGGAAGAGCCTCAGGTAGAGCCAGGGCACTCGGGAGCAGGTTTTGCCAACCCGCAGCACTGCACAATCTCTGCCCAACCCTGAAGGAAGTGGATGTGAGGAGTGGGAATGAGAGCCACATTTTCAATCCACGCTGATTTCTTTTCAGCCCCACTCCAGCTGGTGCAGGTCTTTAGAGAACTGCTTAGTTGGTAGAGCAGAAGCCAGACTCTGGCCAGAGGAGACCGATCTTCACATCACTATTCCACACAGGAGACATGAAGTGGGAGGAAAAATAGGAAGAGGTGCATTTGTTTTGTTTTAAGTGAGGGAACCAGATGAAAAAATAACCGTAGAAACAGAAAAATCATCAAGGTGCAGTGACCTTCCGTGTAATCCCTGTGAAAGGCAGGGCACCATCCACTTTGCTGGAACCCTCAGCAGTCAAAGGGCAGATGTGTCTGCCTCCTGCCCATCCCTCTGCTGCTCTGGAATCGCCCCCCGCCTCTGCTGTTTCCAGATGAAGACTCAGCAGAGGATCAGCACGTTTCCCTGTACCCAGCTCTGGATGATCCCCTTTTGCATCGCTGGTGGGCTGCATGGATCACCAGAGGAGTGGTGTCACTGTAGCTCAAGGGCCGAACCTTTTCAAGTGTCTCAAATACAAAGGGGCTGCTATTATCTGTGCAGAAGGGCACAGTGACATCTTCCCCATGTCCACACTTCCTTCTCCTCCTGCCTCATTCACTGCTTGCCTATTTGACAACAGCTCATGGTCTTTGGGGTGCTTGGGTAGTGTTAGGGCATAACTCATGGAAATCACCCATTGGTTGGCCCTGACTCTTGGCTAACAGCAGTAGTGATGCTTCATGGAAGGTGTGCTTGACCTGTTAGCCTGCAAAACGTTGCAAAGGGAGGCTGACTGGGAATCAGCTTTGCTTCTAAGCCTTTACTATTGTAAAGTGATTTTTCTGAGGGGACTTCTTAAACTGCTGTGACCTTGAGCACCCTGGCTTTCCAGCCCAGACTGCCAGGCCAGGGACAGATGAGTGGCTGTGCCCTGCCTGCTTTTTCCTGTCATTCGCAAGTTTATGACTGTCTCTTCGGGGCCTGGCTTGGCCAGCCCTTGTTAGAAATCCCTGACAAGGTCTGATAGCCATCATCTGTTACATCTGTGAATTTAGACCTTGTCTCTCATTGTGCAATAGAACTCTGACCCTTAAGGGAATTTTACCGCACAGGAGCAGGTGGAGAGATGTGAGTGCACCATGCTTCTGCCACGCTTTGGAGGGGGTGCCTGCCTCTGAAAGCACCTCTGTGTGCATGTCCTGCCTTGCACAGGCCCCATTGAACCTGCGAGCTGAAGTCATACTTCAGCTACAAGATAAGCAAGAGATGAATTTATAGAGTAGGTGGCACATGTGAAAATCATCGCATTCCACAGAAATGCTCTTAAAATTTTTTCAGTAAATAAGTACTTCATTGTAATTACATGTTTTCTACAGATAAAATTGATCTATGTATCTCTTCACAGAGGTTACATTTAATTAAAGTTTGTGTAATAACCTAAAAATAGAGAACTTTTTTTTTTTACCAGAGAGAGGGGAGACTTAAAAGGCTTTGGTCCTATTATTTATTTCTTCTCCTGTAAAATACTGTCATTCCTTAATATGAGTGGTATGAGCACCAGGTCTCACTCAGACTCAGAGAACGGACTGTGGAATGTGGAAGTGCCCTCTTTGATATGTATCTCTACATTTGTAATGTGTACCTTGGTCTTTCCAAAGCTTCCTTTTGCATCATGAATATATTCGTTGTTCATTATGCACATGAGCTTGAAAAGAAGGAAAAATGAAAACATCTTTTTTTCCCCCCACTCGTAGATCCTGAAGTTCACCCCCAAAGTGAGGATTACTGGGGCCACGTGAATCCCATAGGACCCCGAGCCTGCTATGACGAGGGCAAGCGTGTTGCAGAGACCATGTGTTACGCCTACATGAAGCAGGTAATGAGCCAGGTTTGGGGGCTTGGAGTTAAGCCTTTCAGAGCGCCTGTCCCCTCAGATATAAAGTAGTGAAATGCGCAGAAATGATTCTTTCCCACTATATGGATTAATGGTTTTGTCAACAGCTCTTCCCACACGTCTCCTATTTTAAAACATGACTCCATGGGGATAAGCTCTTTGGCAGGGAATGCTGCTGCGTGGCTTTGAGCAGCTGTTGCTTTGTCACCTGGTGGCTCACCAACAGTGGGTGATTGCCTCCATTTTCCTGAAGCCCCAAATCAGTGGACTTTTTTTTTTAACCTTCCTTTATCTAATCTATCTATTAAATGTGAATTCATTATTGCTTTGATTTTAACCTCTTTAGGAATTGTTATTTATGCTATATCGTTATTTTCTGCTTTCTTAATTATTCACTGCTGTGCTGGGCTTTTCTACAGAGAGTGTCATGTCACAGATTGGCTCACCCATGTGCTGTAGTGGAAGGAGCCTGAAGATGGGAGGAGGAGGGCCTGTGTTCTGCCTCTGTGGGCCTTGGGTAGGTGGCCCATTGGTCACAGCACACTGTCCTACCTGCCTGAGGGCTAAGCGGGAACCAATGAGATGCCCAACATGGGATCCAGAGGCAGGCGGGGGTCCAGGCCAGCCTGTCCGTCACTCAGTGTCTGTGTGCCGTGCATACACCAGCATTCTGAGGCCCTCATTGAGATGCCCTTTATTAGAGGGAGGGACACTCAGGTAAATCAACGTGGACTGGAATGTTGTTCCATTGACAGGTGGTGGTGGCCATGCCTTGGGACTTGAGAGACATGGGCGTTTGTCCCTGGGAGCAGCATTCTCAGGCCCAGGGTCCCGCCTGTAGGCAGGCTCAGAGCTCAGGCAGCCGCAGGCTTGGTGTGAGGGGAGAGGCATCTCTGGGTGCCAGGTGCTAAGCTGCTGATGTCTGAGTCTGGGGTCCCTGAGCATCTGGATTTGGGGTTTTTTGGAGGAGAGTTGTCAGGTTTTTTTTCTCACTTTTAGTGAAATACCCACATTCAAGACCCATGAAATAACCTTGTGCCCATATAGATATTTAGGCCTTTTTGGCTTTATATCACAGCCAGAAATAGAACTAATTACTTTCTAACCTACATTGATCAGCTGGCTTATATTGTCATTTATTGTAAGAAACATTAATCCACTTTAGGAAGGACATACCTTTATCATTTTTGAGCCCAGAATGTCTTGGCTCCCAAATTTAAGATGGTCTCCTAGATACACAGAACAACCTCCGTGCTTGTTGGTACTTAAGGAAGCTAACCTGAGCACATGAGGAGTGTGTAATTGCGTTTTATTGTGGTTCTTCTCTTAACTGTTCTCTTTTGCATTCAGTTTTGTGGTAGTATCTCCAAGTGAGCTTTTATATATAGGCAAAGTGATGGGCACATAGAGCACATTTATGCTGAACTTTTCATTTCTATTAAATGAGTCTAAGTATTTGTATTACTTGAAAGTGTGAGCTCATAACACTTACAGTATCTAGTAATAATACAGCCAGCACTTACTGAGCACTGACTGTATGCCAGGAGCTGTAATATGCATGCAGGCACTAGCCAGGCTCTTTGTTTCAGATCCATACTGACACTAGATCCATGCATGTCATTCGGCTCATGAGCTCAGGAATGTAGCACATAGGTGACTCTGGAACTGCAGCATAGGTCTTGAGAAATTAATGGCATAGGTAACATGGCCCTGAAAACTGTCCATACCTGTTAGAAACCTCTCATGTTACAGCTGGCCTGTGCCCAAGCGGCCCTGACAAGAGTCCTGTCAGGGGTGTCCCTGCCCAGCAGCGGCCATCCTTATGAGGGGCTGTCACTCACTCAAGCAATGATTTTACTATGGAATGTCTGTCATGCGCTTCATGCATGGGAGGCCCCAGCAGATGAGTGTTGCCTGAATGGAAAAGTCACATCCAAGTTCCAGTTAATTGGTGCTTCTCATTGGGAAGCCATGTGTCGTGTGTGTGGAAACAATGGATGAACCATCATGGTGGGTTTGGGAACTGCGTTGTGGAAGGTAGACTTGGCATGTCCTGTGAAGCTTGGGGTCTAGGCCAGCAGCACTGAGTCACCTGTACATTTGCCCAGGCTCATCACATTGCTTGGCACCCCTGCTTAAGGATGCGTGCTTGCCCAGGTGCGTGCTGCTATCGTGTGTCGTCTGGATATAGCCCCTGCCCCTCGAGGTGCAGCAGGGCGTGCCAGCAGGTGTGATGTAGCCACCTTTCCCCGTAGTGCCTCTCCTACTACCTGGTGGTCAAGTTAGAGAGTGACCTATGGGTGGCAAAGCCCTGTCTGGTTCTGGTGGCCAACAGGTGGAGGTTGTGGACCCAGATGCAAGGATAGCGTGGCCGAGAGTGGAGGGCCTGGGTCGAGGTCACCTGGCCCTGCCTGAGTTTCAAGAGGCCTCTGAGGAAGGCATGGCTCGAGCTTCCCACCCTCCCTACCCTATCGTTTGTCTTATAAATACTCTGCTTCCTTGCAGAGAGAGCCATGGGTCCAGACCATGGGCCCCCTAGGCTCCCTTGTTTGTCCACGTGAGTGCTGAGGACAAGAGCCTGGGTCCCTCTCCTGTCTGTCCAGAGGAGCAGGCACCATGCAGTTAAGAGGTGTTTGTGTTCCCACTATGGCAGAATACTTTTCCAGGAACAGAGAATAAGGAAACACAGATATGTAAGAAGGAAGAAAAACTGTCACCCATAATCCTCTCCAGAGGTAAAAATAAGATAACAAAATAAGATAAAAACCACCACATAAAGACTGTAAAGGATGCAAATATTTAAGACATCCAGATGGTTCTTTCACTCGTGATTTTATATTAGCTGCCAGCAAGGGGGCGGGTCAGAGAACCTTCTGCCCACATCGGGTTGGCTTCTGGGTGATCTCTGGTCTGGGGGTCAGTATTGGCCCTCTGGGTGCAGCCTAATCCGGGGCAAATCAGATCCTCTTTGGCCTGACCCTCTGTGAGTCAGACACCAAAGTGACTGATTGCCAGGACTCGAGCTGAGCCTCCCCTTGTCCCTCCCGCATCGCAGGTGGGCCTTCCAGACCCTGAGTGCTCAGCCCGGTGGCCTGCAAGTGCTGGTGTGCCAGGACATCCCTGACGGGCAGCTGTTCAGAGGCCTAGAGCAGGTGTCACCGAAGAGCATGACCTGCCAGTGGCGCCTGGGGTGGGCTGGCCTGTGAGTGCAGCCCTAGCACAGTCTTGTTTAATCTCACTCCTGAGGTGTGTGTGGGGAGCCTGTTTTACAGATGGGAAAGTGGGCTGCCAAAGTGTTTCCAACTTCCTGGTCTGTAAGTGGGGCTTGAACGCAGGACTGGTTGCCTGCCTCCAGGGCATGCTTCCCCCCTCCCTGCTGCCCTTCTGGTGGGCCCTCCTGGTGAGGAGGCCTGGATGAGTGAGAGAAAGTGCAGGCCCAGGCTGAGGGCCCTGGTGCTCCTGGACGGCCGCGCAGGCATGTTATGACACCCGGGGCTTGCTCTCGAGTTACCAGCGGCGTCTCAGAGCAGGGAGGTTAACCCGCAAGGAGCTGCACTGTGATGATGGTAGCTTATCATTTAAATGTTTGGCCTTTCAAGACAGCAACTTTTAGAAGAGAAGTCAGAGCCGTAGGAGTTAAAGTTTATGCTCTCTGGAGACAAGTGAACACAAAGACTGGAAAGGATGAACCAGTGAAACAGTATGCGTTTGGCACATTTTTAGTTAATTATTTTAATAATTCAAATTCTTATTTTTTACTCATAATGGCACTGAAGTATAAATTATTTATACTCTGAGGTATACATCTTCATTTTATTATGAAGACGGCATATGGTATGTGGATGTATTTTACTCTGGTTGAACCTAGTGTATGGGGATTGAGAATATAACCAAGATTGACTAGAGGTATGAATAATCTTTCTACAGATTTTCCCTATTCCAAAGGTTTCTTTGGTGAATGAAATATCCTGGCATATTCAAAATAGCCTTTGATTTCCCAAAAGACCTACTGCACATCCACACTCCAGAACACGTTCCTTACATAAAGAGAAGCTCCCACGGGTTTTCTACCAGGGGATAGAATGAGATGGAAGTTGGAATCAAAGGCATCTCATTTGCATCAATACAGTTATTTCCTGCTTTTTGAAAGTTTGCATCATACCACTTTGCTTTTACAGAAGACTTACATTAGTACCTGTTTTCTCGAACCCAAAGAAATTTGAAGAGGATTTTCAATTTTATGAAAAATGGTGAAAAATAAAAGTAGCATTTAGCATTGATTTTATAGTGAGCCTTCCTGGAGGCAGCGCACACCCAGGGCAGCAAGAGGGGCCCCACCGAGCTCTTTCCCAGGACCCGCACACAGCCTCTCGGCGCCCACCCACCAGAGCTCTGAACTGTGTCTGTGCGCATCTGTGCTTTATCTCGATCGATTCCATGCATCTGTTAGCAGGATGTGTCCTAAGATATTAGAAAAACCTATGAGAGGTTAGTTTTTGATCTGAAAAGGCTCAAAAAATTTTCTGTATAATGGTAATTACATCTTCACTTTATGCAGTTTTGGCTTATGAAAGATTTCATAAGGCCGCTCGCTCTACTTTTGGACAGCAGGGAAACCTGTGAACCTGTCAGAGAGGAGTTCAGTTGCAGCTTCTGTGTGCACTTGGACATGGTGATTTTACAAATGTGGGGACCCATCCAGCGTGCTCCAGTCAGTGCCCGGTGTGTGTTTGAGCTCATGGCCCCACCTGCATCTGATCCGCTGGGTCTGTGGCCCTCCTGCTGGGCTGGGTCTGTAATACAAGCCACCATTCATGAAACTAGTTTGGCAGAGCAGAAAGAAAGAAAACTCAGAAATCATCTAGTCCAGTGGCTGCAAGGATGTACAAAAAACCAAATACAGGCACACCTCATTTTATCGCACTTTCTTTACTGTGCTTTGCAAATATTGTGCCTTTTACAAGATCGAAGGTCTGCTGTGGCAGCCCTGCATCAAGCATGTCTCAGCACCGTTTTTTCAACAGTTTGCTTTGTGTCTGTGTCACGTTTTGGTAATCTTACAATATTTCAAACTTCTTCATTATCACTACATTTGTTATGGTGATCTGTTTTCAGTGATCTTTGATGTTACTTTGGTAATTTGTTTTGGGGTGCCACAAACCATGCCCGTGTAAGACAGTGAACTTAGCAAATGTTGTGCATGTCCTGACTGCTCCAGTGACCAGCCATCCCCCTGACCTCCCCCTCTCCTTGGCCCTCCCTACTCCCTGAGACAACAGTATTGAAATTAGACCAATTAATAACAGTATGATGGCCTCTAAGGGTCCAAGTGAAAGTCACATGTCTCTCACTTTAAATCCAAAGCTGTAAATGATTCAGCTCAGTGAGGAAGGGTGTCTGAAGCCAAGATAGGCTGAATACTAGGCCTCTGGCACCGAACAGTTAGCCAAGTGATGAATGCAAAGAGAATGTTCTTGAAGGAAATTAAAAGTGTTACTCTCATGACCACATGGATGGTAAGAAAGTGGAACAACCTTATTGCTGATAGGGAAAAATTTTTAGTGGTCTGGATAGAAGATCAAACCAGCCAAAACATTCTCTTATGCCAAAGCCTAAGCCAGAGTAAGGTCCTACCTCTTTCAGTTCTGTGAAGGCTAAGAGAGGGGAGGAAGCAGCAGAAGAAAAGTTTGAAGCAAAGAAACTCTTTCCATAATCTAACAGTATAGGTGAAACAGCACGTGCTGATGGAGAACCTGGAGTAACTTATCCAGAAGATCTAGCCAGGATAACTAATGAGGGTGACTACACTAAACAGCAGATTTTCAATGTATATGAAATAGCCTTCTGTTGGAAGAAGAGGCTTCCTAGGATCTTCATAGTTGGAGAGAAGTCACTGCCTGGCTTCAAAGCTTCTATGGACAGGCTGACTCTCTTGCTAGGGGATAATGCAGCTTGTGGCTTAAAGTTGAAGCCAGGGCTCATTGACCATTCCAAAAATCTTAGGTCCCTTAAGAATTACACTTAGCCTACTCTCCCTGTGCTCTATAAATGGAACAGCACAGCCTGGATGACAGCACGTCTGTTTACAACATGGCTTAGTAAGTACTTTTAGCCCACCGTTGAGACCCTACTGCTCAGAAGAAAGACTCCAAATCACTGCTCATTGACAGTGCCCCTGGCCACCGCAGAGCTGTGGTGGAGATGCACAATGATATGGATGCCATTTTCATGCCTGCTCACACAGCATCCATTCTGCAGCCCAGGGATCAAGGAGTCATTTCAACTTTCAAGTCTTAGGATTTCATAAGGCCATAGCTGCCATACACAGTGATTCCTCTGGTGGCTCTGGGCAAAGTCAGTTGAAGCCAAAGCCCTTCTGGAAAGGAGTCACCATTCTAGAGCCATTAAGAACATTCCTGATGCATGGGCAGAGGTCACAGGGTCAGCATTAACAGGAGTTTGGAAGAAGCTGGTTCCAGCCCTCAGGGATGACTTTGAGGGGCTCCTGGTTTCAGTGGAGGAAGTCACTGCAGATGTGGTGGACACAGCAAGAGAACTAGACTTAGAAGTGGAGCCTGAAGATGGGACTGAATGGCTGCATCTCAGGATCAAACTTGCACAAATGAGGAGTTGTTTCGTATGGGTGAGCAAAGAAAGTGGTTTCTTGAGATGGAATCTGCTCCGCGTGAATACGCTGTGAAGGTCACTGAAATGGCAACAAGGATTTAGAATATTTCATAAACTAACTTAGTTGATAAAAAGTAGTGGCAGTGTTTGAGAGAACTGACTGCAATTTTGAAAGAAGTTCTGTGGGTAAAATGCTATCAAACAGCATCACATGCTGCAGAGAAATCATCTGTGAAAGGAAGAGTCAGTAAATGTTAGCAAACTTCATTGTCTTATCTTAAGAAATTGCCAGTCTCCCCAGCCTTCAGCAGCCATCAATACTGAAGCAAGACCCTCCATCAGCAAAAAGAGTACAGCTTGCTGAGAGCTCAGATGATGGTGAGCACTTTTTATCAATAAACTATTTTTTAAGTAAGGTTTGCATATTAGTTTTTTTAAACATAATGCTATTGTACACTTAATAGACTTGTGTAAACATAATGGGGGAACCAGAAAGTCCATTTGACTTGCTTTATTGAGGTACTCACTTTTTGCGGTGGTCTAGAACCAAACCCACAGGACTTCCAAGGAGTGCCTGTATGTAGTTGGTATAAGTTAGTTCAAAAAAAAGGATTTTTCAGCAAGCATCTAACAAGTCAAATATTGGAGGGGTAAGATTCACCCTCTAGGCATCAAGACCCATGGCCTGGCCCTGCCCAGTGTCAGCCTTGTTTCCTGGCTCTGCTGCTTGCTTTCTGAGCACCTCCACGCCACACTTGTCCCGCCTAGAGATTGCAGAGCACACTTGCTCCCTCCAGGCCTTGTGGTGAGCACTGGCATAGCCCGCAGCCTAGTGGCTGGACTGATGGTTAAGGCTGCAGCGGAGCTGCTGAGGGAGATGACCAGGTGACACATAGCACTGGCCCTGGACCTTGTGTGTTCTTCTCTCTCTGCCACCTCCGAGAGTGAGCTGGAAGCTTTCGGCTCTTTTGAGAATCTGCTCAGCAAAGCGAGCTTTGGGTTCTGTAATGGCCTGGCTTGCATCCCCAGGTAGGAGCAAACCCCATGAGGCTGCATTTATGAGAGGCCATAGGGGAGTCCCATGATTCAGCCTGCAGGGTCTCCTGACTATTACTTTAGGGGAAGTGCACCTCTCAGGACTTGAGGATGACCACAGAAGCATCCAGAATTGGGCCTGCTGTACCTGCCGTACCTGTGAGCTCTTCCTGTTACCTCTGTCCTGTTCTCTGCCTGTGCCCTGGGTGCCTCCTTGAGACAAGCTATCTGCACCATGGAGGGGTGACAGCTCCTGGTGGGCACCCGCTCTCCCACTGCAACGCTTCTCGCTTCCATCCTCTGGCACCTTCCACTAGCAAAGACTGATTGTAATCATACGGTGCTGTTCAGTGGCTTGAGACAACACTCTCCACGGGATGATCCCCCTGTAGAAGGAGTTTTAGAGAGGGAGCCCATTTAATCCCTGTTGGGGATACGTCTGTCATTGGGAGAAACTTCATGAGGGAGGAATACCTGTCCCTTCCTTACACCTCCTGGCTCATGACTGGCCTATCAGCCCAGACCTGCCTACCCACCCCCACCCCTTGGCTGCCAGAAAGGAGGGAGGAGACATTCCGATGCAGCCAGCCCATCCAGGGTTGTATGTCACTGCAGCCTGCTCACTGTTTCCAGAGCTGTTACCAAAGCCCCGCATGTGCTATTGCCTGTGTGGCACTCAGCATCATCCTCTCTCAAGTGTCCACTGGTGTTATGTTGATGTGAGCCACACTTGCAGTTGTCCTGGTTGGTCCTTCATAAAAATGTCTTGATGCTTGGAGTCATAAGTATGGTTGATGTGTGGTTCACCACACGGGACAGAACCACAAACAAAGTGAAACCCTGCCATGCTTGAGAAGGACTCAGCAGGTCCTTTGCTGGATCAGTGGCTTGTGCACATGTGTATGTATACATGCATGCGTGCATGCACACATGTCCTGGTGGAAACACAGATGCACAAGTGTGGGAGTCAGCAGGCCTCTGTCAGCAGGAGCGTTGAATGTGAGTCAGGCGTTGTGTGTTTGCTCATTCGTCCTTCAGAGGGGGGCTTCCTTAAAAGAGATGTCGTGGCTTACCAGGCACTTCTGGGTCTGGGTTGTACACTGACCCACTCCTCAGGTCTGGGATGGAGAGTAATTTTACCTTCCTCCAAGGTGTGCATGTTGGGCACCCACCAGGCTTCCAGAAGCAGCCCTGTCAGCACCTACTGATTGTCTAGCTGCCTGCTTGGGCTCCCCCAGGGTGGCAGGGGATGCCTGTCAGGTAGCTGATGGACTGTGCATGCCCAGCAGGGGTGGCCTTTGTGTCCTGGTGCTACCTAGAAAGAGATGAAGTGGTACATGGACTCCAGAAGATGCTAGTGCATGAGAGGAGAGCATCTCAAGTTGAACAAGCCTTGGGTTTACATTTACTTCATTTGAGGAGTGTGGGCTTAATGTGGAGCTAATACTATTGGGATAAGCTGGACTTGAGAGCTAGAGGTCCTGGAAAAGCATCACGACCTTCTTGGGGGCTGCCCCTGTCCAGAGACCTCCTGTATCACCTAAGATTACATTCCAAGTGGGAAAATCAAATCAGGAAGACCTGTGATGTCTGCAGAACCAGCTTTCAGTGAGGCTCTCTTCTGGAACATTGTTCTGGAAGACAGGGAGGGTCAGGAGAAAAGCATCTGATTTGTTTAGCTCTTGCATATCCTGTTGATCTTCCCCTGTTGGGCACATGGATTTGACTATTGTGAATTTGCTGAGTTTTCATCCCTTATCCACTGGTGACTCTTTCCTGATCTTTACAAATAAATGCTGGTGGATACTTTAGAGTTTTCTGTTGAGATCAACATCTCACCATATCCCTCTCCCACCGTATTCTCTGTTTAGTTCAATAGACAAGGGCTGATTTATTCCTGGACCTCGTGTCGTAGTCCCGAGAAACTGGATCTCTCAGGTGAAAGCATTATGAGTTGCTGGGAGGAGTTAGCAAAAACAGCACTCTGGCTTCTTCCCAACCAGTTCGTATCCCAGTGCACATAGAAACTGCCTGTGTTTGCTTGGCACAGTGAGGACACAGATGAGGCTTCTAAGGTCACAGGTGTCTCCCTGGTCAGGTGGCTTCAGCTACTGGGAAGCCTGACATGGGCCCCTGGAGCCCTGCAGCTCATCCCCTGCACTTACTATACTGGTGGGGAAATTCCATGCTAAATAAGACCTATTCAACTACAGGGTCCACCGGATTCCCTCCTCCGCCAGAGCTGAGATGGTAGAACTAGAAAAGAACAGTTTGGACCAGTAGTGGTGATACTAGTGACTAAAGCTTATCGCTGCTGGGCTCATGCAAGGGATGCTGCAGGAACTGGCTGAATATAAGGCCCTGTAAGGTCATGCTATTCGTGTCCTGATTTTACTGTGGCCGGAGAAGATAGGGGGGCAGGCCTGGGTTAGGAAGCTGTGGAGCTAGAAGGCACATGAGCCCCGGGTCCTCAGGCCTCCGTCCTACCCGCCCTCCGATGCCCAGAAAATACACATCTGTAATCTAATGGACCAAGCAAAGTGGAAACACATACACTGTTGAAAGTACTAGTTCAGAGTATGTGATAAAAACATTCAGCTTTTTTATCCATGAGAGAGCAGTCTGTGAAATTAATAATTAAGCAAGATGGTTTGGAGAATTACATATTTGAAAATACACTCTTCCTGATTATATAAAAGTAACATATGTTGTTGTAATAGAAATAGAAACATTTAAAGAAGCATAGGAGGAGTGAATGTTGCAGCATGTCATGATAGCTGCTCTCGGTGTCCTTACGTATCTTTCCTGGCTGCTGACCTCTAACCACTGTGGGTGCTAGTTGTCATGAGTTTTCACTGAAACAGATTAGATATTCAGCAGAGTAGCCTGGGGGTGTAAGTATAATGTAGCTCCTTAAGGAGGACGTGTGTCTCTCCTTCCCCAAGATAAAATACTCTCTTGCTTCCTTCAAAACAGCTATTATACATTCATTGACATTTAAATCTATATTGAGTGATAAACTTGCACAAAATATTACGTGATAAAGATAAAAGAGTATGCATAGCATGGTCCTCTTTGGGAAAGTAGATTATTTAATTACTGGGAAAAAAATATAAATACCTTTCTTCTCCCCTGGACAGTTTAATTGGCTCTCGGGTTTTCTCCCAGTATGTGAAGGCTGGTGGACTTTTGGTGATGAGATCTGGGACCCATTCGAGCTTGGTACTGAGTTTGTGTAGTCTCCAGATTGGTGTGCAGTGAACACATCATGCAATCAGAGAAAAGCCACCGTGACTTTGTAATGAAACGTGTTTTGTGATGTGCTTCATGTGCAGGGTAGTGGAGACATGGAGGCAGGGTTGCTGACTCTGGGGTCCGCTCACTCCTCTTGTCTCTGTTCCAGGAAGGTGTGGAAGTGCGAGTGGCAAGGATTTTCAACACCTTTGGGCCCCGCATGCACATGAATGATGGGCGGGTCGTCAGCAACTTCATCCTGCAGGCTCTGCAGGGGGAGCCACTCACGGTAGGTGCAGGCTCTGTGCGCCCAAGAATGTAGATGTAGTCTGCCCAGGGACGGCCATGTGTCTTCATTCAGGGGTTTCCCTGAGTTAGGTATCTCCCTGCTGCCCTCAGTGACGAGGGGATCACATGGCCCGAGTCCAGAGGGCAGTGGTTCTGGACATCAGCCAGCTCACCCTGCTCTCCAAGCCCACAGACAGCCTAGTGGGGGCTGCAGGCTCCATCCACTCTGCCTGCCTGCAGAGACCTGGACACTTTGGGGCCCTGCTGGCTGTTGCCAGGGTGTATTTGTACTCAGGGCCCTCAGATGGTTGAGTAGAGTAATGTGTCCCAGGCAGGTCTTGGCAGTTTTCCTAGAGATGCTCGGAAGCAAGCCCTCTGCCCGTCACTCTCTACCTGGTAGGCTTCTGGAGCCTGGCGGCCATCTGGTGGCCTGCGGTCAGTGGTTCTAGTGAGTAGTGTGGGTGAGACCGGCCCTCAGGGTGGCCTGCCCACTCCACACCCGTCTCCACCACCCCCTTTGCCCCCCCTGGGGGGACACCCTTGGCCTCCCTCAAGGAGTTCAGTGGTGACAGTCAGTTTGTTTTCTTCAGTTTTGCAGAATCCACAAAGCCTCCCCTTCCTCCTCTGCCTGCTTCTCTTTCCTCCTACCTTTCTCATTGCTCCACCAACCCTCCTCCTCTGCTTCTTTGCTCTTCCAAGCGGTGGTTTCTGTGGCCCTTTCAAGCTTAGTGCATAGTGGGTATGCAGAGTAGGTCAGTGTTCTGTTGCTCTGAAAATTATGTGGGATGGCTTCTCAGCTGGGGGGCTGTAAATAGAGGACCCGCCCATCACTCTGCCCCTCTGAACCAGGCTTCTGCTTTCTGCACTTACCATCAACAGAAGCATCATTTTCCCAGTTTCCAATGCCCTTGGGAGTGTAAACTTTGAAATCAGGAACTTTGTTTCAATCATGGCTGTGTCTCCCTCCACTCCAGAAATGCTGGTCAAATTGAAGGTTTGGTTTCTAGTGGCTGCTTTCCCTTGCGGCGGGCACAGGTGCCTAGGGACTCCTCCTAAAAGCCAGCAGGGACAGTGCTCCATGGTGAGCCTGCCCTCCTTCCACATGCCCATCTGCCTGCCTCACGGGCTCCCGGGGTTCCTTCATGGGCCTCAGCCCAGCTGCTCTGCTGGGACGTCCCCACCCCCAGGAATGCCCCTGGTGCACTCTGCCCTCCTCTCGGTGGCTGCATCACCAGATCAGAGCCACTCTCTGTAGAGTGAGAAGCCTCTGAGACAGCTCCTTAATCTATTACCTCCCGGGCAGCAGCAGGGCTCCAAGTGTCAGGTGGGAGAGCAAGTCCCCAGCCTGCCCCAAAAAGGCACCTATTATGGGCAGGCGTCATAACTCATGTGCTGTCTCCACGCCTTGAGGGTGTCTGTGCCCAGAACAGGAGGAGAAAAGTGGCTGGTGCCCACAGGGCTGCAGTTAGTCTGGGACAGGACAGGCTTAGTCTTCTCTAGACGCCTCTGGTGGCAGGAGGCAGGCCCCAGGGAGGCTTTTCAGAATGTCTATTTTTCATCTTGTCACAGTGATCTATTTCCCTTCAGGGGTTTGATGAAGTCGCCAACTTTTCGTCCCTTTCTGCCCAGTTGAGATGGCTTTTCTCGCTTCTGTTGGGTGGCCCCATGGAGAGGTCTCGGAGGTGGGGGTTCATGCATCATGGCTCTGATCCAGCCCGTCCTTGGGAACTCTGTTTCCTAGGGAAGAAGAAGGAAGCACATCTACTTTTTTCCTTTTCTGCTGTGTTGCCAACCAGTTGTTTCTAAGACTTAAGACCTCCTCAGTGGCAGTTGGAAACAGCTCAAGATCTTGTCTTCCTGTTTCCAAACCAGATTAATGTAACCACTAGTGTTCCAGCTGCTTTGTTCTGAAGCCCTTTGTCCCGTTATCTCTGGAGACCTCACTCTTCAGCTGTGCTCAGTGTCTTCATACACTGTGGCGGCAGGTGCCGGCTGGGCTGCCTCAGGGAGTGTGCTGCTGAGTTCTGTAAGTCACACACAGAGGCTCTGGTCTAAGTTGAGTCCCATCAGCTCAGACAATATCGTGTCCAATTTTGAACGTTTAGGAAATAGGTGAGTGTGGTTCAGGTGGAACTAGCTGATTCAGTTTACTTTGAAGAGACTATTTTGCAATCCAGGGTGAATGCACCCATTCACAATAGGGTTTAATGATGTTTAGACACCTGACTGTGATTTATTCTAATTTGCAGAGTAAACAACTTTATTGAGATGAATTTTTCCAGGATAGCCTGGATGTGGAAGAATTGGAGTTTCAATCTGGGTCTGTATCATTTAAAAAGCCTTGCTGTTTTTCCAGATTTTAGAGAAACTGTACTTCTAAGACCAGTCCAAACTCGGCATTTTATTTGCCCTTCCTAGCAACAATGTGGCATCATAGTGTTTCCTAGCTTTGGGTCTTCATTCGTGAAGAGACGAATCAGCATCTTGGGCCCCAGGGCAGAGCAGTGGGGGTGCTGCCTTGCTGCCTGGGCAGGCTCCCCGTGCCGAGCATGGGCCGGCCTCCCTGTCTTGGTGTTCCTGATCACCACACCGCATTACCTGCAGTTACCCAGGCCTCAGTAGGGACCTGAATCCTCTTGTGTCTCTCCCATTGTCTGAAATGATGCAAAGCTACTCTAGGTCAGGGTGTCTTCTCTTAGAGGAAACAGGACAGCTTTGGGGGGCCATTCAGACATTCACAGTTGTCTCCATTACCTGCATCATGTGCTCATGCTTCTGCCTGGTACCAGGTTTGTAAAGGAGATGTGGTCTCGCCCTGCTGGTCCTGCTGGTCCTTGCCGTGGGAGGGAAGTGCACAGGGGCCGGGGCAACATGTTTGATGAGTAGTGGGGTGGCACAGCACCTCTCTCACACACAACCCCCTTTGTCACATTGAGCACACACAGAGTTCAGTATTATAGTAATTCTAAGTCCTTGTATTGCAAAATGCTTTGTGGATTATATAGGGAGGCTGATTTAGACCAAAGTCCAGATGTGATGGGCATGGTATAGTATAGAAACTTAAATCCAACAGGCCTCTGGCCTTTATAAGGACTCCAGGGAGAAAGGGTCCAGGGGCACTGCTCACATTGCATGTCAGCAAACACAGGCTGGAGCGCCTCTTTAAGGCTGCATCACTGACAGGACCAGTGGAGTTAGACTGGGTGTCCCCAGGCTCCACACATCCCTGCCTGGGTATAGGGACTTTCCCCCAAGGCCAGGTCCACATGGATATCAAGTGGAACCATGGTGGAAGGGGCACCTGCGCAGGGACCTGCAAAGGGCACAGTAATGGGCCCTGCAGGGAGCAGGCCAAGCTCTGGGCACCCAAGCCTGTGGCCACAGGGTCAGGTGTCAGGTGGGGAGGTGTGCCTGAAGACAGCCTGGCCTCTTGGCTGGGACTGCCCCCTCTTGGAGGAAACTTCGAGCTAGGCACAGCATAGACAGGTTACTTCAATCTTCAGGAGCTTTTTGGGACCCCATTCTGTAGCTCTAAACCTTTCTTTGGGACTATGTGTCATTTGAGCTACTGAGCATCTCCATCATAATTCCATTGTTCCTTTTCTTGAGATGGCATTTGGTGTGGTTCTTGGGAACCCTCACCCTGGGGGCCCCCTTTACCATGTCCACTACATGGTGCCCTGAGTCGCGTTCCTTCCAGCATGTCTGGGTGAGACAAAGCAGTGCCTCTGCTCATACTATTGTGGGCCAAGCTCTGTGAAACGGTGTATGGTGGTTCATCACAGCCCAAGGGGTGATCTGACTGGAGACCCAGCCTTCAGCCAGACGTGCAGAAGGCCTTTGCCACTGCCAGCACAGTGGGCTTTCCGTGGCATGGCTGGAGCCCAGCAGCACACCTGCTGCCCCACTGACTGCAGTCAGAGTGGGCAGGGGGTGGCTGAGGAAGCAGGCAGAGGTTTGTGTGCACCTCGGCTGTGACCAGGGTCTTGCCTAAATTTGATGCTCACATTTCCATGAGGTTGGGACCGTGGCCCAGTGCCCACTTTCAAGTGATAGTTTATACCTGAAACCACAGGCAGTTGGAAGCTATTGATGCACTGGGGTAGGAAGAATCCTGAACTTGGGGCCAGGATAGATTTTACTCAGCTGGATGCAGATCACTCCAGCGCTCTGAGCTTCTAAAATAAGGTTGTAAAAACAACAATACAAGTGTTTTTAAACCTACTAGCGGGCTGCTAGGTGCAGGGAGTGTCTCCAGCCTGACAGACTGGCAGTGCTGTAGTGGACGGACCCTCTTCAACTTACCCAGGTCTGTCACCTCCTTTCTGACTCACCCAAGTGTATTGTATGGGTCAGTGAGGCCAGAGAACTGGTTCCAACAGAACCTCCAGGGAAGGGCAGGCCTGCGTCTGAGTCCCACCGTGTCTCCCCCGGTTTTCCTTTCTGAGATTCACTGCCCTAGTTACACAGCGCACAGACAGCAGCCTCCCAGATCAGTGACCCAGTGTCTTCTCACTGAGGCCCTGCACCAAAGTGGGTGGGTAGGTCAGATGAACCTAGACATTGGCAGGTGTCACTGCTTCCAGGATATTAACAAAAGCAGCCTTTTCAACCTGCTCTTAAAAAAGGTGGGGGGGTGGGCGTGTGCGGCAGGCTTCCCTACCTTCTCTTCACCTTTCTCTGCCTCCTGACTGGGGGAGCTGAGCCCTGGGAAGGAAGGCCAGTGGGGCTGATCTCTGCTGCACAGCTGTTGGTCTCTGGCCCCACTTGGTGTCAGGTGACTGGGGGAGGTGGTGCTGGTATAATCGGCCCTGGAAATCTGAGTGTTGCAGAAAGCAGTCCCTCCTCCCATCTGCCGCCTTCCACCGCAGCAAGCAAACAACAAAAAAACCTCCTTGGCTTTGACATTTCATTGTCTATAGGGCTAAGGGGTCTGTCAGAGAGTCTCTGTTTGCATCTTTGCATTCTCATTAAGTGTGTAAACTGCAGAACTCTCAAGGTTACGGATCAGCACATGTTCACGGAATGCTTGCTTTGTGCTGGGCTGCAGTAGGGCAGAAATGAGTCAGATGCCATTCCTGTCCCAGGGAGGAAGCTGGGGAGGATCGCTGGGCACAAAGGGCAGAGCCCTTGGTTCTTTCATTGGGGGATGAGCCGGAGGAGATGTCACAAGGAGGGGCATCTGGGCTGCTCCTGAGAAATGAGTCACACTTGGCCAGGTGAGGAGTAGATGAGGGAATTTGTAGTGGGTGGAACGCAGGTGGAGCCGTGGAAACATGCACAAGTAGGCACAGGAGCCTGAGGCAACCTTTCCTGCCTCTTGCCACCTCGGTCTCTTATCCAGGATCTCCGGGTTCTCACACTCAGCCACACGTTTGAATCACCCAGGGAACTAGCTGTAAAAATTGAGGTGCCCGCCTCATCCCGAGATTCTGTAGACTAGTCTTCCCTGGGTGCCCAGCTGTTCTGTGGACAGTCAGGGTGGAGGGCCCACGTTGGGCATGTTGCTGACTGCTTGGATGTGGGCCTGTCACCCTGCTGGACCTGAGATCCAGGCCCCAGCACCTGGCACAACAAGAGACTAATAGAAGCTGACTCCCTTGGACTCCATCTCTTCAGGAGAACCTTGTGCGTGCACGCATGCACACCTTAGGCATTTCTGCACCTTCACACGGTCAGGGCATAATTATGATGTACGAAATGTGGGTCGTGGCATCACAGTCCCTTTAGCATCAGTTTTGAGGTCAGTCTGCGTCCCTGGAGTTTTAAGGAATCCTGTTTTCCAGCGTGGTTTCCTTGGGGGCCCTAACTGTTGGTGTCCTCCTAGGTTTACGGATCCGGGTCGCAGACGAGGGCGTTCCAGTATGTCAGGTAAGGCAGTGGGGCCGTTGCACACCTGGGTCCTAGCGGATGTGGTGCAGACCCAACAGTCTCGGTCTGTTTCATACTTTATTTTCAGGACTCTAACATTGTGGTTATAGGTCAGTTTTTAAAGTTAATTTTAATTTTCAGATGGCGAAGCTCTTGCAGTTCTCCGTTTGAAAGTTAAAATTTTACACATCTGACTTTTATGACTCATGCTGATCTTTTACTGCCACCTAGTGTTTTATAGGTGAATTTGCCCAGCTTTGAGAGTGAATTGGTCCCGGCTCCGCCAGTCTGAGATGCCTTACGTCATCCACCTAGCCTGCCCCTTCCAAAATCATACCCTAGGTGGATGAGGTTTCTGGGAGGAAGATAAGAGAGAGTACCCTAAAGCTGTCCAATTTTGTGCTGAAACTAAATGCAGATAAAAATGTATTTATGAACTTTGTTGAATAGTCTCACATGATAATATTTATTTTCTTGGTAATCTTCAGAAATCTTGTCTTTCGTTGGTCAGTTCAATTGGTGACTAATTTTAAAATGCAGTTTGGGTTCTGAGAGAAGAATAGCCATATACATAGTTACGCATACCAAAGTATTTGCCCCAAGATAAAGTTACAGTAAATTCTGTTTCATTTTTTGGTGTCAAATCATTATAAAACCCAGTTCTACATTTTGGTGCCACGTATTTTCCATTTTCAGTGTGAATATCCTGGAATACCTGTCAATCCAAAAATGCTATTCCTAGTGCCATGAGGCCCTCCCAGAGGTGCTGTTGGGGGTGCAGGTCTGGGAAGTCCCCCTGCCCTACCTTGAGCCTGAGCAACTACACAGACTTCTGTATGATTCTGTGAGAATCTTGGATGGACATCTCTTTGAGAAATAGAGCTGCTAGTAAAAAAGTTATAAATATCAATAAATACAAACAACCACTGTAGATTTTTTCCCTGAAAGTGTTTGTGAATTTTCACATTTAGTGCAAAAGAAAGCTATGAATAAACATTTATAACAGTCAGTGTTTTTTTCTTCCCACTCATTAGTATCTTGCCAAGCAGGGCAAAATGCCTGGGAATATAATAATAGTATGACTGGACCATTTTGGTCCCCAACTATTCTATAAAGGAATTTAACCAGGAAAGAGCAGCTGCCACTCCTCTAGGATTATTTTCAATTCAAAGCACTTTTAACCCAGGAACCATGGTGCATTCTCTGTGGGGGCCACACTAGTGGGACGTAAGTGTATTGAGTACCGTCTTTTTACGGTAACAGGTTTTCAGCCCACCCTCACCCACCCCATCTGTGCACTTTCTTAAAGAGTCTTGCAGTCCTCAGAATTTCCCTGAACATATTGAATTTCCATGAACCAACTCACCAGACGCCCCAGACTCCTCCAGCTGAAACACCCCATGAAGTATTTGTGAGACTGCAGGCAAAGGGAGATAAGAACCCACTGTTCCTGTCCTCCTTATTTCAATGGTGTCAGATACAAAAGTCATTTAGAATAGCCTCAGACTCTTCTCTTGCTAGAATTACCATGTTTTAAGAATTCAGCGATGTACATGCTGCATGCACCCCAGCTCGGGCAGGATGTGCTCACACTGCCTGGCCCGTGCGAGGGGCATGGTCTACACATATGATTGTCTCAGAGGCAATAGACAGCTTGGAAAGAGAAAGAACTCAGTGGTTTTACTAGAAATGTTGGTAACCGTTTCAGGAAACCCTCTCTTCATAATGCTGGTTTGTCGTTTCTTCCGTGCTCTGATGATACTCTGTCCAGTCTAGTGGGGTGTGAGGTAACAGGACTTCCGTAACTTTACCAAACTCGAGTAAAGGGTTTTCCTGACATCCACCTTGGTTATTCAAGACCCAGCTGATAATAGTTACCAAAGATTTAGTATTTTTAAATGCTATATTTTTTAGAAACTGAGACTATTTCACTTCATAGTTAAAAATGCACAATGTCTGAATCTGTAGTTACTACATTAACTGCTTCCAAAATCCACAATTACCATGAAGCAGCATTTCACGGTTTCTGAGATTGAGGTGATCATATGCATTGACATCTTGGCATGACTGTGTTTGACCCTCTCATGGTCAGGTTATGTCCTCATCCACATAACAAAGGCATGCTATGTATTTTTTAAAAAGTCACTTTGTCAAAATGACACTTTTAAAGAGCTTCAGGGTGAAAGAGTGTGATCTGTGCAATTCTGACCTTAAAAGTTGCCAGTTATATAAAAGATCGTGCCCTCACGATGAGGATGACTGCTTAAGAGTCCGTTGTCTTCTAGCTTAATATGGGCCTGCCCCCAACCCCTCCTTTCAGTATTAGAAACAATTGTGGATGCTACTGAATGGCAGCTTTTAATGTCTTTTTACAAACATCCAGAGACGTGTGCCGTAAGAACGTGTTGTGATGTCATCATACTGCCATAGTGATGAAGTGACTTTTTGCCAGTTTCTAGAAAAGAGAAAACATCCAAAGTCAGCGTTATTGGCATTTGTGCTTGATCTTTGAGAATAGACAGACTGTAGGCATGTTCATATACAGTACCCATTTGCTGTAAACAATAACCCAGAAAACAGTTTACTAAATACCCTGCCAAAAAAATTTGTTTTCAATGAAAAAGAGCAAAAACGAAGGTTTTCTTTCATAACTTATTACCATAGTAACCTGCTCCTTGCTGGTAATGATGGAGGAGGAGGAGGGAAAGTTTCAAAACAGATTTCATTTGGATCAGAACAGAACTTTAAAAGTCTTCCAGGAAGTACAGCAGATAGAACAAAGTGCTTGTATGCAGCAGTGAGGTGTCATTTTTACGAAGTAACTTTTTTTTAACAGAGCCACACTTTAAAGCTTCTGAAAATAAGAACCAAACTTTGGTAAGCGAAAATTTGCTTACTTACCGTCACCTTCATGGCCCAGTCAATCACGCACCATTTGAAACATCCAGATATCCTGACTGTTTCATACGAGGCATCGTGGGCGGGTGGGGACTCGAAGGTTGAGGAGAAGGGACAGTGTTCCAACTTCGACCACTCAGTGCTGTCTGCTTTCTCTGTGATTTGCCAGTATGGGAATTACATACTGGAGTGCTTTCATTTCCATGGGTCTTGTTTTCTTTTTTTTAAACCATCTGCTTCTTCATCTGGGCCAACTACCTGGGTTCACATCCAACATGGACTTTCATCAGAAATCTTATAAACTCCATCTTTTTTGGGTGTGTGCCTGTTTTAATTATTAACTGCTGAAAGGTTGCAGGAAGATAGCAAAGTAGAGACCTCAACCCCACCACTAGCTTCCATCCCGTTCCGCCGCGTGTGTGCTCCCACCCACTGAAAGCAAATCCCAGACGCCATCTCACCCATGAGAACTCCAGCATCCTCCACACCCCCTTATTTGCAGCATTTTGTTTTGACATACAGTTTTCCATTCGGGTTTTGCTTTTCCGCGGGAGGCAGCTTGGGTCTGAGAAGCACCCACGTGCCTCCGTGGGCAGCCCCTGACCGGCCTTCCCTTCTTTTCCAGTGACCTGGTGAATGGGCTCGTGGCTCTCATGAACAGCAACGTCAGCAGCCCAGTCAACCTGGTGAGTGTCCCTCCCCTTCCACTTTGTCCAGAGCAGGGCAGAGCTGCATTCCTTCATGAAAGCACCAGGCTGTGCCCTCTTCACCATCAGCACACTGAGGGCAGGCACAGTTGTTGCTTGCTGGGTCCTAGAGAAAAAAGCAATGAAATAAAATGAAGTAAGACCATATGAAGATGTAAAATGTCTGCAAGACATGGATGAGCTGTGTGGTAAACCAGCTCTGTCCACCTGATGACCTAGGTTTAAAACTTGGCAAGGCTTCTGGTGGGAGGTGGGCATTGTTCTGTGTGTATTCCTTTCTCTATCGCTTCATGTACAGCTAGTCTTGGTAACAGTTGGTTACAGGAGGCTTAGAAGATGGAGGTTAAGGAATTTCCCAGTTACCAGGCACGTCTATAATCAGCTTGCTGCACGGACCACCTCAGCTGCTTCCCGCGGTTCCGGAGCTAGAGGGATTGTGTGGCTGCCTGGCCGGGCCTCTTATCCAGGCCTGAGCACAATAGTGCTGGTGAACATGCTTCTCTTTCTCCTTCTATTTAGAATGAGAATCTCATTCTCTGCGTATCCAGCCACTGCCCTGCCTTCGCTGTATGGGGTAGGGGGCCCATCCAGAACTAGTCCGGTGCCTCTGCCTTGGCTTCCTGAGGATTCCAAGGGCTGGGTCGTACCCGCAGGTCCTCTCTGGGGTCCTTACCCTTATCGTCTCTGGGGCCCTTACCCTTCCGGTCACTGGGGCCTTTACCTTCTGGCCACTGGGGCCCTTACCCTTCTGGTCACTGGGGCCTTTACCTTCTGGCCACTGGGGCCCTTACCCTTCCAGTCACTGTCTTCTGAGTGGCTTCATTCTATCTCACTTAAAATCTGAGGTCTCTGGTATAGACTGTCCCTCATTCAGGATGTCCTGCTTCTGTCAGTGGCATCTGGCACAAGAGTCCCTTAGCCCATCTGAGAGCCGCTGGACAGAACCTAATGCTAGGTACTGTCTAATGCTGGACAGAGCCTGGGATCTCTTTCAGGTGCTTCTCCCAAAGCACCTCTGCTACTCCCTGTGATGGAGCAAGGTTCACAGGTGCAGCCATACCTGCTTATTGCTTCAAATCACTCCACATAGAAACCTTTCCTTATACTTTTCTTTGTAATCATCTATCTTAAGCCTGTTCCGTAGCATCCATTTTTGCTGAGTTGGGAGAGAGTTCTTGCTAGAACTAAGTCAGGGTCTTTCCTAAGATAGGAAAGAATGGGCCCTGGAGATGTCACTCCCATGTGCAACTTTTGACCCACTCATAGGTACCAGTGGCTACAAGCCACCAGCCAGCGCTGCCTTTATGCGCTTTCAAGAAGCATGCAATTAAGAGCAGAATAAGATGTGTCTTATGAGCCTCTGATTTTTTTGAGCTTTTACCTACCTGATGCTTGTAAAGGCCATGCCATCCTCCCGTGTTTCTGCTACATGCCTTTTAAAAGGATATGCATATCGTCAGAGATTTTCCAGTCATCACACTCTTTTCTTTAGGTAACATATTCCTTCTTTCCTCTCTGGAGGGCCTTTACACAGGGACATTTGGGACCTTCCATCTCTTGTAGAAACATGTCTTTCCTAAAACCTGAAGAGTGTGTCTGCCAGTGGCCCTGATAAAGACAGGATGTGTTCTACAGTCCCTCCTTCCACTTTGTGGCCAGGCCTTTCTTTGCTCATACTTAGGCCCAGAGTTCCTTCCTAGCTCATCTACCTTCTAGCTTCAGACCAAACTAGGAGACTGGCAATGAAGAGTGTTAGGATATAGGATTGCCCAGCTTTATGGGGGTGTCTTATAATGGTTGGGGGTTGGGGAGGTGACAAGTGGGGGCAGCAGAACTGGTAAGGGAGGGGCACTGGCTTCTGTGGTATGTGATGCAAAGACAGAAGGAGAAAACAATTTTCCTTAAAGGTGGCCATAAAGTGGGCTTGTGTTATAAACCACCTGAGTCTTTCCCCTTGGCTTGTCCAGAGCTCTCATCTGGGTCTATTTCATTTCTGTGACAGCTTTCGCATACGAGTTTGCAATCCTTCACTTGTTAACACAGTGCACCCGTAGGGAAATAGATGGTCTTAGGAGAGCTAATTTTGTAGAATCAAACATACATGTAAAGGATACTGCAGTTAGAGTAGGGTTAGATGTGGAGACTGTCCTGGTAACCCCTCTAGGGAGTGTGTGTCTACATTAGGTACACTTGTCTAAGTATGTATGAAGCGTGTTCTTGTCAACAGATGGTTAGTTTGTGGAGGACAAAGGTGAAGACAGATACCATTTAGCACCTTGCCAAGTTGAATAATCATCTTGATCAGGTAAGTGCCTTGATGAGACATGAGTCGGCAGGAGTCTGGTGAATTTCTGAGTTGCCAGAGTTAGCCTGTGACCATCTTTGAAGACATGGTTCAGGTGGTGGGGATGTTTGCTATTGCAAACACTCTTATAACAAGAAACCATTTCTTCCTTAGGGGAACCCAGAAGAACACACGATCCTAGAATTTGCTCAGTTAATTAAAAACCTTGTCGGTAAGTAGAACAAATGCCTTCCTGTGTAAAACCGACTGTCTACTTTACTTCTCAGTTAATAAAATCTTGACTTAGCAATGTATAATTCATACAAGTCAATTGAATTGGATAACAAACAGAACTCTATCAGGAACACTTCATTGTTTTCTGATTCTTTAGTTAAGAGTGGAAAGGTAAAGATGAAGGGTGTGAGAAAGGGAATTGGTTTTGTTCACGGGTGTGGAATGGGAAGGACAGGTTTGTTCCAGGGCCTGAGATGTGATTGTGGTAGATCGTTCTGCACAGGCGCTAATTGTCTGATTCCAAACACCGGCGATGGTGAGCATAAAATTTCGGAGAGCAAGAGTGAGCATCTCCGACTTGAAGGTTGCTGCTGGAATCTGTTGACAAGGTTTCGCTTCCTTTTACAGTTCTGGCCAACCTGGCTCTAAAATAGTGGTGGCAGTGTAGACCCTCTGAGTAGCCCCAGCCCAGGGTGCACTCTTAAGCCATACGAAGTGTGTGTTTTCAGCCCACCTTGGGTTGCAGATGTACACTGGGTGAGCCCTCTGCCACATCAGCAGGCTTACTAGAGCTCTGGGAAGTCTGGCTCTTGGGGAAGGGGAGTTTTCCAGGCTTGATCAAACAATTGGAGTCAAGCACAGCCAGATTGGAGTGTCTTCGGCTAGACTGGGGTGGGTATAATATGGGATGTTCTGAAGGGCCTGTCCACACCTGACACCTAGTTGGATTGATTCCTCAGGGTTGGCCTTCCTGGCATGAGCTGTCATCCGCCAAGGGGTTCTTACCCACTGTGGACAGACGGGCAGGAGAGGGAATGGTCCTCCTTAGACATAAACTCAGCATCTTGCAGCTCCAGCAGCCTCTGTTTACACCTGCCTCCCCAGCTTTCCTATTCTTTGTCCATCCCACCCAAGTGAGGAGGGGACGTGCTCACATAACCACTCGTTTGGGGTCTAGGCCATCTAAAACCTACACCCAAAGTGAGGCCTGGGGGCCTGAGTCTTCATCATCTGGGCATTGGTTAAAATGGGGAATTGCGCAACTCACCCACGTCTCCTGGATCCGAAGCTGCCCTTTGACAAGGTCCTCAGGTGATCCATGTACTCGCTGAAGTCTGACATGCACTGGTGTAAAACCTGAGTGTGCTGCCAGATAAGCACCATGGTTCTGAGACTGGCCGTGTAACACACCACCCCAAACTGCAGTGGCTTAGAACAGCAACTGTCCTATTTGTTCAGGATTCTGCAGTTAGGACTGACCCCTGCTGGGGGTTTCTTCTGCAGGCCTGGCCGATGGTCACTGGTGTAGCTTCATTCTGCTGGCCAGCGGGGTCTGGGCCGAGCTAGGTGCTGGACAAGCCAGACTTCTCTGTTCTTCACGTCATCTGCCCAGCAAGGTGGCTAGACAGCCTCTGTTCTGGCTTGTGGCTCATTCCTGAAGGTGCTTAAGTATCCAGTCTTCATAATGTGCCAGCCAGGAAATGTCCCATGGTCGCTCCCCCTCGCTCTTCTGGGTGAAAAGCCGGCCTGATTTCAAGCACCAGGCTCCTGCAGGGCATGAACATCCAGGTGCAGCTTCTTGGGGGCATTGATGTCACAGACGACTGCATACCACATCTGCTGTTTTCCTCTTTGGATTCATGCTTGTGGGCACGCTGGCTGTGTTAGCTCAGTGGGTGGTCTGCCTCCATACGGGCAGCCTAGGGTCAGCCCTCCCATTTCACTGGGGGTAGTCCAGGCGTGCAGAGAGTGTGACCTGCCCCTCACTGTGTTCTGTGGGGCCAGAATCAGCCCCTCTTGGTATAGTGGCTTCGGGACCAATGCATTACACAATCCACACCCTTGTTCCTTGCACATACAGGATTTTACTTTGATCTGTGTGGTAAAAGTCACACACAGAGTGCTTTGTGATTCTCTTATCTTTCTTTTTTTAAACAACTCAGGTAGTGGAAGTGAAATTCAGTTTCTCTCCGAAGCCCAGGATGACCCACAGAAAAGAAAACCAGACATCAAAAAAGCGAAGCTGATGCTGGGGTGGGAACCTGTGGTGAGTGTGGCTGCACCTCACAGGGACGTCTCCCACAGCCCTCGCCCCCTCTTGGTGCAGCCTTGGTGTAGCCCCTGGGGTGGGGCTCCAGCATGTGGGCAGACCAGGCGCGAGGGCTCCTCCAGCTGGCACACAGCTTCTCATCATGCATCTCAGTCACCCTCACAGGGGGACGTCTGGGGCCACTGTGGGATCTGTGCTCGAAAAATCATGCATGCATGTGGCTCAGCCTGCAAGCAGCCTCAGGGGTGTTAGCTGCATGGGCTTCAGGCCTCAGACAGCCCTTGTAGGCCTGCCCGTCCCCTCAGCCCTGGATGACTCTGGTGGTGCAGGGCCAGGCAAGGTGCCCAAGCCAGCAAGTCCACACCAGGGCCCACTGAGTCAGAAATGGGAGAGACCAGAGGCAAGGGGAGAGGGGGTGCTCCATGCCTGCCTGTTGCTCTTGACTCTTGTGGCCGCAGGAAGCTGCAGGGTCCCCCTGCCTTGAACTAGAATGCCTGTCCTCCCAGGCTGGTTGTCCCCAGGCTGTGTGTGGTTACTGCCTTCGTGTCTTCAGTTCAGAGGCCACCTCCCTCAGGAGACCCTCCTGGTGGCTGCGTCTGCAGGTGTCCACTCACCTGCTGTGTACCCGGTGTTCATCTCCATTCCTTAATTGCTCTTCTCCCTGGCCTCTGCTGGCATGTGTCCTCCCAGAGGGTAGGGACGTGGGGCCTGTGCATGGCAGGAGGTTTAGCACCTGCCACTGAGCCTGTCATACAGTAGGTGCTCTGTGAGTAGGACCGTCCTTCGCATGGCTCTGGTTGCTGTGGCCCCTGTGTCAGGTCACAGAGAGGAGGGGGCACAGACAAGCGCTTTTAAAAACGGACATCATAGTGTGGACAAGGAAAGTAAATGTACCCTTTACCTTTGAATTCTTAGCTGAGACCCTGTAATGAAGGACAAATTAACAGGAGAAAAACAAACAGAAGTGTGTTAACACATATAGCTCATATATACATGAGAGATATCCAGGAAAAGTAAGTAACTCAGGGGTGGCTCTAAAATCCAGGCTCAAATACGATTTAATAGGGAATAAAGGGTGGAGCATACAGGCCTCTCAGGAGAGATTAAGTGATGTTTAGGGTAGATGCATGGGCCCCTAGAAGGGCAGATGGGAGGGAGGTGCAGTGGTCTGTGGTAAAGGTTGTCTGGTGTCTACTTCTGGTCTTCTCTCCTGGGATGAGAGTCGGTTCTCCCTGGCTGATGACACTCTGGGGAGCAGATTTATGACAATTGAATCCCTTTTGGAGGCTCTGTCTTGAGACAGATAAGGGGAGTTCAAAGAAGGCCTCTTCCTGCATTAGCTGCCTTTCAAGTGCCCATAGCTCGAGATGATCAGATACCTAAGTGGCAGATCTTGGGGTGTCCTAAGCTCCTGCAGTTGTCTTTTGGGGTGGCATGTTCTGCTACCCCTCAGAGACCTGAGTGAATAGAATCCTAGAATGTTAGGCCTTAAAGGAATGTGGGAATTCCAGTCTGATCCCTGTTTCATCCTGTGACCTACAAGGCCAAGTGATCTGCTAAAGGCTGCAGAAATTTGTTGAATGAAATAAAAATATGATCATGCCCAGAGTCAGAAAAGCTAATATGTAATAGCCCTCACTGTACAAACAGCTTAGAGCAAGCGTAGATCTTCATTTTTAGAAGGAATTTGCTCACTTTTGTGAATAGAACCTCTGTTTTAACCAACATTTTTTTGACAAGTTTAGTGCACATTCACTCCATAGTAATTGTTGCTTTTACATTAGATGAGGTATGTACACAGGTTGGTATTCTTATTGTCTGGAGTTTAAATGTACAATATTCTAACATGTTTAGAACATGAGGCATTGACCACTAGTTTTTCTTCCTTCCAGTAGTTTTAATTCCTAACAAATTTTTGAGGGATCTTGTTTAAATGAGCTTTCAGTCATACCCACCTTAATTTTCCCATGTGTGTCTGCTTTTAACAGCTTTGTTGAGGTACAGTTGGCATACAGCAAACTGCCTTTATTTAGGATGTTCAAATTACAGGTTCTGATGAATTTTTCCCTGTGAAACCATCACCGCAATGAACACATCCTAATTCCCAGTAGGGCCTCCCTCCAGCTTCTCCCTTCCTTCTTTTAATAGGCAGCTGATTTTATTTCTGTTAACTCTCTGCTGCAGAGCAACTCCAACTTAAGATGCTCCTTCCTAGTGTTGTCCTGGGTCCCTCTCAGGTCATGGGGTAGAAGTGCAAAAGCAAATATCCTGTGGGGAATGAGGCACAGGTCAGATACAGATGCTTCCCACAGCATCTTCCCTCCACAGTAGGTTCTGAAGCAAAGGCACATGTGCATTATTTTAAAGTGCTCCTTGTGCCTGAGTCAAGCTGAAGTAGACATTAAATCAATAAAGGTTGTTTGGACAGAGGGGCTGGGGTTCATTTTATGTCACTGAGGAGTATAATTTGTCAAAGTACACAGTGCAGTCTGAAAGCAGCTTTGGGAGGACGTGGCAATGCTGCTGTGACCCACGTGCAGTGCTGTGTGTGTCCCTCAAGAGCCCCGAGGCCGGCACCTCCCTCCCGTGGAGCCCAGGATGGTGCATTGCTTCAACAGCGACCTTGGCCCTCATTCTCACTCTCTCCTTAAACAGGTCCCGCTGGAGGAAGGCTTAAACAAAGCAATCCACTACTTCCGGAAAGAACTTGAGTACCAGGCAAACAATCAGTACATCCCCAAACCAAAGCCCGCGAGAATAAAGAAAGGACGGACGCATCATAACTGAAAACCTCACTTCCTGGAATGGGAGAGACTCCCTGTACTTGATGGGATGTGGTTTTTTCTTTTCTTTTTTTTTAAAGAAAGACAAAACAGGTGTCATGAAGAACAAACTGGAATTTCATTATGAAGCTTGCTTTAAAGAAATGGATGTGCCTAAAAACTCCCTTCGAAAAACTGCAGATTTTGCCTTGCACTTTTTAAATCTGTCTTTTTATGTAAAATAGTGTAGATGCATCTTTGTGTATTTTCAAGTTTTTATCTTGCTATGAGAGCATTTGTCGTGACTGTCATTGACAGTTTTATTTACTGGTTTCTTTGTGAAGCTGAAAAGGAGCATTAAATGGGGTGAAAATGCGGATTTTATTTATAAAAGTGGGTACTTATAAACGAGACATTCTACTATGCATAAAGAAAAAAAGAAAACCTAGCAGTATTGTCAGGTAGGTGGCACACCGGCATTTATTCTTTGGGCAGATTTTATGTTTCTTTTAATTCAGAATTTTTCCAAGGTTTAGTTTTTAGCTGCAAACTTGACTTTGAAGTATTTTTGTTGGTTATCATGATCAAGGATATTTGAAATCACTACTGTGTTGTGCTGCGTTTTTGGGGGGGAGGGCCAATGTTAACATATTCTTGGTTAACAGTGATAAAAATATGCTATTTTAATAA